>NC_085885.1:3000000-3600000 GCF_035222275.1 Podospora bellae-mahoneyi | reverse complement strand
AGTGCTCCCCTGCTAAACGCAAACGGAATGGCTGCAAGGCACGAGGATAGTTTCATGGTGGCTGCTGGTGGCTGGCTTCCGCCAAGAATATCGCGTTGCTCTGAAGAGGTGCGGGTGATGATAACGATACTTGCGTGACAAGCCGCCCAAGAAGGTTTCGGATCGGGTGAAAATTGAGCTGTCGTCGAGACAGATTCGAAAAAGACTGGAAAACCACTCAGTTGTCTGGAACAGACCAAAAGAACGTCTGGATTAGCACCTGACACGCTATAGTAGAGGAAGGAACATTTGTGTCACCTGGCTAATGACGGACGTGAGCAACTGGCATACATCTGGAAGGAAGTAATCTTCGACAGAAGCAAATGAAAGCCATCAGTCAAACACATTGGAAGGAACAACAATACCTTCAAGAAGCTAAAAAGAGACTGGACATACTAGGAATCGAACCTGGGACCTTCTCATGGAGCATACTTGTATCGTTGGAACCCATACATCTGTTGGAGCATTTAACAGGAGCACAGCAACATCACTTTTTGCAACTAAGACGTCTTGACCACTAGACCATACGCCCTGGTATTTACTGTTACTATCATCACCAGTTCCGCATCTTATAACTTTGAAACTCAAGAAACCATTTCCCATCCCTCATCACCATAGCAACCTCCGGTCACACACCCAACACATCACCATCCCCATCGCGCCTCTCCTGCCGTCGCACCTCCTCCCTGAACACATTCCTCCCTTGCTGCTGATTCTGGCCCGCCATCATATTCACCGCATTCATCCTCAACCCTTGGATATCCGTCGTCACAACTTTGATGTCCTTCCCTCTCAACCCACCACCACCACCACCACCCATCCGCTGCCGCTGGCTCCGTCCCTGCCCGTAACCCGACGCGGCTCTCAAACCACCGAACCCTCCGCGACCGCTTCTGCCCATCCACTTTGTTGCCATCTCACCTACCTTGAACGATGGATGTCTTCGTTTGTAGACCATGCAGCACGCCAACGTGATAGCCGTCAAAAAACCAAACAAGATCGGGAGTGCGATGGTGATGGGGCTTGGACCTGTATTCTCACTCGCAGGAGAGGGCGGCGCGTTGATCGTCCCTCCATTGACCGCGTTAGTACTCGTAGGTCGTGTGGGCCCTCGAACAAGAGTCACGGTTGGGCCAGGGAAGCGGTCGTTGCCTTCGAGGACTGTACCATTCCCGTCTGAGTCGGTGAAAGGTTCTGCGATGGAGAGGACGGCGATCAAAGACGGGACATCGGCGTCGTCAATATAAGAATCGAGGATTGACCAGTTGAAGGTGCCGAGGGCGGGGTTGAGGACGTTGGAGGTGAAGCCTTCTGTGCCGGTGCTCATGGTCGAGTTTAGGCGTGACAGAGGGGTGTTGAAGGGGAAGAAGTCGGCTTGGATGCGGATTTGGCGAGGGCGTGAGGTGGGTGAGGTTGCGAAGAAGAGGGGGGACCAGATTACTTTGTGAGGTTAGCTACCAGTAAGGGAGGTGCTGAGGAAGGACTTACCTCCAACGATATTTCCTGTTTGGAGTTGCGCGCCGTTTTCGGGAGCGCAGAAAGGTGTGCCGCTGTCCGGTGGGTTGTCACACATGATTGCGGATGGGGCATATACAGCAGTCAGTAGAAAGAAGGCTTCCAGAGCCTATGATGCTTCAATGTTGAGTGAGGTACAGCGGAGGAATGTTTGAGTAGGCACGACACGGAAAAGGGGCAAGTGGTCCACCTTTGGGGGGCAAGTTATGAGCGATCGATTTTGATTCATTTTTTCTGCGCGCCATGTCCTTCATCATCACAGCCAAAATGCAACCACACACCATCATAAGCTGTATCATATCTTATGCTGGTGTAAAGTGGGAGTGGTGTGCATCACGGACCCCCTTTTCATCCCACTGCAGGTGGATGTTGAAACACAACCGGGAGCCCCAAACCCCTGCATGGTCACCACCATCCACGACGGGACTTGAAAAGCAGCGCACACACGGTTGTCCGGTTTGCTTGACGGCCCGAGAGGCATCCTAAAACGCATTTTGCCGGGCGGTCGATCGTGATTGATGTGCTACTTGTTCTGGTGCGGCTGTTCTTGTTCGGATGGAATCCAATTGATGAATCAGATCGTTCATGATCAACTGGCTACCTACCTAGGACCCACGTCGTGGACAAAATAACCGGTACGGCAAAGGTAAGGTACCTAGGTAAGTATTCCTAACACATGGCCGTCTCCAGATCTTGCTCCAGCAAATTTAGTATTCCAACGAAGACATCTTTCTGTCCCTCATTGCCTACCATCCCGCTGTCGTCAAAGACTTCGTACTTGATACACTTCCTGACCGCCTTGTGTTAGTTTGGTCCTCCCAATGTGTTGACGGTCGAGAGAACCTGCATTACAGCTTCATAGGTGGACAAGATGCTCTGAAGGTCTGCCTCTTTTGGCCTGACTTTCGATAATACTTGCCCAAAGATGACTTCAATAAGAAGTACTCCGAGAGCCAGTAAGGTTTGGTGGGTAGCGTTTGGCGGTCGCCGAAGAACCGGCTTTAGATTAGGGAAGGATTTCACAAGGAACACTTCTCTTAACTGTATCACCCCATTCTGATGTGCTAAATACAGGTCGTTATGGGTAGGTGGGCGAAAATACCTTTATTCCAGTCTGTTATTAGTAACCATGATATGAACGCCGTGGGATCGTGAACTTGGCCTACCAATCTGTACCCCCGAGTTGGGCAACGCTCGAGGCGATGGTCCAGGCCAACCACAGCTTGTCTCCATAAAGAAAAGGGGAAACTGTTGGGACCTCACCTGACAAAACTGATCGTAAGGGAACTAGATTCCAGTCACCATCTTGGCTTGGGTTCCCAAGCGGATAGACTTGATAAGCCCTGGCAGTTGATATTGCTGGGTCACGAATACACCCACAGCACTGACCAGCCGCCTGCTTGCCAGACTTTCGGATGCTCTGGCACAGGTTATCAATCCCCTCGAGAACAGCCGACTGGCGGGATTGGCTTTGACGGTTGTCTGCCGTCATCAACGATGAAAATCTGACACCGGTTGCCAATGTTGCAGTGGGATGTCGGGGACTTTTAGATGCTGGCGACAACAATGACAGCGACAAGAGATTCCATATTTTGGCGCTGCCCCAGTGAACCCCCCCAGTATCAGATCCAGTTGATGTCGAGGAGACAGCAGCAGAGAACTTGAATCTTCCCAGGACCTCTTCGTCTTCGTCGAATTATGGGAGATGAGTGATGAGGCGGCTCATCAACTTCAACCCAAAATTGTGAAGCCCAGGGCATTTGCATGTGACTGTTGATCGAATAGCTCCGTACATGCTCCCGGAGACATCGCGCAGTAGCTTGTAGACCTTCCCTTGCGAACGACGTTGGCGAGTCGGCTCTAGTTCGACACTCATTTCCAGTAAGTCTTCAAGGCTTGAGATGCCGTTCTTCAGTCTGGACAATTCATGTTGGTATTCCGAACGTCGTGAAACAAACAGAGCCGGTCTATACTGCCTGTTTCGGTTGTCTGTGACCATTCAGAACCCGGCTCCCCACGACAGATTCAGACAGAAGAACTGGGTCCACGCTGCATTTTTCGAAGAGCGCGATATTGCACATGTCCGCGATATTATTTCCGTTATCTAAAAAATCTGACAGAGAACGCTTGGGCAAGGTTATCTCTCGGCGGCGGCAGTACTTGAAGTACAGAGAGCTTCATCACCACAAGCTGGCCTATGGCCTTGAGGGGGGAAGCGAGGACGACGAAGCTGCACAAAGTACCGTCGCGTCATCAATCCCGCATCGTCTCAAAAATCAGAACAAAATGAAACCAAGATTGCGACGGAGAGTACTAGATGAGGATGATGCCGTCTCAGTACGGACAGATACAACATACAGTAGCTCGTTGTTTACGGGGGATAGGCCGAGAATTCCCGCCATTCCTAAAGCTGCCGCTGATGGGCCGTTTGAATGCCCATTGTGCTACATGATGATAACGGCCACAAACGCCCGAACATGGACTAAGCATGTGCTGGCCGATCTCAGACCATACATGTGCTTGTCTCCTGATTGCGCAATGTCCACAATCGACTTTCAGACACGCAACGAATGGATGCGGCATATTTTAAACAAGCATTGGAAGACATGGACTTGTCCCCGCTGCAGGGATCACTTTGACTCTACAATCGAGTTCAAAACGCATGTTGTTGGCCTACACATGATGTTCCTAAGTGAATCAGATATGGACAAGGTCATTGATGAATGCGGGAAGCCCAAAGCTATCGGGGTCAAGTGCACATGCCAGCTTTGCCAGGAGAAGCTCAGCTCAGCTAAGGACTATTTCCGACATCTAGCACGTCATCAGCGTGATTTGGTGCTTTTTGCACTGCCTAAATTTGGCGAAGATGATGAGGTTGGCGGTGGGGGCGATGGGGATTCGCCAGATGATGGGTCGACTCCTTCAGATGATAGCGAAGATGGCATAAACCTTCAAAGACCGCAAAAGAAGAGTGATGATCGGAGCGAGGGAAACTCCGATCCATCGAATGGTGATGAAGCGTCACCAATACAAAGACGACAAGAAGAGAATCAGGGCCAAGGAGAGGCTAGGGGTCGGCTAGGAGAGAAGTTCACACCAAAATTCAACGAGCCCACAACAACGATTAGCCAGAATGAGGCCAAGAAGACACTGCCACTGAAAGGAATTCTTAAGAAACTGAGAGCACAATTCCCTGAACTGTTTCCTGAGTGGGATCGCGAGGAGATTAATGATCCTCGCCAAAACAAATGGACAAAAATCAGTCGCTCACTAGTCGATCCTGAAGCACTCGATCTAGGCCTGGAGGAGTTTCATACGATGGAAAGCTTCGTCGCCGTGCACAGATTTCTCCCACAGGAGGAAATTAAGTCCTATGTGGATCTCACCAAAGCTGTCTGGGGTAATCTCGAGCCACCCACCCACAATGAGCAGGCATCGCTTTTCTAACCCTCACACTATGGAGAGCGAAATCAGCCCGCCCAACACCGGTCCAATGCTCAAAGTTCACCTGTGGATGCACAATCGAGACTTGAAAATGAAGAGTTACGGAGTCAAGATATGGTTATACAAGACGGTTTCACGCCCGTCAGCCCTCACAAAGCCAAACCGAGCCTATCAAGAGGCGCAACGGGGAGTCGCATCGACAGTGAGGTGGAGTCTACACGTCCAGAACTTCAGCCTAAGCTGCCACGTGAACGCCGTGGGTCAAGAAAGGACAGTCAGAGTCGCAGGGCCAACGCCGAGATGAGAGTGGATATGAACCAGGTTAGGTGCGTGCAACAAGGCAGCAAAGATACCGGTTTTATTCTTGAGATGCTCTTGCAGGCCTTGAGACCAGTAGCCTCCCTCGCAGATGAAAAAACGTCCTTCCTTCCCACGGGGACATCAGTTTGGAAAACTGGGAGATGGGCGTCGTGTCATGGTTATCAAAATGAGGATGAAGGGTGAAAGGGATAGCCACCCTTGAGCACCTGGAATAACATACAACTATTGACGTTGAACCTCAGGGAATACATCATATGGTCAAGTAAAATAAATATGCGGCGTCCACAACAAAATCCCCTTCTTCAAAAAGTCCTCGTGAGCTCTCCTATCCTCCGGCCCAGTGAGCACTTCTCCATCATTCGCAGGAACAACCAACACATCGGGCAACGCCGGGACATTCTCAGCCCACTCTGGCACACTCTCCCAACTTCTCTCTTCCATTGGCACGTTTTGAGCTGCTTCCACCTCGTCAGGGGTCATGAGTGACCTCATCTGCCGGCTAAGCCCCAACTTGACACGCGTGTTGAACGACTTGACCACCATGTAGGCGCACCCTGCCAAAAAGGCGTAATGTTCATGGCGTTCAAGATCTGTTAAACCCGGTGAGTCAAATCCTGGATCGGCGACTTTGGGGTCTGTGATCTTGGAGACAGTCCAGGAAGGATCCGACTTTCGCCAAAATGCTTCGAGCTCATTGCCGTAGGCTATTTGGTCGTCTAAGAGGAAGAATTCATAGAGTCGGTATAGCGCGTAGAGGGGCGAGTCCTCAAAGACACCGCGGGGGCAGGCAAACTTGCGCTGGCGGATTTGGTCGCGGTAGATGGAAGGAGATTGCAGGATCTGTCGGGGAGGCGGAGGTGGAAAGGTTGGAAAGTCGGAGTCTTGAGCAACATATTCCTCCCCTTCAAAGCGGTCGGCGGCCGAGAACTGAAAAGTGCGTATGCTCCGTAGTGTGTCCCGAGCTATGACCCATAATCTTTTGGCTCTGTTGCCATCGGGAGATGCCATGTTTGCGGAATGGGATACATGTTAAGTCGAGTTTTGGTGGTGAGCGTTTTAGAAACCGGCAAATGGGCCGATTTAAGCGTTACGGGTGTTGGGTTTTGAAGGTTGTGGGCAAGGGTGAATCACGATGGCCCTGCTTTTATGCCTGTGGTGGGTGTTGGGTTGCGTGTGAAGGTCTGCGTTTTAGGCAGTTGGTGACAGACAGTAGGGGGAAAAGGTACCCCAGACTGGAACCTGGAAATTAGGCGCCGTGCCAGGTGTGCGCCCTTGATGCTGCAACCAACGAGCCGCATAAGCCGTAGGGGTTTTCACCAAGTAATCACTGGAGCTACCAAGCATGACATGTACCTACCTTAGGGCTGAGAGCGCGAAAGGGTCATGAGCGCAGTTCAGCAGTCCTCTGCAACATGCTTGGGTCATTCATTGATCACTCACTGCTGAGCTCCTTTTATCACAATTCAGTCGCCAGGGCAGTTCTTTGCAAAGTCCAACCATCAATTCAATTCCGAATTATCAAGCCCAGAACTCCATTCACATAAACATGTACTCGAGTTCTATTGACATATGGAAAGTAACAAGAAAGGCCTCAGGCAAACGCATTCTTACCACCATACTGTCTTCGATATGCTGGGTTCACCTGATTGCGCAACACATCCTCGGTCATCTCATGATGATACTGTCTTTCCCATCCCAGCGCAACCCTGACCGGCACAGGTTTGTTGCCATGCGCCTGAATGTACCGATGGATATACGTGACAGCATCCTGGAGGTCATACGGTCGTGCCTGGCTGCCTCCCGTCAGGATGCGATTGATCTTTGCAGAAGATGCATATGCCCATGGAGCTGCCAAGATCGTCAAACCCCTATCCCTCCCCTGAAAGACAATCACGTTTTGAGCTCTTGCAGCCTGTGTGATCTCTGCGTGCAGTCGACCAGACATCCACATCTGAGTTTCAGTGTTGAGCCAGTCTGTTCCCAGGCCTGGTATAGCTCTTTGTGCGTCATGCATTGCTTCGTCGACGAGGTGGCGGGCGCTGTTGCTGAAGTCGGAACCGAAGATATCGACGTCGTGGGTCATTTGTCGCAAGCGAAGGTAGAGTGTGTTGACAGCTCCGCCAACAGCGATGACACTGATGTGGTGTCCCCGACTCGCAATGTAGTGGGAGACGCGTTCGAGGGCCTGCTTCAAGACGTTGGCGTTGATATCTCTTGTCTCAGGTCTAACTGGAACGCCATGAGCGTCTAGTCGGTTTCGAGGAATGTGAATAGTCACATCTTGTGGTGCGCCAATCTGGATTCCGCCCCCGGGTTGGCAGCCCTTCTTTTGGCAGGCTTGCTACCGCCACAGCCCATTGTATGGACTTGACCGACGTGGAAGATAATAATGCCAGGAAAAAACAAATGTTGGTACGGACAATGCCCTTCGGTTGGGGAAGCCACATCATCTGAGGTGAGTAAAAGCTACAAGACCCCGTTGTCTTATACGATTCTTACTTCCAGGTCTTCATCACCAACCATTTCATCCTGAGCTCAAAATAGACATTGATCCAGCCACATGAAATAATCTACAGGGCCATGGTCCAAATCTTGGACACTTCCGCGATAGTATTGACGACAGAAAATATGCCCCGAATCAGACCCATTCTGAACCAGTTGAATAACACGCTTGAACCAACCGATATGTTCTCAAACAAGCTGTCACCAACAGTACCAATGTCATGGGTCGTGCTTGACAACGCGCGCTTAGAACGTTGAGCTGAGTGCTTCCTGGATGATCAGACACTGTATGGGCTACCCATTACCACCTTCAACAGAACATCAGGCAAGTTACTGAATACCCATACCAGCAGTATTCACAAAGATAGGCCACTACTTATCTTGGAAGTGTCCTACTTTAGATTTATCACAATTAGGCTCAGTTATCGACACCATCCCGCCACATTTGCACTGAAGGTCGGTCAAAAGATGCCGCACTGTGCTGAATGCCCAAACAGAGAAACGCTGCGCTGATTGGTCAGCCAACAATCGAATGGTATGAGGTGAACAGTTGAACCAACAAACCTTAAAACAACTCAATCACGCAAATTTCGCATCAACTTTCAAATTCGGGTTGCTTGGATATAGACCCAAGCATACAACCTTGGTCAACCGCCTATTTTGCCAGAAACGCGCAAGCGGATTTTGCCTCGATGCAGCAGCCAACCATCAACATCAAGACACGCTGTCGGCGGAAGCTGGACCTGACGACGAAGCTCTTGAACCTCTATATCTCGAATTTGCCAGCTTTATCCACCTCCAATGAGCAACCGAATGAAAGCCCTATACGGATAGTCTGTGTGTCTGATACGCACAACCACCAACCTGTCCTACCACCTGGAGATATCCTCATCCATGCAGGCGACCTGACTGAGAGTGGCTCCTTTGACGAGGTCCAGGCAGGTCTTGACTGGCTTTCATCCCAGTCTCATCCCACAAAATACTGATCGCAGGGAACCACGATGTTTTGCTTGATGAAATATTTCTGGAGCGATATCCAGACCGCCGCTATGGGGAGACGACGAGAACAAAGGCCGACTTGAAGTGGGGAAGTGTGACATACCTTGAAGACTCGACGATGACAATCACTCTACCCACCAGGGCCGCACTACACGAACCCGAAGGTGTAACAAAGGGGACCGAAAGAAGAATCACGGTATATGGGAGCCCTGACACAACAGTCTACAACCCGTCAGCGTTTCAATATCACCCCTCGCCTGAGTTCTGGGAAAACTCCAAGCTTGCAACCTAGCCACCGCAAGACAACCTGATAATAGTCACCCATGGGCCCCCAAAATTCTACCTCGACCGCAGGGACTTTCACCGAGCCGGCTGTCCTTACTTGCTGCAAGAAATCACCCGACTCCGACCTCGGCTTCACGTATTCGGGCACATCCACGCCGCACACGGGAGGGTAAATGTCGTCCTCGACAGGGTGCGAGAGGCATACGACGATATCAGGATCGGTTGGGGCGGATGGGGAACACTGGCCTGGATGGCAGTATTGGTGGGCTGGAGCAAGGCCAAGAGGGTAATTGGGTTTGGAAAGAGCGACGCGAGCAAGGCGACAACGTTTGTCAATGCGTCAGTGGTCGGGAGGAGACAAAATAAGTTGACGAATGATGTCCGTCGTAATTGAGTTGTGATCCTGAGCGCCACCCTCGTTGCAGACGCCGTACGTCAGGATTCCGCGCCGTGCCGAGAGGTGGAGTAGGGCTCGGAGCCGAAGTGGTGGATGGGGTTGATTCCAGCTTCCAGTTTTCACATGACAGTACCCATGAGCAAATATTTCCGTTGATGGTATCTCGGGTAGCTGGGAAGGAGCCTCATCATTACTGAGACCGACGTTCCGCATTTGGCAGTCGGCGAAGAATGCAAACACCTCTCACCGAAACCCCCTTAAGACGAGATGGCCACGCCGGATCAAAGTTGACTGGCTTATGCCTTTCCGCACCGAGCCTTTAATAGTTTACTGATATGTACTGGCATGGACGGTGTACATTCCTGCGACATCCTTCGCCCAGCATTCCGGATCGCCGAGGGAGAAAGGGCGCGGGATGGTGACACAGTCTTCACTTCTTCATCAAATCGGCCTGGAACCACAAGAAGGAGCAAGGCATATTATGGTTTATTATGGTTTGGACCTGGTGGTTGGGCTCGAGTCAACTTGTCGGCTGCTCAAGGATAGCTCGGGTTCTGATGCCCCATGCCACGGTCATCAAGGATAGTGGAGTCTACTGAATGCTGCGAATCCTACTTTGTTCAGTAGTCGGACTCTTCGGGTTTACCCTACCGAACAATTCGAGGTTTGCCCAGACACGCGCTATCCCTGAAGTCGCTGCGGCCTTTAGGCATCACCAAAAAACGACTCACTAGGTGGCGTCCAGAGCGAGTTAGAAGGTCGGAAGGAAGGAGCTAGCTTTGTGGGAGAAGTACAACCTGGAAGGAATTCTGCAACCTGACTGATCTTTGTGGCTGGTGGCCGGCATCTGTGGCCCGTCGAAAGGTCAGTATGTAGGACCTCTCCCGCATGGTGGAGGACAGCTGAATCATATTTTCCTAACCATCCTGTACAGACCCTACACGCCGCATGCGACATGTATGGACAGCTTGCCTAGCTAGAAGGTCAGTCTTCCTAAGCATCAGGTCGGTGAAGTGCCGGTGCCCCATTGCCCAAACAGTTGCGAGGACCTATTTTTGAGAAGCGTATGTCTCGCAGGTGCCCATGAAACAAAATACAGTTGCAAGCCACACAGGATGGAAGGCAGCCAGATGCCATATCGGCCAGGACAGTGGAGAGAAAGGCAGGCGGTGCCACCTGATAGTGGATTGGCTTATGACCACCAGCCCTAGAGCTCTATGACTACCTACCCAGTGATTTGGAATACGCCTTACACGCGAGCCACATTCAGTGGTTGCCAAGAAGATTTGGGGTGTGGTCGATCAATGTGTGATCTGGTTCGGTACTGCTCCCCGGCGCCGCGTGGGCGTGTGGAGAGTCGGAGGATGGGCTCGCCTGGCGGGGTTAGCGGCAAGGAACCAACAACCATTTCTTTGACAACAGACGCCGGCAAGGCTTCGAACGACATGCGATATCACACCAAACAAACATCAATTCGGATAATTTGTTCTCTCATCGCACAGGCGCGCACTGCCGTAAGGGTCTCTCTACTGCCAGCAGCACGACCAGCATTTTGGGGGATGTGGGGGTATTTGGGACAGTTTCAGAGGGGCTGGGCGCAAGCAGCACCACTTGAGCCACTAGGCGGGCTATCTCCGTGCCTTCGACCATGGCTGCAAATAGCATAGCACAGCACGACGGTGTGCGGGCCACCTCGGACTTGTGAATACATTGCCCCCTTTTGACTTATACCGACAGAAGAAGAGCAATTGTTTGGAGAGCCTCAGGATTGGACACCTCGGACTCGAGTCCTTAGGCTCGAGATGGGTTAGGTAATCAAGGATACTCACCAATCGCGGAATGCCTGGGACATTTCCTGGGCTCAGTCTCGATTACCAAAGGAGAAAGGTTTTCTTTTTCTTTCAGAGTCATCTGGGAAAAGTCAACTATGAATCAACTTTTCGAATCCATCTAGGATTAGGCACCTGTATTCAACATCGCCTCTGCGTGGTCTTCTCACAGACCAAGTTCGATATAAAGCCATGGACCCTCCACCGTCATCTCAACAGCTAACATCATCAACAGCAAGCACCAGCGATCACAAGAACATCAACAAGCTCTCTCACCTCAAGCCAACGCCCGCCTTCACTCAGCTTACTAGTCATCGACTACACACCTCGCCAACCTCGCCTCTTCCCAGTCAAAACATCTTTCAACTCAGCAACATGTCTGGATCCGACAGCTCAAGCACCAAGTGGGACGACATCCTCAAGCACGGATCGGCCCTCAGCATCGTCAGGCCTGATGTTGTCTTCACCCCATATGGAGGCGGTTCCAGCTCTGGCAGTTCGTCAGGGGGGTCTTCTTCAAACTCTTCCGGTGGTTCATCGTCTGGCGGGGTGAGTACTGCTACGGCAACATTTGCCAGTCGGGTTTTTGCTAACATCATGCTAGAAATAAACGTATTATCCGGCTTATCCAAGACTGAGGAGGTCAACTCCCATACACACTCGTTTCGAACCATTTCATTTACAGCATCAGCATAGCGACTTGCATGACACATTAGATCATAGACGGGCGGTTCTCGAGCAGTCGGGGAGAGACATTGGCATCTACTAGATACGCCCGGTTGGCTGGATTCAATCGGGCAGCCCCCAAGGGCATTTGCATGGAGAACAGTTAGGAGGATGGGTGCACGACGGGGGATTTTCCTATACCTATTTTTACAGCTTCGCTTCTTTTTACACCACTTTTACCAATTGAATCGCGCGATTTCAACTTCAGTTACTGGGTATTGCTGGACAACGTCTGTGATGTGATCTAGATGCCGGGCTCGGTTCCTGTAGGGTGATAAATCCCATGTAAATCCTTCCAGCGCCAAGGTGGTATTGTAGGATGGGGTGGTTTACAACTAAAATCCTACTGCCGCGTCACTGTGGAATATGACAGACTTTGACGACAAAATCCTGCCATGACACCGTTGTAGAGAGGATTAAACAATATGTCAACTGATTGGGTTATGAGACCCGTTAGTTTGAGATCAGCTACCTTACTGTTGCTTAAGCTCGACCTTGACGTCGAGGTTTAGCTCCTCCCCTCCACACCACAAACCCCCCCCACTTCGAGCTGAGACCCGAGACAGCGGCACCACTGACAATGCCGCGGGTACCTACTCGGCAGTCGGGACAACCCTTTCTCGGTTCAAAAAGGGAAACATTTTGCAAGGCATGCCGTGTGGCTTCTCTAGTTTTCCAATCATGTAGGGCATATGGTGTATGCTGTTTCACGCCAAGCCACCAGTTGCCCCCCCCCCCACCTCAACCCCTTCCACTGAAAGGGTTAAGGTTTCCCTGTGCCGCAGCCAGGCCGTGCCTGGCCGCCAACAGACCCAACGGTCATGGGGGAGGTGATTGGGTGGAAAATAACCGGAATGGGGGGTTTGGGAGCAGAAGGATTGTTGTATACAGAGCCAAGAAGCGTGACTCTAGCGGAAATCTGCCTTACTGCGCGCGCTAGTGAAGGGGGGGAAGTTCTATGGAGAACTGGAGGTTGCGGTAGGAGTTGCAAGGACTGCTTGGAATGGTAGTTACCTAGGTGAAGGGTTACGAATAGAAGGGTTGGATTGGTCGGGGTAAGCGCGCTAATCGCTGTTGTCCGAACGTCGTGGGTATGCAGTGACGAGGAAGGAATACTTTTGTTGGTGAGGACGGAGACGGGAATTATTGGTCCAAGTTTCACGACATGATCTGATAACCTCCCGCAGCTGCGTGTAATGACCTGCAGGTAGATTATTCCTTACTTCTGTAATCTTTACCACGCTTACCAAAGCTTTCCCTTGTGAGTTCTAGAACAAAATGAACATGTTGACGATGACAGTGTGTTGGGGGCTGATCAGCCCTACGGGTGGGGCCCCGTGTGCCGGCGGATTGTTTCGCAACCGACAAGGCACAAACCGAAACCTAACAGCTAAAAAAAAACACGTGCAGGCAGAGCAGAGCAGGCCTTCATCCAAAGGACGCGGACTGGGCCTAACGGATCAGGACCAACCGGACGGGCCGGTTCAGGCTCCCAGATTGTTGGTTTGTTTCCATCACCGGTGCGGGGTCGTTCGGGAGCAGAACGATGGTGAACACGGCCCCGCAGCCGCAAGCGACATGTCCCGAACGGGCCGCAGTTGACATACCAAGTGAGGGTTACACTGACGATGCTTGCACCACCTGACCTCGTTGGATGACTGCGGGGGGCCTACAGTTTGCTGCGAGCCATGTGAAGTGCCTTGTGTGTTGTCGCCCGGATATTCAGTCCATGCTATTGCCAAGGGCGGTAGAAAAAGTAGGGCAGCCAATTGCATCGGCATCATCGACCGAAGACAGTGGTCGAAATCATTCCAATGGAGGCAAACGTGCAGCTTGTATACCCCCATATATACCCAATCAAAAGCACAGTTGAGATAACAGAGACTGTACTTTGCAGCTGGAGCAATTGCTTGGTGCAAGTAAAACTGTGTTTTGGAGCTGGACTGGTGAGGGGTTGAAGCTGGCTTTAAATCCGCCATCTGCTCAACTGTTGTGCTCTGGTTCTTTCTTTTCCATTCATCCAACCTCTGACATTCAGTTCTCTGTGAGAGCCAGTGATGGCCTTGGGCAGCAGTACCATTTCAAGTTTCATGTTGTGTCTGTCTTCATTGACGGACACACATGAGTGCTGTGGGCCCACCATCACTGGCTTGGGGGATTCAGCGCGGGCCACTCTCTTCTTCACTTCTTCCAGTTTTTGCCTTCCCTCTGCATCGACCGCCGAACGGTGAGTGAATGCCAAATGCTGAAGCTGCAGTACTTACTAACTTTCTGGCAGCCTTTGTCTTGTTCACCAGGCAGTATCCTTCCGCCAGAACATCGCACTCCCAATTGCGTTCTCGCATCCCCGCCTCAGCAACCAAGCTCATCGGAAATACTTGGAGGCTGTTCGTCAAGGTACTCGGTTTCCTTTGACAAGCAACCAGAAGCCTTGTTATTTCCAGGCGGCACGTTGTATGCAGAGGTGGGGATCCAAGAGCCGACATGGTCTGCGAGGAGGTTCTGGAGCTACTGTATTCATCTTTCTCGACAGGGCCAGAGGGAAGACGGTGTTGGATGATACACTGTTCTCCTTCACAATGCAGGTACGTGCTCGGCTCCTTTGGACTTTGACGACATCAGGGACTGATGTTGTGGGAAGAGTCGAAGAAATTCAACCGCCTCTGATTTTCTTCCACCCTGCATTGCGATGTCCCAGATTGTACGGACCTGGAGCACGTCGCTAAAAGGTACCGGCCGCAATCCGCAAACTTCGGAACGCGAAAACGAACGAATACAAGTCTTTAAAAGAAAGCTTTAACCGCATATACCAAGCCACAATCACCGGCCTTCTGGCCTGCAAGGGCAGATCGTGCTGTACATGCCCGCCCTTGGTCCAATATCAATATGGAGACCCTACACGACAATACAGACCCCCTACCATGGCTTTGGGAAGATCCATATCTTGTTCCCCTGGACTTTCCTACTTTTGGTGCATCCTTCGACACTGGCGTCCCCTTGCTGCCACAGTCAGAAGGAGCCATTCACCAACAACCCGAACTAAGCAGCCAGTGGGATGGCGGCGATCCTACTCTTATCGATTTCAACTGTTTGTCGCCTAATCTGGGTTCTTTCCCAGATTTCGACTTCAGCATGTGTCTGGCGCAGATCGGCATGGAAAGTCCACATTCCATATGGACGGCTTCTGCCTACACAGACTCGATCGCCTGTCCCTCCATTACATCAGATGTCTCGTCTTTGTCACCGAGCCAGATGTCGATGACCATGTCAACGCCGCCGTCCTTCTTGCCATTTACTTCGAGACCCTTGGCTCCGCTACAGCACTGTGAGCCCTTTGAGTTAGCAAATGGTCAAGGAGACCGCACAGTTCAAGTTGCAGAAAATCCAAGGGTGAATCCCACCACGGCGTTTCCTAGCCCCCCACAAACGTCTACTAGGCCTCGCAGCTCCCGTCGACGACGTGACCCTTCCTTCATCCCGGCGTGAGCAGAATTTCCCCTTTAATGATCTTCTTGAACCGTGCAAAGACTAACTAGATTGTAACAGGCGCCAGATCCGACAGCGCGAGAAGCCTGAAAAGTGTCCAATTTGCCAAAAGGGCCATCAATACCGATCAGATGTAAAAAAGCACATTGCGTCCCGCCACAAAGACAGAGCTCACGAGTTTGGGGTCTCAATCGCTTTATTCCCTTGCCCAGTATCAGGGTGCTCTCAAACATTTGCTGTCTCGAGGCCAGATCATGCTTTGCGCCATATCCGAAGAAAGCACAAGGACCATGATGGAAACACAAAGGCAGTTCGCGGGGGGAAGAAGTAATCGCCAACATTCCCAGTTTTCTTTGACACGTACACGACTGTCTCTTTTGATATTGTTTTGTTTCGGTTCTATTTTCGCAGAAGATGTTTGACAAGAGACAAAGAGAGAACTGCAGTTTTCTGGGACTATTCGAGGGTTTGAAGGGAGCATAGTGAGTCTCGAACAGGCTGCTCCCTCATCGAGGTGGAGGGCGCAGTTTGTTCTCCAGACACGATGTTCATTGCTGTACGGCACCTTCGCCTTGGAGGCTGGGGGAAAGAAAGGAAATTTTGAGACGCTATGTTTTCTACCTATGTGCTACGTTGATGTAGTGTAATGAATAACGACCTATTGTTACCGAATTGTCTGACTCTGTGAGAATCTACTAACCTGGAATAAATCTCAGGCCGAGCATAAGATGGCTAAGTCAGTATTCCGCTCTTTTGCCCCGTCGGTCTTCACACAACAGGAGATTTCAGTCCCCTCGATGCGGTGCTTTGGACAACAACACCAGGCGGCGTTGACATAGCACCGGTTGCGAGCTCTAGATATCTGATCCGACCAAGGCATACTGGGCTGCTGCTCCTGGTAATTGATGTGCAAAGATCCCGCCTGATGTCGCATTGTTGCTGACATACCTCGACATCGAGCGGCAAGCACCCCTCCTTCATCGCAAACATACTTACCAGCCACCTCGAACTACTCGGACTGTTCACAAAAAAATGGCATGACTGAGCCACCACCGATCTCTCGCAATTGCCGTAACAAACAACCAAAGCTGGGCACGAGGACCGAACTACCTGACTCATCACGTCCAGAGCGAACCTCTCCCGAGGTCGAGGCTTCCCAACCCCAACCCGAAGGACTCCCTCGTTGGGATGAAAAAGCTCCATTCTTCTGCACGTAAGAAGCCGTGTACAACGCTGCGGGCGTAAATCTGCTCCGATACCCAATGGCAGGCATTCCCGCGCAGCACCGACCCGCCCCAGCCGACCATTGAACCTGCATCGTGGCTCAGCACAGCAAGTCCTCTTCCCGCTCTGGTGTAGGTGTAACCCATCAATCTTTGTCCCTTGTCACCCCCTCGATGCACAGCAACACCAACGAACCCCCGGGTCGGAATATGCCCGTAAACTCCGCCAACGATGGAGTTGCTGTGCAGATGTCGGAATAATTTGGGAGCAATCCCCGATTGTTCACGCACACCTGGAAGTGAACGACGAGATATTGCGGCCGTAGAGACGAGTAATGAGCGCTCCTGGCTTTT
Source organism: Podospora bellae-mahoneyi (assembly GCF_035222275.1). Taxonomy (NCBI): domain Eukaryota; kingdom Fungi; phylum Ascomycota; class Sordariomycetes; order Sordariales; family Podosporaceae; genus Podospora; species Podospora bellae-mahoneyi. Next base: position 3,582,880 of record NC_085885.1, on the reverse strand, counting down.
TGATGTCGAGTCTGCTCATAACTTCATGCAGGACGACTCCCAAGGTCTGTAACGGTTATATCAGGGCGAGTTCCTCCCGTTTCACTTCGAATCTACTCCTCGCTGTCCTTCTCGCTGGCGGAATATTAGCGAACGTCAGCACAATCGAGCCAGTTCTCGACGAGCCTCCTCTTGTAGAGAAACGTCCTTTCGAGATGGTCAACCACGAACTTTACACCACGACTGCGTTGTCGTTACTCACCCCACTTGCTCCCGGGCATAATTGGAACGGCACCGGGCATAGTCTGAATGGCACCAGCAACTGCAAGTTAATCCCTGGTGATAGCACATGGCCAAGAGACGGTGACTGGTCAGCGCTGAACGAGACGCTTGGTGGCCGCTTGATTTCCTCGGTTCCCTTGGCCGCCGTGTGCCACAACGAGCCTTTCAACATCTACAATGAGACGAGATGCGGCGAGGCGAGGGAAGGTTGGGATAGGCCCGAGACTCAGTAAGCTGATCCCCCTATTTGTGTTGGGTTAGAGCCACTAAACACAACACACAGCTTCGTCGAACCAGTCGAGTTCAACGCGCCCGTCTTCCAAAATGCCACTTGTGACCCTTTCACCTCCGTAGATCAAGGGTGTGAGCTCGGCAACTACGTCAGCTACGTTGTCAACCTCACCACCGACACCGCTGCCGACGACATCAAGGCCGGCCTCGCCTTTGCAACCCAGCACAACCTCCGCGTCGTGATCAAGAACACAGGCCACGATTACCTCGGCAAGTCCACCGGCAAGGGCGCCCTCTCCTTTTGGACCCACAACCTCAAGAACATCTCTATTATCGAGGCCTACAGCAGTAACGACTACAACGGCCCCGCCGTCAAGATCGGGGCTGGCGTGCAAGGTTTTGATGTTTTGGATTCCCTCAAGGAATCCGGCTACCTTACGCTCTCTGGCTCGTGCCCCACCGTTGGTTTGGCGGGAGGGTATACCCAGGGAGGAGGACACTCTATTCTCACAAGCAAGTATGGCCTTTCGGCTGACAACGTCCTCGAGTGGGAGGTTGTGACAGCAAACGGCACTCTTGTCACCGCCACTCCGAAGGAAAACCAAGACCTGTATTTTGCTCTTTCTGGTGGCGGCGGCGGGACGTTCGGTGTTGTCGTCAGCATGACCACCCGCCTATTCGAGGACAGAAAAATCGGCGGTGCGAACAACTTTACCTTTGCCGCCGCGTCAGACAAGAAAGAAGATGTCAACGCCTTTTGGGATGCTGTCGGCTCACTGCAGAACTTGACCATTCCGTTTGTCGACGCGGGGAACAGTCTGGTCTATCTGATTTACGCCTGGCCTGACAGGAAGGTCCCCGCGTTGACGACGTATAGCGTTACTGTTCCTGACTGTGACACGACGGAGTGTGTGGACACGGCGATGAAGCCTTTTACGGATGACTTGACGGCGAGGGGGGTGAAGTACGAGTATTCGGCCAAGGTGTCGGAGACGTTTTTGGAGCATTACAATGCTTCGTTTGGGCCGGTTCCGTATGGCTGGTATCCGGTCTCGCAGGTGACGGGGGGGAGGTTGTTGCCCAGGGCGGTGGTGTCGGATGAGGAGATGGGGAAGAATCTAACTGCGACGATGAGGATGGCTATCCAGGAGGAGGGGTTCAGTTTTGGGTGTGTTGCGTCGAGTGCAAAGGTTGGGTTGAGGGAGGGGGTGGTTTCTTCGGTGAATCCTGCTTGGAGGAATGCGATGGCTTTCTGTCTTGTTGTGGGGAAGTGGGACTACTCGATTGACAGGGCGGAGATGATGAAGATGCAGAAGGCCTTGACCGAGGTGGTGCAGCCTGCTCTTGATGCCGCTACGCCGGGGGGTGGGTGTTATCTCAATGAGGCCAACTTTGAGCAGGAGGATTGGCAGGAGCAGTTTTATGGGTTGGAGAATTACAAGAATTTGAGGAATGTGAAGGATACGTGGGATCCTACGGGGGTGTTTTACGCTTTGACTGCTGTGGGTAGTGAGGATTGGGAGCTTGATGGTGATGGGAGGGTCTGCAAGAAGCAGTGATTGGAGCTGAAGAAGGGGTCTAACTAGATTGTCTTGTGTTAGCACCGGATGCTTCGGACATTTTGGTCCTGTTCCGAGACCAATACAACTGATGTTGCATTTCTTGGTTGTTGTTCTCGGTGAGAGCATGTTGCCCGCTGACAAAGTTGTATCATGAGACTTGACTATGGTTGCACCACCCAGAGACTATGAGACAGAATAGGGATAGCATGAGCGCTAATGCTAACTGCACAGGCATCTACAAGAGCGGAACCAGTCCTATTGGCGAGGGAAGCAATATACGGTCGTCATCGTGAAGATGGATGTTTGGGTCCGAGATCCTATAGAGCCTCAGAGTGCGAGGTGACAGGGGATGGCAATGGGCGCGGTGGAAGTTGTCGTGTCTATTCCCGCGGGGCACGACCACGCTCGAGAAAAGTATAAAAGGCCTGATCACGTTTTCACTTGGAGTTCTTTCATCATCAGCCTCTCAAGCACTATTCAAACAACACTTTCGACGAGAAACAAACCTTCAAGATGAAGTTCACCACCACCCTCATCCTCGCCCTCACGGCCCTCGTCTCGGCGGCTCCCCAGCCCGACAGCGAGATCGACGCGCGCCAGACCTGCGTCTACGACTGCGGCTGCTCCTCCGGCAGCGGCGAGCCCTCTCCCCCTCCTGACACGGCCACCTGCTGCCGGTCTGTTGGTGGGACTTTGGGCAACGGAGGCACTGTACGTTGTTTTCTTCACGTGTTTCTATATCTGACAGGAATAGGCTGACAAAGTGGATACCTAGCTCTGCAACGGCCTCACCTTTGCCCAGGGCACCTCTTATGCTCGTTGCTGCGCCTCCCCTGGCTTTCTCTGCTTTGCTCCTAGGGGCTGCACGCCTGTCACTGTTTAAGTGGGTTTGAAAACGGGTTGAAGTGGCAGGGGTAGTAGTCACGGCTGTTTGGGGGGTTGGCAGGGGGAGCTATCTATGGCTGTGACTATTCTTGGCAAAATATATCTGCTTTGACCTGAGTGATTTGCTTAATTTCTGGAAGATATGACTGTCTAGTGAACTGACTATGGTGTGGTGGGGTTGGGTGTCTCGGTTGGTTGGGAGGTGTCCGGGTCGGTGGACTCAGTTGGCTCTGGGTTGGTGGTCATTGTTGTCAGTTCTGCTGTTGTTGTAGGCTCTGCTGTAGTTGGGATTTCTGTGGCAGATTCCGTTGTTGGGGTCGGCTCAGAGGTAGTAGTCAACTCAGTTGCTGAGGTTGGGTCAGAGGTGGTGGTTGGCTCAGTGGTTGTTGTGGGCTCAGTAGTTGTAGGCTCTACTGTTGGCTCGACTGTGGTTGGCGACTCGACCAAGGTGGTAGTGACCATGGTGCTAGTATTCGATGTAGTCGTACTCGGGGTGCTTATGACCGACGTGGTTGTAATTGGAGCAGACGTGGTGGTCACTAAAGTTGTTGTAATGGACATGCTTGTCTGCGATGTGGTTGTCGACGAAGAAGTCGTTGTTGGCTCTGGCTGCACAGGAACCGGCACGGTAACATTCAGTCTCGCCCCCGCCTGTAAGGGCACTGCCCCTTGCACCTTTCCACTTCCCAAGAGAGTATACGCGTACGGAATCTTCTGTTTGGTCAAGCTCCCCACCGGCGCGTTACTGGCTGCCCTCCCAAAGACATTATCCTCCAACGTTGCATATCCGACTTCTTTCGAATCTTTGCTTGTCACTGCTGTGGTCACATTCAGAAAGTAATTGGACTCAACCAGGACCTGGGCGGACATGCGGGTGTTGATTGCGCTGCCAACACTTTCGTAGAGATTGTTGAAGATGTGGGCTGTGCCAAATCTGATGAGGGGGGCGCGGGAGTTGATATTGCGGAAGTAGTTGTTGGCGTAGGTGATGCGAAGTTTGCCGGTGTCTTGGGCGGCGTTGGAGTCGGAATGGCCTACGAGAGTCGTCTTCCAATGGTCGTGGAAGTAGGTGCTTTTCTAGGTTAGCTCTACTTGCGATCTTATGAAGGAAGTTGAGCTCACTGGGAAACCGTGATGAAGTCTGAACCATGAGAGGCGTCCACAAGACCATCATAATAGTCTTTATCTGCAACAAGAGCGGAGGAGAACTCGCAGTGATCAATCCATATGTTGGTGCTGCTGTCAATCTTCACGGCATCCTCAGCTAATGAGGCAACGACGTGAGACGAGACAAGATTCCGAATGATGACGTTCCTTTGGTGGCGTATTATGAGGCCGATTCCCCTGAGCGATGACCCAGGGAGGCCGATGATGCTTTTGTTACTCCCCACTCTGACCTTTGTGGCACCAGTGATAGCTCCTTTAATGAAGACTATGGCGGGCAGTGGGTTTGTTTCCGAGACGGCGGCACTGAGCTCGGCAAGGGTAGTAGCGGTTGTCGCATTGGCACCGAGGCCGCCGGTTGTCCTGAGTGGCGTCAAAGACTGTTCAAGAAGCTAGAGACAGAAGAGAACACTCACCCTCCATTCTGAGTTGCAAAGCCGATGTTTGCTACATCGGTTGAGTTTGCATTTGTTAAAGGCTGTCGTCGTCTGTCAGGTGTTGGCGAGGCGGCAGCCAGCACCACGGAGAATAAAGCCGCCAACCCACAGATTCTCATTTTTGCGAGCCGTTTTGAATGAAGCTAAACTCAAGCTGAGAGATAGGCCAGATTTGTAGAAACAGGACAGCTATCAATGACAGAAAGGGGGGTTTTCAGTCGTTATGATCGATGCATTTAACCGCCCTATAGTGCGTCGCCTCATGATAGTCTGGTTCTGTTCTATCAGAACGGTATAGTGCTTCTGGATGAGGTCAAGACCCGGCGGAGAAATCTCACGGTAACATTCCGAGGTGGGTTGTGGATCTCCGACTGGTCTACCAATTTATCTCAAGGATGAAACCCGACAATCGAGTCGACAACACCCGATCAACATTTAGGATATAAAAGCTGTTCGATTGCCGAGAAAACTCAATAGCGATTACCTAGCTGGGCGAATCTTTGCATGCAAGTACCGACACGGTGGTGTGGTAAGTATCTGGGCTCAATTATCTCCGCCACCGGGGGTGCCGGTTGCCGAGGTGCGTATCTGGACGACCGGACAGGGCCAAATTCCACCAATCTTGCAATTATCCGGCACTGGTTGAATGAACCATGAAGGTTGCTCAGCTGTGAAGCTGAGAACTATAACGTGGAAGAAGAGAAAACTGCGTACCCTGGGGTCTGATGTTGTATGTGCTATCTGCTGAAATGGAAGGCGACACGTTTCTAGGTCGAGTGACATGTCGAGCCTTTCGCCTCTTATTGGCATGACCCAGGTATGCAGATATGTCAGAGAGTCAAACAACACAGCCTATTCAAAATCTCATCAAGCTAATATCCAGGTTGTTATCGTACGGCGAACCTATCTCAAGAACAAAGCCAGATTAGATTGACCTGAAGCAGCCAAAGTGGGGCTTTGCCCCTGAGCCCCCGAGCCCCTGGATACGCCTTGCACCAATCCTCCCCACAGAGCCAAGATGATCCACTTGCAGAGTAAATAAAAAGCCAAAGAAGTTCCAATGAAAAGGCCCGTTGTTCATGCTCCTCTTCTCACCGCGGCCAAGACGTCCTCCTCAAGGCAGTCAAAAAGCCTCGGGGCTTTTGGCTCGTAACCGAGGACCTTTCGTGCTCTTTCGCTGACTGTTCGTGTGTTGCAAGCAAATGCGTAGATTCCTGTGTAGCGCCATTTGGACTTTTGTGCAGTCTTCCAGATGTCATCTAGAGGCAGCTGCACAGGCTCCTCATATTCAATAACACCGTGCTTCTTGAGAATACGGCCGATGGCAGTGGCGAAGTCGAGCTGGGAGACCTCCTGCGTGGCTGTGAAGTAATATCCCTACCAGAACAGTGTGTCAGTGTTTCTTCTCATCATAGGTATCATATTGATTTGTACGTACGTAAAGACCCCAGTCAGCATTTCCACCGCCAGCTGCGGCTGCCTCGACCAGTTTCATGTAAACCGCCACAAGATCATCGATGTGCACCCAGCTTCGAGTGTTTCCTCCGGACTGAGTGTAAAACGCACGCTTGGTGTTGTTGATGATCTCATCACAGAACAGAGGCACCAATTGGCTTTGTGCCCTTCCGGGTCCCTTTCCAGGATCATACACTCCACAAGAGCAGATGATTGCACATTTGAGACGATCGCCGTGATCCACTGCTGCCTTTTGGACAATTTTCTCGATGTTCCGATGTAACGCTGTGTCCGGTAGGGACGTCAGCTGCTCGATATCGTGAATGTCGTTCCAAACCCTTGGGTTCTTCTTGCCGTAGTAGGACGAATCTGCCCAGTCGGCGATGGCGCCTGTACCGCCAAGACGGATGAGGAAACGAGGAAAAGAAGGGGTGCCATTCCGAAGCAGACCATCAATGTGCGCTTTGATGGAAGGCTCATGTTTACTGTTCCCGTTGTCTGTTGCGTGCGTAATTTCAGTATCGTCAACACGAGTCATGGGTTGTGGCACTGATGACGAAGAGCACGAGATTTGGGAGAACAAGGACCCATGGTGGGAGAAGCTTGTGACAGCGATAACCTCAAAGTGTGGTCGAATCAATCTCTGCTGAACGCCGGTGTTCTGATTCTTTGAGCCGCGCCCCCTCTCGATAACTTCCCGCTCCATACAAATTCCCTCACTTGGCTTTATGACAACATTCTGACCCGGAATAGAGGACTGACAATGGCATCTTGGCATGCATCGGGAGAGCACTTCATCCGGAATTTCTTTGGAGCCTCGCCCTCGAAAAGGACCGATGGCACCATTTCAAGCGCTGGTGTAGCTTTGGGATACTCATTTGTGCAGAAATGCGCGGGGGTTAGAGAGATATCTCTAGCAAATTAGAACCGGTGTTCACGAGCCCTGGGAAACTGAGACTCTGCGTGCATCTGAATTCTTCCCTTTCCGTTGATCACGTTGGGGGCTTCTGTACAGACTTCTTGAGGGTTACGATGTTGGGCGAATGATGGATGGTGCTCGATTCAGCGGCAGGAATGATCAGTAAAGATGTACTTGGAGCCCCATCTGGCAGTGTTTTGGCACGTGTTCAGAGGCTCAAGGTCGAGACTTCTGGCCAGTGCCCGCGTTATTCGCTTGGATCAAGCTGTATAAATGGCTCGGTTCCTCGTGAAGAGTCCATGTGCACACTCGCTCTTGAGAAACATCTTTTCAGCACTGTCGAGTGTATTCCTGGACACACAGAGTCGCCGTATTCCAAGCCACTTCAACAGCACACAATGGGTAGCATTACGCCGAGCCATGGCTATAAAATCCAGGAGGTTCCATTGGGCTCGCCTCGGCCTTTCCGTCTGGTATGCATCGGTACCGGTTATTCAGGGCTACTCCTATCCATCATTGTAGGTCAGAAGATGCGGGGGGAGAACCTTGACTATCAGGTTTACGAGATGAAAGGCGATCTTGGTGGCAAGTGGCTGGTCAACAGGTAATATTGACAGCTCCCATTAACAATTGAGAAGACGCTAAAAGGCCATCGTTTTTGCTCCAGATATCCGGGATGCCAGTGTGATACTCCGGCCCACATCTACAACTACAGTTTCTGTCCCAATCCACATTGGCCCAGCTACTACGCCACCGCCTCTAGTATCCATCACTATCTCAAAGACACAGCAGTCAAGTACGAGTGTGAGCAGTACTTAAGTACGGGCACAAAGTGACCAGTGCAGCCTGGGATGAAGAGGTTGGAGAGTGGTGCCTCACGGTCATTGACATGGCCACGGGAACCGAGTTTGAGGATCGATGCAATGCACTGGTAAACGCGACAGGCTTTCTTCAGTGAGTTCACGTTCCAATCACACACCACTTGCAGGTACGACATGCGAACTCCTTTTCTGACCATCTGTTATCCAGAACCCCAAAGTGGCCCAAAATCAGGGGGATGGATCGCTTCAAAGGCCAGCTTGTCCACTCAGCCCTCTGGGATGAGACGGTGGAAGTCGCTGGCAAGAACCTGGCAATCATTGGCATTGGCTCTTCAGGGGTACAGATACTTCCCGAAGTTGCAAAAGGCACGTCTAGGCCCCATGTATTGTTTGGAATTTTCCTTGTACTGACTTCGAGCAGAGGCTAAAACCACGACACTTTTTGCCCGCTCCTCGACATGAATTACGTGCCCTCCATCCAAACCATCGGCACAACCTGCTCAATTCGTAGATGAACACAACAGTTATCCCACCTCGACACAGCTCACCTTCAGCTCAGACCCCAAATCCCTTCTCGCCCACCGTCGCACTCTCACTAACGAACGCAACGCTGCTTTCAGGGGTTCGGGCGATGGGCGATTTCCTCAAAGTGCAACCCATGAAGCTTGTCGGAAGAGTATGGAGTCACGACTTCGGATAGAGACCTCAGAAAAAGGCAGGATTATCGCTAAACGGCTGATTCCGAAATTTTCTGTTGGTTGCAGACGAGTAATTCCGAGCAAGGATTTCTTGAAGACTTTGCTGGACGATAGAGTGGAGTGTGTCTTCCTCGATCCACAGTCTAACCAGGCTGGAGGGAGTCCAGGTACCTCTATCAAGACGTTTACCGGGCGGGGAATCATGCTGTCACGTTCGCCCAGCGAGGAGGAGGAGGAAGAACGAGAATTTGACGTGGTGGTATGCGCTACAGGATATGAAGCGTCGTACATCCCCTCTTTTGAGCTCGTGGGACGTGATGGGGTGAGACTTGCGGAGCGATGGAGCGGTTGTCACCGGGATGGAGGTACTAACCCAGAGTGCTACCTTGGCACAACGGTGTCTGGCTTCCCCAACTACTTCATGTTTCTGGGTCCCAACTCCCCGGTTGCGAATGGAGGGTTGGTGCAGGCTATCCAAGCTCAGGGCATGTACATCTATAAGTGTGGGGGGAAGATGCAGACCCAAGGCGTAAGGTGCATGGAGGTTCAAAGGAGTGTCATGGACGAGTACAACGAACATGCTCAGGCGTATCTGAGGGGGAGTATGTGGACAGAAGGATGCCAGAGCTGGTACAAAAGAGTCGGCGAGGGAGGGGAAGACAAGGTAATTGGTATTTACCCTGGGAGTGCGTTCCATTTCGTGGAGATAATGAGGCATCCAAGGTGGGAGAACTACGACTTTGGCTACGGTTATCCCGGCATTATTGGTAGTAGGAACGGGCCGTCTATCAGACAAAACAGGTTTGCATTCATGGGCAACGGGTTCACGAGGAGGGAGGCTATGGTAAGAGTATAGGCGGCACCTGTGTTGAAACCTTTGAGGACTACTGGGACCTCATGGAGGTCCCAGGTATTCACAGTTAGCGGCTAATATGAGTTTGAGTTGGAAAAGCGTACGTCAATGCGTCACTGAAGCATGAAAGGCACCCAAGTCCTGACCGATTTTTAAACCACTGTCTTTTATACCTACAGTGACGCACCTGCCATTACCAGTTACCATACCTCATGCTCATCCATGCGCACCCTCGGTGATTTGCCACGACATCCCCTAAGAATTTCATCAGGTATAAACAAAGATAGCTACTATGCTAGGTGTTTTGAAACATCAAAGAGGTCGACCAAGACAATGACATGTCGAGGTGTCATGGTTGGCCAGTCAACCAAGGGGCGCCAGGTGGGTCTAGCCCCTGAGCCCCTGAGTCCTGATCCACTAATTTCACCTTGCCGCCAAGACTGTCAACATCCTATTTCAGAGCCGGTAGGCGCGCAGTAAGCTCGCTCTCAAAACTGCCAACAATGGGATCGCCTTAAGAATGGGCCCAAATTTTAGGGCAAAGATACCTTCTCAGCCTTAACATCTATCCTCACTTTCCCTACCAGGTAGTCAACGCCACAACTCGCTTACGAGAAATGAGTTGGGGCCTTGGGCAGCCTCCAGGACTCAACCACAGCACACCAGATTGAGTCCTAGAGGTTGCGTCCTTCTTAAATACGCTGCTGGTCGCAGGCTTCTCCTGCTAGCAACCCGCTCATCACCTTTCACGTCAGCTTTCTTTAATTCCCTTTCACGAAACGATATGGACGCAAACAAATCTCAAATCTCCCCTTCGACATTCCCAGTGGATCAACCGGTACCACACAAAAGGGCAGAATACAACATACAGCTGGTACTTGAGCTCGGTCAACGACGCATCCTGGTCTCTTTTCCAACCGATGAGGAGGCATCGTTATACTTTGACTGCGTCAAATTCACCAACCTCTGTGTCAAGCGGGATTGTCACGTATACCTCCACCTCACAGAAGTCAACCATATAACCCTCAAGAATCGACTAGGTATCGTTTTCAACAGCGCCACGCACGCCAATGAATGGCTTTTACACACCCGACTCGCACGATCTTTCCGACAGAGACAGAAGACTCTTTGGCTCAAAGAACCATGTGGACTATGAGGTGCCAGCTGGGTGGGAGGGGATGCAGGTCTGGCCGAGACAAGAAGTGATTCGGCAATTTGGAACAGCGTGGTGCGACATCTAAAGACCTGGAAGTTTCAATGATACTCCGAAATAGGGAAGGGGTCCGGGATGGTTTAAAATGCAGGAATGGTTTACAATGTCACACTGAAGGAAAACCAGAAATGGGTACGAACAGCGACTGTCTTGAGTTATTGTGTTGTCTGTCTACCAACCTAGCTGTACGGTAAGTAGGTATCTAGGATACCTACCAAATGATGTTGGAGACAGAATACGGGCATTTTCGAAGTAAATATTTGTATCATGTCATGCAGGACCACGGTAGCAGAAATACACACAGTTAACCATTTCGTAAGGTCCAATCCAGTTCAGTCTCCCTCAAGCCAATAACCGGCCATGGTGTTTAACCACAGAATATATTTTCTGATAGTGAACCCTTCTCATCTTGACCCCGGGCCTGTTCCGCAACAAGGGCGACTAAGACCACTAGCACAGCTGCATAAGACGCAGATGCTGAGAGAACCGCAATTTCATTCTCCAGTACACACGCCATCAGTACCCCAAACACAGCAACCAAAATGGTTGTCGACCACAGCGCCACCCTGGTGTCTTCCCACAAAACCCATATCAACAGCCACATCGGGACAGTGAGAAACGCAGTCCCAATAGCAGCTATACCAATCCGGGCCAGAAGCTTCTTCAGACGGTCGTCTCTTCGTGTCGGAACAGGGGCCCGTCGAGTTGTTTGCCATACTCGTAGCGAAGGTTCACCAGTCGGATTCAAATCAGTCGACTAGGAGAGTTGGAAGCCATGCATGACCTGTTCAAGAACCTTCCTGTCCATATAACGCTTTCCTGCTATCAGGAAAGGGTCTCTCCCGCCTGATCCGCGTTGTTCCATGTAGTCATGTTATTGGACTGCAGAAACTGAGCGTGACAATGTCAGCACCCTGGCTTCGCAAGATGCAGTAGCTAAACGAGGTGGGGTATCCTACCATATTGACTAAGAATTTTATCTCAATCTTTCCAGTCACTGTCTGTATCTGCACCTTCGTATGCTTTTCTTGCAGCTGAAGCAGGTTCTATTTGTAGTCGCTGTATCCGCATGTGTTGCAATTGTGCGATGTTTATACAATAGCTGAAGACATCGGCTTGCGGTGCTTGGTCCCAGATGGGGTTCCATTTTTCGACTTTGGTTATTAGGTGTTCTCGGTAATTGTGACTGATCCAGGCTTGGGGATCTTCGAGGTTGAGCCCCTCTGGATCGAGATCGGCTTTTGCCATTTTAGGGCCTATTCCCACTGAATTCCAAGTCAAAATCTCAGGTGACTTTTGCGTGCGTTTAGCGCCATATATAGCCCCTTCATTTCAGGTTATACCGGGACCTAGCAAAGATGGGGAGGTATGCACCACCTTACTCGTCGCATTCCTTTTCAGCGCACTATCAAATCAAATGGCAATATGATGATCTACCTAGTAATGGGCCGCTCACTCGTCTCGTTGGGTGATATGATGTGTTCAATGGGGTCATCTCGGCATGCAGGCACATCTGTCCTAGCAGAGCCATTGGAAAAAATACGTATCCGAAGTGCATGTGGTTGTTGAATTGAAGGAGAACTCAGCAAAGCCAGCCTTGTTGCGCTGGCCTTTTTGCCCAGATGCATGTCCCCGTCCTTATGAAGCACCAAGCAAAGGAACAACCGAGTTCTATCACGGATTCCCACCATTCGCCTTTGACCCTAATTTTGAATCGCTTCTCGATCTAAAAAATCGCCAAAAGTATCACCCTCTTCACTATGGCCTATACAACCGAACTAGTTCAACATGGAAGTAAAAAAGAAGAGCAAGAATGGAAAGTGAAAATCACATTCCCTTCAGCTGCCAACGCTACGGGCTACATGAACCAGGTCAACGCAATTGAAGCCGGCCGAGCGGCTGTACCCGCGCCCTCCACTGAGCCTACCACGGTTTTGGTCAAACTTCGCAGTGCCGCCTCACCAAAACAAGAAGAGGGGAATAAGAACGCCAGAATAATATTTCAGGAGGGGGCTGAGAAAGCAAAAGTCTGGCTCTGTCAAACGGGTCTCGAACCTTGCTTCAAGGGCATGCAACATCGAATGGTCCATCTTTCCAACCCCACAGCAATACCGTCAAATCCCCCTTCCAAACCAACCCAGGCCGAAACTGCGAACAGAACCCAAGGGACGGACGCCAATACACCGGCCACTAATCCTGCCCAGCGTGTGATGACAAACCGGACCCGAGACAGGGAGAACAGAACAGGGTCGATTAGAAAATGGAAGCTGATCAGAAGCGCACTGAGAAGAACTCTGCACCGGAAGCCGAGGGCCCGGCGGCCTAAAGAGAATTGAGAATTGTTACAAGGGTCGATAATAAATGAATGGGATCCTATCTTGAGGTCCGTGTGGTCGGCCAATGGTCTGGGATAGAACCCTTGAAACGGTAGGGGGGAACGTGCCCGGGGTTCTTCGTCTTTGGTGGATTTACGGTAGAGGTTTGATGGGTCGGGCTTGAAAGCGCGAACGGTTGGCGGTTGGGTCGGTAGAAAGCAAGGCGTTTGTTTTATTTGTTCAGTTTTCTGCTTGTCTCTTGCTTATGAGTCACGGTGACCTTGAGCCCTCCAGTAAAGCAGCCGTTGTGTTTAATAATTACTTGCCACACTCCCCATTCTTTTTGTCCGTAAGTGAGTTGTATACCTTTCCCTTAGGCATGCCTAGGAATGTATATGGTAAATGATCCCTTGGATATTTTAGGTACCTAGTTCTTCCCCCTCAACCAAAACCCCTTCACCCACCTCACCCCCTCCGCAATAAAAGGCTTGTCCAACCCATAAAGCGCATCAAAACCATGCAATCCCGGTCTAAGCGTGTACTTGACCTCCACCCCCGGGTGAACCCCCTTCAACCGAGCAAGAAACTCCTCCGTCCCCGCCTGTGCAACCATCCCGTCATTCTTCCCCTGAAGAACCCAAAACCCCGGCAGTTTGTCCCCCCACTGCCTCGACACGTTCAAAGCATACCCCAACCCTGATTGTGCAATATCAGTCTCGTCCCCCCAAAACTCAAAGCTCCTCCCACTCAACAACGCCGCGTCTGTGAACTCCCAGCGGTCAGGGTAGGGGGCGTCAGTTCTTATTTCTGTTCCCGTCAGGTTACCGAGGTACTCATCAATGACCTTTCCGGCTTTAATGACAGCTTCGTTGGTTGGGTCAGGGAGGGGAAGAGACCCCCAGGCGGCTAGGTCGGGCCAGATGGCGGGGTATTGCGCGATGACGGCCTTGATCTTGGCTTTTTCCTGGAATAAGAGAGCGGATTGAACGGCGAGGTAGCCGCCTGCTGACTCTCCTACGGTGATGATTTGGTTGAGGTTGGTATTGATCTTTGGGTAGGCGGAGGCGATGACGGATGGGAGGGAGGTGTGAAGCCAGGACCAGAAGGAGGAGATGTCGGATAGGGTCTCTGGGGCGTTGGCTTCAGGGAGGAGGCGGTAGAGCGGGGAGATGAGGATGGAGTTTGTAGAGACGGGGAGTTGGGTTACCCTTTTGATGAAGATTAGCATTGGAGGGCAGAATAGGGGGGTTAGTGAACGTACCAGTCGGCAATAAAGGCAGGCTCGAGGCTAGTTCCGATGATGAGACCACCGCCGTGGAAATGCACCACCACGGGCGCGTCGGTCTTCTTGTTGGAGGCTGCGAGCTTCTTCGGGACCAGGACGGCAGCTTTGATGGCGGTTGCGTTGATGGTTTTGTAGGTGACGTCGAGGCGGTGGTAGTGCTCAGCTAGCTCGGCAGTGGTGTAGTCAATCTTGACGAGGGTGACCATTTCGAAAGGGCTGGACTGAGCTGAGATCAGTGTAGTGAGGATGCCCAGAAAGGCGGACAGAAAGATGAAGAGCTTAGCCATGTTGTTGGAGGTGATACTGAAGATGTTGATAGTGAAGGGTTAATCTGTTGTAGGCACCAGACATCCCTTATATACCTTTTGCAGGTAGCTGGTTGAACGGATCACATGGATGTCGTTAAGAACATCTCTTGCCACAATAGGTGTTATCTTACCGCAGACATCAAAGTGACTTCGGGCACATCTGTCATGGTTCCACCAGCCGAATCGGCAGTCATCATGACAGTCCAGTTCATCCATCACATGCAAAGTGCAGGGCTTGATTCGATATAATTCCCCTAAGATATTCATGGGGTACGTAATCGTGAAGAGAGAGTGTTTGCTCACCTCCAAGTCTAACAATGACATATCTCCGCCGAGCTCAAGGACTCTGAGCCCAGTGTCACCATTTCGGGAATTATGGTGGGATCGATCCTCCGGCGCCGCCGCGGAGTTTGTTGGTTGTCATGAATTATGTCATCAGTAGCCAAGTCCAACCAACAGCATCAAGCATCCAAAAAGCCCCGAGAACTGTGATTAGGTAGGCAGACAGGATCTCGGAATTACAAAGCTTGAACAAATCCGTTAAGATACAATATTGTGACATCTCAACACTGGCCCACTGCTCTGCTGATGGTCACCTCCGCGGCAGACCGACAACTCAATACCTCCCCCGCGACCCAACCGGTGACGACCGATCAACAGTCCAAGTCTCGATAACCTGAATGTTACTACCCCTCCCACTTCCATCCTCCACGTTATCCGTCATGTTCTGTCGATACTCTTGCCCCAAAATCTCCTCATCACTCGTATTAGCCGGCATGGTCCTCCCACCAACAGCCTTGGTATGAGTGAAGGGGCCGTTCACGCCCATCTTCAGCTGCCTTGTCCGTTGCTCGGCTTTCTTTGCTTTGTCATCACCCTCCTCCCCATCAGTTGTCTCAGCATGCCACCGACTCGCTCCAGGCATGGTGCTCCCCCCAAATGTCTTGAGCCCGTATCGTGGACCACTTTGTTTCTTGTAACCGGATGTTGAGCGGGTGGCGCGGGACGTGAGCTTGTCGATGAAGCCTTTGTAGAGGGGGCGGACGACAGGGACGCCAATGCAGATCATGGTGATGGCGATTTCGGCAGCGGACCAAACAATGAGACCAACTGTGTCCTCTATGTCGACCATTGTCAGCGAAATATGAAGGGAAAGAGGCGACTAGGAACGGCTTACTGGTGTAGTTTGTACTTGACAGATTGGGGACTTCAATGGTCCTTTTAATACCGCATGCACCGGCGATCAACCCAAGACTCATACTTGCGGCAATGATAATCTTCTCCCGCTGGCTCATCTGGAGCTTCCAGAGGAAGACCCATGGGAAGATGGCGAAGAAGAAGTCTGCAATGACGCAGAGGACTGTTCAATCTGTCAGAAAGGAATCTTTTTTCAGTCGGAGAGAAGACGTACTGCACAAGGTAAATGACACTGGCGTGGTGTTGATGTAGCAGTAACCCCCAGGAATTCTCCTGTCGTAGAGGTAAGCCGGTGGCGAGCATTGCAGCCAGAACACAAAGCAGACAGATATAGACGCTGCCAGCAAGCTTCCCATCGTAATCCATATGACGACCTTGTGCCATCTTTGCGTGACAAGGCGCAGCAAGAAGAGACCCAGCGACCACTTTGCCACCGCCATGCCGACTACCGCAAATGTTTGGCCGATTGCCTCGAACAAAATAGCTCTGACAAGGTCTTCAACTTCCTGTATGTCGAACATGTTTTGGCCGAAGCCGTATTGGGCTGCGATGGTTGTCATGATTGTGTAGCACAGCAGGAGAACCTGTGTTGAACGTCAGAATTAGTTCGATGGAGCTTTGGGTAAAGGCAAACTCACAAACGCTAAGTTGTAGACGTGGTCATCCAGCCCATAGCTTCCCACCACGTAGGCCCTGGTGTAGATGCGGAGGAGAACGAAGACAAAGGTAAGGGCTGTAACTATCCACATGACGGAGACAGCCCATGGGCCATCGCCTCCGAGCGTCATGATGAAGGCAAGTTGATGTCGGTCTCAATTTGGTTTCTAGCTCTGACTCGTTCTCGGATTGAAGTGAACAAGTGGATATATATCGTAGGTGTGAGTTGTTCTGTTCTTACCTACTTCAGGTTGTCAAGTCTTAATATTCGGGAGACGACAGTGTAGACATCTACCTTTTTGTTGTGGTTGTCGTCGCATAACGGACTGTGCCCGAAGACTCGCAGCTGCCCCTGATGCCACTCTCGGAGATATCTCATGCCAGGATTCAGCAAGAGATCACCAGAAGAAGAAATCTGAAGGAAAAGTCTCAATACCGGTTTCTATCCATGTTCATGGAAGACCGCAGGGTCTCGCCCGTTGACATGATCAGCGAATCCACCAAGGAGTCAGATAAGCAGACAAGACTGTGGCGCGCAAATTTCGACCGGATGACCGGGTTCTCGGTGTCCTCGATGTCGTCTCCCTCTTTGAGTGAATAAAACGGGTATTGGCGGCGTCAGGGGTTGGGTGGCATGGGGGTGAAGCGAGTTGAGTGCCGGCCGCTCCATGCAAGGGACTGTTCATCATCAAGTTGGACGTTCTTCAGCAGGGTATCCATAATGCAGGAGCACAAGCAAAGCAAGGTACCTACCTACGTGAGCTGACAGGTATGTAATGAAAAGTGACAACGGCAAGGTTCTAGAATGTGACAGATAGGTATTGAAGAAACCGGCAACCACTTAGCAACGTCTCTCGCTGACACTTCCTGTTCTTGGATTTGCCTGCCGTCGGGACTGGGGGGATCTTCCGCACCGTGCACAGGCAAGGTATGGTAAAGTACGGCAGAGTTATATTGTGCTACCCTAGTACATGAGTGCATAGCATAGTCTGCAGCATATAAAGCGTGTTCATTTTATGAGAGATGCACAGAAGGATTATGCGAGTTGATGAAAACAGTCCTGACTGCCGGCATCTCCCCATTGATCTAAGCAGGGGCCTTATCACAAGATGGACACTTTGGTTGGGTGCTTGAGACTTCGGTCCCGCAGTTTTTGCAAGAATAGACCTCTGAAGGCATGCTGAACGTTTCTTGTTTCGATTTGAGAGGCTGGTGGGCGTTCGTGATCCATATATGTTCTAGATGATTTTGACAAGTTGGCCTCTGATGCAATGCTGAATAGGTAGGTAGGTTCTGAAATGACAGAAGTTTGCTTCACAAGCAGGCTCTTGGACATCTTATATCCAAGAGATACTTTGCCTGTTGTACGACCCAGAAACATGGATAGATCTTTGTGATACCGAGATATGGGATCACTGGAATCGCCTGGTGTAGGTTGTATTACCCAATGGAGCATTCTTGAAACTGCCAACGTGCGTTTGGATTCCAAGTGCTGTGCCTTCGCCATCCGCCTGCTTCCCCGCCTTTGTAATGGCGCTCTTCTTTTGCCCATCCTTCAATTTCCACCTCACTGCTTCGCAACTTGTACACCAAAAACTCAGTGAAACTTACCGGGCACCAAAAAAAAGCAATACCAGTTCTTTGTTATTTCCGAAGCCCAATGTCTAACCCGAAGCCACGAGAACCGCACCCAGCCAGAGAAGATGGCTACTGCGCTGTGACACCCGAAAGAAAGTAGTACATTCGCGGCAACGCCTTCATCAAGAGGTCCCTCCGACCAAAAGAATTCATCACCAACTGGAAAGGCAAAACCCACGTTCTTCGACTGCGAAAAGAGCTCCTCATGAACGAAGCTGCCGCGCTCCGCTTCATCCGGCAGCACACCGACATCCCTGTCCCCGACATATACTGCGGCTTTGAAGACGACGACGCCTACTACCTGATATCTCAAAACATTGACGGGGTCAACATGTCAGACTTGAAAGACGAGACGCAGAAAGCCGCCGCTCGTGTGGAGCTGGAGAAACACCTGGCTAAGTTGAAAGGAATCAAATCCAAGCGCCTCAGTGGACCATCTGGGATTGTGATCCCTCCGTATCGTGTCTTTGGGATCACCCAGAGAAGACAATTGGTCGTCCTGCAAGGAGTCGGCGGCAAAAGACGGTGAAGATTACGTCTTTTGTCATCCTGACTGCTCACAGCACAATGTAGTCGTTGACCCTGAGACGTTGCGCATAAAAGTGATAGTCGACTGGGAGTATGCCGGTTTCTTCCAAGCGCGGCGTTTGAGTTTCCATTTTACATGCGCAAGGAACCATCGATTGCGTTGGGCGAGGAGCAGGACGATTCGCTGGAGTTGCTTGAATTTCTGACTTCCAAAGCGGGGAAAATGCAAGAAGCCGGTGAAGATTTGGGAAACTGAAGAAAGCACAGTGTGCGTGCCAGGATAACTGGGTGATCTGCTGCCATGATATGATGTATAAGATGATCAGGCATGACAGGGGCTGTCGGGGAAGTTTCCCGGGCCAGGAGCGGAGCCTTAAACAATATTCAGACACAGCATTTTGGGTCACCCAATAACGGGTTGCCAGATTCTCCTTGCCGGGGACTGCAATGGATTGTGGCGTCTAAGTATCTCCTCTTTTGTGCATTTGGAATTTCGAAGTGGTGCCAGAGTGGCGTTAGATATGACAGAAGGGAAGTTCAATGGAAGTAGTGTGTCTACCTCCTCATTCCCAGAGAGTTGACAGTCATTGATCAGGACTTGCTATGGAGTTCAACCTGCGTGTATGGACAAGATTCCCCGTTGCCAAGGACGGGAGGGTAAGGCGAAGGATCCAACCCCAGAGTGACACAGACCAGAAACGGGAAAGGGCCGCACCCGCTGTCAGAAGCAGAGTTCCATTTCCTGGAAAGCCACCCACGCTAGTGATGCCGAGGCCTTGAAGAACGCAATGTAACACGGGGACCTCATGGATAGACGCACTGCCCCACCGTCTCATTGCAAGATCTACACAGTTTTTGGACGAAGAAAGTCTGGCACTGTCCAACTATTGCCTGATCAAACTGCCGGCAGCTACATTATCACTGTTGTATCTACAGGTAGTGTTCTCTGTCCCAGGCAGCATGAACCCAAGGCTCGTGTTCCCTTGCCAAATCAGGCAAGCCGTGGTTGATTACGGAGGTATATCCGAGGTTTGTCCCCACTCTCACCCTTCTTCCTGCTTTTCAGTGTGAGATGACATGTTCGAAAATTTGTTGACTTTCCGCCTCAGGGGTTGACGCCCTCCTGGCCACAGCTTAATGAGCAGTCAGACAATATTAGCTTGATGTTACGCGTTTGAATTCCCAAATGTGCAATTTGTCTGGCTGCCACACGCATAAGGCATCCAATATAGCCTTGCTTCTAAATGAAGCGGCGTTGAGGCGTCCGAGATAGCTGGTTGAGATCAACATTTGTGCCCAGTCACTACAGTGCCGCTAGACCTGGGCCCGGACACCACATCTGGCCCCCTCCCCCGGTACTACAGTCAGCCTCTGGGCATTGTGTGGGCTTCTCGCTGGGAGCAGAAAGACCGAAGCTAAGTGAGCGAGGGGGCAGGAATGATATCGGGATGTTGGGGGTAAACCAATCAGGGGGGTAAAGGGGGGCGGGGCAGAAAGCATGCTCGTGGGGCTTTATACACCGGAACTGCCTCATGAAAGCAACTTTTATCCTTGGATATTCTTTCCGAAGCTGGGCTGCCTGTTGTATCTTTTTTTCACACACGCTGCAACATCAGGATGTCGACATCAAACGGAGTCCTCGATTCACTTGTTGCTTTCCGCTACGGGAGTCTGCCCACTTTAGACAGTCGTATTCTGGCCAGACTGGCTGTAACTGTGCTTGTTGCTCCCATTGTCACTTTGCTTCTTTGGTTCACATTTTCATGGGCTACATCTCCATTGCGTGGGTATCCAGGCCCCTTCCTCGCCGGTATGTTTACCCATTCTCAGTCAGCCACCCTATGCTCGGCATCTGCTGATCATACTGTCACAATCAGGATACACAAACCTCTGGCGTCTTTATCATGTAAGAACCGGCAAGTATGAGTTGACCATGAAGAGGCTTCACGACAAGTATGGACCAGTGGTGCGCATTGGTCCCAACTTACTGGATCTCGATTACCCCGAGTTATCCAAACTGTTGTATGGCACAGATGGAAAATGGCGCAAGGTTTGTGTTCCTACCTACAACGAGGTTATGCCGTCAACTTTACTAACATCGAAACTTCTCAGACCGAGTTCTACCACAACAACAGTGCCCTCGTCAATGGGAAAATTACCTACCGTTTGTTGCCTTCAATGCCTGGACGTCCTAGAGTTGTGGCTGACAACACAATAGATATGTTCAGCACCACCGATCAGACTGAGCACGCTCAAATGAAGCGTCCGATTGTCAAGCATTACTCTCTCGGCAGTGTACTGGCCCTCGAGTCACACATGGACAACGTTCTCGGAGAGCTCATGCAACAGCTCGACAATCGTTTTGCCAAAGGCGGTCAGGGGACCTGTGATTTGGGAGAATGGGTTGCATTCTGTCAGTTCCCCTGCCTACCTATCTTTGCATTCTCATCTCCCTTCAATCGCACACAGGCAGCTAACTCGACTTTCCTCTCCAGATGCCTGGGACCTCATCACCTCGGTCACCTTCTCCAAATCCTTCGGCTACATGACCCAAGGTCACGACTTTGACAGCTCCATCACCACAGCCGACAAATCCCTCGACTACTTCGCCTCCGTCGGCCAGATCCCTTGGCTGGACTTCCTCCTCGACAAGAACCCCATCCTCCGCATCGGTCCCCCCAACCTCAGCAACGTCACCAACATCGCCATGACCTCTCTCATCGCCCGCATGCAAGGTCAAGACAAGAACTTCAACCCCAAGGTCCCCGACTACCTCCAACACTTTATCGATTCCAAGAATACCCATCCCGACACCGTCCACGACGGCATGGTGTTTGGGTATTTGCTCGTCAACCTCATCGCGGGAGCAGACACGACAGCCATCACTATCCGAGCCATCTTTTACTACGTCTTGAAGAACCCAGCCGTCTACGCCCGTCTGGTAGGGGAGATTCGTTCAGCGGGGATTGAAAACTCCAACGCCTTTCCTCACTCTCAAGCTCGCCAGCTGCCCTACCTCGAGGCTGTGGTCAGGGAGGCGCTCCGTGTTCATCCTGCTGTGGCTATGCCGCTTGAGCGTTATGTCCCTGCTGAGGGGTTCACCCTTCCCAACGGCGACTTTGTTCCTGGCGGGGTGGCCGTTGGTATCAATCCTTATATTGGCAACAGGAACAAGACTGTTTGGGGTTCTGATGCGGACGAGTTTAGGCCTGAGAGGTGGTTGCGGGATGTCAAAGGTGGGGAGACCGATGAGGAGTATAAAAAGAGAATGCAAAAGTGGAATGCCTGTGACTTGAGCTTTGGGGCTGGGTCGAGGATTTGTTTGGGGAGGAACTTGGCGTTGGTGGAAACGTATAAGCTTGTGGCCACGGTTTTGAATAGGTATGAGGTTACGCTGGCGGATCGGGAGAGGGAGTGGGAGACGGTTAATAGTTGGTTTTGGAGGCAGAAGGGGGTAGAGGTTAGACTCAGGGGTAGGGTTTAGATTGCATTTGCTTGATGTTAGATTTATGGAGGGCCTATGCGACGAGAAAAGCTTATTTGCAGTCTTTACCTCAATCATGATGACTCACTTGATAGATAGGTAACAAACACCTGAGTCAGGTAGCTCTGGAGTGGCCGCCCCCTTTGAAGAGGGAAAAAGAGTGACAAAGCTTTGGGGACATCTTGCATATTAAACAATCACAGTTCGATTTTCTCCGGCTCTATCAGTCGTCATTCATTATGTATCTTTATGAGCACTGGCCGGCCACAACCTCGCTCGTTCAATGGGCCGGTGTTGTCCTTCCAGTCGTCGTTGGTCCAGCAGTTTGTTGATCAGGTTCCAGGTCTAGCCCATCCCGTTGTCTACGTTGCCTGATATGTCCAAATATGCCGCCTCTTGCCCAAGAATGGTGGCCACCGGGAGATTCATCATTGGAGGTGGTCTGTCCAACCTGGGTTGTGTTCTCATTTACTTGGTCATGCACGTGCACCTCCAAACCTAGGTCTTCTAGCGTTCTTAGGGTTGGGTGCAGACTTTCTTCGTCCTTTTTGTTTGCGCGTCTTATGGCCCAAAACCCTAGAGCTATAGCCAAAAGGCTAACCAACTCACCAGCAACTACAATATGCGAAATCAGCACTATTCAAGTGGCTGCCAGGTAATCAGTCGGCCAGAAATGAGGCACTACTCACACAATCGACCTGTGATCCAAGAGGACTCATATGAAGGCTCTCCATCATCGTTGAGCGGGAATCCTTCAATTGATATTGCAAAAAGAGCAAGCATGAACGCCAAAGTGTCTAGCCCTTGTTGTTAGTCACATCTCCAAACGCAACTCACAAGCATTGCTACCGGGCACGATGGGAAAGAGCTGGGGGGTAAATCCCAACAACCTGACACTTATGAAAACAATGGTGACAGTGGTAAGAAGCAACACATAATTATTCAACTGACGGGATTTTTGATCAGTGATTTGTTTCCTGCTCGCAGGGTCTCTGCGTTCTCAGAAGTAGGATTTGTTCCTTCGGCTGCATGATTGGTTGTCTCTGTTATGGGCGATACCGCGGCAGGTAGTGTGTCGGTTTCTGTCCCTTCTGCGCGTGGGGCTGCTTCCGCGATATGGCTCGAGGATAGTTCGCTATTCCGATCTTTCAACCATTTGAACACCACCTGGTCTGTGTTTCTTTTCGAAAGGGATGTAGATCCATCATAGTATGCCTGGTCTAAGGTTTCGGGGAGCTGTAGGCCAAGGGATCCGTCGTAAAGACCGAATATTCCTCCATGATCTTGAGGGCCACCTGTTTCTCATTGAGGTTCAGGGAATTTCCGCGGGTTTCGTCTGGGATTAGATATATTTCAGACTCAAAAGTCAACGAATGGAACCTTACAACCCAGATCAGCATTCTCAACATGACAACTCGAATGAAGTTCGAAGAGCAGATGACCTACTACAAGAGAGACCCTGGAGGTGGCCATAGTTCTGCTGTGATTTGTTTGGCTTTGTACCTGAGGTGGATTTCAGCTATTGTCAATCGTTTGACATTTTGGAACAGTCACCTACATGTGGAAACCGATGGTAGCTATTTTCAACTCTATGCTTCCGGGCACACCTTGTCTCGTCTATGAACCGCGCCGTGTAATATCGGTCTTCTTTCTGGTTGGACTCATATACGGCGCAGATTTTGGCGACGCTGTTCTGTGTCTGTCAGTATTGTACATTTGCCTGAGCGGGCACCGTCGTATCAACTGCACCTTAACCCAAGTCATCTATTGGAAATGTTGGTCAATTGAGGCTCGAACCCCTCTGCGCTAGGTACCTCGAGTATATACTTACGTTACTATTTGGTAGATGAATCCATCTCAGCGTATTCTTTTGACTCTATCTTCCACCCGTCGTTACGTATCCGTTTAAGATAATTCTCTTCCAGCTCCTACAGTGCCGTGGGGCCCTTAGCCACGGCTTCGTCTTCTTCATATTGTTCACCTACTTCTTCGTGTTCATAATTTTTCTCTGGCTCACTTTCTTCTTCTTCCGATCGTTCTGAGACATGATCTTGTTTCTGTGACGAATGATGTTGTGCTGTTGAACCGGATACGTGGGCCTGGAATACCTTGGATACCAATGTCGTGAGAATTCGAAGCCCTGCATCTCAAGTCAGTCAGGTCGCTACGACAAGAAAATGGCGAGTTTCCGGTTGGCTCCAGGTAAGACGTGTGTGTACGTTTCACACTTACCCCAAAAGTCTAGGGACTGGAATAGACTGTGACCAGATATAGGTTTTGCCTTGGGCGTAGAACGAGAACATGAGTTTGAGCCTGAACACTCTGAAATCCCCAAGAACTTCCCTCGAATGGCACTGTCTGCTCCAGTCCGGTGCCGTCTCATTCTGAGTCTGCCAAGACTCACCACAAAGACTTCTCACGGCACGTTCCCCAACGCTACCATCTGGTATTTGGGCTCCCCAGGCAAAGAGCGTCTTGACCATTTCAACATCGGACCTATCGTAAGCAAGTTGCAGCGCTGACCTTCCTGTCATCATATTAGTAAAAGAAACGCCGCCATATGGCCTTTTGCTTACCACGGCGATTTTTTGAGTTCACGTTCACGCCAAAGATTAGCAGCAGTTTTGCCACCTCAGCATTCTTGGGGGGGCGAGACTGGCGGGTGGAGATAACTTGAAGCAATAGATCTGTCAGAGTTTCAGGGGAATAGAGTTCAGTAGTCAGGAAAACGCGGGTCATGTCGGGTCATTGAATATGACTGCCAAATGGATGGGTGTATACCCTGCTCCGTTGGCTTGAGAGCCAGAAGCCCCGGCCTTGAGAATCTACATAACCAGGATATGTGATTGTCTTGCAACAGCCTTGTGCAAGACTGATTCTCCGTCATATTGCTTGTCGGTGTTATCGAGATGTGACTGGTTGAGTAGCCACTGGGCCATCTTGAGATGGTTCTCGCGTGTAGCGACGAAGAGCACGGATACCCGTCCGGAATCATGATACTTGACACTGCGGGAACAGTGTGATGCTTCTTATCTTTGCCGGTCATCGCCGCTGTCATAATCGCTGTCGTCTCCCACATGGGCTCTCAAGAGTTCTTGGTTCTTGCGCTTGAGCTTGTAATACCATAGTTGCCGTTTTGCTTCCTGAAAGTTTCCACCATCGCAGGCCTTGTAGAACCCCGTGGGCCTTTTTTAAAAGCTTCTGTGGTCGAGTCATCGCCTTCCTCAGTGTTTGAAGCCGACTTCGCCAGACCATCTTGAGAACGGCTACGACGTTTGCGTTTAAAATAGCGACCTTCAACGTTGATATCCGCCCCCTGTTCCAGAAAGCTTTTTGCCTTCTTGAGGTTGTTATCCCGACAGGCATACCAGAATCTTCTATCTAGCTTCCGCTTGGATTGCTTTAGCTCATTCTCGGTTAGAACGTCGTATGGCTGTCGCCGTCGCGGATAGCGTAAAACTGCAGCAGGGCCGTTGGTAGTAGTAATTGCCGCGCTTGAGGGCTCAACTTGAGCCGCATTGGTGGTTGGCTCCATGTTGGGTTAGATCACTACCGTAGATTTGGTGGCCAACAGATGTTGAAGGAAACTGGGAGATGTCCGTCTGTACGTATTGAATGCTTGATGATCAACCTGCTGTGAAATCAAGAATAAGTAGGTACCATGTGTGTGCTGGCCGCAGAGAAGGGAATGAATGCAACAGTGGAGGCTATGGAAATTGGGAAAGAAGATGGGGTGTCAAATCTTTAATTACTTGACAGCTGAATCTAGCATGTAATGGCAGAAACTATTGCATGCAGTATGCAAACCCGACGAATCAAGGACATTGTGTTGTGTTGGCCAGCCCACCTGGTTGGCCTATGCTTTCCAAGCTCACCTTCTTCAGTTGGCTCGGCTTCACCTTTCACCAATTCAACCACTTTTGCCTCAGTTCACCAGTTGCCTCACTTCCACACATTGCCAACTATTCTGGAGTTACACCAGGTTGAGGATTAAAAGCTCAAGGCTCAATCCACCAACTTATTTATGTAGGGCGAAGGTCACTGGCCTGGAAGATGAAGCAAAATACGGATGACAGTGATGATAATCTACCTACAAATGTAACAAAAAGCGGAGAAGAAACACAGAAAGTGTATGAAATACCCAGTCAGCCCTAAGAGCAACGAGAGGGTGGTGTGGCCTGGAAAGGTGAGACCAGTGCCCTGGGAGCAACCACAACTTAAGTGAAGTTATCAGCATAGGGACACATGAAATCGGTAGTAGACTGTAGAATCAAGCCTTTCGCGAATATACCAAACCCCTCTTGACTACCTATCTCTAAGGACATGGCAATCAGTTCAATATAGGCAGATTCAAGGCACCCCTATTGTGAAGGGCCAGTTAACCATCTCTTACAGGCATCATTGAAAGTAGCTTCTTTTTTCCTTACCGACGTACCGAGGTGTGCTAGGCACTGCATAATTGATTAGAGAGAGCATTGACGAGTACAAGAGTTTATTCCAGTATATTGAGGCATCGTGACATCATTAGAATTTTCATGCCCATTATGTCATCGCGAGGAGCAAAAGTCCAGGGTTGAGCTCGACGGAGGTTTCATTCACTAAACGCCGTGATGAGAAGAAAACTTCAACATATACATGGAAACTCATGTATTCATTATTGCCAACCCGCGGCAGGTCACTTACCTTCCTACGTCTTTACCTACCTTCCTACGTCTTTACCTACCTTCCTACGTCTTTACTTACCTCCTAGAACACCATACTCTCCCCATCCTTCGAAATCTCCAACTCCTGCCTCACCCCTTTCCTCGGTCCATCCTCCTTGTCAAGATGCATCTCAGTCTCGCGGTGCTGACGCCAAAGCTGCGCAAAAAAGAGTCTAAACGCAGCGTCCGAATCCTTAAACATGGGCTTTCTTTTCGGTGAGTTTTTGCACTGCTTACAGAGCTCTTCTTCGATGTAGACTCCTGTGAGATGTCGGGTTTTGAGATCGTCGCAGATGCCTCCGTTCCTCTTGACATTAGCGGTGAGGTGTCTCGCAAGCTGACAGAGGGCGACTTCCACCTTTTGTTCTGGGGAATTTTTGTGGCAACGGGGGCAGTGGAGGTAGAGGTCAAAGTATTCGCACATTTTTGCTGTGGGGTGTTAGTTTGGTCTTAGCTGTGGTTTGGGGAGGAGGGCATCTGTTTGGAGGGTGAGTGAATCTCGACAGAACTTGGGTAATCTTGACCGTCCCGGTACACTCCAGTTGTTTGAGACGTCAGCTTGGTATGGTGGTCAAGATTACTGTCGAGGTGGATGGATGTGTTTTTTGAAGTTGAGACTGGAAAGGGGACGGGAGTTGCGGGTGGGCTTAAATGGTACTGATAGCGTCTTTGTGGCTCGTTTCAAATACAACCAATTGTCTACTAATAAACAATTGTATTGTCAGAACTCCATCTGTGATGAGGGTTCAAGCTCTTTGTCTTTAACCCCCAAACCCTTTGTCAGCCGGTGACAAGCCCCAAACTCTTGCAATGCAAACACACGTTGTGCCTGCCCTATGCATGGAGATGCGTGGCTCAGCTATCCGTAAATCCAGCCAATGAACGTTGGTTGGCAATAGTGCTTGGTGAAAGAATTGATAGTGGGAGGGAGCCAACATCCATCACCTCGTCTTTCTGCTCCATTTTTCCTTGGAATGCCTTAGCGTCGAACAAAAGATCCTTATATATATCGAGACGAGCAAGAACCCCACCTGATGATTTTCACAGGTGCCATCTCAGTCCTGTGTTGCCAAGGGTCTGAGACCTCAGTAAACCGACAGTTTTTACCCTCCTCTTGCCTTTTCACCCACTCATGCTAAGCCCTGTCAGGAGGACCTGGGGAGCAAATGGGCGTCAAGCTTTCAGACTGGAATCTTGGCACGCACCCGGGGCATCTTGAGCATCGCATCGCCAGCCACCAAACTCGTTGAAAATTCATTCCAAAGCCCCAGACCAGAATCTCCGAATCTCCAGCTTGCAGTCAAGAACTATCCCCAGCTTCCAATTTCCACATGTCTTTCTCAGCCACACGTCTATTCTCTTCTCACTACAAACTACTAGCGCTCGGAACTATCACCCCAACCCCGCCGGAGTAAACTGCACCACCTCACCTGCGCCGCAACGCACCCACCACCTCACCCAGGAGGCCTCGAGACACCTGTTCCCATCCCTGCGGCCGGCACGCAAAGACTGCGGTCTAGGGTCTAGGTCCCGTCAGGCAGTGCTGCTGATGGACCTTTTCTGGTACCACGTCGGATGACTGCAGGTTGTCAAAAAACCGAAAACAAAGATCAAATTAAAAGGCCATGGCACGCCCCCGGTTACCGTGATCCTCACCTCCTTCCCTACCTTCGTTGTACATACTTTTTCTTTTTCGGTGTAGAAGTGGGTGCTGGTCTCAAGATGAAGTCCCTCACCTTCTTCACCCTCCGCCTCCTCCACATCGCGCTCCTCGTCGCGTGTTTAGCTTTCGCCGTTGAGGCAGCCCGCGGCGGCGGCGGCGGTGGGTCCTCCTCCGGCGGCGACAGCACCGGCTCCGGGAGTGGATACCGCCCCACCACCTCCAACACCGACGACGACGGCACATCCTCCTCTTCTGGCAGCCACAACTCCAACTCCAACTCCAACTCCAACTCCAACTCCAACTCGGGGTCATCAACAAACAGCTACTTCGGCAGCGGCAACGCAGGCGGCTACCGCTACCGCTACCTCAATGGCAACAGCAACAACAACAACAACAACCGCGCCCCGTTCGACACCGAACAAGCGATGAAGTACCGCACCATCCACGGGATCCTCGCCTCGCTGGCGATGGTAGTCTTGTTTCCTACTGGATCGATCCTCCTCCGAGTCTTGCCAGGGAAGTGGGGATTTTGGGTGCATGTCATCTTCCAGGTGTTTGCCACAATCATCTATGTTGGCGGTGCTGCGCTGGGGGTTTATCTCGTCAAGATTATCAGGATCCCGTCCGGGTCTCTGGTATGTTCCCCTCGCGTCTTTTCCACCGCACCGCGCCGTGTCACTAATACAACGGATAGCTGTCAAGCACATCGACAAACTACCACCCTATCCTTGGTCTTGTCCTTCTCGTCCTCTTCCTCATCCAGCCCTTCCTCGGCGTGGTGCACCACCTCAAGTTCCGCAAGGTGCAAAAGCGCCAGATCTGGTCCCAGCTCCACCTGGCCAACGGCCGGGGCAGCATCATCATCGGCATCATCACCGGTGGCTTGGGTCTGCATCTATCTCAAGCCACAAACCAGAAAAAGACTGTGTACGCCGCTGTGGCAGGTGTTATTGGCGCCATCTGGATTGGTGTCTCCGTTTGGGCTGAGCTGAAGCGGAAGAAGAAGCTGACTGATACCGAGAAGGCCAAGGAGGGGGAAGATGAGAGTATGGTCAGAAGGAAAAGCGGTGACGAGGTCAAGACGGGGCTTACGGCTTGGGATATTATGAAGTGATGGATCGGTAGACTGTTATAATGATTTATGAAATGCAAGAACGACTGCTTAATGTTTACCATTTTCTTCACAACACTCCAGCTCGAACTGCCATTTCCAATAACCACGTGTAGGGTGGGGTTGGGTATGACAGCTGGAAGAACAGCCTTTTGAACTTCATCAACAGATCGTGACCTTCCACCTGGTTATCGAAAAGAGAGTCAAATTCCAACTCTGCTAGCTTCCTCACATTGAGCTCGACAATTATCTTGCGTATATCCGTCGGTCTCATGTCCCTAAAAGTGTCAATGGTGCAAGCGGGGGTTGGAGATCCGGGAACCTCCAGTCCGAACTTCTCGATTGCAGGTATTCCTGGCACGCTAGAGTCAGTAATGCCACATTTTTGATAGTTAGAGTGGCCTAACCGCAGTTTCTAATGCTTCCTATGACATTGTCAGTTATAATTTCCTCAGTCACTGAATTGAGTGCAACTCTACGCACCCCGTATGTGATGCAAAAACGGCATCTCCCACGCTGCAGGATCCCAGCCGCCGTTCTGCCTGGCCCAAATGTCGACGCCATGATTCCGTCTCGAATACATGTCGTTGATGTGAGTCCTCCAGAGAAGGTCGTTTAGGACTTCGGGTGTGACAAGATGGTGGACTATGGTCGGTGAGCCTTGACTGTCATCAAAGTTTAACTCCCATCGGGACATACCCCGTGCAATCGTATCCTCTGGACCCTCGAATTCGCTTTTTGCTAGCTTAAGGTCTACCGGCTTATTCGGACCGGCAAGTAACATCAGTCTGATCAGCTTGATGAGCAGCCAAACACGTCGTGGCGGGAGCCGAAGGTAGGCAGTCTCGATCAAGTTCCTGTTTCTCTGCCGAATAACTTCATCGACCATCCCTTTAGACCAGAGGTCAATCTTGATTCTGAATCTTCGTATCAAGTTAGCCTGTACAAAGTCCTCCTCTGCTGTATACCATGAGCCACCTGTGTATGAGATAGTTTGTTAGACACCGTGAGCGTCGACCAATGCAGCGTAGACATGGAAGACTTACCCAGGAGAAAGTATGGGTGATAAGACTTCGATCTGAATGGCCTTCCATATTTGCTTGCCTGCCTGTGAACTCCTTCGTATAGACCGTCAAGATCTGCCTTCATGAGCCGCACAAGATTGCGTTGCTTGTCAAGGTTCTCTGCTCGCCGCTGCTCGATATTGTCCATCACAACTTCTTCTCCATCTACCCACTTGGTTTCCTTTTGCGAACCCAAGGCTCGGGAGATTGCTTCCAACTTGAACAAAGCCCGGCGGCGGATCTCCCTGTGTTTCCCACTCAACACTTTGCCCATGCTGCAAGGTGCAGTGAGATACCACTC
This sequence comes from Podospora bellae-mahoneyi, assembly GCF_035222275.1. Taxonomy (NCBI): domain Eukaryota; kingdom Fungi; phylum Ascomycota; class Sordariomycetes; order Sordariales; family Podosporaceae; genus Podospora; species Podospora bellae-mahoneyi. Next base: position 3,552,127 of record NC_085885.1, on the reverse strand, counting down.
GAGTGTGCGGGCAAAGGCGTCACGAGACTCAAACACGATGCTTGTACAAGGGGCACAACTGTCCAAAAGAATCCCGTTGATCATGTTGACGTGGTTTTGTTTGACAGGGAAGATGGTGAAGTCGAATCTGTCTGTTTGACTTCTTTTAGGAGGCTGCCCGGCTTTGAATTCAAGTCGGCTATCAACGATCACCGTGTAGTTGTTTCGAGCTTTTGAGATGGGAAGGTCCGCCAGCAATGAGCGAACCTTCTCCGAGCCTGGGGATTCCAAGGGTGCACGACATGCTAATCGCTTAAGTTTCCGCGCCTCCCTAACACGCTCATCAGCGTCTTCCAGGGGATCGGGAAATATGTCGGCTCGGAGCACGATCAAGAGCTTGGGTGAAATAGGTGCAAATGTATGAAGGGGAAGATAATCAGTATCAATGACTTCCTGCGTCTCCGCATCCAGCGCAGAAGTACTGGGGCCTTCGAATATCGCATACGCGTTGTCGGTCAGAATAAACTCGTCGCCATCCTCTGCAGGGGTGAGAATAGCCATGTAGGAGAACTCAACGTGTAACCAGAACCACATGGCGTCTTGAGGGTACATCTTGCCCATCAACACCCCCAGCCACTTCGTTTCCGGGTCCATAGGGAGCTCGATGATGGTCTTGATCCCGTCGAGCCATACATCCAGTGGCGTGATGATATTGTTCTTGCGCATGTACTCGCGCACAAGCTCCTTATCATCCTCGTTGTACCCGTCGGGCGTGGCATGGTTGAAGCGGGTATGAAACCCTCTGTTCCGGTACATGAGGAGGAAGAGGAACTTGCGCAAGAGATCGCGTTCAGCTCGTGACATTGAAACCACGGTACTTTTCTGCTCGAAAGCCTTGCTTATCTTGCGGAAGATCTGGCTAGCTTGATGTTCAAGTTTGGAGAACAGGATCTCGACCTCTCGTTGCAAAGCGGTTGGCTTGTTCGGGTTGTCGTACATGTTGACCAGTCCCAAGATCCGGTTGACGGGACTCTCACAAATAACAGGCGGATCAACCGCGAAATCAACGTGCCGAACGACTTTGTCTTTTGGGAACATCCCCTTTTGGAATTTGCGGCCTTTGGTTGGTCCATCTGGCTTGTAGGGGTGAGAGAAGTTACGAAGGAGGAACTGAGGAACAAAGTGTTGATATTGGGGGCTCTGTGAAGCCATGGTGTATGTGTTCGATGATGGTTGAGGACTGTTTTGGGTGGTCGCGCGTAATGTAAAATCAGAAAGGGGTTTGCGTCTGCTAGTGTCCTGTATCAGTGTTTTATGGACAACCATACCTATGTGAGGCCCACAGTCGGGTGCCAGCGGGGTAATTGCCCAAGCTGCTGTATGCTTCTGAAGACGAGTAGCATCTGTGTCGCCATGACAAGATCTGATAGGGCTGTCCTGGCCTTGAAGGTGTGCTGAATCGCAATGTGACAGGCTGGGAGTCGGTTGGGCCACAACCTGGAATTGAAGACGACAGAGGTAGGACGAGAAATGAGCAAGTCCACGTGATAGTCCCTCAATTCCCAGATTGCTGCAATGAGAAGCAAGTTTCGACAACAGGAGTAGGCACGAGCGAGAAGCGTAATGTAGGTACGATTAGCATTAAATCACATTCATGTATTTTATCAAACATGTACAGCCGAAAAACCCGCCTCTGAAACAGATACCAAAATGTCCCGGGTATTACCTGTTCATAATGCGCTCATGTAAGAACCCAGAGAAAAAAACCTTGTCAAAAAAACATCCCATTTTTTATCCAAAAAGAGCACAAGCGCTTCAACTGTATCCTATGTCCAAAAACAAAAAAACAAAGCAACACCCAAAACATGGCGTTATTTACAGGGAAATGACACCGGCGACGAGAGCAACGAGGCCGGAGACAAAGAGGATCGAGGCAGCGCCGCGGGGAGCAGCGTTCTCGTTGTCATCGGAGCCAGAGCCGCCAGTGCTGCCCTGGGCATCTCCATCGGGGAACTCGGGGCTCTTGGAAGCGACGTGGCCAGCCCACTGGGAGCCCTTGCCGTTAAGGCCGGGGCCCTTGCCAGCACCGTTCTCGAAGTACTGAAGGGCCTCCTCGGGAATCTCGGGAAGGACGGTGCTGACGATCCAGTGGTCGTTGTTCTCAGGGCACTTGGAAGCCTTGTTCTCGGTGCTGGCGCCGGCAAGACCCTTGGGGGCGGGGAAAGCCTTCATGGCCTTGACCAGGTTGTTGAACTCGGGCTGCAACTCAGTGCGCTTGCCAGTCTGGTCGAAACCGTTGCCCTCGTCGCCACCCTCAATCTTGACGATACCATACTCGTTGGGCTCCTGGGAGTACTCGTACATGAGACCACCGGAGTAGACGCTGGTCATGTTGGGGTGCATGAGGGACTCGAGCTCTCCAAAGTCACGGACGTTGTGGTTGCAGCCGTACTCGGACAGGAAGATGGGAAGACCATAGCCGGTGAAGTTCTTGACCTTCTGATCCCAGCCGGACTCGACGAAGTTGCTAGTGCACCAAGAGTAATCGTTCTGCATCATGTTAGTGTGACGGCCTCGGGCCCGGTCAAATCGGTCAACTCACGAAGGCGAAGAAGTCGCTGCGCTCCTCATCGGTACCGCAGTTGAAGTAGTCAGCAGTCTGGAGACGGTTCTCGGTTACATCGGCGGCAGAGTATCCGACCAGGATCTTGCGGTACTTGCGAGCCTTGATGTAGCGGCGCATGTCACGGTCGGTGGCCTTGACGTAGCGGGCAGTGAGGGTGGTGTTGGCGTGGTCGTGGATGACCTCGTTGCCAGAGAAGAAAGCCATGGTGTTGGTGTACTTGGCAAAGGCATCAATGGTGGCGAAGACGCTCTGGAGGTAGATGGCGTTGTACGAGGTGTGAGGGTCGTCACGGTTGATAGAGTACAGGGGGTTGTTGGCATCAAGGACGACGTAGATGCCGGCCTTGGCGAGCTCCTCCATGCACTCATCGTGGTCCTTGGAGTTGTCGGTCGAGTACACACGGATGGTGTTGATGCCGAGCTTCTTGAACTTCTCGATGTCGGGCTTGCAGACCTTGGGATCGGCCAGAGGGTCGACATTGGCGGCAGCACCACCTGGCTGGTAGTCGATACCGCGGACGAAGAATCTCTCCTTGCCCTTGTAGAAGGCGTTGCCGGTGGCAGTGATGGGCTCAAGCTCCGTCTGGCGGGCCTTGAGGGGGAGAGTGGCAGTTGGGGTAGCGTTCACAGCAGCGGCAGCCGCGAGCGCGGACAAAACAGTCGTGGTCTTCATTGTGGCGTGATGTGGTGGTGAATTCGATATCAGGATCCTATCGTGGTTTGTATGGAAAACAGTCGGGTTCAGGGGCGTCTATTTGGATAAAAAATTAAATGTATAGCGTGGTTGAAAAAGGCCACCAAAACGAGCGGAATGGCCTGGGGGTGAAGAAGCAGTCGATGAGCGATTGACTGAGAAGGAAGAGGTTTGTTGGAATGTTTTTTTCGGATCAAAAAGAGAGGGATGGAAGCGGATTTTCAGGAGAGAGGGAGATTAAAACAGGCACACCCCCGGAATCCCGAAACCTCGATAAAGGGGGTGCATAGCCACCCCAAGACTCAGGCCAAGACTCGATCCAAGAGCTGCATTGCGTGGGCCAAGGGTGGTCTGTCGCTCGTTAATTAGACCGCCAAGCGCCAATGGTCGTTGGTAGAGGTTGGCAGAGGTTGGCAGCAGACGGTCTGGCCCAGTTGTCCGTGTCTTCTTTAGGCACTTACACCCTAGCACGCTGCCATCATTGGAAACCGGATATCGCGCGGATCTGCCATTTGGCTGCCAATGCCGGATTGGACCAGCGATTGCTGCAGGTCCCAAAGTCGATCCAATTGAGTGGTCAGTCCACTGGTCCTAGCTTCCCCGAGCTGGGCGCTATTCCAAGTTTCTGTTGCGGTTGGAAACTCCTGATTCCGGTTGGCATTGCATCACCATCGAGAACCCATCGATATCTTGGACCTCCGATATCTTCATATTCTCCAAGAACAAACGACAAGAACACGAAATTTGGATCGAATTATTGCCCTCCAACAGCTGACAGGAGTGGATTAGCGGCCGGCATGTTGCGGTGAGATTGGCCGGGTTGGCTTCGTACCCGAAATAACAAAAACAGTGCACCAGCCATCAGTCTCCACAAACACGACACATCTCCACCAATGCGGAACCTCTCACGTGATATGCCAAGCTGCTAAAAGTCCACCGCAACGGACGAGCGGCGTTTGGAACCAACGGCGTCTCGCTGCAACACACAAGCTTCTGACAGCCTTCCCGAAGCAGAGGAAAGACTTTTCGAAACCGACTTGTTGATGACAGCTCGGCGGCGCTTGCTGTGGAAGACGGCGCTCGAAACCGGCGGCCCATTCCACAACGTCCTGCGGTCTCCCCCGCCTCTGGCACAGATGTCATGGCTGGTCCGTGTTGATTCAAGGAATGCTTGGCTTCCGGCTTGCGCAACCGTTGCTGATCAGTACCCAGATCCGTTTGGTTTTGAAACCGTCTCCCGATGCTTCACGGTGGGTTTTTGCAGCTCACCATCTGCCGCCGGCTTTTCTGACATCTGGCTGGCTGGAACATGCCAAGTAACGGGGGGCGGCTTTGTGATCCTTGACGCATCCTGGTTGACCATCGGGACAGTGAGACAAGACAAGATATGAATATCAGCAAGCTGGCAAGCCACATACTTTTAACTTATGATGCTAGCTCGAATCTTCTGACAGTATGATGGCTTTGAATGGGGTCTTTTGTCCTCCAGTGCCTTCCTCATCGATTTGGTCTGATCACAGTTTGTCCTCGTTAGAGTCCTCAACCACCGCTCGAAGGTGTAATTCTCCCGTTGATGAGCTTGGTCAAGAAATATGCTATTTTCGATGATCATCTCACCGGGTCATCCAGAACTTAAATGACTGGCGTGTTGAGCTGCTGTCCCTGCAATATGACGTGGCACCCATTTTTGGTAGAAGACGTGTGGAAAAAGCAGCCTGTAACTTTCGGTAGAGGTGAGAGCTTTCGACGCAAAAAGTTCTCATGTTACCTTGAATCTTGATGAAAGGTGTAGCGGTAGAATGGGCTCGGAATTCGCTGTTTCTGGTGGCAAAGGCATCGACAAGAACTATGTGTGTTGCAGCCGGCTATCATCTTTGGCTAGTCAGGCTTCAAAGGGCGAAGCCTCATGACTACTACTATGAGAGATGTTTGCTATTGCAGATGCTTACCTTACGAAGTTGCATATTTAAGTAAACAGGCTTTCAAGCTTTCATGGTGACTCTTCCTATTCGATATCTAGAAAAGAGTAGGATGCCTATAGCATTCGCCTGCTCTAGCCCGGGAGACAAGTATCCACTTCTTTTGCCCTTCCAATTCACTTGATTGTTGTCGTTAAGGTTGTGTGCCTGTCGAGCTCAAACACCCCTCTTTCATTCTTTGACTTCCGCCGAGGCAGGCATCGCCGTCAACACATCCAATGTCGGCATAAAAGTACCTCAGGCACGCTCGACTACACTGCTGCCGCAGTCCCACCAACATGCTATTGGTTTTGGTAACTTGGTTACGGCTGAGCTCGGTGGTGTATACTTCGCTACCCCTTCTTCAACTTCTTGGAATTTTTTCTCAAGTAAAGACAGCTGGTTTATCCCTCCTCTCCAATATTCCACACTCTTCGCGCTGGGAAACATCGTCGAGTACATTTTGATCATGTGGCTCAGTGGAGCTGACATTCGAATTGAGATTGGAACCCAGGGGTCTGTCAAGAGGATAAGACGCCATCATCACCCTTGATAACTGCTTGCGAACAAAGACAATGCAAATCAAGAATCGAACTCACCATGTCGTTCTGGCTCGACAACACCAGCGCACGCGCCTTCGCTCGCTCCCGCTCCCGCTCCCGCTCCCGCGCCCTGATACGGCCACAGCACCTCGGCGGCGGAACTAACCTTTTTCGACCGGAAAAGCGCAAGCCGCTTCTTCAATCACTGATGCAGGATCTCGCCAGCAAGCGGGAGTGCGCTTGTGAATCAGGACACTAGAATGCAGGTGTTGCTCGACGGGCCCCGGGCGTTGGTTGGAGATGGGCGGATTATGGTCACCAGGAATCGGAATCCGGTTCATGAGATTCCTACGGATGTTTTTGACGGAGCTACAACTGGCGAACTGAGACATGGCAGGGTTTTGGTGTTTATTGGGGACGGTCCGAAAAGTCAATAGTAGATCGCTGGCACGGTTGTTTAGCCGCCGGTGTAGGAGCTGGGTAGGTGGAGGCTTGGGAGAAAAGTCAGCCTTGGGGGTTCATTTGGGGGGGGGGGTGCTTCAACCACGGAGAAAGTTGCCGATTAGGAAAATGGTGGTGAGATTTGGGAGTTATCGCTGCCAGGCTGAGGCTATCTGGAGCTTCTTCCACCGGGGTACACAGATCTGGGATGGACTTGACGAGATGAGGGACGGGGCTGTGTGTGGCTTTGGGTGAGACCCTTGCTCTTTTGGTCAGAGGAATCCAAGCTAGGAGTGGGAAAAAGAGGGGGGGTATAGAGTTGGCGGAACCGGTTCTGGCATGGGGTGGATAGAGTGAGCGCCGCGATGTGGCCTCTCCATGATCCTGCGCCAAGTTATGATGACGGTAACCAATGGAACAATGATTACTGGAACAACAACGCCAGCGCCGAACCAGCTGCAAGACTGTGGGCATATCATAAATTGCCGTCCACAACACTGGCCGAGCAAACATTGCCCGAGGAAGTACCAGTCACGACCCTCCTCAATAAGCAAACCGCGTGAATGAGCCATGACTCGATGGATGAGCCGACCCCGGTGAACGAACGATCATCGGTTGCTACATCAAATGAAGAGGCAGACTTCATCACGAGACTGGCACCATTCGAGTCATTTTACGAGTTGGTCATGGGCCGACACTGGCGGATGGTTGAACAACCCTATGCCATGGAGCCTTCTGGAGCCTCTCCCTCCTCTCTGAGGAAATTTCTTGGACGAATAATTCCTAGGAGGACAGAGTGTCGAACCAGAAAGACGTCCTTGGCCACGGGCCAAGGCAAGGGGTTTATCTCCCCACAAAGGACCAATCTTTAGAACCCTGAAAAGCCCAATGTTGATTGAAATAAATGGTAACGGTGCAAGGGAACTCGGTTGGAAAAATGTTGTAGTATCGGGAGGAAATTATTGTACCTTACATGTAAGTTAAGGTGATGGTCAGGGAAAGTGGGACCTACACCCAGCCTGTCAGGGGTAAAAGGGGGTTATGTTTTGTTTGGCTTTTGTCTTGCATCATCTATACCCACCTTGTTAGCTTACAAAAGACAAGGATTTTGTTGGTTTATAACATTGACTTTACCATAAAATGTGTCTTTTGGTAGAGGATGCAAGAATATATCATTGTGCCCGGTGCCGATTGATGAGACTGACTTTCGGTATGTGGCTTATGTTCTTTTTTGGGGCAGTTTACTTCCTTGCCCGAGCCTGATTTCGGGTTTATTTGTTTTTATGGGGGCTGTTTAGTTAGGGGGGTGATTAATCGGGGTATGTTGCTTGGGAAGATTGAGGTTGACAAGCGGATGACACGAGTTGCTTTTATGGAGTTGTCGTTAAAGAAAGGGGTGTTGTGAGGATTAAAGAGATTTGGTGGAAGGTCTATGGGATCATGAAGGGGTTTAGGGTGAATCCTTGCCTATTATTTCCCCTTTACCTCTTGATGCAATGTCGATCCATATTACATGACACAACAGGCGCCATTATCAATCAAGCCATCTCCATCGGCATTCAATTGGCCTTTCTTCGGCTCACCCTCCTCATCAGCAAGAAGGAGACGATCCCAGTAAATATGCGCTCTAGGACTGGCCCTGTTGCGACAAGGGTCGAATGCCTCAGCTATGATTTGTAGACACTCTTCATCCCGATCCCCCATCTTCAACACCCTGAAAGCCAGCGACAATGCGAGTCTCTCGCTACCTGGCCTCCAAGAACTCTTGACCGCCATCCATGTTTTGTTCCGCCTTTCGTTGAGTGTCGTGTAGATTTCCCTAAACAACAAATGGCATGATGCATGTACTGCAAGGTAATTTAAGCCCGAGAAAGGCTGAGTGCTCAAGAGATCATTGGTGATATCCACCTGCACAATTTCCAATAAGTCCTCGTCGGATAGTGCGTTGGGCTGGTAGTCGTCAGTGTGACGACTGGCATTGCTCATGCTTCGGTCAACTTTGGCTGGCACGACAGTTTCGGGGACGAAATGAGCAACTTCCTCCTCACTCATGCCAATGTGGCTGAGTTGTCTCTTCAGCTCAGTGTCACAGAGCCGCTGCTACCGGGTGGATGGATCCAGGACAATAAACAAAAGGCCCCTATTCAGCGTCCAACGCCTTGGTCCTCAGGTATCAATGGCAAGGGGGAGGACGATGACGCAAGAGGGCCAGGAAAGAACCCTGAGGGGTTTACAGAAACCACCAAGTACAATAAGACATTGCGTTAGGTATTATTAAGCAGGCCTCATCCCCTGTTATTCGTAAATGACTTTGTTGGTCCATCGTCCTCTTGGTGATGGGGAGGCGTTGAATCCAGGGAACCCCACTCGAAATTTTAGCTCAAGTTTGTTGGCGACATGATGGGTACCTTGGTGTCTCAGGTAGGGGGAACTCAAGTAGGTTCAAATATCTGGCCGAACAAATGGCCAACTTGGGCCCTGTGAATGTTGATGCATGCTGAGACAGAGCAAGTTGGAAGCATGACTGATCATGTACCCTAACCCTGAATGTCCCTGGCAACGGGGCCAATCGCTGGCAGTGCTGTTGGCTAGCGCATGCGACTCGAGCGGCCCCACTTGGATTGTTTACCACCCGCTACGTGCATGATCGAGGGAGCTTTGGTGTTGCCGAATGCGCCGTCCACGTGTGTCCATTGTGTGTGTGCAATTGCCAGCTGTTCTGCCTCTTGACCGCCTGAAGTTTGCCCTGTCTCTCTTTCCCAGACGAAGCTCTGGAACCGTCACTCGTTTTCCTCTGTTTGCGACTGGTTCCGCAGTCCCCAATTCACTGACTGGACTAGCCCAGTCATCAGCGAACCCGGAATCTTGCAAAGTTGGTGTTAGAGAAGAAGATGCTCCAGCCATGGCGAACCTTACTTCGACCACATCCATTGCCACCTACACTCGCTCGACTCGTGCGCCCTCTCATCTTAGCAAACCGCCTCCCTCGACGACCTTGAACTCAATCCGTGGGACTGCCCCAGCTGCCCCGCCGCCCCAGCACCCATCAGCCTCGTTGCCCGTTGTCGCTTCACCGACCTCCATCTCCAACGTCTCGCTGTTTCTGACGAACCTCCGCCTCCTCGACCTAGACCTTTCGCCTGACTGGCCCGGTATCTCTCCCTCGACATTCAACGCCAAAGATGCCGGCGGACAGAAGAAGCGCATCCAATGCGTCGAATGGGCCCTCTACCACCTCTTCGCTCTCTACGACAGGGACGAAACAAGAAACAAATTGCTTCCATTCTTCCCTCCGAACGACCAGGTTCAGTCGCTGAACCTGCGCGCCGCCTTGCTGAGACAATTGGAACAAGCCAAGAAGAATGGGGTCCTGGGAAGAGATGCCGTGGTGCGCAAGACGATGCTGGACGAGTGCAAGGGCGAGAGGCTGGAAGAGGTCTTGGCGGTATTCTCGTCGGTCGTCTTGAAGAAAGTCGTCGCGGAGAGGCAGCTCAACTCGCGCGACCCAATGAGTCCACCACTGGCCCAAGCACTGGCGCTAGAGAATATGGGCTATTCTGGGGACAAGACAGAGCTGACGGTGTTGGTCCTGGCGCATAGGGTCTCTTTGCAAAGAATATTGGATGAAAAGAATGCATTGAGAAAGAGATTCAACAGCTTTGCCGAATTATTGGCAGACAAAGAACGAGGCATTGCACGCAGGCGGAGGCAACAGCAAGACCAAGACGGCGACGACGAGGAAGGAGTGCCTGAACAGACCAGACGAGATGTATGGAAGACTGTTAGGAACAACTGGACCGGAAGCGAGCGCTGGATGGAGACGCTCCTGCATGGGGACAGCCAGGCCCAGAGAGATGGAGTCTTGTCAGCGCCCTTTGACAGGGTTTGGAGGAGGGTTCAATCTGATCGGTTGGCTGAGCTGGACGAAAAAGAGCCTGGGTTGCTGGAACAGCTCGATGACCGTGTTAGAAGCCAGAGGGAGAGGCTGGAAAGGTGGCAGGGCTTCCGCCAGAGGATGTTTGGGAACACCGCATCAGGGTCTACCACACGACAGGCTGGAGCACAGGAACGACCAAGGGGTATTGATCTTGGATTTCGAGGACACGAGACCCTCCATATCGGGCGGGCAAGCACAAAGAAGCTGGCCTTAAGCAGGGCGAGCGATTTCGATCACGAGTACGAGAAGTTGATTTCGAATCTCAAGGCCGAGTTGGATGGCATTACTCCCAGCGCGCCCCACATTCCATCCTTCTTCCAACAAGCGCCCACGGCAGTCCCGCCATTAGATTTGGACGGCGTTGTCGAGTCCGAGAGCGAAGAGATCTCAGACATTAGCGACCATGAGCCAACGCCAATCGCGGTCCGCCCATCACCTCCGCGCCGGGACCCGATCAAGCTCGAGCCGGTGTTTGAGCCGGTTCTTCGAAAGGCACAGTCGTTTTACCACGATGAAATTGACGTGAATGAAATCCCAACAACACCCTCCCGTCACGCTCTCCGCCGGTCAGCCACCATCAAATCGAATACACCATCACCAAGAAGACGGGAACCTACCCAGACACCCACACCCACTCAGAGCCCACGAAGGCGTCTCAGTTCACCACCCAAGCCGGTCCTAACCCCAACACGGAATACCGTTTTACCTGCGCCACAACTCTCCCCCGAACTTGCCTCCTCGCCAGAAGAGTTGCCATCTCCAACCCAGGAAATGGCCGACCAAATCCTCGCCTCCGTCAGCAACGCCTCCCCCTCCCCGATCAAGCGAAGCAGGCACACCCTCTCCCTAGCTGAACGAACCCGCCTCTCCATGGCCCGGCGCACCTCCCACGCCAACCTGCGTGTTTCCGCCGAAGACGACGACCTGCTCCTCGACTCCCCGGCCCCCGAACCGCAAAAGCAACCCCAACCTCCTTCTATCACCCCTCCCTCCCCACCGACAGGCACAAACGGCTACGAGGACCTCGTTTCCCGCACCCGCCGCTCCATGGCCAACTTTGAAGCCGTCAAGCAAAAGGCTCAGATTGAGCGGAGGAGATCCCTCCGGCAGGCCAAAGCGGCGCCCGCCACTCCCCAGAATCAGGGAGGAAGACCGAGGAGTGCATATTTTTCTTCGTTGGAAGAGGAAGGAGAGAATAGTTATCAGGATGAGGGAAACACCACGCTGTTGATTGCCGAGGAGTTGATTAATGAGGGGAAGGAGGATGATTATGAGGCGGTATTTATGAGCAGACCGAAGATTGCGACGAGTCCGGTGGGCACGCCGGTAATGAGGGGAAGAAATTGGGCTGTGAGTGATTTTTAGGTATAGCGATGGGATGGATGTTGTTTTTTTTTGAGGTTTGCAGTTTGCATATCTTGCAGTTTGTATACACCTCCCAAGATGGGCAGCGAAAGGCCAAGGCAGATGATACATAATACCAGAAAGAAAAATACCAAACACAGTCTATTTTTGTGACCTCTCGTGATTATTGTTGTTACAAGATCTACACCCCTCCCTACCCACCCTTTCCTTCAGTCCTGCCCTTACCACCCCTGCTTCCTCAACTCCATCGTCCGGTCGATAACCGCCACAAACCCATCCTTGAACCTCGCCCTCCACCTCTCCCTCAGCTTCCTCTTCCTCTTGAGCGCCGGCCGCTCATGGAACCTCTGCTCCCTGACCGTGTTTGACAAGTTATTGTGTCTGCACAGCGCGTTGAGCACCTTGAACGCTCTGGCGGGATCGTTGCTCTTGACGGGGACGGTACGGCCGCTGGTAGGGCGGAGACGAATGTCGGGGGTTTGGAGGCCGGCGTTTGTCATGAACAAGGCGGTGGTCAGGTTGGAGAGGGTGCCGCTGGATTCTTTGCTGAGGGACTCTTTGGCGTCGCGGTTGATGATGGCGGAGAAGACTTGGGTTTCCTTTTTGCCGACGGTGCGGTTAAAGAGGCTGGAGCGGGAGGTGGAGAGGGAGCCGGTGGAGGAGGAAGAGGAGGGACCGAACAAGGGGTCGACTTTGAGGGGGGGTGGTCTAGGGGCGGGGGTGCGGTTGTGTTTCGAGGCGAGGCCGAGGATTTTTTGTTTGGGGCGGGAGGTAGTGGTGGTGGTGGTGATGGTGGTTGGTGAAGGGGTGGCAGCGGTGGCTTCTTGACGGAGCACTCGGGCGGTGGAGAAGTGGGAGGTTTGGGTGAGGTTGAGGAGGAGGGGTGATGGTTTGGTTGATGATGTTGCCGTGCGGCAGATCTGGGCGAGTGGGCGGAACTCCATGATTCTGAGGGAGGGAATGTCAGTATCTATGGCAGACGAAGCAGGGATCCAACAGAGAGAGACCGTACGCAATTGATCACGGATATCCGTGGCGCTGCCGTTGAGGTGCTCAGGACTGGCAAAGGTTTCGAATTATTTTCTTGAAGTCGCGCGCTCGGCACGGCTATCTCCGAATTGGTTGGTAGCTGTGGCTGGTGTCATTGTATGATGTGTGGCTGGTGCTTCTCACACTTTGCATGTCAGAGCCTACTAGAGGCAGCACACCTCAAACATGCTTCCCTGACTGGCTTTCGGATCTTGATAGCTATCCAGAAGGACGTTTATATTCTTGATAATGGAGTTTTGGAGCAACCATTGAGGTATACTTGACTTCATTCACTGCCAAGTCACGTGGCTGAGACACTGCAAAGGTGGGCCAGAAGTACCAAGTACCGCCATGGCGACGGACCGTGCACTTAGCTGTGTCGGTCGTTGGAGTTGAACTTTTGCCAGTCGCTGTCAAGACAACAAATTTGACCTCTGCATCATTCACCACGCTCCCATCACAATACCCCACGATTGTCGCGCCAAGCCAGAATATTATCCAAGGAACACCTCTCGAGACCACAGCTTCATTCATATCAACCCCGCTGCCACGTCTCGGCGATGGCATACAATCCTTATGGAGGTGGGCCAGCCTTGCTCGCCGCGATCCTCAACTTTCATCGCAGCCTCGTTCTTGGTAGCTGATGCTGACACTTCTTACTCTATAGCCCCGCCTTATGGCGCTCCTCCCAGCTATGCTGCCTTCCCGGGCGCTACTCATGCTCCTGGAATGGCACCACCTCCCGGTCTAGGTATGCTGTCGTCCCTCAGCCTCATGTTCCGCTGTTGCTAACCGATCTACTCCAGGGCCCCCTCCAGGCATGTCCTCTGCCCCTGGAATGGCACCACCCCCGGGTGTCCAGCAGTCTAGTCTCCCTGCTCAAGCTAATCGACCAAGCGGCCTGCCTGCATCCTTTCAACCACCGCCCAATCTTCCCAACATCAACTTCAACGCTCCGGTGATTCGCCTCGGCTCCACCGTCCCGCCTCTCAAGCCTGGCGCCTCTCTGACCGATCGAAGAGATTCTCATACCCCCACATCAGCCAGACCTGGTCTTGGTTCAGACAGGCACGACCAGTCCCGGGCGCAGATGAGAGAGAATATACAGTCACTAGTACCACCCACCCCCGAGGAGCGACTGCGAACAATATTCGTGCACAAGATTCCGAGTGGCGTGGGTGGCGAAGAGGGAATTCAAAAGCTGTTGAACGCAGTTGGCAGGGTGCAAAGATGGGGCTCGGCTCAGTCCCATCTGTCAGAGCACAAGGGGGACTTGTTTGGTTTTGCTCAGTACGAAGACCCTGAATCACTTGCCCTCGCAGTCGAGTTACTCAAAGACGTCGAGGTACCCGTGAAGAAACAAGCGCCGATCGAGAACCCTCCCGCCGACGAAGACGACAAATTCGAGGACATTGAGAAAGTCAAGTTGCAGGTTGTGGTAGACTCCAGTACCGAAAGGTACATTGAGTCTTGGAAGGAAGCACTCCCTGATGACTCCAACTACGACGCGAGGTTGTACGAGGCTCGGCAATCTCTCAAACATTTCATTCGGAACCTGTTCTACCCCAGAGCTGGCGGTGGCAGGGATGCTGAAGGAGATACCGCCATGGGCAATGGCATGAATGGGATTGGCGACAATATTGAAGTGATCAATATCCCTATTGCGCCCGAGGATGACCTCGCCGATATTCCTGCTGAAATGCGCGCTACAGTTGCCGCCGAAATCGCTGCCTTCCGAGATCGGAGCAATCGTCGCGATCTGGAACGGCTTCGAAGAGAAGAAGAGTTTGAGGAGCAAGAGAGGCAACGTAATGGCGCGCCGAGGAAATCTCGACTTGACTCTCCTCCGCCAGGTGCCAACTCCAACAACATTCCTCTTGGCCCACGTGGTGTTCCCAATGCGCCGTCAGGTCCTAGGGGGCAAAACCGGGGCATTGACTTTGTGAACGGAGGCACCACTAATGGTCACGGGCCGCAAATTCGAGATGACGACGATACAGATGCCGACGACGAAGAGCTCTACGAGCGCGAGCTTTCCAAGCAGCGCGCAGAGGAGGATAAAGCTTACTTGGAGGCGGAGCGGAAGTGGGTTAATCGTGAGCGACAACGCGCCGCTGCCTTGGAGAGAGAACGTGAGCGTGAGAGGGTTGAGACAGAAGGTTTTGCTAGGAGGAAAGAGGATCAGTTGGATAAGGAGAAAAACTGGGATGACGAGAGGGAAGCATCGCGCAAGGTCCACCTCTACTACCGCGATCACAGTCAATGGATCCGAGATCGGACCGCGTTCCGCAATCAGGAGGCGGCACGCGACGAGATGGACCGAAGACAGGAACAGGAAGAGCTGCGCAAGGCTGAGGCCGATATGGAGCATGCCAGGGATATGGCTGACTCCTTCCTCGAGCGCCAAGCTGAGGTGATGACTGCCCATCGCCCTGCTGCCCCTGCGGCCGCCCCTGCAGCACCGCAGAAAGTTACCATTTCTTTCGGTGCTGCTGCTCAAAAGGTTGCCCAGCGCGCTGCCACTACACGGCGCACTGTTGCCGAGGTGGAGGGCTTGTTGGACGATGACGAGCAAGACAAGACTACGAAGCGCACCCTTATACCCATCAAGTTTGAACCCATCACCGACACCAAGGCCATGACAGAGGAGGACATTGCGAATGCTGTCCGCGCGCTCGCTCAAGAAATTCCCGTCGACAAGGAAGGCTTGTGGGCCTGGGATGTCAAGTGGGACTACTTGGAGGAAGGCATCATCCGTGATAAGCTGAGGCCTTTTGTTGAGAAGAAGGTTGTTGAGTTTCTGGGTGTGCAAGAGCAGTTCCTGGTGGACGTGGTGGAGGAGCACTTGCGCAAACATCAGAAGCCAGCCGAGCTGGTTGAGACCCTCGGCGAGGCTCTGGATGAAGACGCGGAAGATCTTGTGAAGAAGCTTTGGCGCATGGTTATCTTCTTTACAGAGAGCGAGAAGCGCGGGTTGCCTGCCTGATCTGGCGTAACATTGTTGGGATGTTTGGATGTTGGGACAAACGGGTGGGATTTATTCATTGCTGTACATTTATTACCGAAAAGCACACTGGAGCAGCTGTAGCTGGGGTCACGATTTTCAGGGTGATGGAGTTTGCTGGTTAGATTCACAAGCGTAGGAAACTTGTAATATGTTGTTGGTTTTCTTCTACGGACACGTTGATATTTGGAGTTGGAGTCGAGAATAAGCATTGCTTGCCTGCCGGAGTTGGAGACCCGAGTGAGCCTCGGCACGGATGCCGTTGCCACCCAATCCGCGCCGCGGGACCGCGTCCTCCACGGCCAACCCCAACAGAATGACGCCGTTGCCGACCAGGGTTAGTGAGGGGTGGTTGACTTATATCAGAGCATAGTCATCTTTTTAGTTCAATGTAGGTACAACTGTTGTCAACCGTCAAACTTACCTACCTTTTCCTTTACCGTTGTTATCATCACCATCACGAACAACGCCACGATGACGCTCCCCAAAGAAATCACCAACCCCCCTCCCGACGTCCCCCACACCGACATCTCCTTTCCCGCGCCCCATGTCTTGCTGGTGACGCTCAACCGCCCCAAAGCCCTAAACTCGATCCCCATCCCCCAGCACATCGCCATGGCCCACCTGTGGAACTGGTACGACGCCCAACCCTGGCTGCGCTGCGCCATCTTGACCGGTACGGGCAGGGCGTTTTGCGCCGGTGCCGATCTCAAAGAATGGGATTCGTCTCATGCACCGGGGGGGAGCGGTCACGATCAGCATGTGGAGGCACGGAAGATGACTACGGCTGGTTTTGGGGGGTTGTCGAACAGGTCTGGGGGGAAGAAACCTATTATTGCGGCGGTGAATGGGCTTTGTTTTGGAGGGGGGATGGAGATGGTGATTAATTGTGATATGGTTGTTGCTGATGGGGCGAAGGCGAGGTTTGGGCTGCCGGAGGTGGGCAAGGGAGTTATTGCGCTTGCTGGGGCGTTGCCTAGGCTGATGAGGACTGTGGGGAGGCAGAGGGCGGGGGAGATGGCGCTTTTGGGGAGGGTGAATTATACGGCCGAGGAGATGAAGGGGTGGGGGTTGGTGAATTTTGTTGTTGGGGAGGGGAGGGTTGTTGAGGAGGCGGTTAAGGTTGCGGAGGAGCTTGCGGGGAATAGTCCTGATGCTGTTATTGCTACGAGGGAGGGGTTGAGGATGGGGTGGGAGGGGGTCGGGCCGGAGATGGCGACGGAGATTGTGGAACGGGGGATTTATGGGAGGATTGATGCTGGGGAGAATATGAAGGAGGGGGTGAGGAGTTTTGTTGAGAAGAGGAAGCCGAGGTGGGTGGATAGCAAGTTGTAGGTCGGGTCGCTGTTTGAGAGAGTCACGCGGAATTACGATCTTGGGAAACTCACTTGTCCGGACACGGTTGTGGCTTTGGCAGTCTGAAGATAGCAGCAGCATGAACGGATTAGCGGGTATAGTGGGCGTGAGATAGAGTTGGAGGGTGAGAATGATGGTCAAGTGACGTCGAGGCTCTTAAAGCTGAAATGTAGTCTATAAAGCAACTATTTGTGACATGTTCAGTTCCAGCGAGCTACCCCTTCTTCCTGCTACTGATGGGTCCCGTATCAAACAAGCGCAGTTGACCAGCAAGTCTTCAAAATACTTTGCAGTTGATAGTTGATCCTTTTGCGGTGTTGAAAAGCCTTCGCTTTCATTTGGAGAATGCCATCTTAGTCTCAGAAGACGGCTGCGCTACCATGGCTATCTCAGTCGGCTCGTATCATGGAACAGATACTGTGTTCAGCCATGCTACAATGGACTGACAGTGTGTGTGGTGCAAGTGGAGTTTTCAAAGGGCAGGAAAAGAAGGAAAGTCCCTATTTGGCGTGCATTAGAACTGGAATAGGCATCCAACATTAATCAAAGACGCCATCCACACAGGAATACGAGGAAAGGATACGAGAAAGTTCGGACAATTTTGGTGGATATTTCTTATGCTTTGTAGGGGAAGTCCGGAGGGGTTGATGGGTACAAGAGGATATCGTGGGTAGTGTATTTCCTCTTTCTTTTCTTTTCTTCTTCATCCGACAATTCAATCTTTTACCTGTGACCTACGCCTATATCCAGCCATGGGCCCATATCATACGTACTTTGAGGTATTCAGTGCTTCTTTCTCTTCCCCCTCGCGAACATTTCTTCCTTCAAACATATTTACATCGGTACCTACTGGTGCTGGATCTACACTTCATCTTAAAATGCCATTGCCGCCTCGTCTACTCACGACCAATTCACCTGAATCTCCAAATTTCACACGGACGGCATTCAAGCATCAGACAACAGCTTCCATGCGAGGACAACAGTTCTTGGGTTGCCCTTCGTCGCACAACACACCCTGAACCATACAGCAGTCCCTATGCTTCCTTCTCGCTGTATCGGGAGGACTTCGACGAGGATGAAGACACTGATGAGTCGTTCCTCGAGCAAGATAGCTGGATTAAACCGAAAAATATGGACCCAAAGATTGAGCTCATCGCAAAACCGACCCGCCAAATGTCATCAAGCCTCCCAGGGATGGATGGCACCAGGAGTCTGGAGCTGGAACTTGGAGGATGGCTCTAGTATATTGTTATGTGCGCACTTGCTCACGCCACCGGAAGTGCCCTAGGGGACGGTTGGCACGGAATCTTGAGTGGATGGGCAGCCACTTGAAGATACTGAAAGGGCATACAGTAATCGGAATGTAATTGGCCCTTTATATCAGACCAGGGCCTCGCCTCTGGCGACCTGACAACTAGGTATGTACCTGCTTTGGACAGCCCAACCAGGGCGACTTGCTCGGCTTGGAGACTCTCTCAGCTTGAGGTTTATCTCCCGTCCAGGTCATGTATTTTCTGAGAGCACTGGCAACATTAAATCACTTGATATGCCTGAATCCAGGCGACGGTCCATCTCGACTGCTGAGCTGAACAACCAGACCAAGCAGCCAAGCCCCATCGCATTGGCATCTTAGCTTTGCCCGTTGTCCTTTGGCCACCCACGAACGATCAACCGGCAATTACGATAACGAAGCTGTAAAAAAAAAAAAAAAAGCTTGGTAGATCATATTTAGAAATCCCAAGCTTTGTTTCTCCAGTGTCGGTGTGCTTGTTTGTCTCCAGTCGTCGTCATCGATGTCGACCCCAAAAATTGAGGCTGTGCAAGACCGCCCAGACCCCTATGAAGATTCAGGACCCATTATCTTCTCTATCAATGCCAAAATTCCACATCTGCATCAAACTTTCCAAACCGGAAGATCTGACGGGATGGCGGGCGCCACTTAAACCTCGCAGGTCCACTGCCGAGACCAGCCAGTCCACCCGCCCAGAGCTTTGGATCCCCAGCGCCACGTAATGGTCCCGAGGCTGGGAAGGTTCAAGGCGTAAGAGCGTGAAGAGGGCCAAGTGCGAGCTGAAGAACTATTTTCCTCGGGATACGTACATCTTTGCCTGCTGGGAGCAAGGCACGTGTGCAAACATCCCAACAGGATTGGTCATTGTGAGACTGATACTCCGTCCTGAGAAAAGAATCTGGCTTCTCGGTTGAGCTCTATTTTTGTACTGCATTCCCAAGACTCTTGGAAGTCTCGTGTCGATGCGGGACAGGGCGTTTTTTGATCTATTTATTGTTTCAGATCTTGTGGGGTTGCGTTGACTGCTTGCGTTGTCATCTTGAGGCTAAGGTCGCGCGACCATTAGCTGTATTTGTCGTGATGTTCTGAGATGCTATGCTTCATTATGATCGGTGGGGTCGGTGATGAGGCGTTGATGGCGGACACAAACCAAGAGTGGCTGTCGAAGTAGTTAGTCTAGTTGGATAATCATGTCAACAGGGTACTGGGATGTTGGGTGTTTGGTTTAGCCAGGCCATCAGAAGGCATAGCCGTGATCTTGGCTCCAGTTCAGAGACCTCACGAGATAGTGAAGACGAGAATATCTGCTGATCTTGGATGAGAAAGACCGTATTTAAGACGAGCATCCCATCAACTTGAAGCTCCAATTCTTCTTGCTCACCATCGATCGACACACTCGCTTAGACACAGTCGCTCCAAACACAAACACGCAACTCTCGTTCTACTCAGAGCTCCCAACTTTCACATCAACCATTTACAAAAACACTCGCACTTCACTGCTCCAAAAAACCGCCAAAATGCTTACTCGCAACTTCCTCCTCGCGGCTCTTTTCTCCGTCTCCGTCCTTGCTCATCCGCATGGACCTCTCAACCCCGGTGGACCCGTCGCTGCTCGGTACACCCTCACCACCAGAGATGGCGATGACACCGACACCGACGGTGATGTCTCCACTGGCGTTGTCGGCACCGACACCGGGGACGACACCGACACTGACGATAACATCAGCGCCGGACAGCCCACTGTCGGAGTTCCTGCTGTGATCGGCGATGACACTGATACTGACGACGAGGCCAATCTCGGTGCCGGCCCTGGCGTTGTCCCCGGCGACGAGACTGACAATGACGGCCACGACACTGACACCGATGACGACGATGTCAGTGCTGCTACCACCACCGGCCCTGTCGCTGTTACTGCCGCCGGCCCTATAGCTGCTACTACTGGCCCAGCTACCACTACCACCACTGAGGGCGAGGACACCGATACTGACAACGACGGCATCGACACTGATGATGAGAGCGATGATGAGGCTCCTACTGCTACTTCTTCCATTCGCCCCACCTTCACGCCTGTGCTTGCCAACGCTGGTGCTAAGGAGAATGGATTTGGTGGTGTTGCGATGGGTGTTGCTGGTGTTTTGGGGGTTATTGCTGTCTTTTAAGGACTTGAACTCCGGTGGTGTGGTTGCTTTGTTGAGGTGGATTCAGGGGTTCAGGGGTTCAGGGGTTCAACGGCAGGTGTCTTGTCCTGTTCAGAGTCAAGGGTTAGGGATGGAAGGAATGTCATGAAAAGAGGTGCCGGCACCGTGGATATGAGGGACGTGTGATGAAGGATGATGAATCTTCTTTTGCTCTTTTATACATAGTGTTGTAGTGATGACACGACTGCTCTTCAGCAAGTTTTATACCTTGAGTTAGCGAATTGAATTGGATCCAATCATCTTGTCCATCATTTTGTTGCACGTTTCATTGCCGTTGAACTCTTACATTCTGGATAGCATGGTTGCTATTGTAAGTCAGAGTAGTAGCACATATGATGACTTTTTACCCATGCCTTTTCAAAAGGAGAATAAGCCTTCTGATAATTATCTCTTCAGGCCTATGAACTATTTCTCATCGCATGGTTCACTACCTTACCTTTCCAGAGTCAGTTACTTTATATATAGCGTTTCTCTATTGACGATCCAACCCCCCCTGTGTTATCGCCTGGCTTATTCGCTCCCATTCATGCAGGTATTCATGGATGGTAAGCCCAGAGAAAGTGCCGAGCATACCCCGCAAAGACGTCCAAGTTTTGCCTAGCCACTCTGCAGCCACATGGGGCAGAAAAGCACACACACCGAGTCAAATATAGAACATCCCTATTCGCTCTCGGACCGTATTGCTGATCGTAATTGCAGACATCCGAGGCATGGCTCTTCTCATTGTGTATAAAAGCAAGTGTACCTATTGTAGCACTTGGTACAATACTTTCCAAGTGTAGCTGCTTTGATTCCCCAACACAACGTTCCACACTGTGAGACCTGGTAAGTCTCCGAGATCTATTTCCCAGGAGAATTCGCTAATAGCTTGATAATTCCAGTACCTTAGCCAAAATGGCCTATCCACCTGCCGCTGACTTGCGTCAAAAACTTGCCGAACATCCGCTACCAACTGTTGCTGTGACGGCTCTCGACCCAGCATCCCTTACGCCAGAAGAGACAGCAAAGATCGCAAACAATGTCTTAACAGCCTTCAACAAGGCAATCTCAACCAGAGACATAACTGCTCTTAGCAACTGCTTATTTGCTGAGCAGGCCTTATGGAAGGATTCATTGGCGCTGACTTACCATCTGCGAACCTTCTCAACACCGGCCGTGATAGCAACACATCTGCTGGAAACCACCAAGTTGCGCGGTGCTCATGATTTCGGTCTTGAGTTCGTCCATTTCCTGCCTGTCTCTCCAACCCTGGTAAGTACCTAGTCTACTATGTTTCGCCTTTGAGTTTCATCTAACACTATGAACCTGATGCAGCAATTCGTCGACTGCAGTCTGTCGCTCAAGACAACCTCTCCCGCTGCAACATGTACTGGACGCATGTTACTGCTGCCTGTCGAAGGCAGCGGGGGCCTGGAATGGAAGATCTGGGTTCTTAGTACAAGACTTGAGAGTCTGGATGTGCACCCCGAAGATGAGACTCTTCTGCGTACCCCTTCGACGTTAGCAGATGGTGGCGATGATATGAAGACAGACGTCTTTATTATTGGGGGTGGAAATGGGTATGCCCTTTGCTTGTCTTTTCCACATGAGCATCTAAAGATTGACTTGAGTACCTACTCGATAACAGTGCTGTAACCCTCGCCTCTCGCCTCAAGGCTCTTGGGGTCGAAAGCGTGATGGCTGACCGGAACGCCAACTCAGGCGACAACTGGGCTCTCCGCTACGATAGCTTGAAGTTCCACGTGCCGACTGCATTGTGTGACATGCCTTATCTGCGTAGGTTCAACGCCTTTCTCGTCCTCTTTCTCCCACTTTCTGACTTCTCTATAGCGTACGGCGAAGACCTCAAAGGTTCACATCTACTAACGCGAGACGAGCTCGCAAACCAAGTTCGTCAGTATGTCAAAGAATTCAACTTGAACATGATCACCTCGTCCCAGATCCAGTCCGCACAATACGACCAGGCAACGAGACGATGGACCGTGAAGTTGAAGACCCCAAACGGTCTACGAACAGTGAGGTCAAAACACCTTGTGCAAGCAACGGGACTCGCCTCGCAAAAGCCTCGACTCCCTGATATTGCAGGCAAGGAGATATACAAGGGCATCAGCCTGCACTCCAAGGAGTACAAGAACCCAGAGGTCTCTCTTCAAAACAAGGGCGCCAAGTCTGTCCTCATCATTGGTTCAGCCAACACCGCCATCGACATCCTCAATGACTGCCAAACCGCCGGCCTGGACACAACAATCCTTGCCCGCTCCCCGACATATGTCCTCCCGGTAGGATACGTAATGGATCCGCGTGGATTTGGGCTGTTCAACCAGCTAGACACAGAAACATGTGACAGGGCTTTTATGTCGTTTCCCACGTGGGTAGAGTGCAACATGGCGCACGGATTGCTTGCCATGTTGGCGTCTCAAGAGCCGGACAGATACAAAAGGGTGGCCAAGGCTGGCTTCCCGGTCATTGACAGTGCTCACCCTGACGCATGTCTGATGCACAATCTTGTGGAGAGAGGCGGGGGACATTATGTTGATATCGGTGGCTTGGAGGTGATCGCGGAGGGAAACGTGGGTGTGATATCGAGTGTTGAGCCAGTGGCGTACACGGAGATTGGGCTGAGGCTTTCTGATGGAAAGACGGTGGAGGCGGACAGTATTATCTGGTGCACTGGGTTTTCCGACTTGAACGCTCGGGATACAGTGTTTGAGGTTTTGGGTGGTGAGAATGTGGCTGATGGGGAGGAACAGGATTCGAACTTGCTGGGTCCGAGAGAGATCGCGAACATGGTTGACGCCACGTTTGGTGTCGATGAGGAGGGGGAGATCAGGGGGCTGTGGAAACGACAAAGAGGAATCGACAACTTTTGGTTCATGGGTGGGCAAACCCAGCATCATCGGTATCACTCCAAGACTGTGGCTCTGCAAATCAAGGCTGAACTTGAGGGTATGTTACCGCTGGCTTATAGAAACAATTCCTGTTTTCCTGAACTCTAATGTTCAAATATCTGGTATTCATAATCAAGACATTTGCAATGCGCCCAAAACA
The DNA here is from genome assembly GCF_035222275.1 of Podospora bellae-mahoneyi. Taxonomy (NCBI): domain Eukaryota; kingdom Fungi; phylum Ascomycota; class Sordariomycetes; order Sordariales; family Podosporaceae; genus Podospora; species Podospora bellae-mahoneyi. Next base: position 3,528,660 of record NC_085885.1, on the reverse strand, counting down.
CCATAGCTTGGCCTCCAAAACACCTTACCCTCTAAAAGTCTCTTGTTCCCTCAAAGGTACTCCCGTACATGCACGCTGTGCCATGCTGCAATTGTTCTGATGCCCACATGAACGAGGTCTGTGTAAGTTCGCTAATGAATCTGTCGCTATGTTAGGTCTGTTCGTGGTACAAATGGGACAGAGCCTGTGGTTGTGGTACCTACCACAAAGGGTTTTTAAAATGACGGGGTAAAACCAAAAGCATGCGCAACATCGTAAACTATCGTGCAAGAAACCTGGAAGCTCTATGACAGCAGGATCTGTCCTGTTCCAAACTGCGAGGTTGCGGTCAGATTGTCCTCTCCAAAGTTATGAGAAAAAACAACTTACCGGCTGTATAGCACCGGTAAACACCCCCGGGGAGACATTGTGCGCTTGAGATGTGCGGGATGCTGCGGCGGCGGTGGAAGTGATGCGGTGGTGGTGAGGGTGATAATGGAGGTGACGGTTGTGATGGAGTGGTGGAGTGGTGGTGGTGGAGTAAGGCTAGTTTTGATGGTGTTGGTGATCAAGAGAAGAGACAAAAAGCAGTGAAAGTTGGTTGGGGTCGGTATTTATAGTTCTTCTCCGCCCATGTTTTTCATCATGGGCTCCAGGTATTGTCGGGATAGGTGGGTGTACCAGATCATGCCTGTAGGCCCCTCGGCTCCGGGGCTTAGGCAGATAGTAATGATATACCTCTATAAGATCATTGATCTTGCGAGCCGACCTGAGCAGTGATTAGCCCTGAGCCGAGGCGAGCCCAGGGCCGGTTTCGCTCAGATCAGCTCATGGTCCACAGTGCCGATGACGTAGGCTGCAAGAATGTTGACAAAGTTGGGCACGTTAGTACCTTGAAAAGGGAAGACGGGTAAGGTATGAAAAGATGTTTTTCATAGTGTCAGCTCCTGCGTTACAGGTCTACACTACTAGGTATCTACCATTTAACTTTTGTTGACCTTCGCGATACGATCATCAGATAGTTTACGCAGCGTAGCTACCTAGTCGGAACCATGAGATTGGTAGGCAGGAAGGATCACCGGGTGGGTTTGGCGACGCCTATCAAACCTCCAAGTGGAGAAGAAGACTCAGTGCGGGAGCAGTGACACAACCGCAATCCACACGCGGCCATTTGGCTTTCGAGACGAGCCTGTTGAGACGTCTGTTGGAACATTGCCGGCACCTTCAAGGTTCTCGCATTTCCCTCCTGGCGGGATAGCGGCCAGTTCCCTCGCACTCGTGCCCATCCTCACCGTCACCCTTTCAGGTTTACATATCAAGTGGCGCAAGATATCTGTCTGCATGATGCGGCTCAACTGGGCCTCGGAGACTCAGAACTGGCCACATGAGGTGCGTGGTTTAACTGTCTGCTTGTGGTGCAAGAGAAGTCGAGATGATTGCCCGGCATCTAAGGAGCCATTCCAGTTTTGGTAGCAGATGGTACCAGCCTGCTGCAGTGTCACCGGCTGTCACCCCACATTGATCAAGGCTCCGTGACTAGAGCCAGCTGAGGTCGCTCTTCTTGGACGGGGCGAGGCTCAAGCAACTGCATCGTCCACAAACTGCTGCCGAACATCGTCACTGTCCCGAAGATCGGCCCAGGTTCTCGAAAACGCACCAATGACCCTCCGGGGTGCCAGCAGACCTTACATACGACAGCCTTATGAGTTGTGATCAATGTGGTAACATTGCCATCGGCAATTGGCTCCCCTTCCCCACGACCCGGCATCGCGGCATCTGCGAACCACCAAGGCCCCACAGTTTGCTGCAATTGCAAAGCGTGGATTGTTGTTAGGCAACATCCAGTCGGATTTTACTGCAAAAGGCTTGCTGTAGTAGCTCCGGAAACCTTCGCCCGAGAGGCTGGTGATTGGCTGACGTCCAGAAGCTTGGGCACACCGAATTTCCCAAACTGGCCAGACTATGTGAGCCGCAGGAGGAGCCGCAGCCGCCAAGACATGCTCCGGCATACTGACTACCGGAGGCTTGGTTCACTCAAGTGCTTCCGGTCGAACATGTTCAAGTTTCAACGGGCTCCGGGAGTGTGAGGCTCTGTGGTCGTGAACGGTGCCGACATCACGGAAATCGAAAAGGGTTTGCATTGCGGTGGTAGGGCGGGATAGTGGACGACGATGGTCAGAATGGCGATGATGAGCGGTGTCGAGACACCATGACAAACAGCAAGGCTCTGGGTGATGGAACGTGTATATAATGAGGGCAACTCGTCGATGAAGAGCGAAACATTTGGAACATCAAGCCATCGAGGGACTCAGCTCTGCAAACAACATATAGCAACGCTCAAGCGCTTTCAAAATTGTCAACTTTGTCTTTACCGCGCCAGAAAACACTTCAAAATACCAGACTCAGCACATCAACACCAACATCAACTTCAAACACCCTAGAAACGCCAATAACCAACTCTTAGCCCCCAACACCGACAAGCAACCAACAAGATGACCACCACCATGCCCCAAGCCTGCCCCTTGGCCCTAGCCCCCAAGCTCTCCACCAACAAAGATCTTGCCCCGGCCCCTGCTCCCGGAGATATCCCGCGTCCTGATATCTCTTGGTTTCCTGACCGCAAGGTCTTCCTCAACCGCGTCGAGGCCCTCAAGCTTCTCTACCCTGATCGCCCCACCACCGTTCCGGCCGGCTGGCCGACCCAGCTTAACATGGCACGGGCCTGGTCCGGTAGTGACTTCTCTGACGATGGCAAAGAATATATTGTCCAGTTTGACCAAGCTGACCTGGCCGAGATTGACGAGGCACTGGTTCACTTCAAGTGTATGTCAACATCAAACTTTCTATCACGCATGACATCACTAACATGGAACTGAACAGCTCTTCCTGGCGATCTCGGCCCTGATGATGTTTCCAAGGAGACCTTCCCCCTGCCCGGTCTCGAGGAAAGACTCGAGGCCATTGCCCAGGAGATCCACAACGGCCGCGGATTTGTCGTTTTGCGAGGTCTCCAGCCGGACAAGTGGACCAACATGGAGAACATTCTCGTCTACCTTGGCGTGACCTCGTACATCGCCGAGAAGCGAGGCATGCAGGACTTTGACGGCCGCATGATCCTTCACATCCAGGCTGTGGTCGAAGACGTGAAGAAACACGGTGCCATGCCCAACAGCCCCTATGTTGCTCGCGCTCAGGTATTAATGCCTTCTTTCCCTGACCCCATTCATCCCTAGGTTGGTGCTAACCCATATCAACAAACAGCCCTTCCACACCGACCTCTGCGACATTCTCTCCCTCTACGCCCTCAACACTGCCAAATACGGCGGCGAGTCCTTCCTCGCCTCCTCAGCCCAAATCTACAACGAGCTCGCCGCCACCCGCCCGGACATAATCCACACCCTTATCAAAGACGACTGGATCTTTGACGAGTTCTGGCAGGGCCAATACCACACCCGTCCTCTCCTCTTTAATTTCGAGGGCCAAGGCCCCGCGTTTCAATTCTCCCGCCGTCCCCTCACCGGCTCCCACTTTAGCCCGCACCACCCCGACGTCCCTGCCATGACAGAGATACAAGCCGAGGCGTTGGATGCCGTGTTTTTTGCGGCGCAGAAGCACAAGGTAGAGATCAAGTTGCAGAAGGGGGACATGATGATTTTCAACAATTTTGCGATGCTGCACGCGAGGAGCAGCTTTCATGATGAGGGTGAGCAGAGGAGGCACATGTTGAGGCTTTGGTTGAGGAATGAGGAGCTGATGTGGAAGACGCCGAGGGAGCTGGAGAGGTTGAGCTGGGAGTGTTATGGTGATCATGAATGGAGGGCTAAGAGGGTGTGGGATATTGAGAGGAGTCCACCCGAGCTGAGGGTCAAGTATAGACGGGCTAGCTGTGCTTGAGTGCTAGGGTTGTGGGTGCTTTGGGGATGTTGTGGGGAGGAGAGGGAAGATGGTGCTGTGCTGGTCGCTCGCTTGCTTTTTTTTTTTTTGTCTCTTGTTTGCGTCTTGTTCGGTGATCTGGGGATTTGGGAGTACACGAGAGCTTTTCCTTTTTCGTTTTCTTTTTACATCATGATTAACAGTTCTTGATAGTTTACCTTTTATTTTAATGACTTGTTTGTTGTACAGTCTCGTCAAACCGGTCGGTCTGATGTGTGATGTCTGTGCGCTGCAATGCCTTCATGGGGGATTCAGGGGCTACCCTTAACCCTAATCTCAAGCTGAAAGTCACCAACCTCGTATCTAAGACAAAGAGGCCGGAAAGAAAAAGGAAAAGATCTAAAAGTTGGCGCTTGATCGGCTTTTGGTGTCAAGGTTGTTTTCGGCCGGCAAGCCAGTCCAATTGATCTTGGTTTTCTCCCTCCCCGTAGCAGCCACTTCGTTCATCAGCTGCTGTCAATAGCATTGGGGCCAATTAACAGCCGCCAGCTCGCCGCTTGTCATCAAGCCACCCTCTTGAAGGGCATAGCCGGGCCAATTTGGGGCGGGCTGAATGCTCTCGACTGAATCTTTGACATCATACCAGAACATGTCCAGACTCTACATAATCGTGTTCCTGTTCTTTATTTCTGATTTCTCACAAGACTTTCCCTTAACATTTTGGGTGATTAACTTACTCAAATTTGTTTTCAGTCCTGCATTGGTTTCGGGACATCGAGTTACGCAGACGAGGATGGCAGTTATCGGAAGTGCCCCCCTTGTATGGGCCTGGTTGCTGTCTTTGGTTCAAGTTGCAACAGCAGCGAGCACTCCGGAGGACTTCACCAATGATTTGATAAGTGATCTCGGCCCGTATGCCAACCCTGAATCTGTCTTGATTATTTTTCACGGTTTGAGTACTGAATAAGCAACAGACTTCTCTCCCTTTTTGGCGAGCGTGTGACCGAACAGTTCATGACCGGATCGCTAGGGTGGGCAGACAATGTCATCTTGGCGATGGCACCACTCGGCATAGTCACCATCATCGTCGCCGCTATTCGCGTTGGTGGTCCGCTTTGGATGAAAAGAATTATCGGAAGAAGCCGGGAGCCAATGGCAAGCGCTGAGATGGAATTGATGTCTTCAACTTCACCAGATGTCAGCGAGCTGTGGAATGGTCAAGGTCTGGTACGCGTAGCTGGAACAGGGCCCGTCCACCAGTTCATGATACTGCCCTCCACGTCACCCAAAACAACAGACGTCGTGTGGTCTGTCCTCCAACATCCAGAGTTAGAGGAGACATCATCGAAAAGTTTCTTGCGGTCGTTCTTCGCTATGCTATCACCGAACCGTCACAGAGAGAGACAGATTAACCTGGACGAGACAGGGGTCTGCGAGCCGCCCCTCAAGCTTGAAGAATCAAGTGGCCAACCGCAGAACTCTTTCCTCCTGGTCGAGAAGTCGGGTGCAGCTCCAAACATCAGTTTGAACCTTCATGGGAGCACCAAATTCGAACTCGGTCTGATGGCGGTCTTTGGCACGATGCTCCAGTTTGCGGTCCTTGCCTTCTGTGGCTGGACTGCGTACTGGCCTCATGAGCCTGGCTCTATTTTACTCAAGGACGAAAAGCCGGCCGAGCGCTACGCGTTTCCCTGTACCCTAAGCGGGACATTGCTGTTAGTTGTCGGGCTCACTCTCTGCGCTCACGTGGTGGAGTCGAGAACCATCGAAACAGAGTTTAGAGCGGGGGGCAAGACGAGCGGGCGTTTACTTTGGATCCAGAGGGCGGCAACGGTCAGTGATCAGACCTTTGGGTCATACGCACTTTACGCTGACAGAGATCCATTTGTCTTTCGAACCTCTCGACTCGCCGATACTGTCAATAGACGCACGAAAACGAACAAAGGTCAAATCATCAATGAAGGTCTTGAAGCTTTCCGCCAAACAGAAACAATCATTGGAGTCTCAATAGGACTTACCGGTTTTGTCGTACAGTTCATTGGTCTTCGCGGTATGAGTTGGTGCGCTGCGCTTGCTCAGTTGATCGCAACGTTGGCCATGACAGCTATCCGAGCCTGGGCTCGCAGAGAGTCGGACAGCTCGTTCCACGCCATCCCTTTGGATCCGGGCTTCGAGCTTGATTGGGTCGCTTCTAACCTTGGGCCCTATGGTGATATAGAGGAAAGCTTGGACGTGGAGAATATGCCTCCAGGTTCCTCAGAAGACAAAAGTCTCGGCTTGCCGGCTAAAATGAACAGTAAGGGGCTGTTTCAGACACGAGCTTGCCTCGCTTCTTTGGTCGGGCTCCCATCTCATTGGCCTCGAGTCGGAGCTGTCGAAGCCATCAAACTCGTTAGCGCGATTGAGAAAACGCTGGATCTGCTGCTGAAAGATGAAGATGAATTCACATGGCAACATCAAGCTTTCAACAACCGAACAATCGAGATGCGAGCCGAGAGAAAGCATGGAAAGTGGCAGGCTACCCAGTTAGGCAGTGTCTTTGAAGCAGCTTTGTCGTTATGGCTGTTCTCCGTGAGAAATGCACCACCCAACGTTCTCGGTGTAAGCGGGGCCTCGGACGCCAAATCAACGCAGGCAGATCATTGGCTGATGGGTGAGGAGCCCGGACTTATTATACTTGATCAATGGTCATACCGTCTTGCCAGGGACCTTTACTACTGGCTTCCTGCAAATATCGCTAGCTCAGTGGTTGTCTCGACCAAAGTTGAGAGCCCGGCAACGAATTCATCGGCCAGTCCTGCCGCTCCTAAGGAGAACAGAGACGAATCTAGGCCCTCATCGAGTTCGCCCGGCTCATCCGACTCGTCATCGGGTTCCACATCACAAGTTCGCAAAGTCTCAGCACCCCGTGTAGTTGGTTTCGGAGGCAGCGCACATTCGAGTTCGTATTTGGTACAAGGCAGTCTATGGAACGCCGAAAAAAAAGTCCGAGCTCATCGCGGCAGAGATGTCGACATCTTTGCCATCCTTGTACACACAGCATATCTATGCAGTTTTCATGCAGGGGCTATCCCATGCTGTTCCCAAGATATCAAACGATGATTCGACATGGTGGGAAGAAAAGTCCGGAGAGCACTTGAGTGGAATGTTAAGCAACATCAATGTCTCCAACCTGGTTTATTTCTTGCAGGAGATCCAGCTCTTTACGCCAAAGGAAGCGTACTTGGCAATCATTCCCTCACTCGGCAAAAACAACAATCTCGCAAAGCCTGAGACGGTTCTCCGCAATATGTTACTGAGTGCCCATCATCAACGACGCTGCGATAAGGTGGTACCCAAGCTTCTTTCTCGATTTCGGGATAAGGAATCTGTCGTCTACTTCGAACATGCCCCAAGCTTTCTTCGTGCAGGTCTCAGGAAACGGACATCGGCCTTACTATGGAGCTGTGTTAACCTGATACCATGTAAGAGCTTCAAAAGTGGCAATGAGGGCAAGCTTTTCCATTTCGAATACCGCAAGATGAGGCCTTTTCGACTACCATACTCTAAAGAAACGATGCATGCCGTTGAGAATTGGAGTTATAACGACGCCAAGGATCTTGCTTACTGGATGCTATCCTACATCTGGCAGAATCGTCTCGATCCTGACCATCATATACGAGCCTGGCCCTTGTACGTGAATGTCCAGAGGGGAGAAAAGGGGAAGGAATACTATCGTCGCATGCTGCAGTATTGCCAACATAGCACGCTACACCAAGCTTTCAGAAGCGGTTCTCAAGACGAGATGAATGCTGCACTCCTCGAGGGAAAGGACATCAGTAAAGGGGACATTTGGGGATGGAAGGTTCTCCATTATGCTGCCGCGCTCATGGCTTCGAATACAGATCCGCGCTTCCCAGCGGCACTTGAGGCTTTAAAGATCGCACCAAGCATGATTAACACCCGTGACCTGATAGGGTGGACACCGTTACATTATGCGGCAAAGAACCCCAACGCGGGTCGGCTTTTGGATCATATCCTGGAGCACAGCAATGCAAACGAGTATGACAGTGAATCAGCCCTTGACTTGTCAACACCACTTCACTGTGCAGCCGAAATGGGGCTGGTCAATCACATCGAGAAGCTTCGACGGTTCAAGCCTACTCATGTCGCGAAGAAATGGTTCAGTTCCCGTGATCACAGGGGCTTTACACCCTTACACAGAGCCATTCTGGGAGGACACGTCGAGGCAACGAGGGCAATCTTGAAAGCCGTGAGCCAATGGTGGGGAAGAGACGAGTATGCGCTTCCGGTACAGGAACATTGGAGATATATTCATTTTGCTATTTGGTCAGGAAAGATGGAAATATTCGAGCTATTGTCTGTTGACAGAGGTTTGGTGCATAATTGGATAACCTGGCAAGACATAAACGATCTCACGCCTCTTCACATGGCTGTGGCACGCGGCAACACAGACTTTGTCAAGGTCTTGATAGAAAGGTTCACGGGTGCAGAGAGTCCAGACATGGATGTGAGTCAATTGAGCCGGAAGGATGAGGCAGGCTACACACCTCTGGATATCGCGAAGCAAGAGGGCTTCGACGAGATTTGTACTCTTCTTCAAGAGGCCGGCGCCGAGCTGGGAACCCCGGACCGGCATAAATTTGTGTGGGACCGAGCAGATCTCATGGTGCAACTACCCACCTAGGTAGATTGCGGACAAGGTGTCAGGAAATTTCTCTGTCAAAGATAACGTCTATATTTACCAACAACCTATCATGAGTTCATCGAGTCTGTTTCGCGGATACCAGCCCCCTAAAATCTTACATTGTTTTACGTGCACTTCTCGAACCGGCTCGATAGGCAAACAGACTCTCGAGCTCACCCTTCCCGTTTCGATCCAAGGTGACCAAAATGTGTGACTTTGCACAACTGGAGAAACGTCCGAAGAGAAAGCATCACTGTAGAGAATGAAAGTCCTGAGGATGTGGACAAGCTCTGACCTGTACCATACAGGGAGGAATCAAACATGGCCTCCTGCCTTCAGACAACACAGCTTTGTTGCCACCTCTGGAACCTGGGGTAGGTTGGAAGCTGAATCCAGATTGCGGGATTTCTGCTACCTACAATGTCTCCGACTCAAGGTGCGTTGGTGGAGTGCCACACTTGTACAGTGTGTCGTGACGTTTGACATGATCGCACAACGATGGCAAAAGACAGCTGGCAGTTGCTGTATTGATCAAGGGAAAAGAGGTATTCCCCGAGCCGAACAACCGCCACGCGATTGACGGTCTTGTAAGATGAATGAACTAAGGTGAGGTACAGTGTGGAAGTGTTGTGCAAAAGGTCATTCTACGGAAACGTCAATGGTGTCACCAGCGCATAGCTTCATCAGCCTGGTCATTTGGAAGCACGCAGAAGCCTTGACAGGAGGCACAACGCCAGTTACTTGGAAGCACGGAGGAGACTTGACAGCAAGTCCGAACGAACACAACACGCGTTGACATGTTGTATACACCCGAAGCCGAGGACCCCTTGCCACTAGGTAGAGACAGAAATACAAAGACCCCCTGTCTTTCCTCTTTCGTTTTCATCACCTCTCTCATCACAAACAATCTAATCTTCTCAAAACACCAAGGCCAACTTCAATTTCAATTCTTCCCACGTTCAGTCCAAACCAACCACCAAAATGCATCTCCCCACCCTCATCCCCTTGCTCGCCCTCCTCACCCCGACCCTCTCCCACACCATCTCCGAGCAACGGATGCGAATGCTCTCCGGCGGTCGATTTGGCCCCTCCCAGTCCGGCAACAACCACTTCACCAACGGCAAGCGATACTTTATAAACCCCAAACCAGAAAACCCGGCAGGAGCCGGGGTGTTATCCGGCATAGACCCCACAAGAGTCACATCCAACAGCATCATGGACTCCCAATCCGACAAGAGAGACCTCATCTACCCAAAACCGCAAACACCGGCAGGAGCTGGGGTTATAACCGGCATCGACGACAAGAGGATACCCGTCAACAAGAGAGACGCCTGCGAATTTTCCAGCTGCGACGCCTGCTACAAGGAGGAGCTGGCCTGTGTCAACTGCGCAAAGGACTACACGGTGGACAACTTTGCGCCTTGCATGCTTTGGTAAGTTCTTCCACCCACCCACACACCCCCACCCGGTCCTCCTCTCTGTGTGTGGTTGATGTCGGGAGATACTAATGTGGAGTGATCAGTCTTGATCGTTGTCAGGGCAATTGTTGTTAGTTGGTGAGAGGAAGAGCGATATCATGAGGTATAAGGGTGGGGCTTGGGTGAGGTGGATGAGAGGGCATCAAGATTGTCAAACTCAGCATGGAGGAATTGGTGTTTCGTTCATTGGATAACCTGTGGATCTGCTAGTGTTCAATCGTTAGCAATTCTATATATTTCATTTGTCCAGTTCATAAAAGCGGCTCTTCTCAGGGTCTTCTCAGGGGCTCTTTGTCGTCCCACCTTCAAGCCTCAAGTAACAGCTTTCACAGCGACTAATCCAGCGTCTTCCACAAAGGTCCTAAAGTATGTGCTTCGTTAATAATTATAAAAAAAAAAAAAGTCTAAGCCCCTATGTTGCTGAAAATCGTATATAGAGCAACCAATATCAACAGTTCATCCCCTATAAAATCCAAAATATTACCCGTATTACTTTCCAAAACTCCTTCGCTTGCTAGTTGAATTGCTTCATGGGTATAAAACATGATAAAAGCCTCCTGTCAGGTTCATTCCTCGACAATATGTACCGGGGAGGTGTCCCAATCCTCGAAATACAGCTGATGGCACCAGTAGAGTGGACTTTCGTATTGGTGCGTCTTTCGCAGGCTCAAAACATCATTCTCTGAGAAATCGTTAGTCATGAGGCATGTCACTGCATTGTTTCGAAAATGCATACCTTTGCGTCGTATGATGGCCTGTGTCTCCTCCATCAAAGCAACCTCCTTCGGCTGCAGCTTGGCCAGCTCTGCAGTCTTCTCCTTCTTCCAGTCCAGCCGCAGGGGCGCAGACCCGTTGCACACAAAGTGGAAGCGCGAGAGGATGACCTTGGCGGTGTGAAATGCCCCTTCGAGGAACGAAGTGTTGGAGTACTTGGTCTGTCGGCACTGTTAGCTATACATCCACAGAGACAGTTATGGTCACACATACCGGCATGCTGTGAAGTCTCGCATGGGATGCCGAATGTTTAGCCAGTCTCTCAATGTGATTGAGGATGATAAAAGCAGACAGGTACACCTCGAACCACACTTCCGGCCGTGCTGGGCTGATCAGCTGCTCGAACTTCTTGATCACCCGTTCACGCAACGGCTGCAGAAAATGCCTGATGACAATCTGATCAAGAAGCGTGTCCATGATCGGCGGGATCGGGATCTTGCCCTTGTGTGGGTTCTCAGGATTCTGGACCGGTGACATGCCGAGCGTGTCTGTCCATTCTCCGCATATCTCCCATGGGATTTCGATCATTCGGGAAACGGCCCACATATCGAGAGTATCGGCAACGAGAGAGTCCTACTGTCGTTAGCCACAAGACAAAAATGGGAACGAACCGTTATGGACATACCGGTTTTCTCCGTGCATATTCCATTGCCGTTGAAACAGTCTTCCAAGTCAAACCGTCATCCTGCTGACCCCTCAACGATTCGAGATAGGACCCTTTGGCGGCGTCAATGTATTGCCGGAAATGGGCGTGAACTTTGTCCAGATTGGTGAGGGTAAACGGTGGTATCTTCATCTCGTGAATCATTCCGGCTGAATCTTTCCAGTAATACGAGAGTTTATCGGTGGGCTCTGGCTTGAACTCGGAGGCATACACGGTCAAACGATGGTGACCCATTCTTTGACTAAGTTTCAGCGTACGGACAGGGACATCGGGGGCGGAAAGATCCTCGAGCTTAAACTCGACAAGACGTCTGGTGAACAATGGCTCGTTGGCTGCAGGACCTAGAAAGGTGTCAGTCCATGGCACTCTGTGAGCCGAGGAAACAGCACTCATACCGGCACGGAAGAACATGATGTCGACCAAGGTGGATCGGAAGCAAGGCATGCGAGGGACATTCTTGTAGATCTTGGTGCACGTGCACAGGGTACAGCTGACATAGAGGCCTTTGGCGGCGAGATCACACTGAGAACCAGGTGAGTATTAACGATGTGGACCAAAGGAATCCCGTGGGGTATCGGCCACAAACCTGTCTCTTTGACCTCTTGCATCGCGCGCATACACCTTCCTTCCGAGCGAGGGCTGTGCGTCGGCGTTTTTCTTCGTCGAAAGGAGTCCGGATTCTGGGGCGTTTCCCAAACGTAGTCATGGTAGCCTTCACCTGGCCACTCTCATCTTCCAGCGATATTCGACGGAGGGTCTGGGGCGTACTGCTCCCAGTGGTGACCTCGTCAAAGGCAGGGCGTTTCTTGGAGAGCCGTCCATCTGGCTTTCCACTCGGCTTATACAAGATGATCTCAAGCGAACCTGCCGAGTTTTTGGCTGCTCCTTTGCGGTTCGGCGGTCGTGGCGATGGACTAGCTCCGGTATTGTGCTCGAATTTGATTTCGGTACTGGCTATCGAGGGACGACGTGATGCATCGAGGTCGAAGGCTGAATTAGGATTGATCCTATGCCGGACTTCGGTCGACGGAGAGACTCCCAGTAGAGTTGGGACTGGACTGTCGGGGCCGGGGCTGGAGTCGGAGCTGGATCCGGTATGGTATCCATTAGAGAGAGCATGAGCCAGAGGACCGAAGGATGAGTTCAGATCCGGACTTAAGAAGCCATCGCAATTGCTGTACGGACCTTCCAATTGAGGAAGGTGATTTATCGGGCCGATGATTGGGCCTCCTCCAAATGGTGGGCCGACATTCGACTCGAGGTACTCAAAGTCGTAAATGTCCGCTCGTTGACCCTCGGCGTAGATGGTAGGCGGCGCGTTGGGATAAGACTGTGGGTTGCCGGGGTTGTGGTCGCTATTTCGGGCCGCGATGATCTTGGTCCCGGGGCCGTGGAACTGGGTATCAAAGGAGGCATGGTTCGACGGCACAAGCGCAGAATAAGCACTTGGTCCGGGGCCAAGTGGGTAGTCTCGCCGGTCGGAGGCCGCGTGGAATGTGTCAAAGAAAATCAAGGAACCGAAGGCGGGGTCGAAGAAGGGGGAGTGATCGCCAGCTTCGCCGAAGTGGAACACGGGGCCGAGATCTGCGCTGCCGGTACGGGAGTCCATCTCGGAGGCGACGGCGACGACTGAGACCATATCCTCCATGTTCATCAATGTCAAGGAACACAAGCACAAGGAAAGGACTCGAGTCGTATTCGCGTCAGCATCGCATGCTTGTCATAATCCAGGAATCCAGGATGCGGGTTGTTTGCCGCAAATGCTGTGTCGGGGTAGCGGGATGCGACACTTTGAGATGGCAGATGGCATCTGGCGTGGTGGAAAAAAGGGGATGGGCGTTGGAGGCCGCAATGGCGCGCCCAATCATCCAGCCCGGTCCCCTGGTAACGTGGGATTGCTCTTCTGGCTCACCTCATTTCTGTTCTCGGCCTAGCTGCAGGGCTACCGCGAAGCTGATTCGACCGTCGTCAATTTTATGCAGGCTTCACAACACGATGCGCGCCTAAAAGGAGGCTCCCGAGGATATAATTGTTAGCCAAGATCTGGCAAGAGACACCAAAAGCGACACGGCAGGCTCTCATATACAGATTACGCAGGACCATGAGGGGGGACCACGCCAAATGTGCCATGCCCAAATTAGCTGTGTAAGGTAGTACGAGCCGTTTTTCAATTTCCCATCTCTGCGGCTACCTAGCAGAATTTCCACTGCACGGACGAGGCTCAGACATGACGAAGACGCCCCCAACTAAGCCCAAAATACCTAGAGGGGTTTGCTTCACGATGGAATAGGAAGACACAGCAACCCTTCTGGTGCTCTTCACGAACAGGGCGCTCTCTAGTGTTTCACATGATGACCAGAAATTTATGCTCATCTGCCGCGACGCACACCGCACCTCATCGTGGCATAAGCCAGGCTCCTCAGAAGAGCGGTGCTGGCCGATGAGGCTCTTGAGGCAGCGCAGTAGCAGGCAGCTTTAAGGCTGTGACACATTCAAGCTTTTTTTTTTTTTTCAAGACAGCTTCGCCCTTTCATAGCTCCGGGACCGGTCGGTCGCCTTGCTCATCGGTTTTCCTTCTTTCCCAGCGTGCAGCACTACGCCAACAAACTTGCAAACGCACTTAGCCTCACTATTCCTTGTCAATATTGGCATTGCCCTGCCTCACCATGAAGCCCAGACCCGGCCTCCCGACCGACATCGAGGCTCTTACAGATGTCATCATCAGAACGATGCCGCTAGATCCGCAATGGGATTATCGGTTTCCGTATCGCCATGAGTATCCTGAGGATCACTACAAATTTACGCGGTTGCTATTCGAGTACTTTCTTGATCCGGCCTACGACGACTGGCAGGTCATGGTAGTGGAGGACAGCCTGGAGACAGGCTGTGAGGATAGACGGGTGGTCTCGTTCAGTGTTTGGGACGTTTCTTATCGCAACAAGAGGCGATACGGGCCCGGTTATGTAACCCAGGATCGCAAGTCTTTCATCATGTTCTTTGCTCACTTCTCCCACCGAAAACCTCGTTCGATCTCCCACCAGAGGTAACAATAAACTATACGTAGAAGCGTCACACTAATACACCGAACCAAACAGCTGTCACCGAGGTGGAAAAGCAGGGAGGCAGGGCACGCCGGGACGCGAACCACAAGCACTTTCAGGAGTTCTGGAAGGGTCAAATCCGAGCCTACAAGATGTTCTTTGGCAAGATCGGGCCCGACCAGATTCACCTCCAGATTCTTGCCACATTGCCCGAGTTTCAGCGACGTGGTCATGCCTCTTCGCTCTGCAAATGGGGGATGAAGATGGTTCATCAAGAGCGCCTGAAGGATATTTCAGTCATGGCCAGTCCCATGGGCCACAGCCTATACACCTGGCTGGGGTTCAGCCTTGTGGGTACGTTTCATATTCAAGTGGCTGGCGAGGAGGAGATGTTGACACTACACGCCATGAAATACGTCCCCGATTCGAAAGTCTTGAGGGTCGTGGCAGATAATGGTCAGTGTGATTTGATGTGAGGCAGCATAGGAAACGGATTTTGTGTTTTGGAGTTCATATGATAGAGGATCCCATGGGAATTCCGGTATGGGCTTGGGTTTCACGACGATACGATTTCATTAGGCATGTAGCGCGCAGAACGGAGATTTCTCACCAAGTTTACTCATGACAATCAAATCTTGACTATACGTTGATTTCAAACATTTTACTTGCTGACGACATGCAGATGGAGGCCTCCCGCCAGACCAGATCATGAGGGCATCTACGCCCACCACTTCTTCGTCACATACAACAAACACTTTGCTGCGGACAGATCCAGCTGTCCCAAAACCCAGGGCTGAGTTGTCGCTTTCCGTGATTGCGGAAATGTGGTCTTGGATGATGGTTGACTTACACACTTGACCTTCCTCATACGGCGAAAAGATTCACCGATTTTCTGTATGTGACCGATGAGAACGGGTGGGGTAGGTAGGTACCTACCTATGTCACTCTTAAATCTTAATCCTTCCTTTCACTTCGACAGTTGACAGGTGATCCGGCCACTGTGGATAGGTCAAGACATGCCTCTCCAGAGGAATGGCCCTGACATGAGCCGAGTACCATCACACATCCAAAGCCACCGCCACGGCATGCACAGTATGCTCCCAGGACAGTAAGACGGACAGATAGTCGATCCTGGTAAAGAGCTCAGCAGTTTTGAGGCATATTTTAGATGCTGACTTTATTTTAAGGAATTGTCAATAGGTTCATCATGAGACTATCTACTCAGCAGAACTGATAACCACTGCCATATCACCTTGAAGCTCACTTGTCGTTGATAGACACAACAACGGACCCTTGTCCGGCAAGTGGCTGGGGTGGAACTCGGCATCTGGGGAAGTGGGGCCGCGGGAACCAAAGCGGGAAGCTTGACTGACGTACCTACCCCACCCCGTTACCGTACCTAGCTGCCATTCTTATCAACCGCGCATCGTGATGTCAGTTGCGTCAAGAGCAAAGAGAGCCCTGTGGAGGCAAGCTGTCTATGAAAAGACATCGGAGAAGTGCCTGATAACATCCAGATGAGCACGAACACCTAACCTGACGACATGCCTCCGGATACCCCCCTCAACTCGCTCCCCAACGAGGCAAGCTTCGCCATCTTCCCCTTTTCTGTGCTACCCACTGTCATGCTAACCCCCGCCAGCTCCTCCTATCAATCCTCAACGACCTCCCAACCTCCGACCTCCTCCCCCTCACCGCCGTCTCCCACCACTTCTCCTCCATCGCCCTCCGCATCTTCCACCACCGCCTCCACAACCTCGCCGTCTCCCTCTCCCCCTCCGGCCGCCACAAGCTCATCCTAGAATGCTACCACCCCACCGCCAAAATCTCCACCCCCTACCTCTACTGCGAATACTTATCAACCGATCAGTTCTACGATGAGTCTTCCGACTCTGCCCTGCGGAACAGTCTAGGAGAAGTCTACTCCCACTTCAAACCCGTTCTCCAAGACGAGAACCGCCGTCCTCGAATGCGCTATCCCCGACGACGACCTGAACCTGAAGAAGAGGAGGAGCAAACTGTTCCCCATCAGGATATCTACCTTGATGCTGATGAGTGGTTTTCTCAACTCTGCGTTATCACGAATCTAGTCAAGCTCGGACCAAAGCCTGGGCTTTTTCTGTCACACGTTAACATCTCCGAGGGGCTTATCCGTCTTAAACGTAACTTTCTGTCGACGGCATCGTCAAATAGGACAGCAGAGTCAGAGGTACTGTGGGCAGATACGAAGCAGACTATCGGCCTCAAGTTCAAGATTGAAGAAAAGGAAACAGGAATAGAAGGGCCGGTATTGGTGGCGGAGGGGGAGGAACTGCCGGTGGCGTACAGGCTGCAGTTTGAGGAGTTGGTCGTCAGAACGGGGGAGTTGCTAGAGGCGTTTGAGGGGGCCGAGAGGCAGGAGGGGGAGGTTGATGGCGAAGGAAGAGAAGGTAGGGCTGTGGTTATTGCTGCTTTTTGATGGCTTGGTTTGCGCTTTCCTGGAAATACCGTCTGGATCATTTCCGCCATGCTATCATGACGGAATAGAGAACAACAAAGGCGAACTCTACCCGGACCAGATCAGGACAGTTGACGATCAGGACAACGAGTACTGGAAGCGAACAACACTAAGATGAATGAGTTGTTCTGGTGTTGTTTCGCTCCTGGCGCGGGATATTTGGCCGTTTATTGAGCCTCTAAGCCAGGATGACCTGGTTCTGATGCTCAATAGCAACGCCAAAAATATTCCGTGTCGGTATGATGATCAGAAACGAGGAG
Source organism: Podospora bellae-mahoneyi (assembly GCF_035222275.1). Taxonomy (NCBI): domain Eukaryota; kingdom Fungi; phylum Ascomycota; class Sordariomycetes; order Sordariales; family Podosporaceae; genus Podospora; species Podospora bellae-mahoneyi. Next base: position 3,511,407 of record NC_085885.1, on the reverse strand, counting down.
CAGTTTGCCGGCATTAACATCCTGGGAAGACCTCAGCAGCCTATTCTAGACGGGAAATCGCCGCACTATGAACCAAAGCGAAGCTGTGTTTCTGCGCCCTGCTTCCCCTGCGCTGCCAAGAGAACAATCACTCACAATTCCGGGTGATCACTATCTAGGTTTCTACCTCTACGAGCAAGGACAGTCAGCTGTGCCCCGTCACCGGAGCCAAGTGTTCTACTGGACCGCTGTGCCCGCCGCGCCGGACTTTCTCCATCTCAGCTCGCACCTCACACCTGTGGTCCGGCTGCAGATGGTGGGCGATGGTACTTGACCGAAGGACAGAGAAGGTTCACGATGCACAGCAGGCGAACTGGACACGGTGCAATGAGACACGACCGATCATATGGAGGCCGCAGTCGGGGACCATACCACGATGCACATGTATACCGCGCGGCGCTATGGATAGGGATGAACTTGGCGCATCCTCAGAAACGGAGGCGTTTGCAGTGCATCAATGTAGATCGAAAAGAACAGGCTGTACTGGCATCACTTGCACAAACCTTGGTCCGTCCCCTTTCAAGTCGAGCGGCGTGGTGGTTTGCCGGGCAGAGCGGTGCATGATCGGCGTTGGGGTCTGGTACAACCACAGCTTCATCGCTTTTATGCTCCTCTCTGTGGTTCTTGTTTGTGCAAGTACAAGAGAGGGACGGGTTGAGAAACCTGGTTGAGGTGACGTCCGGAAGGGCGAACAAATCATGCCTTGCGGGTTGAAGGGAAACAAGAAACAAATGGCGAACAGGGGGGAGTTGTGGCAAGCCGCTGTTATTTTTGAGAGACGGGTTTGTGTGAGCGACTTACCTGGTGGTTGGACTGCCATGTTTATGCTGAGAACGGGTCGAGACGAGACAGGATCAGTGCCGTGGTTTGTGCAACTTTTGCAGAGCATCTTGGGCTCTCTTAGATAAAATGCCGAAGAATGAGGGTATCAGCAGCTTGAAGAGGCGAAGCTGGAAACTGGTTCGAGAAAACTGATTCCATGCCAAGCGACCTTCCACGCACTGACCGCACTCCACAACTTGTTCAACAGCGTCCTTCCGATACCCGAGCAAGGTCAGTGCTTCTTTCGGCGACCTGTAACACCCCCTCGACGCAAGAGGGAAGTGTTCAGGGTTCCTCGTCCCAACTCTCCCCCGAAGACGTTCCACGACAGACGGCCATAATCCCCCGTGGCGAGAGTTGACAAATCCTTCAGTCAGATGTTTGCGGTTCAGCAACGCGTCGACAGCTAACAAAAGCGCGGCTGACTGGACAGTGTTCCGGCGGTGAAGAGTCAGCGGAGAAAGAAGCATCAAAAGAGCGAGTTTGCGACGGCACGGTCAAAAATGGCCGATGGTTGATGGCATGGCACGGCATGCGCAGGCACGAAAATGCAAAGGCAAGGAGGAGGCCTTACAGCCCGGCAAGAGCCGCTTCCATTTCTTCTTCAGCTGTGGCCCCACATCTTTACGGCGGATAGCGGGGCGCCCTTAGCGCGACCCCGCTCTTCGGGTCCGACCTCCCCCTCGCACAGGGCAGCTCTCAACGACGTCCCTTTCTAGGTGTCTCCCTGGCACATTGACAGAAGGGTTTGTGAGATTTCATTCTCCCTAGCCAGAAGATATCTCGCTGAAGAAATCCCTACTATTGAGAATCAATGACGACTACCAACACATTGTTTTCCCTACAGACATCTTCAACAGCAACAACCCCGCGTTGTGTCACTGAACGTTTCAGCTGCTTGTTGGTCCCTGCACTCGTGAGCTCGGGCTTGTGTGAGGGGCGACCTTTGGCTGGTCCAAGCGGGCCTGATCACCTCCATCACCGTCCCATTCCAGGGGACCTTGGATCTGACCCCGATCGCGACCAGGTACTGGTGTATGTACCACAAGTGCCCTTCCCTCGCGTCGTGCTGGTCCGCTAGGGAGCTTGAGGCAGGCAAGGGGATGCCTGTCGCTGTCCTGCCTTGTTCTTGACGCTGTCAGCGATGACATGCACAAAGGAAGATGGTTTCTTCTTTCTTCGGGTTTTATGAGCCGCAGTTGGCTTGTATTACCATGATCACCACCAAGTGTTTTCGCCCCTTGGCTGAAGGTCAGATCATCACTCTGGAGTCTTCCACCCAGTACCAGAATATATTCCCCCCCTTCTTGAGCCCATATTTGTCCCTTGCCATCATGCGTCCAGAGTGGCCTTGCATCGACAGCTTACCATTCAACCCTATCACGACCACCCAAGAATGTGAGGTCAATGCTTAGTGCTTGATTGTCCTCCCTTGCCCACATCACATTTTTTCTTTCTCTACTGCTACCCGAGGCTGGTACCCGTATAATGCCATGGTGGCCTCTCCCCTGGTTGTCCTCTTTGGCCCCTTTCCTTTTCTAGTCTGACCATTCCTCGTGGCCATCTCACAGCAAACATTCGTCTCGTCTGCTGGACAGCGACGATAGACGACCGTTTATCACAAAACATCTCCTCAGCGAGTAGAGGTGTCATCCCGTCGTTATCATCACCACCATGGGGCAGGACCTTGGGATAGACCTGAGGAAGGAGCTGGGGCTCAGAGGGGGGAGTAATGAGAACGATGGGAGCAGCACCGCGGGATTGATCGAGTCGTTTCCACCACCGCCTCCTCCAGCAAAGGAACCGCATCATATGATGGCCAAGAAGAAGCCATCCCACTCATCGTTGAACTCGACTAGTCCGACGGAGCCGCCAAATCGCCCATTACCACCGAGGCCGGTATCAAAGTTGGGAGGGGGGTTATCGAGGAGTACGACGAATGCGAGTGGGTTCACTGCCATCACACCATTACCACCGCCTAGCTTGCCTCCACCGAGTGTACCGCCACCAAGCGTGCCGGCACCAAATCGACCACCTCCACCGAAGCCATTACCTTTGAGTGTTAGGCCACAAGTGCCGTTGGGTATGAACCCGCCCACCAGACCAGGGACATCAACTACGGCGAAGACGACGACATCAGCAGCGACCGCAATGGAGCCTCCACCTTTTTCAACGACAGACTCAAAACCGAGAATGTCATGGACTTCGACGGCGGCATCATCGTTGAATGTGCCGCGGAGGATAAAGTACGGGCAGGGGAAGTATAGCAGTGTGGAATTGGTCCCTCAGCCGAGTGATGACCCGGATGATCCATTGGTATGACCGTCCCTCTTGGCCTTTTGAAGGATTATGCTGATACTTGTGTGACAGAACTGGCCCACATGGCGCAAAGAAGTCAACTTTTGGTCGCTCATGTTGATGGTTGCCATGACAGGGGTGACAAAGACGATATTTATGACGGTTAATGCTCAGGTCTCCCAATTATATGGCGTGTCGTATACGGCTGCGGCCGCGTTGACCGGTGTGCCGCTGATTTTGTCGGCCATTACAGGGTTGGGGTGTTTAATTGCAGCGAGGATGGTTGGGAAGAGGCCGTTTTATCTGGGGTCGCTGATCTCGTTTTTCATCGGGACGGTGTGGAGCACCAATGTTGGTTTTGAGGGTGCATATGGGCAGTGTATGGCTGCGAGGGTGTTTCAGGGGCTGGGCTGGGGAGCATGGGATGCGCTGGTGTTGGGGAGTATTCAGGATACGTTCTTTGTAAGTTTCTGTCCCGCTCGTCTCTCAGGAAGAAATGAAACTGACCAAGGAAAAGGAACACGAACGCAACATCAAGATCACCATACACGCCATCACTACCACGGCCACCCTCTGGTTCCCCCCCATCCTCGGCGGCGTCGCCTCTCAATCCTCCGCCGGCTTCACCCTGCAATTCACCATCCTCAGCAGCTTCTTCGCCCTCGCTATCCCGGCCATCGCCTTGGGCTGCCCAGAAACAGTTTTCGACCGAGCATACACCCTCTCTGCCGCCGCCTCCGCCGCTCCCACACCAGGGACCGGCCTTTCCGGCTTTGGCCTCACCGGCACAGGCAGATACAAAACCTCCCTCCCGCTCGCGCCCTATAGGCTCCTCTCCTGGGAAACAGCCTGTACCTACCTCGCCAAACTCCATCCCTACACTTATTCCACCCCTATTTCCCCCTCCCTCCTCCTCCAAGCCCCCAGAGCAATGCTCGCACCCACCACCCTCCTCATCTTCCTCGTCTCCTTCCTCCCCATCTCCGCCCTCTGGTCTTTTTCGTCTTCCCTCTCCCTCATCTTCCACCCCCTCCCCTTAAGCCTCCCCCCCTCCTCCATCGGCCTGTTCTTCTTTGGTCCGTTTCTGCTCTCCCTCATCCCAGTCATAACCTTTAACTATTTTTACCGGAAATACTCCACAATCTTCACCTCCACGCCCAAAACCCACCTGTTCGTCACTGCAGTAGGGTTAGTCCTCTCGTTTATCGGAATTTTGACCTTCTCCCTCCACATCAGCAGCTCGCTCACTCCCGATCCCGATTCTCTCATGGCAACAGGCGCGAAAGTCAACCTGCCGGCGGTAGGGTTCGTCTTTGGACTTTTGGCAATGGGGGCTGCGACACTGGAGCACGGGCTTCAGAGGGTGACGATTGGGGAGTCAACTGCTTTCACGAGCAGGAACTTGGGTGTCAAGATGAGGAATGAAGTTGATATGGGGTTTGGGGTGGAGTTTTACCGCAAGGTTATGATGGGTGTTTTTGTCATGGGGACGCAGACGGGGAACTGGGTTGTGTTTGAGGGGTTGATGGGATTGGGGCTTGGGTTGGGGGTTGCGGTGGTGGTTTTGGGGGGTGGGTTGGCGACGGGGTGGTGGTTGTGGGGGGGGATGATCAAGGGGGGGGACGGATGGGCTGTTGGGGGGGTTGATTTGGGGGAGATGGGCAATGAGGGGGCGGGGATAAAGAGGAGTGGGAGTTTCTTTGATACTGACTAGGGGGGAGTAAAAGTGTACGATGTTATGATGGGTTCAGGCGCCTAGGTAACGATATTTTGATGATGATGATGATGGGTTTTTTATGTTGGGAATCAGGGCATGATACCATGGCTGACAGCCGCCTTTTTCTTTTGGATCTTTGCAACAGGGGTGGGAAGGGGAAAGCATTGGGAGGAATTGGGGTGGCAAACTCTGTATTAGTACCACTCTTGATGAGCACACAGAACTGTTTAGAATACCGCTTTCTCGGGAATGACATCTTCCTTTTCCAATTATCCAGTCCTTTTCGGGCGGCACCTTTTCAGCCTGTTCAGAAAAAACTCACCCATGGCCAAACCGGACCTTCTACTCACCCACAAACAAGTCTTCTGGAAGGCCGCTGTCGAGCGTGATCTGGCTTGCCATCATGTGGCTCGGCCACGTTCCGCGTCGATCAAACACCCCTAGATCAATCCGGCTAGATACACCCAGAACATCGGACGATAGTTCACCACACTCACTCACAAACCCCCCACCAGCACAAGCGGAGACAAGGGCAAATAATTACTACATCCATATTGCTACCATCATAAACTAGGTACCTATTCAACCCCAAGCAAAATCCCAAACAAACTTTTTCGCTATCCAATCCCATCACCATGCAATCATCCCTCTCCCCCGCTCCCTCCTCCTTTTCATGTACCCCTTCTCACCATCCTATCCAAGTTAAAAGTACAGATAAGTCAAACAAGTCAGTAGTCCTCAAAATAGCTCACAGCCAGGTATCAACGAAGTGAATAGTCCAAGAAGAAAATACAACGCTCTCTCATCTCAAGTTCCACCAGACAATTTTTGAACAACGCTATGATAAAAAACAGCAACAAAAGGGAAATGATACAAACAAACTCGTGCTCATTGCAGGGGTGTTTCCAATATTCTCCCGAGTCGTCAACTCCGCTCAGTGACAGTCCATCGTCTCTTTGTACAGCTGGTATCTCTCAACCGATCTGCATCCTCAGGGGGCCTGGGTCCGTTGCCACCCCACAGCCCGCCAGGCCCATCCCCGAGCTGCTCCGACGATTCCGCCTTGGGAGTCGTGACGGGAGAAAATGATGGGGTGGGGATCCTTTCGGTAGTCCCTCTAGGACTAACAGAGAGGTTGAACGAATCCAGGTTGTTGGTAGTGCCAGGAACAGGGGTAGGGGTTGCTGCACCATCCACCTGCTCTGGCGTCTCGGACGAAGCTGGCTTCCGGTCCGCATCGCCAAAGTTGGGCAACAAGAAATCGTCATCTTCGTCCTCTTCCGGCTGAGAAGAGATTGGAGACCAGAGACCGATCGACGGCCTATGCCCAAAGGTCGACCCCTTGTTTGCCGTGAAAGAAGTGACGCCACTCCCAACAGTAATGCCTCCTCCGCTGTTGATACCATAAGAGAGCTTGCTGCCAGTTGTTGGTGTGCTGCTGTATGTGTTCGAAGTGGTCCTTCTAAGCCCATTCAGAGCCATATTTGCCGACGACCCACGGGAGTTGTTGTTGTCGTTCCAGGAAAAGTTGCTCAAAGTTGAAGAAAACGACATGTGCCGCCCTCGAGGACCGTTCAAAACACTGGCCACCGAGACTGAGGGAGATCGGGAAGGGTTGGGTGTTGTAGGCGGCGATCTAATGTGATCACTGTTCGCAAACAACTTGAGGTCATACAACTGATGTACAGGCGGCAGGTCGTTGGCGTTGGTAGTGTCCACATCATGAACCACGGGTTTCCGTACAGCCATGGTCAAGGAGGCCATGCCGACGTCCATGAGCACAGGCTGATGAGTAATCGCCCCGATCAAAGCATTGCAGCCAGCACCATGAGACACCATGATGACAACCGCCTCCGTCTCGACATCATCTTCAGAGTCGGTGCCATCCGATCCTCTCCTAACAGGCTGAAAAGCAAACTTCGTCACCATATCGGTGGGATGTTCCGCCGTCGTATACCAGTTAACCAGCTTCTGGACGCCACTGCGGAACCTCTTGTGCATGCTGGCCCACTCCTCTGGGAAGTTTCCACCATCACCCCAGTCCAGAGGGGGTCCTCTGGAGTCCCATTGGTAGTCGACCTTTACACACGCATCCTTGGCATGAGCCACATAGCCTGGTGGGATCGTGTTGTTGTTGCTAACAGCGTAGTGTGGCACCGGCGACACGTATCCGTGGACGCCGAGCTCGATTTTAGGAGTAGAGGGTCTCGTGCTCAGGCTGCTCGTTATGCTACTCTGGCTGCCGATGCTGGGACTCCTAGGCAAAGCGTTATTCAGGGTAACCATACTCCCAAGGCTATCATATCCTCCGTCACTAGGTGGTGAAGCCGGGCTTGGTCGACCTGTCGGACTCCAGAGGTGACCTTGGGAATTGGAATGGTGATGGCCACTGAAGGGTGGGTAGTGACTATAATCTTCCCGTCTAAGGAGCTCTGACTTGGCAGAAGCAAGCATCATAACAGACTCGGGGGGTGGGGTGATGAGTTCGAAGTAGGTGGGCGAAAGCCATTCTCCAAGGAATGCGTCCAGTCGTAAAACAGACTTTCGAATTTTGACAGGTTTCTGTGGCGGGTCAGTAATGATATTTGGTGGCCGTGGTCGTCCCTCGAGTGCGGGAGGGGGAGTGGGCGGCCGCGAGTCCAGATCGGGAGGTCCAAAGGGGGTCGAGTCCTGTGCCAGTCCCGCGCCAATAGCGATTGAAGTCTGGATGCATCGAAGAAACGGCGAACTGTGCAAGACCACCTTGTACCGTTTTCGCTTCCTGTTTGGATCTGGATTCATCCTCGCCTCAAGCTCGTCTTCCTTTACTCTTTCCTGAAGAATCGAGGCAATTCGGCTACCCAGATTCTTGCATTGCTGCCAACCGCTGTAAGTGAGAGGTGGGTCGTAAGGAGCCGGCGATGAGAGATGCCACTGCTTGTCGGCAGCATCTAGCCGGTACCCGTGTCTAACCACTACGTCAACAGAGTCCCCTCCAAAAAAACGATGTGGCAACCAACTTACCTCACCACGAACAGGTACGCCGGTGGGCGCCCCATGATGATAAATTGCTGTTTTGACTGTTTGCTGCAGGTGAAAGTGTGGAAAGCCGTTGGACAAGTGTCCACCAGAATAGACCCTTATGAGTACTACCACCGGAGAGGCCGTGGAGATTCTCGCCGACTAAGAACGTCACGATGTGGGGTTGGAGACGGGATCCTGGGTCGAGCAACCGTGGGGAAAGCGGGGATAAAGTTACTAGATCGACAACTGCCGCAGGATAGTGTATGGGCTAAAGAGGGGGGGCTTGTGTCGAGCCGTTGTTGGTTAAATAGAAGTCTGGCTGATCTGCTAAGGTGTTTGGAGGGGAGTTGGAGAGGAGACGGAGCTGGAAAGAGGGAGAGGCTTGTAGTTGTAGGTTTTGGTTCGCGGGCCGGTTTGTTTGTCGCTGGGGTGTCGATGCGATGGCCGGGCTATGTGTGTGGACTGGACTGTGGGGGGGGGCGCGGATGGCTGATGCTGGGTGATGCAGCCTGTTCCTCGAGCCAACCGCCGTGCAGGGCAGCTAACTGATGGCGCGGCTTCCAGGTTGATTTTGGTTACGAATAGCAGTAGGTAATGGCGTGGGTGCTGTGATGCGATGCGAAGCAATGCTAGGTAGTTATGAGATGTATGCACCTGCTCAGGTGAAGGGCTCAGGTTGTGCTTGGTGTCAATGTCAGTCAAAGGTGCTGCTGCTGCTTTTGTGTGTATCCATCAGGTAAGTATATAAAAGAAGCTCATGCGATGTCCACTCCAAATAGCGTGGTTTCCCAGGGTTTTACTTGGTACGGGGCACTGGGGGCCAGTTCTCCAATTGTTGCCCCGCGGTCTGGTTGCTGCTTGGGCTGCCGGAAAAGTGTCCTCACGTCGTCACATGCTCCGACCTCTTCCCCACAAAGATCGGGACGTGTGATCAATGGCCTCGCCTTTTTTTTTTCTTCTCTTCCTGCTGACTTCTGGGGCAGCAAAAAACGAGGCCGGCCGCTCTGGGCCTGGAGCTATGGTAAAACCACCCCTGTTCCCAAGTTCGGCGTTCGGCAAATCCTAGCACCGCTGTTGCGCTAAGACACCGTGGGCACAAAGGCTTGTGGGGCTGGGCTCGTGTTTCACAGGTGTTCCCGCCCCAGAGCCAGAGAGAAATCTCCGTCCCCGGTTTAAGATCTGTGAAAGAGAAAGGAATGGCTTATGTAATGCTTGGCCATCTGTTAGATTGGCCTTGGCACTATGAAACGACCGCGACGTGTGTCGGCTCCAATGCTAACGTCCCCCTGGCTTGGCTGACTGACTGATGGCATGGCGTTGAACGTCGACAGAAGAAAATAACCACAACCACCAGATACGGATATCACCAGAACAGGTGATTTTGTTTCGGGCGTCAATGTTTCCATCCGCCTGAGACTCGTCCCAACTCTAGACGCCAAGAATCCCGACCATCGTCCACTCATTTGCCACAACACCACGACCTACCCACCAACATCATCAACACCACCAAGATGAAGCTCTCCTCCCTCCTCCTCCCCGCCTTCCTCCTGGCCGGCCCCTCCCTCGCCGAGCACACCTCCAACTGGGCCGTCCTAGTCTGCACCTCCCGCTTCTGGTTCAACTACCGCCACCTCGCCAACGTCCTCTCCATCTACCGCACCGTCAAACGCCTCGGCATCCCCGACTCCCAAATCATCCTGATGCTCCCCGACGACATGGCCTGCAACCCGCGCAACGCTTTCCCAGGCACAGTCTACTCCAACGCCGACCGCGCCGTCGACCTCTACGGCGACAACATCGAGGTCGACTACCGCGGCTACGAGGTCACAGTCGAGAACTTCATCCGCCTTCTCACCGACCGCGTAGGCGAGGAGATGCCCCGGTCCAAACGTCTCCTCACCGACGACCGCTCCAACATTCTAGTCTACATGACCGGCCACGGCGGCAACGAGTTCCTCAAGTTCCAAGACGCGGAGGAGATTGGCGCCTGGGATCTGGCCGATGCGTTTGAGCAGATGTGGGAGAAGAGACGGTACCACGAGATCCTGTTCATGATCGACACCTGCCAGGCAAACACCATGTACAGCAAGCTCTACTCGCCCAACATCATCGCCACGGGCAGCTCCGAGCTCGACCAGTCGAGTTACTCCCACCATGCCGACAACGACATCGGGGTCGCCGTCATTGACCGGTATACATACTACAACCTTGAGTTCCTCGAGTCCGAGGTCAAGGACACGTCGAGCAAGAAGACGGTCGGCGACCTCTTTGACAGTTACACCTACGAGAAGATTCATAGTCATGCTGGAGTGAGATACGACCTCTTCAAGGGCGGGGCCGAAGAGGCAAGGAGACGGCTAGTGACGGATTTCTTTGGAAATGTCCAGAATGTTGAGGTGGACAGCGGAAAGGGGGAGACAAACGCCTCGTTTGAGGAGGAGATGGTCAGGCTGAGCAGGACGATCGCGGAACTACACACACGAGCGGAGGAGCAGGAGGCTGCCGAGAGGAATGCTACTGCCTCTGCGGCCAAGACGGGGAAGAAGCAGCAACAGCCAAGAAAGATTCAGCGGGTTGCAAAGCCCCTGACGGATGATAACTGGTGGACCAAGAAGATTGTTGGCGCGACGGCGCTGGCTGGGTGTGCGGCACTTTGGGGGTTGGGGTCGTATCTTGAGGGTGTGGTATGAGGTTGGATGGTCGATCCTGAGCTGCTGCATGCAACGAAAAATTCCCTGTTGGGTTTTAGGAGCTTTGGTGAGAAATACCTACTGGGTTCCATTGTGAGCCTACACGCCTCACCAAACAGCACGGCCCGAAGTCCCTGAATTGGTCGAGCCGCGGAGAGAGAGGGAGAAGGACTCGGGTCCATGTACATACATTACAGGTAAACGACCTGGTTTCACATCGTCTTGTTACTTTGCTCCATCATAGTTAGCCAGCCATGTTTTGACAATTCATTTTAGGGGCAGTGATGCCCCCAACCTTGCACATCACCACACATCACGTTCATGTCCCACCACACATCATGTTCATGTTCCGAGCAATGTGAAAGGTTTGCTGGTACTGTACTCACTATACCTGTTCAAAACCCACTACAGACTATCCTCAGCTGAGTAACAAACCGCTGCACCACCAACTTTATCAGGGTATCAACCATGTCCCAGAAGCCAGGATCCATCATCAGTTTACCAACCGCCCCTCCCCCCCGGCTCACTACTAGTTGAGAAACTTGCCCGAGCAGGCCATGCAGCTCCCCCGTCCAATAACCCCCTTGACCTCCTCCTTGATATCCTCGGGAACCTTTTGCAGCAAAATCTCCGGCCTCATCGTCTTGAACCCGCATGTCCCGCAGCTCCGCGTCATACCCGGCTTCTGCACAGCCAGCCCGCTCAGAGCACAAATGCCAAAGAAATGCCCCTTTTCACACCCAACCAGGTCCTCCTTCCTCATGCTTTGCGTGACGGCCGCCCCGCAAACCTCGCACTTTTGGTTCCGAACCACAGGAGCAAAGATCTGAGCAACATGGGCGTGTCGGGGATCCGACGACAGCGGGTAGTGCACGCCTGGCACGTCGGGGCCGCCGCCGTAGAGATACTCAAACAGTTTCCCTTCGGTGCTCATGGAATTCACCAAGGAAAAGTTCAGGTTGTCGTCGTCCATGTACATACTCAGGGAACGGCTCGAGGCGCGACGAGGTTTGTAGCTGAACAAGACCTGCGAGCGCTGCGTGTGCCAACCGCCTCGCTCGGGATGCTGCGTGCTGTGGGCAGAAACCAAGACAGCAGAGGCGCCGCCGCCAGCAGACAAGGTAAGACCGTGGAAACGGAACCGATGAGGGTGGACCTCGGGGACAACCTTGACCTCCCTGGCGACATTAGCATCCGTGGTGAGATCGATAGCCGTGAGTCCTTCTCCCGTGTAATTAACGCCTTCGTCATCCTCAAGGGTATCTTCCATGAGAACGCCGTCGTCAGACTCCTCATCCGAATCGCTGTCGTCGGCACCGTAGGCACGCTTCTGGTACATGTCGGCTGGGACCAATACCTCCAGCTTTTGTTGGATTGAGCTAGCCCACTGAAAGTAAGGACTGCTGGGGTCCGCGGCGAGAGCAGAAGGGACGTTGGTCTCATACCAGTTCGGCGTGGTGGGCGTGGCAGACAAGCGAACCAAGGTGTACAGAGGGGTCGGAGTTGGTCTGGCCGGGTCAGGCGGGGGGTGGACAACCATATCTGCATAGCAAGACTTAGCAAACCCCAGACGAAAGATACACACTTGAACGTCTTACCAATGATGGGGTTCTCGCAATGCTGGAGGTTGTATGTGGTTCCGCAGACGCCCGTCTTGTGCTTCGCCGTTTCAGCCGGGGCTCCACCGGCGAGGGAAACCTCAAACGGAACAGGATGCCAGCCTGTAGAAATCATTCCCCGGCAGCCTATCATATCACCCTTGTGAAAGATCTATACGGCGTCAGTACCGAGAGACATCGACGCAGGCCGTCTCGGCAGCGGCTTACCCCTTGCTCAAACTCAATAAACCCGTCCGTGGTCAGATGAACACATTGGCCGTGGGTGTCCTTGTTCTCAACCTGAAGCTTGGGCAACTGGCCTCTGGTCCACGGTTTGTCGATGCGAAGTTTGCGGAAGCCGACGTAGTTCCGGTCGAGATATCCAAGGACACACGTACGTCCACCATCATCCTCAAGCCAGGGACCAAAGCTCAGACCAAAGGAGGTGCCGCAAGGAACATAGTCTGGATCCATGGTCTGTCATCTGGTGTTAGCCCTCCATAAACTCTCCGCCCAGTTCGATCAGCTTACCGAAACAGGCAGATGGGGCCCCTCCGCCTTGAAGCGTACAAGCTCACGGACATGCCAGACCGTCTTCTCGGCAGGACCACCCACCGCCCTTCCCTTCTCCAAAACCTCTTCCACATACACGACTGTCTGTACGCTGATGATGGCGATCTCCTTGGCATCGTTCAGCGTGGCCAGCAGTGCCTGGCCAGGGCCGATTTCCTGCGCCCAGGCGAACGTACGGATGTACTCGCTGTAGGCGGGCGACTGGCCGGGCACCATCATCCGCTCGCCCACGCCCCAAAGAACCAGCCAGGACGCGAGCTCACGGCGCTGCAGCATGTACCCGTTGGCGCTGCCGAGCACGTTCGCGGCCATGTCACCGTCGCCGTACATGGCGAGCGTCCCAGCTCCGGTGAGAATGCCGAGGATCGGGCGTCTGTTGACCCCGAGCTCGGACGGCGACCAGCTGATCTTGACGACGTGGTTCATGCTGCTGCCAACACTGGTGATCGGGCCAGAGCCCGCGCCGTATGGCTGATTGGAGCCGAGTCTGGCACCACCGCCAGCTGGGTCATCGTCAACACTGCTATCGTCTGAGTCATCTTCCCAGTCGTCATCGTCGCCCCCCTCGACACCGTCGGCCTGATCACCATCTCCGGCATCTCGGCCATCCTCTTGACCATTTGTGTCCTTCTCAACACCCTGAGGCTCGGACGGGGCAGAAGTCTTGTCGTAAGGAAAAGGCATCCCTTCAGCATCATAGAGCTCCTTGTTGATCCGCGGGTCGAGTGGTGGAAAAGAGACGGGCATGTGTTTGCTACCCTCAGAGTATTGCGTCCGAAACGTCTCTGGGTTGTACTTGCCTTTCTGTTCATTGGTTTCCTCTTCATCCGAAGACTCCGGGTCGCCTCCCTCTGCGATCCTCTTCCTGCGTCTGGTGAGATCTGGAAACTCGGGAACAAAGACATGGACCGAATCGTCAGCAGCAACAGCTAGGTCGCCATCGCATGAGAACTGAATGGCCCGCTTGACCAAGGGTCTCGAGTTGAGGGTCAACTCCCGAAGGGGAAGATACTTTTTAGAAAAGGTTAGATCTGCACCAACTCCTGGGGAGGAAGGGTTGCTGGTAGGATTGCAGGTGGGTTTGGCAGAGACATCCGGTGAGTGGATAGCTGATCTGAGGTCCAGAGAAGAGGCTCCCAAAGTAGGAGAAGGAGGGAAACCTTCGTCATCACGATCGATGGTCGGAATGGGAACACCCCTCTCGTCGGTTGTGGGAGCCATGATGAAGTCTGTATTTGAACCAACAACAATGCTCAAGACAGAGATGAAAGGGTGAAAAGAGGAGAGCAGAATGAATGGGAATCAGATCTTTCCGCTTGGAAGAAATGGACGAGCTTGATTTCACGGTTGCGGTCGGCAGTTCCATAAGAGATGCAGCTTTGCTGAGTTGCCCAGAGTGAAGAGTGCACTGAGCGCAACTCGCCCTCACCAGCAACAGCTAGCTTCGAAGTAAAGGAGGACGCGGAGTCGGATAGGTGCTTACCTTTTGTTTTGGGGGTTCTTTCAATGTGGAATCCATCTTGACTGCTTCCTAAAGCTTTTTCAGTCTCCCTGACTTGACGTCTGATGCTTTGAGTTGTCCGAAGACAGTCGAGGGGCTTTTTTGACTTACATGCACGGACCAGACACGGCAACTGTTATCTAACCCTAACCCGATCTGTCCCCCTTCGTGAGGATATGCTGTATATGAAAATCATGGTTGAAATGATTGGTGAGTGTGTGAATGTGAGGATGTTGGATCTCAGAAAGGCCTTATTTCGCAGTACAAGTCTCTATTTTCTTGCCTACGACTTTGGGGTGAAGGATAGAAAGGGGTGTGAATCCCGAGGGCACAATGGCGTACGATTCAAACCTTTTGTGTTGATATATGGTTTTGGTTATCAAAACACGAAAGGTCCGTATCATATGTCATTGTACCCTTGCGATTCACATCCCCTTTCTATCCTCCTGACATTCTAACAAAGTGAAAAGAAAACAAAAACACAGTACATGTCTCTGCCAGATGCCAATGCCACAAAACCCAAGACTCCCTGTCCCGCTCTTTGAACAGAAAGTACCGCCTGAAACAAGGTATGATAAACAAAAACCCAAAAGTCAGTTTTTACAAATCCCCTCCCACGATGCCTAGACCAATAAGAAGATCCTCCCTGTCTATACCCTCCCCTTTACATCACTTCCTCAGTTGAAGACCTTGTTCATGGCCTGGTGCGCCAGCTCTACGCCCAAAAAGGTCGCCGCATTAGCAGGGACCGCTCTCGCCAACGCGGGCCCGAAACCAGGGAAAAAGGCCTTGTAACCACCCTTGGCATACAGGCCCTTGACGACGCCACCAATCGTGACATTGCCCTCCGCAGTCTGCAGCCTACTCTTCACCGTATCGATAGGGAAGACAGGAATCCACATGGCCACACCAGCAGCGGCACCAGCGCAGGTAATAGCCGTCAAGCTCAACTTGCCGCTGGCCTCGCCAGTGACGGGATCCTTGGGGGTGAGCGCCCGCTTGCAGTACTCATACGCAGCGAAATAAGCAGCCGAACCGGGACCATCACGGGCGAGGGTGGCGGCGGAACCGCGGAAGACGGAGCGGACACCGCCCTCGCGGTAGAGCTGGCGGACGACGTCCATGCCGCCGCTGTACTTTGGCTTCTCCCCGGGGGCGAGCTGCTTCTGACCCTGAACCTGGAGGATGACCTTGACGCGCTCAAAGGGGGCGGTAATGGCGGTCATGGGGATGGCGGAGAAGAAACCGGCGGCGGAAATCTGGGCAATGGAGAGGTTGCCATCTGGGCTGACGGTAGAGGTGGAGCGGACGATGCTCTTGCCGAGGTCGTAGCCCCAGAAGGAGACGGCGACTGTTCAAGTAGCAAATCAGCATTCGCGCTTCCGAGAAAAAGATGAAAGGGAATACTCACACATGGGCGTAACACCGACCAAGGGCGCGCTCACACCAGCATACAACCCTCTCTTCAACCCATCCTTGGCCACACTCTTCCTCACCACATCAATCGCACTCGAGTACACCCCCTTCTCAGCAGTCTGAAGCCTGACCTTGACCAAGTCAAAAGGATGACCGACAACCACAGCGCAGACACCACCAAAGCCACCGGCGACAAACGACCGTACTTGGGCCAAGCCCGTCGAAGCCGCCGCCTTGGCGTCCGCCTTGAGCTCCTCCTTGCTTTCTGGGATGTGGGGGATCTTATCGGCTACGGCGTCGGGGAGGACAGCCTGGAGCTTCTGGTCGGGGGATGTGGACGACATTTTTGGTTGCTGTGGAAAGTGGCGGCGAAGAAGGAGAAACGGCTGAAGAAGAGGGACCGGGAAACGGAGATCCGGACTTGTTGAAGGTTTGTTTAGACTTTAGACTTTCGGGACCCTTATGCACTCCTGATTTTCCACCGGATTTCTGAAGAAACCTCGTCTGGTGTTCCGACTGTCGCGTGTGTCTGTTCTGTTCTTGAGATATGGAGGGGTTGTCCTTGTCGGCTGTGTATGTCTGTTCCTAAACAACAGAGTCTGTGGAGGGGGTAAAGCAGGCAAATGGCAAGAGACGCTGTGGAAAAGGAAAAAAAAGAGAATTGAGCGCAAAACTGACGTGAATGAAAGGGAAAAAAAGGATCGGCGCAAACGAGGTGGTTTTGAGAGAGAAAGCTGCCCTTTGCGCGGAACACACGCTTGCAGCAGCCACGGACGTCACCCACACCCCGGATCCCAAGAACCTCGGCAAAAAGGAGCCCCGCCAAACCGAACAGCGGCCACACACTCACCTCTCCTCCCCTTTGTGGACAGGAGAAAGGTGGGATGTTCCCTGGGCAGTGATCACAAGGGAATTACAGTTCCCTCTCCCTCAGCCTCATGACCCAGCTAGGCGGTTGGACTCCTTTGTAGAACATCCCGCAAACTTCTCTGTCCCTGTTTCCGTGATGCCTCTCTCTCCTGTGCCGGCAGCCAACGGCACTTGAAGTCTACAACACATCTTAGTGCGGCTTTTAAAGAGGGAGCTATCCGCTAATTATAGGCCAAGCGCAGCGAATCTACCTTCTCCCCGCAAAGAGCTTCACCTCCCCAGACACACAGCCTGACCTTATCCTCCCTCGGTCGTCGGTTGTCATTATTTCTCTCACCCCCATCCACGAATCGACTTTTAGCAAAAAAAATGAAACCGAGAATACAACGGCCCTTATGTCCGCGTTGCTGTATATGTACACCCTCCCCCGTCCCCCAACCATTCCGCGTCGCCATTGAATGAGGAGGGGACCCTTTCCCACAGTTCTGGAGGTGGATTCTTTTTGGGACAGATTGCCAGGTTGAGCGTGGGGTAGCTCTTTGTGCCCTGGTTATGTATGTATGCCATCCTCGGTAGCATGGAAGGGGCATCATTCGGTCAAGTGGTTGAATTCGCAGAATGGATCCTCTGACAAAGGTCATCCGTTAGAATAAGCCTCGAGTCTGCCAGCCTGAGGGCACAGCATCGGACAGACGGATGACTGCGTCCCTGGCCAAACAATGGCTCTCGGTTGAGTTCAGGTGTGACCTGCATTCATTCTCTCCTGAAGTCTTGTGGGTGTGTGGAGGGGCATGTCTCGACCGACGCCAAGCGCGGGTCGAGCTACACACGCCAAGCCTTTTCTCTGGGGATTTGCATGTGAAATGCGTCAGCCAAGGGCATTTTTGGGTTCGCGATGGTATATATTCAACCCTATTCCCAGGCGATGATGCTAACAGTGTTGACATGAGCAAGGCACAACATTCAATAGCAAGTGATCATGGTAATCCATTGATCCGCTAGATACAAGTGACCGATAGTAAACGCATGCATGCCATGTACACCATTTCCTTCTCTGATACGGACTACACCTCCTCTGCCCTCTCCCAGATTAAGCGTGCGTGAGCCATGCTCCCTATCTTTCCTCGGACCAAAAACCAATGAGGAAGAGAAACGACGCCATGGTTCCAATATCAAAAAAGTGCCCCAGTGTACTCCAATCCAGACCAGCCAACATCTGACCAAAACGGACCAAAACAGAAAGAGAGCATCGACTAAACCAAATCCCCACCCTCTCCCTAGAAGATGCTGATGCTATTTGTCGACTTGTGAGCCTGGGAGAGCGGACTCCGTCCTACGCCACACCAGCAGCTTGTGTCCCCTTCCCGCTCGACCTGCAACGTGATATCAATGTTGTGTTCAAGCAGGTAGTTGCGCACACGATCCCGCACGTCCTCCATGTCCATGCCCCGGCCCGCCACAACGTGCATGACACCGAGCAGTTTATTCGCCGGCCCGCCCTCACTGTGCCGGTCATCCATCCAAAACTTGGGCGCCGCGTAGCTGACCACACCCTTCAAACCTGTGATTCCAGACAGGGTATCGCGCAAGTTATACTCGATCTCGGGTGGAATCGTAAGCAGTAACCTCCTTGCCGAAGACTTGACCAGCGGCAGCGCCGAAAGCAAAATCAGGAGAGCAATGAGGAAAGAGGCCAGAGGATCCCAGCCAGCCCACTTATAAAAGTGTGTAAGAATGGTCGATACGATAACAGCCGCGCTTCCCAAAGTGTCGGCTAACACATGAAGATAGATGCCGTACATGTTTTCGTTGTCGTGGGAGTGCGAATGCGAGTGACCGTGGGCATCCTTTTTCTCATCCCTGTGGTCGTGATCATGGCCATGGTCGTGTTTGTGATCGTGACCATGCGAATGTCCACCACAACCACTATGAGAGTGCCCATGATCATGTCCATGATGATGGTGCCCGAATGCCGCCATGCCCACCAAATTGACCAGTAGGCCCAGCGTGCTGACCACAAACAGCTCTCCAAGCCGTTTGGTTTCCCTGCCCTCCATCATGCGCTCACACGCCTCAATCATAATTTCGACGCTGATGAGAATCAGAAACACACCGTTGGCAAAACCGCTCAACGTCTCGATTTTGCCAAAGCCGTATGGGAACCGCTCGCTCGGTGGCCATTTGCTCGCAACGGCAGCAAACAGGCCGACTGCCAATGCCACGCAGTCGAAGAACATATGAATGCTGTCACTCAACAGACCAAGGGAATCTGTGACATAGCCGTAAAATGCTTGGATCATCATAAACGCGAGGTTGAGTCTGCACAGCGGCAATGGTTAGTCGGCGAACCGAAAGCATAATAGCAAAGGGGGACAAGAGATGGCACATACGACATAAAGTAGAATATTCGGCGAGAGTCCTTCTCCACTACCACCGCATGGACTAGGGGCCACCTCGCGATCCGCGGTAGCAAGAACTTTGTGAATCTTGACCGCTCCACCGAGTGATCATGGCCATGACCGTGGCCATGGTCATGATCATGACTGTGCCCATGTCCGTGATCGTAGTCATGGTCGTGGGAGTGGTCGTGGGAGCGTGTATCGGCGCGCACTCTGGAAGCCGGCGGTTGGTATATCCCGGCGGCGTCGAAGCTGGCGCTGGTTGGTGTAACCAAAGGCTTGCCTCCCAGTGTCGACTCGGTCCTCCAGTGCGCGTTGGAACTCAACGTCGGCCCGAGATTTAGTGGCTTAGGGACGCTCGAGTTGGCTCGGTGGTTGGTGTGGTTGATGTCATGATCCTGGCTGCGATTGTGGGAGTGACCGCCATTAGCTCTGGACTCCTTCCTGCTTCGAGTCGGGCTCAGTCCACCCAGTGATGAGGTGCTATGTAAGTGGCCGTTGTTGTGACCATGGCTGTGGGAGTGCGAATGTGAACGGGAATGCGAACAGCCGTGGTCGGAGGAAGGATGATGTTGATGGATGGCTGTCGCTGGCAAGGCGTATGTCGATGTCATGGTAGCAAGATGTCGTCGAGAGTGACTGTGTGTCGTTGATTAAAGAGTGAGAGGAGCGTCAATGACTCCCGGTGCTATCTGCTGGCGGACATGTGGTTGACGTCGGAGTCGCGGGGAGGGGTTGCGCCGGGGCTGCAACGGTTTTTGATCGTGAAGGATGGCGAATGGGGAATCGATGGGAAAAGTCGCTCGTCAGGCGGGAATCTCGATCAGGCGTCGCCCCAAAATCACCAGGGGAGCTGATCCTTGGCGGTCAACAAGAAAATTCAATTTATTTCAAGGCGTCCAAAAGCAAGACAATGCAGCAAACTTACTCCGAGGGGCAGCCACCGATGATGTCGTGGGACGTCTCGAGACCCGCAATCGCAACGGATTTTGGGTTATTGGACTGTTGGTATCCGTGGTTGATAAACGAACGGCACTGGCTCACTGGACAGCCCAACACACGGTGGCGCGCTGGTTTCACACGTTGTTGGGAGAGAGGATCAGGGAAGAGAGAGATGTCAATATGTCAGAGTGCGGCGGGGGGTGAGTTGAGAGGAGATGGGATGAGACAGCCTGGACTTTTGATGTGTTTCCAGACGGTGAATGTCGTGCTGTTGCTTGCCCCAGATTTGTCCCTCCACCTTCCCTTTCCCTGTCGCTGGACTCGCTGCACACCACGGCCGCCTTCCCTTTTTGACCCCTGAGCCGGGCTTGGGCTGGTGGAGAGGGCTATCAAGGTCCACGGACATTGTGGCTTCTGATTGGTCCAGTGGCTGCGAACGTGTTGACCCCCGGCCCCGCCAATGCATCGCGATGCAGCCCAGACCGCGACCATCCCACCCAGATAATCTGCGTTAATGAAGTCTCACATTCATGACCTATCACTAACACCTCCAACCACACTCCATCTCAGCTTCCTAATTAAGCTTATTAACGCAGGGCTGATGCTGAGGACACAGCTGGCTTCACGAGGCTGAGGTTCAACGTCGACAGTTCAACTGGCACCTGTCAGTTTACCACACGGGGCCCATCGTTGGCTGATGTAAGTTGGGTTGTCAGACAAGTGTAATTCAGCCAACACTTGAGAAACCGACAGATGCCACTTGGCCTTGGTCACTATTAGCCATCGGTTGGCGGAAGTGAATCTAACCCAACAGCTCACAAACGCCAACAGCGCAGACATGGCAGGGCTCATCAGCCTTGTCCTTTTGGGCTTATTAATAGCCTACATCGTCCTGAAGCCATCAAGATACAATGGACACACCACAGGGAAGGGGGTGCCAGTTCACATTCTGGTCCTTGGTGATATTGGGAGGAGTCCCCGCATGACATATCATGCCCTGAGCATCGCCAAACATGGAGGAAAAGTCAAGCTTATAGGATATCTCGGTATGTATTCATCTGTTCACACCCGCCAGTCTCACTCACTAATACCACATATAGAAACCTCTCCTCACCCCGACATCCTCACCAATCCCAACATCACCCTCATCCCCCTCCCCACCCCTCCTTCCCGCCCTCCCTCTGTCCCCTTCTTACTATTCGCCCCTATCAAAGTCATCTTCCAAATCCTCCACCTCTCCTACCTCCTCCTCTACCTCCTCCCCCCCTCCGCCTGGCTTTTGGTCCAAACCCCCCCCTCCATCCCCACCCTCGCCATCGCCAGCCTCACCTCCTACCTCCGCAACTCCCACCTGATAATCGACTGGCACAACTACGGCTGGACAATCCTCTCCTCCACCAAAGGACCCTCCCACCCCTTTGTCTCCCTCTCCAAAATCTACGAAACCTACCTCGGTCGCTTAGGCTCTCACCACCTGACGGTGACGAACGCCATGGCCCGCCAACTCCGCGCCGCCCCCTACAGCATCCCCCCTCACAAACCCATGATCCCCGTCCACGACCGGCCCGCGGCAATCTTCCAACCTATCCTCTCCCCCGACGCTCGCAACGAAGCCCTAGACAAGATATTATTCCCCTCCGGAAGGGAATACTACCGCGCCCTGGTCTCGGGCAAGATGAAGCTTCTTGTCTCGAGCACGTCCTGGACACCGGACGAGGATTTCTCTCTTCTTCTCTCCGCCCTCACCATGTACGCAGCCAGACCTGACGCGGTCCCAATCCTGGCGCTCATCACCGGGAAGGGACCGCAAAAAGAGTATTATGACGACAAGATTGATGCTCTGGTCAAGGAAGGGAAGCTACCTAACGTGAGGATTGCCACTTTGTTTCTACCCTTTGAGGACTACGCCAGGTTGCTGGCATGTGCTGATCTGGGGGTTTGTCTGCATATGAGCTCTTCGGGGGTGGATTTGCCGATGAAGGTGGTGGACATGTTTGGGGCTGGGCTGCCGGTGGTGGCGTATGGGGGGTATGAGAGTTTTGGGGAGCTGGTCAAGGAGGGGGTGAATGGGAGGGGTTTTGAGACTGGGGAGGAGCTGGCGGGGGTGCTGGGGGAGTTGTTGAAGCCGGAGGGGGAGAACGAGTTGAAACACTTGAAGAAGGGGGCCGTGGAGGAGGGGAGGAGGAGGTGGGATGAGGAGTGGGATGGGACAGTGGGGAAGTTGATGGGTTTCGTCGAGGAAAGTTCTTGAAATTCCAAGGGCAGGAGAGGAAGAGTATATGAATGGCTTGATTGAACCGGTTTTCTCGCTTTGTGCTGTCTGGCTGCCATTAACGCCAGCTATTTCGCAAGAAAATTAACATCCCAACTTAATCCTCTCCCAAACTCTCCCTAACACACTGCCTGACCCTTTTCCTAAACTCCCTACTCTTTCCCTCCCTCTCCTCCCTCAACAACACCGCCGCGTCCAAATTCGCCGGACTCTCGTCATTCGGATCCTCAAACAAGCTAATCACACTGAGCAATATCGACTCGGGGCTCTGCACCGGACTCCACCTCTCGCTAGCCTTTTCATACCCCGAAATGTCCTCTTCTGGGGGGTGCAAGATCGAAATACACAATCTCCCGTCGGGATAGATGTTTGGGTGGAACGGGATGGGTGACTGGAAGACGAGCTTGGGGGGCATCAAGGGATAGGTTGGGGGGAAGGTGAGGATGGCGCGGAAGTTGCCTCCTGTATACACATACAAGGTTAGCGATGGGATATAAGGGGGTGGTTGAGAAGCGAAGACAGACCGCCGTAGTATTTACACTCGTCGCTAATCATCAGCATGACTTCCCACTCGAAGATATTATTGTCCGAGACGAGGCCGCATGAAATGCCTGGAATGTCTTTGTCGGTTTGCATTTGTTTGAGCTGTCGCTTGAGGAGGGAGGCGGCCGCTGCTGAAGAGACGCTGGACATGGTGTTGATGATGTGGTGATTGTGGTATGGTGTTGTGTGCTTAAAGCCTGCTAGCTGGGAGGTTTTGGCGGGGTGGTACTGGGAAGTATTTGTTTGAATCACGGGGTCAAACTCGCGGACGAGATTGGGCGTGTTCGATTCAACGCTGGTTTGGTAAGACTGATGTTGTCGTGCAATCGTGGGGCTCCGGGCGTTTGTCGACTTGAATGGTGTCAAGACGATGACATGGGTCCAGCGGCTTCTTGCAGCAGCGGGATCAAAAGCGGGCGGTTCCCCGCCTCCCGAATGAAAACGGCGACAGGGGGTCCCTGTCCCGGTCTCTGTTCCAACCACCATCACGGAATTGGGGGCCTCGAGACTGTTTGCTTTCATGTTCAGCAAAAGATATCCGAAATGATTCATTATTGGGGACGTTATGCAGCCTTACTCTGTTTGCCTGTTACTCTTCCGCTAGTCCCAACCAAATGTTCCAATAAAATCCAAACGCCCACGCCATGCATATGGTATCTTTCGCCCACCCAATCTTTTTGCAAAGACATAACCAAAACCCCCGAGCAAGATACTCATTTCTTCGCCGTCGTCCCGAAGCCAGTAAACCCCATGGCGGCCATCATATCATCCTCGTCATGCTCCCCCTCGATCCTCACATCCTCCCCATAGTCCGTCTTCGCCTTCAACGCCGCCTCCTTCTCCAACCTCTTCTTCTCCTCTGCCTCCTTCCTCTTCCTCCTCCTCTCCTCCCTTTCCTTCTCCTCCTCCTCCTTCCTAACCTCCAACCTCTCCTGCAAGGTGATAACCTGCTCCCTCTTCAACTCCTGCTGCCTTTGCCACAGCGCCTCAATCCTAGCATGCACCTCCTCCGCCGTCGCCTTCTTCACCTGCCCCGTCGCACCGACAGCCCGCTGGTGCTGCATGCTATTCGTGTGCTCCAGCCATTGTAGATTGTCCTTGAACGTCAAGTCGCAAGCCTCGCAGTAGAAGCCAGCGCCCCGTCCTCTTTTTCCGACTCCGGCGCCGGCTGGCACCAGAGACGTCGTGCCGACCATCTTGGAGAAGTCCTGCGTGGCATTGCGCGCGACAGTGAGGGTCTCGGTACCGTCCATGGGCTTGTAGTATTTCTTGCCCGCCAGCTTGGCTTCGTACCGGGCTTTGCGCTCTTCCTTCTCGGCGGCTTCACGGGCGGCAGCTTTGGCGGCGTACTCGTCGAGGTCGTACTTTTTGCGAAAGTCGGTGTCGCCGGCTGCTTGGCCGTAGGCGGAGCCTTTGCCTGTCATCTTGGCGGTTGATGCGACGAGCGGGTTAGAGATGGTAGATAGGTTGGTGGTAATTCTCGAGGACAAGTGTTGGTTTTGTTGAAATGGATTGTTGAAAGTTTCAACGCGCCGCGTCGTGAATTGGTTTGTTCAATGTGCACGGTTAACAGCGGACAACCATCGACCGGGGGGGGGAGGGGGGGGTTTTGAGCACCACTGGAAAGCTTGTCTTTGGAAATTTTGGAGGGGCAGCTTTGGCGGGGTAGGCTAATAGTACGGTACCTTTCCCCTCACCTACCCATCACCGAATTCAAGGTACCCATCAAACTCAACATCGATAAAAAAAAAAAAAAAACAATCTTTCCCACCTCCCCTCCCACCACCAAGGTTCTCCTCCCTTACCACCTAGAACTACACTCTCCTACAGTACCCCCACAGACCACCAAAATGCTCTACCTCGTCGGCCTAGGCCTCTCAGACGAGACCGATATCACGGTCAAGGGCCTCGAGATCGTCAAGCGCGCCTCCCGCGTCTATCTCGAAGCCTACACCTCGATCCTCCTCGTCGACCAGTCCGTCCTCGAGTCCTACTACGGCCGCCCCATCTCCATCGCTGACCGCGAAATGGTCGAGTCCAACTCGGACGAGATCCTCCGCGATGCCGACAAGGAGGACGTCGCCTTTTGCGTCGTCGGCGACCCCTTTGGCGCGACTACACACACCGACCTCGTCCTGAGGGCTCGCGAGCTCGGCATCCGAGTCGCGACTGTGCCTAACGCGAGCATCATGTCTGGCATCGGCGCGGCGGGGTTGCAGCTGTACAACTTTGGGCAGACGGTGTCGATGGTGTTCTTTTTGGACAATTGGAGGCCGGCGAGCTTTTATGATCGGATCAAGGAGAATAGGCAGATTGGGCTGCATACGTTGGTGCTTCTGGATATCAAGGTCAAGGAGCAGAGCTTGGAGAATATGGCGAGGGGGAGAAAGATTTATGAGCCACCTAGGTATATGACCGTCGGGACTTGCGCCAGTCAAATGCTGGAGGTTGAGGAGGAAAAGAAGGAGGGTGTGTACGGGCCAGACAGTCTTGCTATTGGCGCTGCAAGGGTGGGAGGCAAGACGGAGAAGTTTGTTGCCGGTACACTCAAAGAGCTTTGCGATGCCGATGAGCTGCTTGGAGGGCCGCTTCACAGTTTGGTGCTGCTTGGCAGGAGGACACACGAGCTGGAACATGACTATGTCAGGGAATTTGCTGTCAACAAGGAGAACTGGGACAGGATATGGAAGGCTGATTATGAGGGAAAGCATTGAGAATGCTTCAAAAGAAGAAAACAAAATCAATTTTGGCTATGCTCAAGCTTTGCTAGCTCCCCGTATGACGCCTGTTTAATGTCTTGAGATTTTGAGATGCTTCTTTCCGCCCCCGGAACCCTTCTAGTGAGTCAGTCTGAGCTTGGAAACCTCCTCTTCGCTAATCTCGCGCAGCTTGTTCACCACGGCCGTATCGCCAGTCACCACACCCTTGGCCACCTCGGTCAATCTGCCGGCAATGTTCTTGTGCGAGATGGCATAGTGAGCTGTAGCCATCTTGACGCGGATGATGCCGATTCTGGGGTCATTGGCAGAGCCATCGTGGACGCCATCGCCCAAGTCGCCAACCCAGGCCTTCAGATGAGGCTTGTAGTGCTTCTTTACGAGCTCCCGATCAGTGATGACTTCGGTGGTTCCACTGACGGAAGCCCATTCGCCAGAGTTGTTGAGGAAGCCAACGTTGATGTGCGTGTCGGCGGCGAGGTCGTCGGTCTTGCCTGACTCGGTATTGGTGTGGAAGAGGAGGTCGAGTCCGCCGTTTTCCTGGAATTGAATGTTAATATCCGGTTATTGATGGGCTACATGAGCGTCAACCTACTTGACCAGCCAGGGCCATGCATCTGGAGACCAATTGATGGGTCTTGGGGTTGACCGTGGTCATCATGCAGAACTTGGAGGCATCCATGAACTTGCTGAGGTCGTCGAGCTTAGTTTGAGTGGAGACCTGGGTGTCGAGGTTGGCCTCCTTGTAGGGGTCGGGGTGCTTGACGCCCGATGTGTTGGAGAATCCTGAGGACATGATGGCGGTGCTGTAATATGATCTGGTAGGTAGGAGTGCGGTTGTAGTAGTAGTAGTAGGAGTGGTCACGGTGTGAAGTGGGTAGTGTGTTGACTTTGAAGGTTTAGGGTGGTGTTTTGTGTAAAAAGGAGAGCTCCTGACCTGGGATACCTTTCCTATATGGCCCGTCTGAAGCCATGATGTAAGAGGACCCCGTGGACGCCAGAGACGCAGGGTGCCTGAATTGCACCGCGTCATCGAACACCCGTTCTGTGACTTATGAGGGGAAGGCTCGGCCGTTCGAATCGGCGGAGGAATCGGAGGATGCCGCAGCACAAAGGGTCGTTGACGTCAGTCTGAGTCTCAAAGCAGCTCTGTGCGGTGAGGGGCAGCTTAGCTCCCGTGGCTCCTTGCAGCTCAGGCCTGGTAGGTGGGTTGTGTATATGGTAGCTCTGCCGAATTGCTGTTTGTCGGGCAATTAGCTGTTCGGGGTATTATGATAATCGATCGGAATTGGGCATGGAATGAAAGGTCAGTTGCAGACACCTACAGCTCGGGAGCCATCGTGGGATCCCATGATCTTATGGGTACACGACGGCGTTCCGATTCAAGCATCAAACGCCAGTAAGGCGTAGGTGAAAACACCGGCGACACCGAAGATAGCCATTTTCACATGCTATGATATACAGCTCCGGACTGACCCTATTTCTGTGTGAATTGCCAGTCTAAAGGCAAATTGGCTCAGCGAGCGTCTTTGCACTGTTCGATACTGACGGCACTGTTCAACTCCAATACTCTTCCGCATCATCCACGGGATCATGAGATGTTCTATATGTATCTCTCACCACATCCTGACTCATTCCAGGTTGGATTACGATACCTTACCAAACATGGTGCCATCTGGAGGTTCTTCACTTCACGATGCTCTCATCGCCCCCTTCGGGGCCACAAGGTGGCTTCCCAAAAAGGAATCCGACGGTTGATTAAAACTTAAGTGGGGCTGCACTCTTGTCTCCACATCTACAGCTCGCGACGCCCCCAGATCCCGACTGCGACTGGTCCCCCTCCACCCGAAGCTTACCGTTGTTGTTTTCCACTTTTTCATCGATACTTCGGCGCTGCCAATCGCGATAAAATCATTCTGGTAAATCGTCTCTCTCACCCGAATCCGTCACCCGTGAGAAGCAGCTGCCAAAGTGTGGCCGTTGGTTAGGTTACCCCCTCGGCGCGAGTGGCGGGCCACCCGACCGAAATTCCTCGCACCAGCCGCAAAACTCAACGATCCACCCAACAGGGCATCTCTCTGTCTTTTTCATTACCCGTTACCCATTACTCGCTCTTTGTCCCCCCCTTCTCGACGTGAACACAGGAAACCAAACTGGACTCTGTTGCCTCAGATCCCGCTCGAGTCCCGACTGCTTGTGGTATCTGGGCCACGGCTCACCGGAGGTCCCCGGCCTTTTACCAACCGCCGCGGAGCGCCCCTGAGCGCATCCCAAGTTCTGAAGCTTTGCATATAACTCCCACACCAAACCGCAATTCCATGATTGGGGCCCGGCGCTGAGTTTGTTCTTATCGAGCCTTCTGCACTTTTCTTCTAGGTGTGCGGGGATTTGACGTGGGACATAACTCATTCACCCAATCATCCCACCATCACTCAGTCCTCCTCCCTCTTGAACGCTTATCGCCGAACTTCACCACCTCTCATTCGCGCATCTTTACCGTATCTTTCCGCAATATAGTCTACCGTCGCCGTCGTCATGGACATCTTTGATACAGAAAATGTAAGCTTTGTACGATAATTCCCGCAACCTGACTGACACTCTGACTGACAATGCTCCAGTTCGTGCCGCCCTTTGAGCTGCGCGATAATGAAGAGCAGGTGGAAGCGTGGTACAACAACCCTGCGCGGCAAGAGAACAGGCGACTTGCTGAAGAAAACCTGCGTCTCAAGAAGCTTCTTCGGGAGAATGGTATCTCGTGGGACCGTCGACTGACGTTAGATCTCAACGACCCAACAGGCTCTCGCGGGACCTGGGCCGACTTAAAGGCGGCGCGCCGCTCCTCCCGCAGTGGGAGGTCTGACCAGCGATTGCCAAGCCTACCGGTCGAGATCATTCTGTACATTCTTGAGTACTCACTCACAAGCAGCCAACCCATTATCGACCCACTGTCCAAGCTCAACCCCCATGTTCTCCTCCCCGAAGAGAAGAAGATGTCTAAGGCCCAGATCGCCATCAACTTTCTTGCCACGTGCAAAGCCTATCACGATGAAGGAGAGCGTTTTCTGTGGAGAAACAACACTTTTGTCTTTACCGATTGCCTTGCCCTCCAGAATTTCCGAAACCTTGGGCTCGAGCACCGCAAACAGATAACGCACATCACGATGCGGATCACTGCTAGGTACTACGACGAAGACTTCGAACGCGAGCATAGGGCGCCCTACCCGACGTCAAACCCGACACGGAATCCCCTCCGACTTCGAGTAATCCCTCGTGTTTATGACAATACCCTTGCCCGACGAGGATTCCGCAGCTACACATGGCTTCAGGTTGTCGACTTCCTTACCGTTCTGCGACCACCCTTCGATCCTGATCATGACACCACCCAGCCGCGCCCTCGTCTGCTCCCCGCACTCGAGTCGCTGAGGATCGATTTGGTCAACTTTCCTTCCGACTTCCTCACCGCGCCCTCTCCAGTTGAGATGCACGCCTTGACAGGCCACGACCTCTCCATGAGCCTGAAGGAGCTCCAGCTAACTGGCATCCCCGAGTGTCAGTGGGGCTCAGATATGGCAAGTCATCTTGTCAGGATGGTCAGAGACGACGGATTATTTCTCAAGTCGGACTCTACCTATGTCTCGTCCAACAGGGTGCGGAAACAGTCGGACGGCGACTGGGAGCCCAGAGCAGTCCGGGCTTGGAAGGTCCTGGCTGAGGAGTACCTGCAGAGCAAAAAGAAGACTAACGGATCTTCTCTCCCCATGGGCGGTGGTCACCACGGCCATCACTCGCACCACGGGACGGTCAAAATACCAGCTGTGCCCGCAGAAGAAGGGCAACCGGAGACGACGTGGCAAAACCGACGGACCCTGTGGAAGCGCGTGCCGGTGAGCAGGGATAGCGAGGAGCGAGTATGGGCTGAGTTTGACCGCACCACTGGCACCATAATCCTCCCGGAAGAGTATGAGAATCCAGACATGGATACATACGACCCTGAGGAGCTCGTCTGCCACCATTGTCAGATGATGCACTCCCCTTATGACGACGACTATTGATGAAGGAGAAATTCTTTGGTTTCATCACTGTATTATTTTACTTTTCTGTTTCCCCTCCGATTTGGGAACGACATACGACATACTAATATTGCCTTGGTGGCTGGAGAGCAACGACTGAGTCGTGTAGGATTCGAGCAACGAGGAAGCTGGGAAGGCCCTGTACAGCTTTCATCGAGTTTTAGCAAAGTGTCGGGTCACAGCAGAGGCTTACATTATATCTTGTTTTGCCTTTATGTTTTGGTGTGTGTACAGGTAGGTATGGGGTCAAACAAAGCCTATGATACAGGGCGGTGCCTGACAAGTTTGATGTTGTTGATACCCCATAGACTGATGACTAGGTATTTGCTGGCTTGCATTTATTATGACTCAGGTGGTCTTGTACTTAGTTTTTCTTTTCGTTTGCAATATATTGGGGTAGCGATGAATGCTATATCGTTAGCAAGAATGGAGACTGCTAGTGTAGCCAAGAGTGAACCTCTGAAAGATGCCATGAAGTGGTGGGAAGTTGGACCGGCACCCTCACCACAAAATAATTGGCACACAAAAGTAGGTTAACCTATATCGCATGCTTCCGCAGGTATCATCAATAGGCCCTCCGACTATCTTCAAAGGCCTATTAACCATCTTGAAATGCTTAATGATCACCCTGTGAGGCCTTTTGTTTCTTCTAGAAGAAAAAGTAAGTTAGGTAATAACAATTCCACGTTTTGCTGATCCGCAATGAGGATTATTTTAAAGGGAGGGTGACCGGGTACCGTAGCCGAGCTGGACTTTGTGCAGAGAGAAACGTGTCCCTTTTTTTTTCTAAAAAAAAAAACAAAAAAAAAACAAAAAAAATCTCTTCCATCTTTTTCATTATTTCTATGGTATATTCTTGGTAAAACCATCGCACTCATCTCTCATACTTTTACATCCCCAACATAACCACCCCTCCACGCCCTCCCAACCACCTCTTCCAACCCCCTTTTCCACCCCGTTATAGTACTGGTATCATTCACAGCTGTCCCATTCCCCCCCGCAAAACCAACATACTCCCCCAAACTAGGCGGCAGATCCCCCACCCCCGTCCCCCAATCACTCTCCCCATCCCCCAGCACAAGCACCAACTCCTTCCCCTCGGTGAAAAAACTGTGATCAACCCAGTTCTTGGTGTATCTCTCCCCATTGAGCGTCGCACTCTGGATGTATACACTCTTGTACCCCCCATCAAAGTTAACATTCCTCACCCTTGCCACCTTTCCCGTTACCGGGCTGGTAATGTTGACTTGTTCGAAAAACGGCGGAGTAACAAGGTAAACGTTTTGTCCCGGGTTGGGGAAGAGGCCCATCATTGAGAGCGCGACAAACGAGCCCATTGCGCCCGAGTCGTCGTTGCCGGGGAGGCCGGAGGGGGTGGGGGAGAAGTAGGAGGGGATGTAACTGTGGGATCGGAGGGCGGAGAGGGCGGGGCGGGCGGAGTAGTGGTATTGGAAGACGGTGAGGAAGGAGGGTTCGTTGCCGATGTAGGTTATGTTTGTGTTGTGGAGGTAGTCTAAGCGGGAGGTGAAGAGGGATGGGCCGCCGAGGAGGATCAGGAGGGTTGATTGGTCGTGGGGGACGAAGCTACTGCACTGTCAGGGAAGGGGGGCCTCAAGAGGGGAAAGGGGACGAAAAGAATACAAGTTGTACTCCCAGATGGAGCTTTCGAAGGTCTCCCTCCCGGTGTTTTGCAGGGAGCAGACGGAAAAGGTGTCGAGGTTGGAGCAATTAAGGGGGTTTTGGTAAGCCCAGGTCCCGTTGAGGTAGCGCGGTTGGAAAAACCCGGTGAAGCCTGTGTTTGTGCCGTTCCACCAGAGGGAGGTCTGGTCAGGGCGGAAGAGGTTTTTCCAGTTGCTGCTGGAGGCAAGGTACTTGTCCCTGTCGGCCGTGCGGCCTAGCCCGTGGGCGATTTGGGAGATGCAAAAGTCGTTGTAGGCGTACTCGAGGGTTCGGGAGATGCTGCGGGTCATGGTGCCGAAGCCTTTGTAGTCAAAGTCTTGGACGGGGATGTAGCCTAGAGCTTTCCAGCTGTCGAGGCCGCCACGGCCTTCGCAGCACCAGTCGTAGGGCTCGACTTCTGCATCTTTGACTACGGCTGCGTAGCCATCTTCCCACTGTGGATGCGTTAGTCAGTGAGACTCAATGAGAAGCGGAGGGGTAGTACATCGATGCCGTCTTTTATGCCCTTGATGAAGGCATCGGCCAGGACGTTGTCTGCGTTTGATCCACCCTAGCCTCGGGTTAGGTTTTTAACATTGACATAATCTTCCAGGCACTACGAACCTGGGTGTAGCCCTTGTTGAGACTCATGCGGCAGTCTGGCAGCCAGCCAGTGTGCCGGTAGGTATCTATGAGCGAACGCACCATCTCGGCCACTGCGGCTGGATCAGTGATGATAAGAAACGGAATTTGGGAGCGGAAGAGGTCCCAGATGCAATAAAACGAGTCAAAGTATGGCTCACTGCTCTCCCACAACGGATTTTCCCCGGTGTAATTCTGAGGATTGACCATGGTCCGATAGATGCCGCTGTAAAAGTTGGTCAACAGCGAACCTTCCACTCCCGCAGGCGACACCTTGATAATGCTCATTTTCTCTCTCCATTTTTCGATAGCAGCTTCTGACACCCTCCCGAAGTCATAATCTGGAATCTCCGTTTCGGCGTGTTTGCAGGCTTGTTCAGCACTGATGAAGCTGTTGGCTGTCCTGACCAAGATTGGCTCTGCCCCTGAGCTGAACCTGACAAATGCCCCCCCAGGCAATGGATATCCATTGATCGACCTGGAAATGGTCAAGTTCTTCACCTCTGTGCTGCCTCGACTGTTGACAAAGATCCCGCTGTCCAAAACATCGGCGCCTTTGAAGTCTGTGCAAAAGTGCAGCACAAAGTTGCCGCCACCGAAGCTCGGCAGGAAGCGGGCACTCCCGGTGATGCGTCCTGTCTCGGGGTCAACCGTTACGCTGCCGTTGTCCTGCCGGGAATCAGACAAGTCTGTGAGGTCCTGCAGGATGAGCGGTTGAGCCGGCTGGCCGTCTGATCCAAGCGTTGGAAAGGTAAACCTAAAGAGTGACGTGTGCCAGGTTGTGGTCATGTCGGCTCTGATGCCGTTGTTCAGGGTAATGCCGAAGGTGCCGGGTTTTGCTGTCACGGTGTTATTGGCGAACCCTCCATGGGCAGCTCGGCTCTTTTTGGGGAAAACACATCGATTGATGTCACCTTCTGGACAGTTGGTGAAGGGGAACAGTGGGAAGTTTCCCAGACTTGGACTCCCGCCAGTTCCACTGTCGTGCATGCCGCTGAAGCCAGTGACAAACGCGCCATCCAATGTGAATCCGCCTTGGTTGCTGCTGCTATTGGTATCAGCCACCGCCTTTGCCATGCCATATGGCAGCGAAGCTCCTGCAAAGACATTTCCACCGTTGCTGGCCCCAATTAGTGGATCGACGTAGGCGAGGGGATCGAAAACGGCGTCCTCCAGCGCTTCGACGCCCAGGACTTGCCAGCAAAGAGCAAGAAGGGCAAGCATTGTCAGTGGAGCACCAACAAACTGAAAGGGTAGATGAAGGCCCAGAAAGCAATGAGCCACGAGGCGGGCATGACGGCCCCTTTTCTGTCCCCAAGGGGTCTCATTCCATGGAACATGCCATGGCCCATGTGTGACGGTTACCGAGGCGATTGCACTGGAAAGGGAGGGGTGCAGAGATAGCCAATTCTTGATTTGTGCTTCGATGAGGTTTCATCCGGGCCTGTTTATTGCCGGCTCCTGTAGGCTGTTCAAATCCCATCTTTCCATGCTCCATCCTGATAACTTGTAGTTCATCAGCTTGATATTCGTGGATGGTACAAAAGACGGCATCACAAGCCATCTCGCTGAATCAAACAAACGGGCTCTGTGTTCCCACTGAAGTGTTTGGCTCGAGGTTGAAATCAGCATGGTGAAAGAAATCCATGATGTTGAGGATGGTGGAATCATCAACAGGAACAGTGACACTGCCAGGATGATTAAGGCCCCACCTCGGGCGCTAAACTAGCGCGATATGCACGGCATCGACAGAGACATCTGCCGAACCTGGCAGGGGTGTTTGTCTTTGGCTGATCACCCGTGGACCACCCACATAATATTGACAACCATCCGTGCCCTCATCTGATACTCGACAGCATAGCATCGTCAAACCACCGCCCACGACGTAGCTGGAGACAAACAAGTGCTTCCTTCTGGTTTCAAGCCTCACTACCTATTTACGTCGAAAAGCAGCAGTTATACCTCAGGCCCCAACTATTCCCACCATATTATCTGCCCACCAGTCCGATCCGATGCAGGCTCCCGCGCAATATCGTCTGCTGTCCTCGTGCCCCACAACCAGTTTGACAACGTCTCCCATCACACAGACACGGTTTGTGTGTCGTTGAACTCTTCAGTACCAAATGTCTGTTGGTATCCGCCAATGTGACGCAGCATACTTCAACAACTGGGATACCCAACCTCCCAGATATTTCCGATAGGTGATTGGGTCTCAATGGGCATGCGCTTCGTTCAGATGGCTCCTCAACAGAACATTTGCAAAAACTAGCTCAATTTCGAGGCCCAAGTCTAGCATATAGCTTCAGACGTCTCTAAAAGACGTTGATGTTCATGTCACCCAAACCTTTAGACGATCCCGATCTCTCCTAGCTGAACAAGATCCAAGTGGAATTCTGGAAGACCTCTAGTCCTTTGGGAAAGGTCGCTATCTTTTGCTATGACCCGCAGCTCTGTCTGCTGAAACGGCCTGCTTCGGACGGTTTCTCCACTTGATCGTTCCTTGTAGCTAACCAGATGCCAACAGAGTTCGCTGGTTCGTTCTTTGCAAGGAAACCGGCATGGCACCATTGGATTAACGGTCGAGTCATTGGTGCCCAAGAACGATGACCCCTGATAAGTTCAACCTGCCCCTGCGGCCCTCTGTCAACCAGATCTCTGTACTCATTTTTCAGTTGTAGTCTTGCTGACTGCTTTCCAGTCAACCTGGAAATTCTCGGTATTTTTGGCGCCAATGCTTTCATTAAAGAGGGACACGCTTGACTCTCTATCGACACTGAGCGATGGCCAAAGCCTGCGCGGCAGTGGCCGCTCGATGTTGCCCTGCCCAAACGATCCACGATCAAGTGTCGCCAATGCAACTGCTCTGTCACCACCGCCGGCCTTCAAACCCCCCCAGCCACAGTCGACTAGCCACGTCCCTTCACGACTGCGCAGCGATTCGGGATTATCTCTGCACACGAACCAAGCAGCATTCAGGCAGTACACCGACTACGGTTCAGATGGCTCGGTACGGTCAATTTCTAGTCGTACCCAAGCGGGCAGTCCCACTGAAGGTGGGAGCGTCGACGATGCACCGATTGGACCCAAACCTAGCATAATTCTTAAGGACTCCATTCTCCAAGCCAAACTGCTTCCCAACTTCTTTGACCCTGCCGTCATCAAACTCGCCTTCTCTAACCCAACAACCGGTCACAAGCTCTGCCGATATGCTGCCAGAAAGGGTGGACCTTCAGCAAGTTACATGGACTTTTTGATCAGAGTGGATGAGTACTTCCGGGCGTTTGGGAACATGACTACACTGATCAGTCAGATCACGACAGATTTCACCGGTGTGGTGGCATCCACACCCATTGAGCTACCACAGGACATAGCCAACAGGTTGAAAAACAACACCAAACACTGCGCGCGAACAGCATTGCCGTCGCTGGAACGGCTTTACAGAGAGGCGAAGGCTGCAGTGGAGGAACGATTGGCCGAGACACTCTACCCTGAGTTTGTCAAGTACCAAATATCCGAATGTATGAGGACTTCGCTGTCTACAAGCCAGTCTTCGGCTGGGGGCTTTCTGTCGACATGCCCGGGTCTAGGAGACGCCTTTTGCTTGACAACCCCACTCGAGCCCGACAACCCCATCATCTGTGCCTCGGATGCACTTTTGCGAATGTCTGGATATGGGCGCAAGGAGATCATGAACAAGAACTGCAGATTCTTCCAGGGCATATGTACCGACCCCGAGGCCACACGGCGTCTAAGCGAGGCTATCTCAACTGGGCACGAAACGTCCGAACTCCTCATTAACTACCGCAAGGATGGGACCCCCTTTTGGAACCTGTTATTTGTGTGTCCGTTGTTTGAGGGAGGAACGATTCGGTACTTTCTCGGTGCCCAAATCAATGTGTCTGAGAGCATGGGGTCGGACTACAAGGATATCTTGCGTATCCTGAACTTTGGCCCCCCTGGAGAACAGCAACACCAGCAAGCCCAGCAGCCGTCCGGGAAAGGCCCACGACCAGCCGAGAAACCGGTGTGGAGGAATCCCATCAATGCTGATGCTGAACGTCCCCTGAGCTCAGCCAGCACCCACCAAAAGGCAGCCCTCCGCAATCGATTTTTCAAGAGGTTTTCCCGGAAGGGGAGCACTATTCAAGCCAGGATTCCAACTTGGCCGAGCACTCCTCGGGCAGACAGTCCCTCGAATGGGGTTTGCGGGTTGTCAAAGAAGGCCATCCTGCCACCCATATCTCGGAAGGCCGAAGCCCCGCAAGAAGAGTACAGCACTCCTTACTCGCGGTTCTTCGTGTTGAAGTACATCCCATCTTTGCCCTCAAGCAGCACCGCCGCAAGCATCAGCACAATGCAGCCCACGCGGCCAAACTATCATTGTAGCTCATCGACAAGCAGCGGTGTTGCGGCTCAGCTAACAATCTCCTTCTCTTCCCACTTTGCCCTGTCGATGCTGGGTCTTCATGAGCCGAACGATGCCAAATTGGTCAGTGGACGGGATATCTTCGCAGTGTTGACACCAAACGCCGCCACGATGAGCTCGATCAGCTACAAGCAAGTGCGGTCCGCAGTGTACTCGGCCATTGCAGCCGGCGAATCTGTCAGCCTGGACATAACGACAAGCACAGCTTCGCCACCTCCGTCGCAGCGACCAACGTCGCCTGTCAAGAAGGTCCACACAAGGGGAATCAGTGTCGCCAAAGGCGGGGACTACCAGCCCTCCAGACTGAGCGACACGTTAGACAGAGGAGCCGACTTTCTGAGCTCGGTCTTTTCACACAATGGGGCGGGATTAGGAGGGAAGAATGCCACAAGGAAGGTGGTGAGCCACTGGACCCCACTGAAGAATGGCAACGGCGAGGTAGAGTTTGTGGTTGTCATTTTGACTGCCGCCTCTTGATTGTATGCTCTCTCGCATCGGCAGGCGTTGGGGATATTGTTGGCATGATGTTGATGTGTATGATGCGGCACGATATGGCTTGATGACTTGATACGCTGCAATGGACAATGACTATACGCAAAATAGACAGAACCATGGATGTTAGACGCCGTCTGGAGACGACTGAATAGATCCATGGTTTATGGTCTTTTCTCTACACAAAAATACGCTCCTTCCGGCTGCATAGAAACAGCAAATTGGTATACCCACACATGTCTACATTCTACACACGGAGCTATGCCTGATCCACAAAGCTCCTTACCAACTAAAACTCCTTTGTCTCTCCTATCTTGCACACCCCAAACACACCCTCTTCCTGTATCCCACTCCTCTTCAACGCATCCTTCAGCAATCTCGGCGGCTCCTCCACCTCCTCGCTCGTCAGCACCCACGTGCCCCAATGTATCCCCATCGCCTGCTTGCACTTCGTGTCCTTGAAGATCTCCACCGCATCATATGGATTCGCATGCATCCAGCTAAACAACCACCTCGGATGATACGCCCCAATGGGTATCAATCCCAGATCAAACGGGCCCATCCTCTCCCCGATCTGCTTAAACTGCGGGCACTTTGGCAAACTCTCATACTCTGGCCCGTAATCCGCCGCCGGATCCTTCCATTGAGTAACCGGCAACTGCGGCACCCTCCTATATCCTGTATCACCCCCGAACCAAACACTCTTCCCCCCGGATTTAACCCCCCAGCTCGCCCAGAGAGTCTTGTCATGATCAAGCCCATTCCTCCCGCTCGAATGCTGACACGGCAGACAGGTAATCTCCGCCTCCATCCCCCCCTGTCCCTTTCCCCCCTCCGGAGTCAAACTCATCTTCACCCCTTCCCACCAATCCATCTCCACCACCTTTTCCACCCCACTAGCCTTGAACCACTTCTCCAACCCCAACCCGACGAAAAACCAGGCGTTGGGATGGTGGCTTTGGATGTCTTTGATAGAAGAATAACTCAAATGGTCATAATGACTGTGCGAGATCACCACCGCGTCGACAATGGGTAGATCCTCTAGTTTACACGGTGGAGGTGTGTAGCGCTTCGGCCCGAACCACTGCACGGGAGCACAGCGGTCTTCAAAGACAGGGTCGAAGAGAACCCTCAGACCGGAGGGGAACTCAACGTAGTAGCATGCGTGACCGAGCCAGGTTGCTCGGAGGGAGGTGTTTTCCCTCGTGGGGGAGAACGATGGCGGGCAGGAGGGGATGTTGGCTGCTGAGGTGTCGGGTGTGGGAAGGTTTCCTTGGAGTTTGGCGCTACGTTGCTTTGTGAGTGAATGGTGGTGAACAATCACGGGAGGGTAGTAAAACTCACGTCAAGATTGCCCGTAAGGTCTGGAACATCGTCGGCTTTGGATCCCCCGCCGAGGGGTACGGATTCCGAAACTTGACATGTCTCCCGCCCGCATCTTTAACATGATGAGGGTTTGAAGCTGCGTCGTCGGGGAGGTTGCTTGCCCTGACTGGTTTCGTCACCGAACTCTCGTACACGACCGCACCCGCAGCGGTAGCCATCGTGGCAGCAGCGGCAACAGCAGTTGAGACAGGAACAATAGCTGCTCTTCTCGTGGCAGGGGCCGAATAATACCCAACCAACCTCGGCCGGGCAGGGTTACACGTGAAAAATGCTCTCTTCGACGGCGAGGATGTAAACCGATTGACAAGATATCGACCCAGAACCCGTTCCACACCCATCATGAACACACCTCGAACAGCCAAGGTGAAGAAGCGGCGGGGGGGTGTGGTTTTATGCTTAAGCAGCTGCCAACTCGAACCCGGCCAAGCTCAAAGAAGGCAAGGGTGTCTGTCAGGCCGCGTCGCTGTTTCCGGGGCTTATCGGACTTAAGCCAAATCTCACTCGTCAACTGTCAACTCAACTTAAACAACCGACCGCACATCCCGAACCAACCATACAGAATCTCGAAAAAACGCCAGCTGAGGCAGGTCAGCATTTGTGTGTTGGTCGCCGGACGCCGTTAATTCCGCCGACGGCGAAGGAAGCGGTGCTCGCTGGGGTCGGCCCGGAGGTTGGAAGGTGTCCGATGCCGAGGGGAGGGTTAGGGTTGTGTTTTGCCCCTGAATTTTGACACTGGTGATAATTGGTCCATGCCCGAGATTCTGGAAGGGTTCCTCGATTTGCAGGATCGCGGTTGACGCGTTCTATCAAACGACAGGACCCGCACCGTTGAGCTGCGAAGTTGGGATGGCTTCTTAAACATGGGTTTCACAAGCCTCAAGAGTTGCCAATGCCCTCAGATTGCATGTGACTTCGCTCTCAAGCCTGCTGCCCGGCTGGTTCCTTTCGCGATTAGGGGTTGCAACAAACGCTCACACTTACATCACTTCCGCACAGCGACGAGGCCTTCAAAACTAACAATGTTTATTTCCTCATATCCCTCTCACGAATATACCAGAGGACGCTATAAACCCAAGCAACTAACGTGTCCCTGCACAAAAGAAAACTAGATTCATAACCCCTATCCCCAACCTCAATGTGCAAGGCCATTCAAAAATCTAACTCGAAACCAGATCCCCTCTCTTATGCTCCCTCCATTGATCAAATCCAGCAGCGGTCTAAGGAGCTAGGCGAACGGGCATGGCCATCGGAGGCGCGTAGCCGTTCATAGGCGCCTGGACAGGTCCGCCAGGGCCAACAAATGTGCCAATGGGGTAAAAGGACGTGATCTGGATCGGGATGCCCGTGTTGGGCCCGACGGGAGAAGTGTAAACAAAGGACTGAGCGGTCATGGAGACAGGTCCGGCACCCATGCTGCTGGACATACAAGTTAATCTTTCGAATTTTTTGTTCTTGTCAGCATGGGAGCGGTTCTTACTACCCCATCATTGGCATTGTCATGGCAGCTGGGGTCATGGGCCGCATGTTGTTGGCAAAGTTGGCTCCAGCAGCGGCTCCCGCTCCGGCGGCAGCACCCGCGAAAGCCCCGGCAGCAGCGCCGGATATGGCACCCGAGGCGGCACCAGAGGCAGCGCCAGCAGCAGCCCCGGCAGCTGAGGCTCCAGCATAGCTGGAAAGTCGAAGAAATAAGTTAGAGGGGTAATTTTCTTGTCTTCATGTGGCCAAGGAGGAAGCCAGAGATATGGAATACTTGCTTCATGACGCCGGACATGTTGTCGGACACATACCCATGACAGCACATCTGAGGCTGAAGCTGGACGGGCATCCCGTACGAGGGGTGGCAACCACACGGGCAGGGCATAGTAATGGTTTGTGGTCTTTGGTGATGAAAATGAATTGAGGTGTGGTCGAGATGCTGAACCGCGAGTTGAATCGCGGGGAATGGTGGTATTGTAAAGTGTATGAAGTTTGTAATGTGTGGTGGAGAGAGGAAAAAGCGCAGAAGCTGCTGCAGCTTTAGTCGAGAGCTGCCGAGTGGTCACGGGAGATATTGTCCTCAGGCATGTGAAGGGAGAAGGCGGGTAGTTTACATTGTCCGTCATCATGTAATCTCATTGTGGTGGGCTGATTCGGTGTGCTGACCTGTTTGTCACCGCCAGAGATGGGATGAAGAGTCACCCAGGCTGCAATTCAAGGTATTTCTAGCCGGCTGCCGTATCCATTGTTGACGTTGGGAAAGAACGAACGACAGTGACGTGGGGGCGGAAACGATGAAGAGCCCTTTCCCAGATGATGTTGCTCCCTTGAAGGCGTCATATCGCCCGACCAAATGTAAGCTTGTTGTTGTTGTTGTCTATCTGGTATTTTGAATACTACTAGCATCTCTCACAACTTGAGCACCATCACAAATTGCCCAAGGTCACATCACACCAAAACTCCATCCTCAACCCCATCAACTCTTCAAGGTCAAGGTCCTTCACCTCAAGGCCACCTGGTGCAATACAAACCTCCCACTCGGTCAGCGGTGTTTGAAGCGTGCAGTCCCTCTGTTGACTGTATTCTCTGTCGCAGACAATCGACCCATCTAGAGGAACGTACTCAAATAGCAGAGCAAGGGCATCTCCCACGAAATTTGGCACCCTGTCTGTCCGGGCGCCAGGCAACGCGATATCGGAAAAGCGGCCTGGTGTCTTGAGATACAACCTCAAGGTGTCAATCCCCGTGGGTGGGCAAACCGTCTTCACCCCATCAAGATAGCATCGAACGCGACTGACACGGATACGGCTGAAGCCGTTGAAGATGTTTGGACCTGGGCGAAGCGAGACCGTAACCGATTGCCCGGCACCCAATTGCGCTCGCGAATCCGTTGCGTCCGTAGCATTTCCAAGTGTGCGAATTACAAAACGGCGGTTCTGGATCTGGACGCGTAATCCAAAGGCGGCAACGCTGCCCTGGAGTTTGGCAGCAGCGTCCAGGAAATCCACAACTGGCTGAACAGGCGAGAAAGCGATGGGGGAGTAAGGTGTGAGGGCATGGAGCATGTAGGCCTCAGAATATGACTGGAAGTCTAGAAAAATCAAAGAGCGAATCGACAAGAGACGGTCGAACATGGCACGCCGCAAGATGTCGAGCACGGCGTCTTGCTGCATCAGGGTCGTAGTAGAGAGAGTGAGGCGGGCCTGGTCGCGGCGCTGCAGCTTGACGAGCACGACAGCAAGATCATCGCCACGCCTGCACAGGTATTCCTGTGTTTGCAGATAGGTCTTGCCATTGACAGCCAATTTGCGGAGGGAGAGAAAGTATTCTCGCTTCCCGTCACAGTCGACACTCGCAATGGCTTTCTCCATGTCATCGACCTGCTCACGAAAAATGT
This sequence comes from Podospora bellae-mahoneyi, assembly GCF_035222275.1. NCBI lineage: Eukaryota > Fungi > Ascomycota > Sordariomycetes > Sordariales > Podosporaceae > Podospora > Podospora bellae-mahoneyi. Next base: position 3,469,959 of record NC_085885.1, on the reverse strand, counting down.
CCCACAGGGCGGTTGCGTTGAACACATCCATGTCCATATCAGGACGCTGCACTGCAGTCTCGTCGCGATGTTTCTTTGCTGCCTCAAGAGTCGCTACAACTCCGGCCACCTCACCAGCCAGCTTCGTCAAAGACTCAATCACAGGCTTGATCTCCTCGTAAAACTGCTTTAGCTTTTTAAAGATCTCAGTTAGCGTCTTGGTTACTCCCACGTCTGAATTGATGGCGGCGCCAATTGAGGGTGCTGCAAGACCTCCTGTAGCGACTGTCGCGGCCACCGCACCGAAAACGTCTACGACGGCCTTGCATACGCCCACCACGGCTTCTTGCTCCTTTTTCTTGCTCCATGCATCGATACCAGCGTTCAAATCTTTCTGGACCTTGTCGAGAGACTTTTCGTTCTCCAGGAAACGCTTTTGGGCCACATTGTTGGCGTTCACCGCCGCTTCGTACCCCTTTTGAGCCAAAGCCTCGAGAACCTGGTATTCGGTAATGGCATCCTCGCTGCGTGCGAGCATGTTGGCTGTCAGAGCTGCGAAGTTACCTCTGGTGGTGTCCTGAGCCGCGAAGCTTCGGAACGCATCCTCTAAAGCTTTCGCCACGATGAGTCGAGACTTCAACACTTGCTTGCTGGCGTAGATGTTGACGGACGGCACATTAAAGATGTTGTGGGTATTCGAAAGAATAAGGGTATTGTGTAACGACGAGGCTTGAATGTTGAGACTAACTGTAGTCGGCGATGCGCTAAGGTTACACACCCAGTTGAGAATCTCGAGTGAAAGCTGACGATCTGTATGGAGGATCGAAGCAGCAACGAGAAACTGAAAGTATACAAGTCGTGGGAGATTGTCGTTGATATAAGATTCGGCTTCGACCGTTCCATCGGGTCTCAAACGGTCCAGGTAGTCTGCTGTAGACATGTCGAGCATCGAGGGTTCAAATTGTTCCGTGTAGAAGTCTTCTCCCGTCCAGACCACTTGGATGCCCCATTTATCCCGGTCTAAGAAAGCGACATGGATCTGGAGGATCCATCGGTCGAAATGAAGTTGACACCAAAGCTAGCAGGCAACGAATATCTGAAGATATCGAGAATACAAGTGGTCGATAGACTCATTTTGAGGGCATTTTTAGCATCGGCGAGGCACTGTAACTTGCGGGCAAAAATGCGAAGGTCTATATCGTTGGCTAGGTCGTCATGAGCGACGACAACATTTTCGGGTATCTCTAGCGTGTCACAGTACACCACAAGTCGACGAAGGGCGGTATTCAAATTGGCATCTCTGACAAGACGGTTGGCCTGTGCCAGGGACTCGTTCAGGCGCTGGACGGGAGAGCGGAGATAAACCTGGCCGCTCTGTCAGCCCTGTCAAACATTAACTTTAAAAGAGCCCGAAGCCCACATACCATACGACTGTCCGCATCGAGATACGTTGCTTCAGCGTAGTCTGTGGCAAAGGTCTTCTCTTGCAGAATAAAACCATTGACCATTTGGTCCGACGCAATCTTGAAGTTCATGATGCAAAGAGACAGTCCTACTTCTTGACACTCTAAAAGCACTGGACTGTATCAAAAGCAATGCAAGGCAAGGAAGGCATTGATGGCAAGAATCGAGCAAGACCAAAAGTCCACCTTTTTCCAATCTTTTGGTCAGAAACTAAAGAACAATAATATTTTGCCTTTCATTTCTCTCCTGATATCACGCCTGCTCATTTCTGGGTACTTGCTTGTCTGAACCTAGCAGGTCTCTCCCCTCAACACCTCTCCATCATGCCTGCCTGCCTAGAAGACGCTGCTCTTTAGCCGCATGTATGCTCAAAACCTACCTATTCTACTTTCAAACAAGCCGCTGCAAGTGCTTCTTTCGTAGCCAGTTGCCGTCGAATCGACAGAGCGAACCCCCGAGCCACACCAATTTCGGTTCGCCCTAATACTGGCCATATTGGGCCCAAGTGGCTTACATTTTATCTGCAGTCCTCACCAATCCGCCATCCGACATCGACATCAGCCCAGCTGGACTAGTCTGGTAAAGTCCCTCAGATCGCTTGGCAAAGTCGACATTGGCTCAAGTAGGTTTGCGGTGTGAAATTGCTCCAACTGGGAGAGAAAGAGACTCGAATATCGATATCGGGCTGCATCGAGTCTCAACAGAAGCTGTGCGTTCCAGACCATTACAATCCAAAATACCTGCGTGTTTTGAAACCATTGGGTATAAAGCCATGATCTCTCCAAACTAAAGCCTTGTGAAGCATCGGCTGGGGGGGTACTTTGCAAGGCAACTGCGGGAAAATTGAGCAACATGTTGTGGGAGGAAAGAAATTTGACTCCAGACTTTTACTTTTCGTGTCCCGACATCATTTGAATATGGCTAAGGAGGTACCTAGTACTCAAAGGTCCAATAAATAACAAGACAGTGATGACGCAATTCCCTACGAGAATTCAGTCCCCCAATAAGAATAGTGCATCCCAACAAAAATGGTTGCCTAGAAGGCGACTTGCTGCAAGTTGCGGATTACCTGAACACGAAGGGCTAGGTGGAGTTGGTCAGCATCAAATGCCACAAGTCAGAGAAAAGGACACAGCGGCGTTTGCCTTATAGAAATGGTTCGCATGAACTGAATGATGACAGATGGGTGACAAAGGCCTCGAAAGCTGAGGTGGGCATTACTTTTGAAGAAGACGTACATGAAGGCTCTGCTCCTTCGCTTCTGCCAGACCGTATCGAAGCTTCACTTGTCAAGGACAGTTTGGATTGCATCTCAATATGGCGACCGTCCAAGTTCTTGCCCCTCAAGCCGATCTGGATACCTTTGGGGAGCAGGCTCTTACTTTTCTTCGGCAAGCTCAGCCGACAGCAACTGGGATACGAATCGTGTATCAGGAGACAGTAGGAGCCGATGTAGACGGCACTCATGGCTTCTCGCTCGATGATACTCTTTTCACAAAGCTCCAACTCTACATCGCCGCCTCTTTCGTTTTCCCGAAGACACCAGATCAATTCCCAGCCAAGTACCCCTTTGCTGACTTTCGCACGACCAACCTCAAGAAAGGGAATTACGAGGTGTGTGGCCAACCTCAACTCATTACCTGTGACAAGGGCTGTGATACAGGGCTTGGAACAAATAGTTCAATTCCAGTAATAATCTTCAATGGCCTCGAAGTCCTTGATGAAGGAAAACTCAGAGTAATACAGTGATCCTGAACGCGTATTTATCTCCCTGTTCAACTGGTCCGTGCCTTCATGCCTCAGGCCTCTGCCAAGTCCTTCGATATCTCTCTGGGCCAATAGTAATCCGTTAATACCCGCCGTGCCTTTGATTGCCTGCGTCACTTCAACGAGAGGCTCACAACTTGCAGATACCCCTCCTTACGGTGATATTGATAGTGTTGTTAGTCGTGGTTGCAGGTGGTTGGCCTTTGCCGTGTGACACCATCTCCCCCCTTCTCATGCTCGCCCACGAGCTTGGTGATGGCTTCATACCTCGATGCGCGAGTCTCTCGGCTTGTCGGGGAACTGGGCGTGAAAGGCTCGAACTGCTGTCTTTGCTCCATCGCTGTAGAAGTGATCGTATGGCTCCCAGGTCCAGTGTCTCCGTTGAGGCCAACCTTCCCACTTGACCAGATACTTGACTTCTTCACCCATTGTGGTCGAATCCATCACCTTTTCCATTTGATAGTCTTCTGCCTCTACCGGCTCAGCTTCTCGCAGGACCTGGTCTGGATCAGGCAGTGCCTGTCCGCCAGCGCGATAGGGCTCGATGAGGGAGACGTGGAAGGTATTGTGAATTCGCCAGTGTTTGGGGAGAGTCAGTCGGACAGCGGTAGGAGAGATTACCTTCTGAATTCGGAACGGGCCCAACATCTTCTTATCCAGCTTCTTGGAGGGTCGCCGGGTCTTGATGTGCCTGGCGTTGAGCATCACTAGTTGGTCTTGTTCAAACGAGGGTGCTTCTTTTCTCTTCAGATCTGCCCACTGCTTCATGCGTTTGCGAGCGTCTTCCAGAGAATTCTGCGCTTCCTTGTGAACTTGGGTCATCCAGTGAGCATATAGCCGGCTCGAGGGGTTGTGAACGGTGGTATTGGAGGAGGGATTGTTGGAGGCGGGGTGGTAGCCATAGTTGAAGATTATATGTGACAAGGGCTGTAATATCAGGGCTTGGAACTCATAGTTCAATTCAGGCTAATAATCTTTATTGGCCTCGAAGAGCGTGATACCGAAAAGAAGAAGAGATACAGTCTTGGTGTTTCCAAACGCGTATTTTATCCTCCCTCGCGTGGCCCGTGCCCTTGTTGGCCTCAGGCCATCGCCAAGTCCTTCAATATCCTACTGGGCCAGTGGGCTTCCTTTGATAACCGCCCTGCCTCTGATTGTCTGCCTCACTTTGAACGAGAGGCTCACAACTTGCAGTTACCCCTCCTTACGGTGATATTGACAGTGTTGTTGGTCGTGGTTGCAGGTGGTTGGCCTTTGCCGTGTGACATTACCTTACATGAAGACTCCGATTACTAACGCGCCTTGCCAAAGTTGATTGTTGATGTGTTGACTACGATACATCAGCACTGTGCTATCTTTCAGACCAACGGGATCAACCCAATGATTGAACTTTGTTAGTACAATTTAATCTTCTCTGCCTGCTGTTACCGTCCTCGCATTCAATGATTTTGCGTCCACCTTCATCTTCTTTCCCGAACATGCTAGCACCGTTTTAGTTACCTCCCCTCACCCATTTCTCTCTTCTTCTACCTCATCTATCCCAGTCCGGCAGCCGAAACATTCACTCAATTCCCCTCAGAGTATGAGGTTTAACGTGCACAATACATCTCCTTCACTACCTACGGCAGCTCGTCATCAGCGCCTCCCTACTTCGCCACGGATTGCTCACGAGATCTGAGGTGAATCAATGTTTAGCTCACTCAATTGCCAATTTCTTCCGACGAAGTGGTGACCCTTGTTGGTGCGCTCAAGGAACAGCTTGATGTCATCTGCGATGCCAATATTCAGCTGAGTAGTCCGAGAAGCAAGCAGGCTCGTCGTGATGCCAAGGAGATACTGCACATGTTGAAGAGCAACAGTACGGAGGTGCATGACAGATGCAAAGAAATCCACCATGTCACCAGCTTGGTAATGACACCCACCGATACATTCCCTATTCGAGACCCATGGCCCGTGAACCCCAAGTCACTGAGCCTTGTGTACACCTTTGGCGACAGCCCTACTGACGAAAAGCTGGTCTTCGTTTCCAAGGCTGGCGAGGATACTGTTTGGACTCTTACCTCGGATGATATCAAAACGCAGCCACCAGGGGTGACGCTGGCCAGTGCCTGGCCTCCGGAGGTCCCGGGCCGCATTAAGATCTACGCTGTTATCTATGCCTTGGAGCAGATCACGCACCCGACAGTGTACCGAAGGCTTTACGAGGCTGCGTCAAGAAACGAGCGTATCTACATCAGCAACAAGTTCTTCTTCAGCAACTCACCACTCATCAATGAGGATCCTTGGCGTGGAACAATTAGGAGTGCTGCCATCGTCTATACCATACAAGGAAAATGGAAGTCGATCAGTGGTAGAGAACGCGAGTACATGTCATGGGAGTTGTAGTCGGTCCTGTCGCTCCTACACGACGCAGTGTGCTGGGACGGTTAAGACCCAGCTGTCTCGGCCCCGCTTCTCATTTTATTTTCAAGTTATTTCCAGTTTACGCTCCTTATTGAACGGGGGTATTTGGCGGGACTTCTACCTACTATCGACTAGCGGGGCAGCTCGTAGAATATGAAGGTGGACAATATCAAACACCTTGGTTTCATTCGCGACCGCTAAATCCCCTCATGGCATGTGTACCAAGGATCCCTCCACAAGGTACCTAACGATCTCGAGCAAGCCAATGTTGAGAATAATCTCAGGTTGTACGATGGTGTCCGAAGCCCAACTCCTTTTTTTTTCTCCTTTTTTTTTTTTTTTTTTTTGCTTTTTTGCTTGGGGTCGTCTTTTAGCAAATTTAACTATGGGATGATTTCCTGCCAGACAGAAGTATAGCAGAAATAAGGAGACTGCTTTTCAAGCGGCTCGACTGTGATTTCGGCCATAGGTAATCCATCTCAGATCCGGACCTTCCGCACGCAATCTGGGTTCAAGTGGTAAAATTAAGGGATTGCAGGATAATAAAAACTTCTTTGACGATCCTTCCTAGGTCTTTCTACTCTCTTCAAAGGTCTATGAAATATTATCAAATACCTATCAAGATATATTCAAGGCCCACTAACTGTATTTAGAGGCATGCCAGCTATCTTGAAAGGTCGTCAATTGCAGTATCAATCTCTATTTTCCATGTGAAAAAGCAGTAAGTACACATGGACCGCAAAATTTCAACCGCGGTCGTGGTGCATTGTGGAAAAAGGTCCAACCTAAAGTCGCCGGCGATCATGTAGCCACTGGGACGGTCACACGGGTGTGGCTGCAGCAAGGGCATTTTGGAGGATTCAAGGTCCGGGGTTCATGCGTAGGTGTGTTCATGCAATGGCATCGACTTGAGAGGCTATTAGCTATTTAAGGTGACGGCATCTCCTTGGTCTTCCAATGTTAATGAGCTCTCCTTCAAGTCATGGTAACACTGTCGTGATGCCTATCGCCATCCTTTAATAAGTATTGAATATCTTTCTTCGATACGTACTCACTATCTTGTACTCGCAGACTCCGCATGTTTCAATGCCTATTGACTTTCTTCTAATCTGTGTTAACTATCTTTTTGAACCTCTTTGACGATACGTCAAGGCCTACTCCAGAGGCACAACGATCAAAAATATGATCCTGTTCAGGCTTCGCCGGTTCTCTCCAGCAATCTTCCTCCAAGTCATGCCGTGTATGTGTATGAGATCCAAACGGGAACCTCCAATTTTCAAAAGCAACATCAGGCTGTGGATCCAGTCGTAAAGAATGCCATTACATTTCGATTTTGCAGGCTTCTGCTATGGAACCTAGCATCAACATCTTACAATATTCATATTCTGCCCATGAACCCGTCTCCCAAATCATGACCAATAACAAACAAAAAGCTTGCTTCCGTCCCTCCCATCTTCTCATTACTTCTGATGCTCCTTCACCATCTTCTGCGCCGCAGCCGCAAGGTCCTTCAGCGCATCTCGTCGCTTGTACTTGGCATCCTCGATAACACCTAAAATGCATGTCAGCACCCAGCCATGGCCGTCTTGAAGCTTCAAAACCCACCAATATCAGCATCGCTCGCAAACTTGGAAGTCCACCTCACAAAAGTGCTCTCCTCAAACTCGCCTGACGTGACGGGCCAGCATCGAATCGTGCTGACTACGCTCGAGTAGCTCAGCTCGGGCTCGCTGTTGATGACACTGTAGGTGATGAAGTGGTCCAGGTTCTTTTGTGCCATCCACATGTCAGTACCATCCGTGTTGAGGAAGAGACGTTGAACCCACGCTGTGCTCATCCTGCTTGATCTCCACTACGCTCCCGTCCTTGAACGTCCACTTGTACACGTCCGTCTCGTCGCTGACGCCCTTGACGATGTGCTCGGCTTGCTTGATCTGGGAGTACCACTTGGGGAACTCAGCGAGCTTGATGAAGTGCCAGACGTGGGAGAGGGGCGCGCGGATCACGGCGCTCTCGATGACTTCGTTGGTGGTTGCGATCGGCATTGTGATTGTTGGTTGTGTGGTATGGTTGTTGAGACTTGCTGTGTGTAGTTGTGATTGGAAAGTTGGTGGACTGAAAGCTCGCAAAGTCTTCTTCTTGTAGTTGCGTGTCAGGTGAGCATGTGTTTGTTTGGTTTGGTAGCTTGACCAATACCCCAATGGAAACCGCTCGAGGCCATTGGCGTATCATACGTCATAGCTCAGTCATTGGAGATGGGATGACACAGGCGGGGTTTTCTTTGGGGTTGATTGACTGCACGTTCTCCAATTCATTGACAGTGAAAATGGAAAGAAAGCGAAAGATCGGCTCCGTTTGACTGGATGCAAGCGAGACATATGATGCCACTTGCCAGCGATGGCAATGTTCCCTACTTGGCACTTGTGAATATGAAGAAATAGCAGCAGGAGAGACACCAGCAATGGAGGAGCTGGGATGCATATCTTTGGCCTACTACTGTTGGGCAGTGTTGTATGCAAACGCATAAAGGGCCTGCATTTTTCCTCGGGCATAAAGCTCAATCAGCTTGGCAGACAGAAAATAGCTTGGACGACGAACTTCTGCCGTCAAATCCAACAGCACGTTCAAAGGGTTTGACCTGACGTTGGGGCGAACACTCTTCCAAGACTGACCTACCCACCACAAAATCCCAAAATAGCGGCGCCATCATAGGGCTGACCAGTGAGGTCAAGCAAAAGTCAGACCAGCGATTTTAGTGGCTTGGCCTGTGGCTTGTGGTGAAGAAGCGCCGGGAGCTGACATCAAGCCTCAATCCTGAGATTCCTCTTTGCCTTGCTCAACGCAGCCTTGCTTGGACGCGATTTCAGGGTCGCGCGGTGACTTCCACCGCGACCAACTTATTACGTCGCGTTCATGATACCCAATTTCATCGAACCGAGCGGCAGTCCGAGCAAGCACAGACCAAGTAATGCCGGAACACGGTGGCATCCGGCGGCACGATTTGGGAAGCAACGTGTTGTTCCCAGCTGTTGGTTGGGAACTTGTCGGATCTATTATCCGACAGTCTCCCGCTTGAATCGAATACTTCTTGCCAAAGGTTTTTTGATGTTCCAATGGCGAAGATGACAGGCGGTGGCGGAGACAGCTGTGTCCGCGCTGTTGGGATCTGGAGAGTACTGCCTGCCAAACTCAGCCTCAACCCCCTGCCATACCCAGCAGGGTAAGAGCACATCCTCCTGAGCTATCAAAAGTCGAGCTGACTTGAACCTTCCCGTTTTATTTCTCCTTCCTCTTCCATTTCGTCCAGTCTCTCATGCTGTGTGTGCTCATCGTACACAACATTGGTAAAACAGGCTGTTTGCCTCTCGCGTCTCCTCAACGAGCACACCCTCACCCGACCCATGAACGACTACCGTCACTGCCATAGTTCGGGGAATTTTCATCTGAATATGCGCCTATGGTCCTGCCCGGATCCATAGCCTATCAATACCCTTTGTTTTCTCAATACAAGCCCCCACCTACCTCCAAGATGATCAGTCTCGGGAAACTGCGGACGCTTCCCTCTGCTCTCGCCATTCTCGTGCTCGCCTCGACAGTCCAGGGGGCCTCGATCAACTTTCACTTCTATCCCGAAACCGCACAGGGTTGCATGTACGCGGCGGCCGACGCCTCCAAGTGCGAGACGGGTGTTGTTAAGACAACAAATGAATGCCTCTGCCAAAATGGAGGGGGTTTTATCAAGAACACAGCCTCCTGCCTCGGTCAATCTTCGAGGGATGACCTTCAACAAGTTTATGACACGATGAGCGGCGCTTGCAGGGACTCACGCACGCCTATGGGCATCTCGGAGAAGCAGTTTATGGATTTCGCGGACGGGGCCACAACCACCAGCACATCCATAACGACAACAACTGCTCCAACAAGCACGACGACAACCTCCTCAACAACAAGTACCACTACCTCGACCGAATCACCACCGGCTTCAACAGAACCAGCAGACGAAGGAAGCCAAGGGCTACCGACGGCAGCTCTTGCTGGCATCATAGCTGGATCGGTTGTTGGGGTTGCTGTGGTGGCTGGAGTGGTCTTCTTCCTGCTGCGCAAGAAGAGAAAGCAAGGGGAGGAATCACATCCGATGCTTCCAGATTCCTACACGCAGCCACCGTTGAGCCAGTCAGCCCACATGTCTGTAACACCATCGGCAAGTGGCACGAGTGGTGGGTATGTGAGCCCTCCCGACACAGGTGTCTGGCCGCCACAAGATCAACCGAAGTGGATGCCATCGCCAGAGCCCGCGAAGGCTGCGTACAATAGAGCTAGTGGTTACAACTGGGAGTCCCCAGAGCACCTGTCACTTCCCCCAGACACACAAGCCCAGGCTCAGGCGCAGGCCCACAACAGGTACACAGCATTCCAGCCATTCCAACCACACATGTCGACGGTGCAGCCACCCATTCACGAAATGGATGTGCCGGTCGGTCACCCTGCAGCGGGTGGTGAGGGCCCGGTCGAGATGAGCGGCACACCCATCCAATCACCCGGCCCCAGATGGACTGGACAGCGTTAGGGGATCACCAGACACGGAAGCAGAGGTTGGGGTTGAACTACTCATGCAGGCCGAGGCAGCGGTGAGGGAGGGAGGCCGGCCAGGGAGGAAGGCCGGCCAGGGAAGGGAGGGGGGGTCAAAAAAGAAAGGGGCTAGGTTTTCAGACATCCGTCATTTTCTCATGGCATGCATCAGATGTTTCTTTTGTTTTAGGGTTCTTATGCATATGTACAAATTTAGATACCATTTGTTTATTTGCCTGGCTGAGTCAGCGACCCCCACTGGGGTTCAGCACGAGGGGAGGATGGCGTTCAGGGAAGCTGGTCATTGGGAGGTCGAAACGGGCAATTCAGGGCGGTCTGCAGGAGGCAGAAAATTTTTCTTATGGGCGTTCCCAAATCCTTCGGGAGACTCAAATACTATTCGATGTCACGAGGCACCATGCTGTGTGATTGATTGCTCGCTGCCCAGCACATGCACGTCGAGTTGGTCTCAGTTGTCGGTGCCGTGGAGCGCATCACCCCCAATCCTTAGCGGATGTCCCCTCCCTAAATTCAAGGTCCCTATAGCGGGATGGTGGGGGGTAAGGTTCGGGTATGCTCCCCGTGGATGCATTGCCTCTCGTGGACCAAACACTTCTCACAACTCTCCCTTTGCCTCGTGTCAGCAGATTGGCCTCCTTTCCCAGTTTCCCGGCACTTGGTGCTGCAACATGTCCCACGCAAAGCATTTGTCTCGCAGCGATGCCGGCGACGGTGACTGGTACGACCTCCCTTTATCCGCGCCTGCAGGACCATTCGTGCTGCTGACTCTCTCCATTTCCATCCGCTGCCGTCATTCCATGTGAACTCCCTCCACTACCGGTATGGTACGTTCTGCCGTAGTTGATCAGCGCGCGCACGGAGAATTGCCGAGTCTTGCAGGGCAAGTTTCCGTCATTTCATCTCATCTTTCGAGCAGACAAAGGGCTGAACAGACTCGATTGTCAGATGCGGCCCGGTTCGGAGAGCATTTTGATACCAAGCTTGGCATGCTACGATGGCAAAGGTCCCTACCGCCGGTCTGCCCCGTGGCTGTTAACAATGGGCCCTGTGCCAGGAGGGGCCGCTGGTGCAAGTTTAGCACCGCAACCCCCTTTTCTCTCCAATCAACCTCGCCGTTGACCTGTAGCTAAACCAACATCCGGTCTTCCGATTCGGCGGCGCTCTCTTCTCACTTTCTCCCCGGAGATGTCTCCGACTCCCATGATATGTTAATAGGATAGGGCTTTCGTCTCTGCTGGATATCGATCTTGGGGCCTCATCACTCTTTTTTTTCTCCTCTATGTCGTCTCCGCTGGACGATTGGCTCTGGATTTTGCGGGGGAACCCAGGCGCTACTATGACGTCCACGTCATCTTCACGATGGTGGGACAGCTTCTGGCCCTGCTATAGCTGCTGCCAGAGGATATGGGTACGTTGCCACTACACCGCCTTGGAGACAAAACGCACAAGTTGATTGACACGTTCTAGATACCATCACTGGGCACCTTCAGTCATCAATGCCTGGGCGTTGTGGGCCACGTTCCGTTATGGATTGCCTTGCTGACAGTAACACTTCGATATGGGCTTGGCCTGGTGTGGTCAAGGTATCGCCCAACCTGGTTACGCAGATTTGCCGCTGAGGAGACGACAATCTTTGCTATCGATCAGGAAACGGGCGACTCTTTGGGAGTCAAAAGGTCAAAGTGGACGATATGGAATTTGTCACTCTTGTTGTTGTCTGTTGGAGCTCCCCTGTTGGGCGTTATGGCGGCAGTCATCTGGCCGGAAAATGCTCAGTTTCTCTTGATGCCCGTGGGGCCAGCTGTAAGTCCTGTCCTTGCTACGCCCACATGGCAGGATCTGTGCCCGCGATGCTGATATGGACGTCGATAGGTCATATCTAGCACGATGCTCGTCCTCGAGCGTCCAAGGACCCTTCCAGGCGCCGTCTTGATGATCCAAGGGGCTTTACTTCTGGTGGAACTAGCCTTATTCATTGTGGTTCCCGATATTGCTGGCAATGGCTGGCCCTCGACGGCTGTCTGGGTTGGCGAACTATCTCTGACCTTCGCCTCGATACTCGTGATGCTGAACATGCCGTTGAGGGAACCCTACGCGGAAAGTACCGGAATCAGCAAGCCATTCACAGCACCAAGCCCTGATGCTCGCAGTCCCGAAGATCTCATCACAGCCTGGCAGTGGATGACTGTGTCGTGGTTAAGCCCATTGATGAAGCTCGGGTACAGTCGGCAACTAAACGACGATGACGTGTGGTTTCTTGCCCTTGAATTTCAACATGGAAGATTACACACGCTCTTTCGAGAGCTCACTGGCACCGTTCTCGTCCGTCTGCTAAAGGCGAACGGCCTCGACCTCGTGATCACGACATGTCTGGGAGTACTCGAATGCACGGTGGAGCTGATCGAGCCTGTTCTGCTGAAACAGTTGCTCGGTGCACTGTCGTCCAGCCCGCCGGATAAACGAACCGCGATGATCTATGCGGGCCTCACGCTGTTTGGGAGGCTAGTTAAGGCACAGTCGTCTGTGTTTAGTATTTGGTTCTGCCGTCGTAACTACGAGCGCTCTCGCGGAGAGATGATCACCATGATATACGAAAAGACGCTTCGTCGGAAGGCCTTCACTTTTCCCGGTGGCGGTACCGACTCCATCGAGGGCGCCTCCCAGGCTCAGCCCGAATCTCCGTCCGATGGCATCTCCTCGGAAACCACACTTACAGACAGTGAGTCTAGGCACAGTGACGACGCCGATAAAGTAGAGCCAACCCGATACCAGCGGCTCGCGGCATGGTTCCATCACCATTACCAGACTATCAAGCCCTTCATTCCTCAACTCAGAACGATCAAGACCAAACCTGACGACTCTCCCTCCTCGACCGGCAAGATCATGAATATCTTGCGCAGCGACGTATACGACGTGGCACAGCGCTTCTGGGAGGTACCCGATATCTTTACCAAGCCGTTCAACTTTTTGTTCTCGGTCTACCTTATTTGGAAGATACTTGGGCCCGCCGCGCTATCTGGTGCCCTTGTTATTCTACTCGGTATGGCCGTCAACGTTCTCCTTATGAAGGTCTTTGTCAACATCGAGAGAGCTCGCCGGTCAATCACGGACGTCAAGCTTCAAAGAACCTCGCAATTTGTCGAGTCCATCAGACATTTACGCTGGTATGACTGGCAGGACGCCTGGTTGGAACAGATCATGGACAGCAGGAGGGCCGAGCTGGTCAAGAGAGCCACGGCCAACATTGTCTCTCTCTTCATCAAGACGATCAACTCGCTGGTCGGCTTCTTGTTTCCTTTGGCGGCCTTTTTGGCTTACACACTCATCTCCAAGAAACCTTTGACCGTGGATATCGCGTTTCCGGCGCTGGATCTGTTTGGAATGTTGGAAAGCAGTCTGCGGGAGATGCCGCAAATGTTCCAGACGTTGCTGAATGCCAGGGTGTCGATGCAAAGAATCGAGAAGTTTATGACGGAACCAGACAGGGAGAATGATGACTGGGACGGGCAAGGTGGGGAAGGGTCGGATGGTCCTCTTGGAGAACTGGAGATTGCGGTGGAGAGGGCGTCGTTCTCATGGCCTGGGGCGACGAAGGAGGTCCTCAAAGATGTCACGCTTTCGTGCAAAGCCGGTTTGACCATGGTCTGCGGGAGAGTTGGTATCGGCAAGACGGCACTTCTTCAGGCGGTTTTAGGTGAGCTGGATCAACATGGCGGTGAGAGAAGGGTGCCCAAGGAGGTTATTGCCTATTGTGCCCAATCACCATGGTTGGAGAGCATGAGTATCAGGGACAACATTTTGTTCTGCTCGGTCTACGACAAGGCGCGGTTTGATCAGGTCATCGATGCTTGTTGCCTGCGGGATGACCTTGACAAGTTCAAGTCCAAGGACCTCACGCTGATTGGCGAGAACGGGGTGGGCCTGTCTGGTGGACAGAGGGCTCGCGTGGCTTTGGCCAGGGCTCTTTACAGTCGCGCTCGTATCTTGCTGCTGGATGATCCCATTGCGGCATTGGATCACCAGACGGCAACGAGCATTCTGCAGAATCTCTTTGCCAACAGGCAGGCCCCTCTGACAGCTGGACGGCTGATCGTTTTTGTAACTCATCGAGTAGATATCGTCAAACGCTACGCCTACCAAGTTATTGAGGTTGTCGAGGGTGGGAAAGTTCAAACGTACAGCATGGCGGAGCTGGAGAATAATGAAAGAGAGCTCGAACACCTGGCTGCCTTGGCTGCTGCTCAAGAACAGGAGGCTGCTCCCGCCGACAATGGGGGAGAGGGGGAAGAGCCAGTGCCCGACAAGTTTATCCAGGACGAACACCGCGTACATGGCGGCGTGTTGATATCGGTGTACTGGCGATACATCAAGGCTGGCAGGATTGCCTGGTGGTTTACCATGATCGGTTTCTTTATTGCATTTAGGGCTGCCAAGGTTGGCTACTTTTGGTTCCTCAAGGAATGGGGTGAGGGATACGATGACAAGCCGGCGAATGCTCACCACCTACATGCTCTTGGGCTGAGCGGTCACCCAGACGATCTTCAACAAGCAGTCTTCTCTCAACACGTCTTCCAGCAATCTCGAGTTGGTGGCTTGAAGAGCTGGTTTGACTTGAGTCGTTATCTACCCTCGCCAGCCGACAACGTGATGCCCTGGGCTGTCGGCCTCCTGGTGCTCTCCCTCATCCAGGTGTTTACAGTAACGTGCTCCGATGTTGCCCTCGTGGGCATCATCTACGAAGCTGGCAAGAACCTGTTCCGCGAGACCATGCAGCGCGTCTCCAACGCCACCTTCCGGTTCTACGACGTCACCCCAGTGGGGAGGCTGATGAACAGGCTCACGTCTGACATGGGCACCGTTGATGGAAGCGTGGCCGTATTGCTGCAGACTGTGACATGGTCCACGTTTGCCTGGCTGTCTGCCATCACTGTGATTGCCACCATCACGCCGTCATTCCTTGTTATTAGCGTCATCATGACAGGCCTCTTCTTCTGGATTTTTGACAGCTTCCTCCCCACCTCTCAGTCATTGCGAAGACTCGAGACGGTGTCGTTATCACCGCTGATGTCCAACTTTGGCACGCTCCTCGAAGGGCTCGCGACGGTTCGCGCCTTCCGGGCCCAGTCACACTACCAAAACCGCATCGTTTTCACCACCGACTCCTTCCAGCGAATGGACCACTTTTATTGGTCGTTACAAAGCTGGCTTCAGTACCGCTTCGACTTGCTCTCCGCCTTCACCACCTTTGCGTTGACCCTCACGGCCGTCCTCTCAGGTCTCTCGGGTGGTACCGTGGGGTTTGTTCTTGCTTCGGCGGCGAACTTTGTCAGGTCGACTCACAGCCTCTGTCGTCGGTATGGCGAGCTGCAGATGCAGTTTGTCAGCGTCGAGCGCATCGTTGAGCTGCTGAGTCTGGAGCAGGAACCCAAGGGGAGCTTCAAACCGCCAGCTGCCTGGCCTTTGTATGGGGATGCTATTGTATTCGACAATGTTACTTTGCGGTACGCGCCAGAGTTTGAACCCGTGCTCAAGAATGTCACCTTTGCCATTCCAGGCGGCACTCGCAACGTGGCTGTTACTGGTCGCACTGGGTCAGGAAAGAGTACACTGGCATTGAGTCTACTGGGGACATTACACCCCGACGCGGGTACAGGGGGGTCAATCCGCATTGGCAACGTCGACCTTGCAGACGTTGACAAACACGCGCTGAGAAAGAACATCACATTTGTCGCCCAAGACCCGGTTCTGTTCGCCGGTACACTAAGGGATAATCTCGACCCGCTTGACGAGAGAGGGGAGACCGAACGAGCGGATGTGTTGCAACGGGTGCTGGGGATGTCGGGGGATTTCACGCTCGACAGTCCGGTGGATGGAGGGGGAAAGAATTTGTCTCAGGGGCAGAGGCAGCTGGTGGGGTTGGGAAGGGCGATTTTGAGGAGGAGCCCGGTGGTGATTATGGATGAGGCGACGGCGAGTATTGACGGGGAGACTGCGAGGTATATCCAGCGATTGTTGAGGGAGGAGCTGAGGTATTCTACCGTCATTACGATTGCGCACAAGGCGGAGGCGGTGGAGGGGGCGGATTGGGAGGTTGTGTTGGACAAGGGGGAGGTGGTGAGAGCTGGGCCGACGGGAGAAAGTTGATAAAGTGGATGTCAAAAAAGGGAGGGCTGGCGGGAGTGTGATCTGAATGAAGAGTTTGCGATCTTAGATTGGAAAGACTATGTACGTTTTGATGATGGGTTGTATGATTGGGTATGAAATGAGAAAAGCACACGATGAATCATAATACAGAACGCAACTGTTAGACTCCCTCTCCCGCCTTATTCTTTTCTGACTTGTCGAGTCGTGTTTTGCTACCACCACTGGCACGAAGCTGGTCTGTCCATTGAAGAACCTGGCATATGGCTGGGAAGCAGGTGCCCACTAAGTGATCTGATGATTTTGGAATCACTGGCCATGATGAAGTGATTCGAGTTGGCACTTTTGGCAGTGAGGATTTGGATTGAAGGGATCCCTTGTTGTTCGTTTGGGCTGATGGCTCGCTTTTCCCACGGAATACCGAGTGGTTGGTAAATGTGGATTCACGGAGGCTGAGGAAGTGGAGTGAGGGTTTTTGTTTACTGGGGATGACACGAGGAGTGCTTTTTGGTTTCAGCTGAAGAGGTTTCTGAGTCGTGTGTTGAGGCTGAGAGGGAAAAAAGATGAAGTGAGAAGTGGATGGGGTGGTGGTGATTGGTGATGGGTTGAGTGTTCTGGGTTCTTTGTTGTTGGTACAGTGTTTTGTAAGAGAATTACTGTGTTGAAGGTTTGTTGTTGCTTTTCTATGGATGAAAACCGGTGAGTGAGTGGTGGGAGGAGACAGTTTGCCTTCTTCTTTTTGCCGATGAAGAGAGGCTGCAAAATCGAAAAAAGGGGAACTGGAAATAGGATGAACAGAGCGGACCATGTTGTTTTGTGGTTATTTTCTGGTGAAGGAGAATGGGATTCTTGGCCGCATGGGGTTGTTTCTTTTGTGGAGGTAGATAGTTAGCTTTGAGGGAGGGTTTATAGTGAAGCTGTCGGCTTCGAGAAGTACCTGCATACCGACTCATCTGCTTACCTACCTGAGAAAGGATGATCTCCTGCCAAGTAAGAGGAGAATATCAGTCTCTTTTTCATGTGCATTGTGGCACAGTGTTGATCATCAATCCATCTCGAGATTCATTTTGATCGAGGTATTTTTCCTCCTTGGCAGGAGTTGCCATGATTTTCAACAAGACTTTCTCCAGTCCTATTGCCACGATGTTCTCACGCACGCTCTTTGATAAAATCGCGTGGTTTTCTTGGTATATAATTCTTTTGTGGCATTCATTGAGGAATAGGTAAGGTGAAACATCTGAAACTCAAAGATCTGAGGCTTTCCGTCCCGTGTCTTTGACTTCGAGCACCTTTCTCTTCCTTTGCACTCGTGGCCTTCCGGAATCATGATCTTTATTTTTTCATAACATTGTGATGCCTGGCATGAGCAGTTGTGGCTGGCTGTGGCTTTTTATTTCTAGAGTTGTAATATTGGATTGTTCCTTTGTGTAGCCATCTGTCGAAAGTTGTGCCACCTGTGAGCTTGGGATGGACGTTAGACACTCGGACCTGGCGTTGGGGCGGAAGGATTGAGGTTGTGTTACGTGCCCCCTTTTTTTGCCGTTTCCATTTGTAGGAGCAATGTCCGTAAACGCCGGGTTAGGATGGGGGTTGGGGTTTTGGCGCCGCAGTGGTGAGCTGAAGGTGTAAGAGGCAATGCGAACTGGACGGGTATAATCACGGGGTTTATTCGTGTGCTGATGGTCTCCCCTCAGGACCGACGGGAACAGGTTGAATGTAAGAGTTTGTTTACTACCTTACATTGCAATCTTCATTCTACTGATGCAAAGTCAAAAGCTGTAACACCCACCTTTGTCAGCAAGTAATACCGCAATGTGGCTGGACTGGTTCTAGCACCAAAAATACAAACAAAATGTCAAACCAACAAGGCCTCACTGCCATTCCGGCACAGCTGTCAGAACTGTATCATGATTACGATCGCCCGGCTTTTGGCCCGGTATATGTCAGCAACAGGCAACTGGCGGCGGGGTAGTATTGAATCCACAGATCCGATGTTGCTGTCGGAGGCGGGTGTTTGTTTGGTGCCCCCTCGGTGCCTGAGGGATGCAGTCATCGTGTTTCTACCCAAAGATGCGAGGACGAAAAAAGACCTATTATCTAATGGTATGTCGAGAATGTAAGAATACCCTTACAACTGCCCCAGACTGATGGTGGAGAGAAGCGATGACAGGCCATAATCAGTGCCGGTGTTCGCTGTTACCGTCCCATTCTGACGTCAATTGGGCAGGACCCTCCTCCATGTCAGTCGGGCACGTTGAGAAAGTTCTTCTCCGCAAAGGATTCTCCATGTCTCAGGTGATTTGCTCTGCAGGTGGTCGTGTTGGCCCTGAGGCTTTTCAATATTCCACGACGGCATCTGAGGTGATGCTCTTGGTACCAAACACAGATGTCAAAAAACGAGCAACGTCTTGGCCGTCCAATCAGAGGCTGGGGATGTGCTCAGCCCACTGCAGTCAACAGTGTGGAGAAAGCTGCGGTGGCCGCGATTGACTGGCCGGTGTTGGTCTTGAATTGAGTGGCCATCTGCATTGCACTGTACCCTGCGGCGTGCTGCATTGTTCCTTTCTCTCTTTCGTTCTCTCTCTCGCTCACCCTCTCGCTCTCTCTTTGTTGCTGTGCCGATCGATCCAGGTACCAGGCACAATGGGAGATCTGCCATCGGACAAACATCCATCCAATATCATCATCATCATCATCTCCACCCGCATGGCAAGCCATTATTATGCAGTTTGAAGGGAAGCACTGGAAAGGAACACTGCAATCTCCACCGGGCGTTGGCGGCGACAAAGATTGGACCCCTGTCGCCCAAGAGCTGAGTCCTTGGTGGAGATCACCAACCCCTGTCGACCGGGACCTCGCGTGGTCTGGGACGGTCCAATCGTTGCTCCAAAAAAAGGCTGGCTTCGTATTGACGCCGCGCTCCAGGTGTGTGTGTGTGGAGTGCCCTCCGGCGCCTGCGAGCCGGGGCTCGACATCAAACTATGGACTTTTCGGAAGGAGAAGAAAGGCTAGAAGGAAACGAGATGCTGGGCAAGAGATAAAGATGCTGGTCCACCCACCTCCTCGGGATCTGGGGTTCCCTTTTCTCACCTTCCGCTCACCCAGCATTGAAATCTCGTACATAGACCTTCGGGTCCCGCAGTCGCTCGTTTCTCGTCTGCCTTCTTGTGTCGATTTAGTCATTCGCTCTCTGGGAAAGAAAAGGGGTACATAAACATGCGCGTTTCTACTTTGTCTCTGGGCGCCCTGGCCGTGGGTCTGGGTGCCGCCACCGAATGGCCCGACTGTGTAAGGAACCACACGTTCATCTGATGTTTATCATGAGAGATGAGATGACAGCTAACAAGGTGAATAGCATGAGGACAACTGCTACCGCAACCTCATCGACGCCAACTACGCGGCCGAGGCTTCGGCCTTCTGCCCCGGCTTCATTGCCGGCACCACCACAGCGGCCAGCGCCATCCCAACTAATTTCTACAATTGCGATGGCAGTGTCCAGTCTGTGAGCTCGGTCTGCTCGTGCATTGTGTACACCATGACGCACACCTCGGCTACCGCTACCGCTGAGCCCACAACCGAGCCAAGTGTCGAGCCCACTACCACCACCATCGAGACATACACCATCTCGGAGACCTGGACCAGCGAGGAGCCAACAAGCACTTCGACCGATGAGGATGATTACTGTGAGGATGACGAGACTACTACCACCGAGCCCACTGCTACTCCTACCGACGAGCCCACTGTCACTCCTACCGACGAGCCCACTGTCACTCCCACTGAATCTGAGGAGCCTACCGCCACTCCCACCGACTCTGAGGAGCCAACTGTCACTCCCACCGACGAGCCAACTGTGACTCCCACTGATGAGCCAACTGTTACCTCGACCGAGACTGAGGCGCCTACCACGACGGATGATGACTATTGCGAGGACGACGAGACGACCACCACTGAGCCCACCGTCACTCCTACCGATGAGCCTACTGTGACTCCTACGGACACGGAGGAGCCTACCGCCACTCCTACCGATGAGCCCACGGAGGAGCCTACTGAGGAGCCAACTGCCACTCCCACTGACACTGAGGAACCAACCGTCACTCCTACCGACACCGAGGAGCCCACAGCCACTCCCACCGGTGGACCTACCACCACCGATGATGACTACTGTGAGGATGACGAGACTACTACCGAGCCCTCCGCTACTCCTACGGATGAGCCGACTGTGACCCCAACTGATGAGCCTACCGTTACTCCTACTGACGAGCCAACCGAGGAGCCTACTGTTACTCCCACCGAGACCGAGGAGCCCACTGCCACTCCTACTGCCGAGCCTACCGAGGAACCCACTGAGGAGCCTACTGCCACTCGTACTGATGAGCCCACCGAGGAGCCCACCGAGGAGCCAACTGCTACTCCCACCGATGAGCCTACCGAGGAACCCAGCGTGACCGATACCCCCACCATTACCACCACCAAAGACGAGGACAGCACCGGCACCACCACCACCGAGGAGTGGACCACCAGCACCATCACCACCACCACAGTCAAGACCATCACCCAGTGCCCCTCGACTGTTCCCGCCTGCCCCACCGGCGGCGTCGTCATTGTCACCACCGAGACCATCGTCACCACCACCGTCTGCCCCGTGACTGACGTTCCTGCCGTCCCCACCACCACCGAGGGCGGCGAGGTCACTCCCCCCATCGTCACCGACGGTCCTGAGGTCACTGGCGGCCCCGGCCCCGAGGTTCCCCCTACCAGCACTGATGAGGAGGAGCCCCCTGTTGTCACTGACGGCCCTGAGGTTACTGGTGGTCCCGGTCCCGAAGTTCCTCCTACCACCACCGAGGAGCCTGAGGAGGAGCCTCCCGTCGTCACCGATGGTCCCGAGGTTACCGGCGGCCCCGGTCCAGAGGTTCCCCCTACCACCACCGAAGAGGAGGAGCCCATCGTCACTGGCGGTCCTGGCGGCGAGGAGCCCCCCGTCGTTACTGACGGCCCTGATGTCACCGGCGGTCCCGATGTTGAGCCCCCCGTCGTCGTTGTTCCCACCTCCTTCGGCACAGTCACCGTTCCCGCTGTGACTGACCTCCCTTCCACAACCAACACCCCAGTGACAGCCGGTGCTGGCCGTGCTGTTGGCCCTGTTGAGGGTCTGCTCGCTGCGGTGGCTGGTTTGGCTGCTGTTCTTCTTTAAAAAAAGTACACTCTTCTTTTGAGATGGATAGTTTTCGGACAAGGGGGAGTCAATGAACATAGATGATGAAAGCTCTTTTTTTGGGCAAATGATACATATGTTTGGGAATATCTTTGGGGTATTTATTGGGTAGGCATTTAGCTTTTGGAATATATTTGCAAATGTAATGCAGCAATCATAAGCCGCAGGGCTGAATCACAACACTTCGCTTCTTGATCTGATTTGCCTTGTCGTGTGTACGTGGTGTTCCGGTTCTCTGGCTAGGTTCGGGTTTAGTGTCGACCTTGCATAATGCCGAATGTACTTGGGTGGACTTCATGTTCATCCCAGGCAGGACACATCAGATAGACTTTTATAGAGTCTGGCTAGCCAGCAGGGCATGGCGTGTCTTATCCGGTGTGGTCTAGCCGTCCTAGGCAAAACATTTAAAAACATTACAATATACGAAAATCGCAGCCAAAAACTGGGCCTGTTTCGTGCCAAGTAATACAGCAATATCCCAACCTACCCATGTATAATTGATGATGCTTTGAATGATGCTCCAATCCCCAGACCTTCGTAATCGCTGGCTTCCAAAGGCCTGGTACTTGCCATTGAATTGTGAGGGCCCATTGAACTATAAGCGCATTGAACTGTGAGGGTTACTGCCCATTGAACTGCAGCCACCGCAGCTATCGCCAAACCACCGATTGTAGCATCATGGCCAGGATCTCAGGCCTCAATTGTTCAGGCCCGTCAAGTACGAACCTTTGGCAAATGCAAGACGAGAGCACTGACAATGGAAAACCCAGTTTTCCCATGCAAAATGTGGCTTTTGCGATGTTCATACACTCAAAGGTTAATTTCTGCCCAATTTGGCCAGGACGGTTAGACCACACCGGATTAGACACGCCATGCCCTGATAGCTAGCCAGACTCGTTTTATAGTCAAATCAGGCTGGCTACCTACCAAGATTGGTAGGCTTCGAGGACGCTGCCAAAGTGGCAACTTCTAATTCAGCCCTTGGTTGTAAGCGCTGTCACCTGGAGCGACTTCTAGGGATATAACGCCAGCGTTATTGTGACTCTATGCATCTGAACACGCGTGTTTCCCGGTTGCTGTTGGAGCTAGTCAACGTTGTTGGTCGTTGTTGGTCGTTGGCGCATGGGTTTTGCATATGATGGTGACAGCTAGGAAAGAATGTCAGCATCCTTGGCCGCTCCCCGGTCGTGTCTAGACCAATACCATAAATTCAACTTGCCCCCGGAGCATCAACATTTTTTTCTTTTTGATTTTTCTCCTCGCCATTCCTTTGAGCCAGGCGAAAAGCTGAACTATGTAATCCAAGATGGCATCACTTTCCTTTGCCCTGGTGGGCAGGACAGCCGGCTACATCGTTGTGCTCCTTCTTGTTCGATTTGTTTACCGGCTCTACACCGTACGCATGAAGATCCGAAAGTACGCCAAAGATACCAACACAGTCAGTTTCGCTACTTCCTGATACATGGATGGGATCTCACTAACCTTGTCTGCAGCTGGGCATGCCTCACCACTTCATCTTTGGCCACATGATTGAAAGCGGCAAAGCCTTCAAAGACGTCCCAATGGAGATCAACCGCCTAACACTCATGTCACTATTTCTGCGCCAACACTCAGATATTATAAAAGATGGCGTTATCGTGATGGATGTCTGGCCGATGATTGATCCCATTCTCTATGTCATGGATCCCGAGATAGTGTCTCAGTTTTCCAATCAGCAGGTGTTGGCAAAGACTCTCCCCAAATCGAATCAGCTGAAAGATATGTTCACACCCATGTTCCAGGGCAAGGACTTGTTGACGATGGATGGGCCTGAGTGGAAAAGATGGCGGGCGATTTACAACCCCGGTTTCTCTGCCAAAAATGTTGCGACGATGGCTCCGGAGTTCATTGAGGAGATCGATATTTTCAAGAGGCATCTGAGGAAGGTTGCCAAGTCGGGGAAGGTCGTCAAGATGCAGCAGTTGGCTATAAATTTGACGATTGATGTCATCGGTCGTGCTGTCTTGTGAGTCGAGCAGAGCTTACTTGCCAGCTGCTTGAGTGACCATTTACTCACCTGTTCAGGGGCCACAACTTCAAGTGCCAAGCAGAAGGCAACCCTCTCGAAAAAGCAATCGCCGACCAGGTCAAATGGCTCATCCCCAACCGAACCCCCGACGCCCTCGTCAAACTCCTGAACCCCTTCCGTCTCTACGACCTCTGGCGACTAGAGCGCATCATCCGTAACGTCCTCGCCCCAGCCGTAAGAGAGAACCTCTCCAACGAAACCTCCACCACCCTTCACGAGACCATCCTCTCCCTCGCCGTCAAAGCATACCTGGCCGAGAACCCCGACTCCAACCCCAGGTTCGACCTCGAAGCCTTCCTCAATCGCACCACCTCCCACCTCAAAATCTTCATCTTCGCCGGCCACGACACCACCGCCACCAGCCTCTGTTTCGCTTACTACCTGTTGTCCCAGAACCCCCAATATCTGGCTAACTCCGCTCTGAACACGACGCCATCCTCGGCCCTGACCCCTCTCAAGCAGCAGCTAAAATCGCCGCCAACCCCCAACTCTTGAACTCCTTGGTTTATACAACAGCCGTAATCAAAGAAACCCTCCGCATCTTCCCTCCTGCGCTGACTGTCCGTCAGGGCCGCCCAGACGTAACCCTCCACAACTACAAAACAGGCAAGACCTACCCCACCGACGGGTTCCTCGTCATCGGCGCGACATTTGCCACCCACAAGTTAGAGGAGTATTTACCCCGCAACGAAGAATTCCTCCCAGAGAGGTTCCTCGCAAAAGAAGGGGAGGAGTTGTATGTAGGCAAGAACGCCTTCCGGCCGTTTGAGCTGGGACCGAGGGCGTGTATAGGGCAGGAGCTGGCGATGATGGAGTTGAGCATGATACTGGGGCTGACGGTGAGGGAATTTGATTTTGAGGTGGACGAGAGCGTGTTTATGGAGGGGGGGAAGAGGTTGTGGGGACAGAGGGTTTATATGGTTGGGGGGTTGGCGGGACATCCGAAGGGGGGGATGCCGATGATGGTTAAAGTGAGGGGGAGGTGAGGTGAGAGAGAGATGCCAGGAGGGGGGGAAGTATGCTCTTTAGCAGTTCAAGACATTGACAACTTGACACATTACCACATTACCACATTACGGACAGCTCCTTCTCAAAATTCACCATGTAGCGTGGGTGCTTGAATCATTGCAGCTTTGACAAGTAATCACCAGCTGCAGCTCACCCCCGTGTCAGCCGCTCCAATCCAATCCTTCGATCTCACACCTCCACGATCACCACACCTTGAAGATGCCACGCACCAAATGCAGCCACAATCACGATCCAGGCCACTGGCATCGCTGTCAGAACGCTTCTTCGGCTGTGCTACCACAAAAGTCCGATCTGAGCCATCGCCACCTCTAACACCCCCGCAAAACCTCCTTGCTATTAGGGCTTACCTCAGACTCTGACCTCACAGACCCATGTCAAACAAAGAAACAACCTACCTCCCACAGCACACCTCGAAACCTCTAAAACCTCCCTCTCAACTCAACTCTCACCTCCCAGAACCTAGGTATCCATTATTCACCCCACCATGTCCCCACCCAAAGCATCAACAACCATCCCCCTCCCCCTCCGCCTCATCCTCCTCCTCCTGGAACCCCTCGGCGCCCTAAACGGCGCCTACCTAACCCTCTTCACCCCCTCCTCCTACCACAGCGCCATCACGCGCCCCTATCCCCCCTCATGGTCACCGCCCTTCTCCACCCAGAACCAATACCTCTACACTCAGTTGGCAGGCGCATGGCTGGTGTTTGCCTTCAACGAATCAGTCATTCTATGGCTCTACGATGATCTGAAGTTGTGGAAGCTCATGTGCTGGGGGATGTTAATCAGTGATCTTGTCTATCACGTCTCTGCCGTGCAGGCTGTCGGGGGATGGGAGAGGTTTTTGGGGGTGGGGGGGTGGAATCTGTTTGATTGGGCTGTTGCTGTTTCTGCTGCTGGGCCGGCGGTGGTGAGGGTTTGGATTTGTTTGTTTGCGGGTGAGAGGGGAGGGAGGGAGAAGGGGAAGGAGAAGTAAGTGGGGGAAGAAGTGAGGTGGAAGGAACGATGGGAAGGACACTAGTGGAAGGAACAACGATGGCGGAAGGACCAAGGGGAGGAAGGAGTGAAATTGGAAAGAACGGTGCTGGAAAAAGGAAGGAGCGAATGGCAACAACAGTGGAAGGTGGAAAGAGCGAGGGGGGATCAAACGGAAAGAACGAGCCAGAAAGAGCTGCAGGTTTTTCAGGTTCATCAAAGGTAGCAAGACGGTTGGAGCCAGTCGAGGGATTGGAATATATTCACCAACTGAGATATTCTCTCAGAGTTGCACAGTCAGCATCAGTCACGATGAGAATCCCACTCCTGGCCCTGCTCACCCTGGCATTGGCTATCCCATCACCACTACTGCAGCAAGACGAGCCTTCATAATCACCACCACAAGACGTCGATCCAACGATAGTCACCCAAAGACAAAACTGGTTGTCTCGGGATATGCCCGGGGTGTTCAGATTGTGAGCCGTGAGATGGATGCTACGGTACCTTATGAGCTGCGAAAGGTCAACTCTTTACCCGGATCGACTCATGAAGGTGCCATAACCCTAACCCATAGTATTTGTCATGGGTTGAATATGTGTAATATCTGGATACGAACAAGGCGGCCAAATTTGTGATGTCGCAGATGAAGGATATTTTGCCCGAGACGCATCAGACTTCAGCGCAGTTAGGGCAGACATAAAGGAGGGAGTCCTTGGCATGCGGGAATAGGGGCCAGTGATGCAGTGTTGTTGTATGTACGGATACGCAAGATCAGGTGTCGATGGTGCTGTTACTATTTCTTCATCAGTTCAAATACCATGGTGTTGGTATTTGATGAGATATTTCGGGGTTTCATTCTTGTTGATCGGTGAAACCTTTTGATGAACGGTGACCAGGTTGCCGGGGCACTGGAGATTGACGATTTTCGGTTAGCGCCACGTGACGGGGTTGCTTCTCTGTCTTGAATCTCCTTCGGCAACCCCTCAGAAAAAAGGGGCTGGAATTTGCCATCGTCGAGGCTGTGTTGCCAATGGCGAGCGGCTGATCGACTCCGTAGTCTACGGCTACTCCGTGCATTACGGAGCCGGAGAGCCGCCCCTCGCTCCCGCACCGTTTCGGGTGGAACAAACAATGAGGGGCTCGTCGTTCTCGTGCACTCTGTGGTGTGAGGTGAGGACGCAAGGGAGCAGCATGGCTGGCTTATCGCGCAGTACGTTGTCATCAGGAGATGGCTTCTCTGGTACTCTACACGGTACATAGATGTTGCCGTGGTGTTTTTCTTCTGCAAGCCGAATCCTAGATTCAAGGTTCAGCTGCGTAACGACAACCTGGAAGTGCGGGGCTGTCATTCATCGCTGGGCTGCCACCTCAATCCGGCATGGGGGTGCCATCAGCTTGTCTCTATCCACAGTAGGTGAGGTGGTCCTGCTGTCAAATCCTCCCTGAGTTGAGCAAAAGAAAGTCTCTAAATTTCCAGAACAATTGGCACCGTCGCATTGGGCATATGCAGTGAAGAGTCCGTAAAAAAAAGAAAAAAAAATTAAGAGCGCCATTGGGTCCACGGTCTCAGACAAAGCTCTTACAACGCATCAACTGGAAGTGTAGTGGGTGGTCAACAGTGGGGAATGGGGGAATAGCGCTCAGCGCACAATTAGCCCCTCGACCCACACTGCTTGGTTTCGAACCAGCGCCGTGCGCACTGGACACCCCATCCTCATCCCTAACAATCCCTAACACTGACGGCAAGGAGAGAAGGTGCTCTCCTTCTTACGATTTACCTTTGCCGCACCGCACCGCACCGCATCCAACCCAAACCACAAACCACAAACCACAAACCCACCCAAGAAAAGAATCGAGCAAGCAAGCTTGTCGACAGTATCTTTCCGTACCTATCCCGTACCTAGAACCTCAGTCTCCTACCTTAGCTGCAGCCCTTTTCGACAGACCGACGCCCGCCTGCGGTCGCAGCAACACCCTCCCTACCATATCCCGTCTACAGGCCGACGGCCTCACCAGATTGCAAAATGTCGTGGAAACTCACCAAGAGTATGTCAAGCACCACCGCAACTCCCGCGACCACTCAGTTCCACGCCTGGCTTCGGCCACGATGGGCCACTTCTGCATCGCCTCTTCGTCTCTGTTCTCGAGTCAGCTAACACAAGTCACCCCTTAGAGCTGAAGGAAACCCATCTGGGACCCCTCACGAGCACCTTCTCGAGGTCACCTTCAACCTCCACCATCACAGACAAGGACAGCAAGAGCCAAGGGGACATCTCTGGTGCTGTCACACCCACAAATGAGAACACCATCGGTGCGTTTCTTCTATGACTATTCCCTGGCCCTTTCGCGAACAGAGCCCAATCTAACCTGACCTTTTGTCTAGCGGCCTCGGAAGCCCTTACGCAAGCTCCCGTCGTTGCCCCTCCCAAGCCCGGTATTCTTGTCGTTACACTTCACGAAGGTCAAGGGTTCTCCCTCCCCGAACAGCACCGCGCTTCCTTCAACAACCCAGCACATGGCGGCAACTCGCTGTCGACCGGAAATGCTCTCAACATGTCGAGTTCGATCCGCCCCTCGTCTTCCTCGAGGACCTCGGGTTTCATGGGCAG
Source organism: Podospora bellae-mahoneyi (assembly GCF_035222275.1). NCBI lineage: Eukaryota > Fungi > Ascomycota > Sordariomycetes > Sordariales > Podosporaceae > Podospora > Podospora bellae-mahoneyi. The sequence goes on along the minus strand of NC_085885.1, from coordinate 3,441,722 downwards.
GCCCCAGACCTCGGGCGGTTTCTCCGGCATCCCCACCAACCACGGTCGTATCTCGTCCAAGTACATGCCCTATGCCCTGATCGATTTCGACAAGTTGCAAGTGTTTGTCAACTCGGTCGAAGGAACACCCGAGAACCCTCTCTGGGCCGGCTCCAACACCCAATACAAGTTCGATGTTTCCAGAGTAACAGAGTTGGTGATTCATCTTTATATCCGCAATCCCAATGCGCCACCGGGATCCGGCCGCAGCCAGGATATTTTCCTCGGTGTGGCCCGTATTAACCCCAGATTCGAGGAGAAGCAACCATACGTTGAGGATCCCAAGGCCAGTAAGAAGGACCGGGAAAAGGCCGCGGCCGAACACGCCAACCGGGAAAAGACGCTCGGACAGACTGGTGTGGAGTGGGTGGACGTGCAATATGGCACCGGCAAGATCAAGATTGGCGTCGAGTACGTGGAGAACAGAGCTGGAAAGCTCAAGATTGAAGACTTTGAGCTGCTCAAGGTGGTGGGCAAGGGCAGCTTCGGCAAGGTCATGCAGGTAAAGAAGAAGGACACAAACCGGATTTACGCCCTCAAGACCATCCGGAAAGCCCACATTATCTCTCGGTCTGAAGTGGCGCATACTCTCGCCGAGAGATCGGTGCTCGCCCAGATCAACAATCCCTTTATCGTTCCGCTCAAGTTCACCTTCCAGAGCCCCGAGAAGCTCTACTTCGTCTTGGCCTTTGTCAACGGCGGCGAGCTTTTCCACCACTTGCAAAAGGAGCAGCGGTTCGACGTTAACCGCAGTCGATTCTACACCGCCGAGCTTTTGTGTGCTCTCGAGTGTCTGCACGGGTTCAACGTCATTTACCGTGACCTGAAGCCCGAGAATATTCTTCTCGACTATCAAGGTCACATTGCCTTGTGCGACTTCGGCCTGTGCAAGCTTGACATGAAGGATGAAGACCGTACCAACACGTTCTGCGGCACCCCCGAGTATCTGGCGCCTGAATTGTTGATGGGTAACGGCTACAACAAGACAGTCGACTGGTGGACACTCGGTGTTCTCTTGTACGAGATGTTAACGGGTCTGCCTCCCTTCTACGATGAGAACACCAACGAGATGTACCGCAAGATCCTCAGCGAGCCTCTGCACTTCCCAAGCCAGGAGGTTGTACCGCCAGCCGCCAAGGACCTGCTCACTAAGCTCCTCAACCGCGATCCCCAACAGCGTCTTGGTGCGAACGGCTCTGCAGAGATCAAGGCTCACCCCTTTTTCCATGCCATAGATTGGCGCAAGCTGCTTCAGCGCAAGTATGAGCCCACATTCAAGCCCAGCGTGGTAAGTTTTGCTTCTGTCCCACGATGTACTTGTCTATTACTAACCACATGTAGGTTGATGCTCTGGACACGGCAAATTTTGACCCCGAATTCACCTCGGAGCCGCCACAAGATTCGTACGTCGAGGGACCTGTTCTCTCCCAGACGATGCAGAACCAGTTCACTGGCTTCAGTTACAACCGTCCTATTGCCGGTCTCGGCGACGCTGGTGGCAGTGTTAGGGATCCATCTTTTGTCGGCAGCATCCAGGACCGATAAATGACCAGAGGGGAAAAAACGGCTCATTTTCAGATGGAGAGTGGCTGATAGGGATGAGGGGATAGGGTTATACAGAGATAATGACTGTCCCAGCCCAATACCACGTGGGTTTGGGATAGGCTCCAAGGGGGGAATGATTTGTGCGCAGAGGTGGTACGGTGCGTCTGGTGTGTGTGGGGGGCAGCAGAGGCCCGCGGAGCTGTGCTTCGGAAAGGCGTTGTTGTGTCTTGTGTTTTTTGTCACTACATTTTGGAGTTGGGCATGACCATGAAGGCTTGTTATGGCACTTGTTCTTGTCTTTGTTTTTTTTATATCTACATTTTTTTTTTTTTTTGCTGCTGGCTGAAAAGGGGCCGGTCGAGTCGAGTCGAGTCGAGGACAGCAGAAACCCACAAACCAATAAGCAAACAATGTTAGGCTCTTCAGGCGTATGTAGCGGAATGACAGGGGATGGATGTCACAGCTTCTATTTAGCCCGTGAGGCTCTTATTCAGCACCCGGGGCCAGCGAATTGGGTAAAATGGACGGTGGATTCCTCGAGCGACCGATGGCTTTCGAGGCGGACATTCTGCGGAGTGGGGTGGTGACGTGCACCGTGCCCCGCGTCGTCTTGGTCTTGATTGTTCTGACTGAGCAACAAAGCTTCGTCCGTCGTGATAGATAGTAACCTTCTTATTCCCTCACCTCTCTACCACCCTTTCTTGTTTCTCTCGCACTTTGTGTTTGCTGTGCAATTCTGCAGATACCCCGAGCTTCTGGTAAGCGCCTCTTTTTATTTATTTATATCAGGTACCTGAAACCAACCGTGTCACCTTCTCTCTGCTGTGCCGGACTCACTGCCAGCCAAGCTCTGGGTTCCCGTCCACATGCGGGGCACATCAAGCTCGTCTCTCGGAACTTACATATAATCACCCCACCTTGATGCGCCTGTGCCTGGCCCAAGAGCTTGACACTTCCCACTACCTATCCTCGAAGCTTGCCCATTAATACTTGACTACTACATAGTTTCGTTCCTGTTTGCCATTCTCTTTCCTGTAATAACTACCTACGAATACCGAATAACCCCCATCCTCCTATAATTTGTACCAAGATGGCGCCCGCTTCCTCCCTCTCGGCCTGGTCTGACCTCCACTCCCACCACGAAAGTGTTGGGAAGAACATCGTCCTCAAGGACGCCTTCAAGAACGATCCCAAGAGATTCGACAAGTTCACCCGCAAGATCACCCTCCCCGCCGACATTTCGAGCGGAAGCAATGGCACCGACATCATCTTCGACTTCAGCAAGAACCTCATCACAGAGGAGACCCTCGACAAGCTTGTGAAGCTCGCCGAGGAGGCTGGCGTCGAGAAGAAGCGCGATGCCATGTTCGCTGGCGAGAAGATCAACTTCACCGAGGGCCGTGCCGTCTACCACGCTGCCCTGCGCAACGTCAGCAACCAGGCCATGAAGGTGGATGGTGTCGACGTCATGAACACCAAGGGTGGTGTCAACGATGTTCTCGAGCACATGCGCGTCTTCTCCGAGCAAGTCCGCAGCGGCGAGTGGAAGGGTTACACCGGCAAGAAGCTCACAACCATCATCAATGTTGGTATTGGCGGTTCCGATCTGTAAGAATGACCCCTTTTTCATCCGATCTACAAGGTCAGGGGTTCACAGCCCCGAACTTGACTAACGCTGGATGACAGCGGCCCGGTGATGGTTACTGAGGCGCTCAAGCACTATGGCGCCAAGGACATGACCCTTCACTTTGTGTCCAACATCGACGGCACCCACATCGCCGAGGCTCTTGCCAACTCCGACCCCGAAACGACCCTCTTCCTCATCGCTTCCAAGACCTTCACAACCGCCGAGACCACAACAAATGCCAACACGGCCAAGTCATGGTTCCTTGAGAAGACCGGCGGCAAGGGTGATATCGCCAAGCACTTCGTTGCTCTCTCCACCAACGAGTCCGAGGTGACCAAGTTCGGTATTGATGCCGCCAACATGTTCGGCTTCGAGAGCTGGGTCGGCGGCCGCTACTCTGTCTGGAGCGCCATTGGTCTCAGTGTTGCCCTCTACGTCGGCTTTGACAACTTCCACAAGTTCCTGGCTGGTGCCCATGCCATGGACCAGCACTTCCAGCAGGCTCCCCTCAGGGAGAACATCCCGGCCATTGGTGGTCTCCTGAGCGTGTGGTACTCCAACTTCTACGGCGCCCAAACCCACCTCGTCGCCCCCTTTGACCAGTACCTCCACCGCTTCCCCGCCTACCTCCAGCAGCTCTCGATGGAGTCCAACGGCAAGACCATCACCTCTGACGGCTCCCCGGCCAAGTACACCACCGGCCCTATCCTCTTTGGCGAGCCCTGCACCAACGCCCAGCACTCCTTCTTCCAGCTCGTCCACCAGGGTACTAAGCTTATCCCCTCGGACTTCATCCTCGCGGCCAAGTCTCACAACCCCGTGTCGGACAACCTGCACCAAAAGATGCTCGCGTCCAACTACCTCGCCCAGGCCGAGGCTCTCATGGTGGGCAAGACGGCCGAGGAGGTCAGAGCCGAGGGCAATGTACCCGAGGAGCTGGTGCCTCACAAGGTGTTTATGGGTAACCGCCCTACCACGAGCATCCTTGTTGGTGGTGCCATTGGCCCTGCTGAGTTGGGTGCCTTGATTGTTTACTACGAGCACCTCACTTTTACTGAGGGTGCCGTGTGGGATATCAACTCCTTTGACCAGTGGGGTGTGGAGTTGGGTAAGGTGTTGGCGAAGAAGATTTTGAAGGAGATTGATGAGGAAGGGGCTGGGTCAGGGCATGATTCCAGCACTGGGGGGCTGTTGGGGGCTTTTAAGGCTTATGGTGGGTTTTGACTTGAGGAGAGGGTGAAGGGGAGGTTGTAAAATGGGGTTGATTGGGAGGAAAGACTTTTGGTATTGGGTGGATGGATGGTCGGCGATTGGGCCTGGGATTGACTATAGATGCAACAACCAGAAGGTAGTCTTGTTTTGGTAGGGATAAATGACATGATTATGATGATACAGATCATAAAATAAATTCTGGGTTGTCCCGTGTTTTGATGTGACTGTCAGGGACAGGCGCGGGATAGGATGGGGAGGGATATCGTGGCGAGGCTGAGACGGATGGCCGGCCTTAGCTAGCCTTATGAGGTGAGGGGACAAGGCAGTCCCTGATCGGGTTCTTAACGAGATCCGGGGTACACATACATGGACTTGATGGCCTCTTTTCATTTGGCACGAGTGTCTATCCTATTTTCTTTGCTCTGAATATGGGGTTGCGAGGGATACGTTATCTTCGTCTTATCACATGTAACATGTAACAACAGCAAGAACATTTGGCCTTTATGAGAATTTTCCTGTGGCTGGTGCCACCAAACTGCCAAAGGGGTGTCCTATCCTGGCTGCTGGGAACGTGGCTTTGAACCGTGGAGGTCGGCCTTCATGACATCACATGTACTAAAAGGGAAAAAAAGGTACCTTAGGTAGAGTTGAGAGGATTTTCTTATTGGTTGACATTGTCTGACGATTGTGACGGTTGAGATACAACCGTGTTTGCTGTGCACATACGTGTGAAAAGGCCTTGGTGGGCACCTAGTCCAGCGTGAGAAAAAAAAAAGCATTGCTCAAAAGCATCAAAGAGGTAGTCGCCAGGACTTGCGGCCTTTTGTTCCCTTCCTACCTATCTGTTATACCTGTCAGGGAAACAGACAACATTCACAGTCCCAGGACGAACATCAAAACAAGCCAAACTCGAGGCCGTCCGTCAAGCACAAGCAAAGCACCAACAGCACACAAGCACCAACAGCACACACGCACAAACAAACAGCAAGCATGGCAACAATAATCAATTTTTGATGACCCCCCTTTCCGCCCACCACTCACCCACCCCCAAAAAGCAAAAGCGCCCAAATGCACTCATTACCTGCCCGCCCGCCCAGTCTCATGCCCTTTGGTTTTCTTGTCATGTCATCTCATGTCATATGAAGAGAAGAGTAAGAGAGAAAATCCCATACCACCACCACCACCACAACAACAACAACAACAACAACAACAACAACAACAACAACAACAACAACAACAACAACAACAACAACAACGATAATCAGAGGTAAGAAAACATTGGCAAAGGAAAAAAAAAATACCGCAAGGCCCTCGACATGAGATACATAAAAAGGCAAACTCATCGTCAATTTCGCCTACGAAACTTTTTTTTAGAGAAAAATGTGGATGTGTGCTTTTTGCTTCGAGTGCTCCCCCCCTCTTTCCCTTCAACAGAAAGAATGCAGAGAAAAAAAAACAGAAAAGGCCATGAATATTTCCGCAGTTTAACCCCCTCCCCCCTGGGAGCCCCGGCATAAAAACATCAATATTCCCTCTTTTTTTTGCGTTGCCAACCCCCCCACCCGGTTCCCGTTGAATATCTCAAACGCCCCGACAACAGCAACAAAGACAGTAATAACACATGGGCACCATGAAAAAAGGGTCATCATCTCATCCTTTGCTAACTCAGATAACGCTTCTCTCTCTTCCCTCCAATTTAGTGGTGGTAGTTGTTACCCCAACCACGGGGCTGAGAGTTTCCGCCGTAGTAACCGCCGCCGAAGCCCTGGTTACCATAGCCGTACGAGCTCTGCTGGCTCTGTCCGCCAGTCGCGCTCATGCCGTAGCCACCAGCGGCCGTGTGGCTGCCGTGGAGGCCAGCATGGCCCTGCTGCATGTGACCGGGATAGCCGTATTGACCCATACCGCCCAGGTTGGTCTGCTGGGCAGATTGCGGGGGAGGAAGCCCAGACTGAGATGGTCCGTTGTTCGCTGCGGAGCCGGGTCGGGCAGCGACGCCGAGAGAGGGGCTGGGTCCGGCAGCGCCCTTGGCATCTCCGAAGGACTTAATGTCGTCGACAGCAGAGGGGACAGCGCCGGGCTGAGTGCCGGGAGCGTTGAACGACGCAGCCTGGGACTGGTAGCCAGAAGCACCGCGGCTGAAGGCATCATGCATGCCACCAAATCCAGATTGCTGCTGAGCCGACTGAGATCCCGCACGACCGTAATCGCCAAGACCAGCACCAGCGCCCGCAGCAGCGCCACCGGTCTCCCGGTGAAGAGCAGACTGGCCAAAGCCAGCGCTAGGGTTGGAGTAGCCATAAGGTCCCTGCGACGCAACACCGTATTGGTTGGGCTGATATCCCACATTGCCCTTGCCGTAGGGAGCATAGCCGCCCTGACCGTACTGTCCATATCCGCCCATGTACCCACCATAGTAAGGGCTGTTGGAGTAAGGGTGGTAGGGATATTGATCGGGCTGAGGCTGCTGACCATGTTGAGTCTGGCTAGTCTGGCCGGCCTGGGGAAGAGCCGACGACGCCGACGTAGCAGGAGCCGTAGTGGTTGGTGTTTCCGCAGAGGGAGCGGAGCCAGAACCGAAGCGGGATTGGCCGTGTTGGGCACCGCTCTGGGGGTACTGGCTGATGTTATCAGTCTGGGCGGTGCCATATCCACCGAAACGCTGGGCTTGCGAAGAGGGGCCGTCCTGAGAGCCCTGCTGTTGGTTGTAGTTATAGCCACCATAGAAACCTCTTTGGTCGCCAGAGGTGTAGTAAGAAGGATAATCGTTGGGAGCAGAGCTAAACGCTTGCTGCTGGTTCTGGGTTTGGGCAGCAGGCTGCGTCTGCCCTTGGAAGCCGCCCTCGAACTGCGATTGAGTGGAGGCAGCGGCGGGTTGCTGCTGACCGAACGAATCAAAAGGCTTCGAGGGAGGGAAGGAGCTGTGCTCTTGAGCGGCAGTCTGCTGGCCAAAGCGACCATACTGCTGCTGGTTGTGTTGCGCGGCCGGCTGGGGAGCTGTGTTGTTTATGTCGGTTAGAAACATGTTCCTCGTCTGCGATGCAAGTGAGATGGGCATACCTGGGGCGGCAACTGGGGTGATGGCAGGGACCGCGGCAGGAGCAGCGGCTAGATTTGTGTCAGCAAGTAACCAAGACAAGACAGCAGGGGAAGTCTGAGAAGCCATACCAGCAGGACCTGTTGGAACCTGGGAAGCAGGCTTCTGGGTAGGGGTAGGGAAGCTCTCTGGGGCCGCTGGGGGCTGAACAGGGGGAAGCGAAGCTCTGGGTTGGGCAACAGGAGAATCCTGGGGAGGCTGGGGACGGGTCTCGGGCTCTTCACGATCGCCATCAATGTCGTCCTCAATGCCACCATTCAGGCTGAAAGCACCAAACTGGACAGTAGTGCGTTCGACCTCGGCACGGTTGCCGGGCATGCGAACGGCCTCGAGCTGATCCAAAACACGACGGGGGAAAGCTGGGGTGCGAGTTGTCGCCTTGGTCGCAGTCGCGGCGAAGCCACTGCTGGGAGTGCGCTCGGCCTGGTGCTGTTGCTGGGAAGCAGACAAGGGAGTTGCTGTAGCGCTGCCAGCGGCTCTGGGATCCCAAGAGTCGGCAGCTTCACTTCTCGTGGTCTCGGTCGCTGGGGGCTCGGTTGTGCCAGGGACCTTGTCGAGGTTCTCATCCGTAAGCGCGTCCTTGGAAGGTGACAAGGCAACTTCGGGAATGGCAACAGCGGGTACGACGGGAACAACAGGAATGACTGGCTCAATGACAGGAACAACAACAGCGGGCTGCTCCTCCTGGACAGGTTCGGGAACTGGCTCTTCCTTCTCTTCGACTGGCGCAGCAATCTCGGGCTCGGGTACGACCTCGGGCTCGGCGGGAGCGGGGGGAAGTGGCTCAATGACGGGAGTAGGTTCGGCGGGAGGGGGAGCAGGTACTTCCTTGGGCTTAGGGGCAGGCTTAGGAGTGGTCGACTGTCTCAACATGCTGGCCCATGTCTTTGGGGCATCGGTAGAGGGCTTTGCGGGGGCAGCGGCAGGGGTAGGTTCAACGGCGGCGGGAGCAGGAGCAGATTCGGCGGGGGTGGACTCAGTCCATTCGTTAGATTCGGCAGTCGGGGCAGAGGTATCCCATTCGTTAGATTCCTCAGTTGGGACAGAGAGAGGCTGGTTCTCCTTGACACGGGGACCGTTGGTCGAAGGGTGGATCGACTTTCCGCGACCGCCTCCACGACCGCCGCGCTCGGTCGCTCTGCCACGACCACGGCCACCTTCGACACGGCCACCTCTTGCGTTCCGTAGGCCGCCGGCAGCGCCAGAATCGGCAGTCGTTGTGGTGAATGTGTCATTCTTAGCCTTGGTCTTCACGGGCTTCGAGACCTCGTTCCACTTGGAGAAAGTGCCTAGCGAAATCAGAACAGCGTTAGTAAGGGGAAAGGCATCAGCAGAACCATTGTCAGCTTACCGTCCAGAATCTTGAAGGCAGCCTCATCCGGGTCGCCGTCCGTCTCGCGGAGAGCGTAGAGGATATCAGCATCAGTCCAGTCGGACACGATGTTCTTGATGTTGACAATGTGCTGGCCGTAGAGCTTGCGGAGTTCGCTAATCTCGCCCTCGTCCTCCAGGGCTGGCGAAGAAGATTCTGTGTCGTGTTGCGTGGTGCCATTAGTACCAGCAGAACGGGCAGTGGTGCGACCTCCTCCCCGAGTTGAGAAGCCGCCGCGACCGCCGCGGGCGGAGCCCCTGCCGCGCGGGGCAGATGGCCTGCTCTGTACCTCAGACATTGCTGAGAGTGTGAATGTGGTGTGGTGGTTGGAAGAGATTTGGCGACGGGTCGCGTCACCAGCGGCAGCCCGGTTCAAATCACTGAGAAGAGTGGTTTTGACTGTGCGAGGGACAAGACGTCGGGGCAAAATGGGGGGGTCGAGTCGACGATAGTCAGGTCGTTGGTCAAAAAGCGGTCGGGGGTTGGGGGAGAGTCGAATCGAATCGAGATGCGATCCGGGAAGATGAGATCGAGCCGATGTTGTCGGTAGGAAGTGGCAGGAGAGCCAAGTGCGGATTGTCGAAGGGAAGCGAGGCAAAGACAGACACACACACCCTGGGCCAGATTTTGTCGATTCAGAATTGGTCCGCTCACAAAGTGCACCTGCGAAAGCAGTGACCACCCACACCCAGCAACAGAGCCAGCCAGCAGCCAGCAGCCAGCACCTAAAAACCCACCATTCAACGCGTCCCAATGCAACCAAGCAGCCCCCAACTTCAGGGCATCAAACACGCCAGGGCAGCCTCGAAGTCATTGTTTCACTTTGTAGTTATGGATAGTCCAAGATATATTTCTCACTTTTCCTTCCCGCTAGATTTGATTCCTTTTCCCGGATCCTGTTTACAGCTCCTTTCCATTGTACGTATCCCTCTGGACTTTGCACAGGGCATCCCCTCTTCCGCCATACCTTTCCCAAGGTAAGGTACCTGGTCAGGTACCTCTCATAACCAACCCAAGTCTAGGCATAAACACAACAACGCATCCGTCACGAGGAATTCCTTGGGATCGGTGCCCTTTGCTGCAATTGGAGACAACTGGAGACAAACTGGGGGACCCCACCGCTTTGCTCAACCACAATGATTCAGAGCTGAGTGAGAGATGGGGTTTTGCCTCTTTGGAGAGGCACCTGATCACCCGACTTAGTCTGATCACGAGAGACCCCAAGTCTGGGGCAAAAGGTAACCAACCGGCTTGTCAAACAAAGGAAAAGGGGCAAAAAGCAACCCCGACAGAGAGGGCTGGGAGGGCAAGAAGGGCTGTGGTATGCAGGAAATTGCAGCAATTCAGCTGCAGCCTCCCCAGAATGGACGAGATGCCGCCCTCTCCAGTCAGGGACCCTGGAACCAGACGACGTCAGGGCTCTGGCCAGGTACGATCCCCAACACGGCATAGCGTCAAGCTGTTGGGTTGCACATCACATACATAGGTACCCCTGATGTCGATGATACAGAATGCAAATCAATGTTTATCTTCTTGATTGTGCTGTCGCGGTTGAAATGCCAAATGCTATGGAATTTCTCCATATTCTGGCACACCGTTGATGCCCGAAACCGGCGTTTGGTGGAAGGGCACCAGCCACTGTTTGCAGGAGGATGATCTGGACAATTAGCGTCGTCCCTACTGAACTCCACGAAGCACGGCTGCTTCCGCCTGTGAATGGTCTTGTCGCTTGTCTTGGTTCAGAAAAGCTACTATGGGGACCGGTGGCCGGTAGCATGTAACGGGCACCAGCCTTAAAGCTGCGGAGAGGCTCAACTTTCACACCAGCCAGGAAGAAGAGTACGACTCGTCGGTCGAGTTTCACCTCTCGACAGATGTTTGCTTAAGAGCTTTAGAGTCGGGAAAGTGGCACGTGACAGAGGGGATGCCGAAACTGATAAGATAGCATTGCCTTGGCATTACTGCGCACAGAGTGGGAACATTGTCTCTTTTCTGATTGGTCATGAAATCTGGACCTCAGCTGGCTGGTGTGGGGTTGAACCGTCATCAGCTCACGTCAAGCAAGTCAACACCAAGGAGTCCAAGCTTGAGCTCGTCACCCGTGATCACCTAGATACAATCACCCTTCCCGACAGTCAACCAGCCACAAAATGTCCAAAGCAAAGGGGTGGCAGGCCGTCTCCAAGACGATATCTAGCTTGGTGCCCCCAATCCATCAACCGCTGCCCCTCAGCAAACGCGATTCCCAGCGCCTTCTCGATGCCCTCAAAACCTCCTTTCGCAGCGAGTTGGACAGGCAGCATGGCCCTTCACCTAACCCCCTATCCGGCCCGAAAGCATCAACCACCCTGACTTCAGCTTCTGCCTCCTCAGCTGAGAAGCCCGACGTTCCCCACCGACCTACCGATGTCCATCTGCACTCCATCCTCAACAACCCTTTGCTCAACCAAGCGTCATCACCACGTCGAACATCGGGGATAGGCTCGCCATACGACCATGATAAGGAGGTCTTTCAACAAGCTGTGGCAAAGGGCCTCATGACAATTCCACGAGCCCACGGATTCCTCCTCAAAATCTTCAAGACAGCCGAGAAGAACACATTAAGCCAATCACCACTCTATGTACCATTGCAAGGCACCGGCGCCGGTCTTCTCGTCCTCCAATGGCTCAAGGCTTCCGGACAACACAACACCTATTCCTGGCTCAGCAACCAAAAGTTCAGCGTCCTGTTGCTACGCTTCATGATTGCCGAGGGTCTTGACGACATGGTGTGGATCTGGCTGGAGAGAGTGATGAAGCAAGCATCATCTGTCAACACCATGCACTCGAGGATATGCTCCGACCTTCTTATCAAGCACTTTATTGCTGCTCACACCTGTACCGAAGGACTCCGAGACGCCTATTCTTCCGTCATCCAGGTAGAGTCTATGCTCAAGAAGAACGAGCTCCCATTGAACCAACTGGGTGATGCTTGGAGTTTAGTAGCATGGAACAGTACCGTTGCTTCATGGAAGCATGCCAAGGCACCTGTCAGTCTCTTTGAGCCCTTCGTGGCCATGAGCATCGAGCTGGAACGTCGCTTGCACGAGAGGGCTCATCTTGACTTGTACCACCCAACAGATCCGTCCGCAGAGCTGGCGCTGCAGTACTTCCGCGAAGACGACTCTTTTGTCAAGAGGTTACTGTCGCAGTGGGATCCAGCAGCTGCGCCAAAGATGCCACCTTATGTACAAAGGGTTATGGCTTTGGGCATTGATGCTGCCAACCATCTCATGAGTGCTGACCGGGTAAGGGAAGCAAATACTATCTTGGACTGCATCAGTGGTATCCAGAATAGGATCCAAGAGATTGTTGGCGGTGGCAGTGGGGAGCTGAAGCCGGCGGTTTAAAGGGCTCGGTGGGATGGTGAAAGGAGTGATTTGAGCTGTTGATGACGAATTATACCAGCGCTGAAAATGCGCACAAGTCCAGATGGACATGCATAACAAGGGAAACATGGGATCTGGGCATAGGAGTTTAACTAGGACCACAACTGCCCTTGCCGAAATGGGATCAGAGGCATACGGCCACAGAATATGGGACAAAGCGGCGCACGGAAATATATCGGTTTAATGTACATACATTTTGGTAACAACACAGCATCTGAAAATTCCACTGTCTTTGAAGGCTCTGCATTTACATCAAGAAGAGTCTAGTCGTATATATTTCTCGTTGCCTCGTAATCATCATTTCTCTTCCCGTGTACATAAAATGACCGCTTCCCATCCATCCAGAAAAAAAGGGGGTATCCAAACTTCGCCAACAAGAAAGTAGTAACGACAGAAACCCAGTTATTTTTACCCAACTCAAGCGCTCGTAACCTCGCCCTCCAACCCATTCACCACCCTCAACGCCCTCCTCGGCTTCATCACCACGCTGAAAAAGCTCGGCTCCTGCCCCTCGAGCAACCGCTCCGTCGAACTGGCGCTTTCCCCGCTCGTACTCCCCCTTCGTTCAACCTTTTTGCCCATCCCAACCTCCTCGTCCTGAATATGATCACCAGGTGACGCCCCCGAAGGTCCAGAAGCAGTAGTATTGACCGCAGTCTGGCTACTCCCTTGACCACCCTCCTGATCTCTCCACCACTGCCCCGGCCGCTGTGGCACCCCAAGATCGTGGTGGGCGCCGTCGTCGTCGTCAAACATTGTTCTTGGCTCCACCCCCCCTGCGCCGGACGACGTCGCAAAAAGTGAGTCCGTCGTGGAGGTAGACATCCGATTGGAGGGGTAGTACCGCTCTTTTTCCGTGACGACCGTTCCGTGGTTGCTGCCGCTCTTGTTGGACTTTTTGCTTCCTTTTCTCCCGCCGCCGAAGAAGGCCGCCAGGCCGGAAAAGGTGCCGGTTGAGGCTCCTGCCGGACCGGAGTAGCGGTTTGCGACGGCGAGGTGGGAGCGGTAGGCTTTTACCTGGCGGCGGTACAGCCAGGCGCAGTAGCCTAGGTAGAGGGCTGCTAGCCCGGCCAGGGCGGCGATGACGCCTGCTGCGATAAGGCCTCCTTTTCGGGATTCGGCATTGTTATTGTTGCTGTTGTTGCTGTCGGGAGATTGGGGGTCGGAGCCGGGGGGAACGGTGGAGGTTGCGTCGGGGCCCCAGGCGGTTACGGTTGCTGTGCTACCTGGGAGTGTCCAGATGGGGGGTTTGCCGGTGGCGAAGGGACCGGCGGTGGGTTTACCGACTAGGGGTTGGGAGACTGTTGCGCCGCCGGAGGGGGAGCCGCCGATTACTTCTGCTACGGGGTCGGGGACGGTGTACCCGTAGGAGGCGCCTAAAACGGAGTTCTCGGGGGAGATGTCCGGGGGGTGATCGAGGGAGTTGAAGCGGGAAGACCAGGTGAGGGAGGAGGCGTTGAAGACCCAGATGCCAGGGGATTCGCATGGGGTGGAGGCGCCGGTGTAGCCTCCCAGAACAATGATTTGGCCGTCGCGGAGGTTGCAGGTGTGGCCGGCGCGGGCTTTGGGCGCGGTGGAGGAGGAGGAGAACGAGGGGGCTTTGATCCAGGTGAAGGCGGGGATGGAGAGAATGTACATGTCGTTGTACTGGGTTTGTGTTTCCTGCAAGATGTCAGTGTTCGCCTCTTCGGATTGCAGAAAAAGGGAAGCCTCACCCCAAGATCTTGACCACCATACACATAGATCTGAAAGCTACTCGCATCCGGCGCGCTCGCCACAACCGCACAAAGATTCACCCTCACCCTCGGCGCCTCCCCAGTCGTCTCCTGATGATACCACTCCGACGTCTCGATGTCAAAAACATCCAGCGTCCTCAAATCATCAATCAGGTCCCCTCCCACTTTCCCTCCCGCCAAACCAATCAATATCCCCCTCTCTCCCCAGCCTGGCACAAACACCAGTGCCGCATCTCCCCGTTCCGAGAAGGCATCCTGCACCTGCAACCCTCCCTCGGTAATATTTCTAAACGCACCCTCACTCCCCGCCCCATCAATCCTCAACCCGTCATTCACATAGCCCGGGTGGGTAAACTCCAACAAACTCTTCAGGTACAACCTCGGCACATGTATCGACCATCCAGGTGTGGTGTGGCTGTCTAGATGTCCACCAAAATACCAACTCAACCCCAACTCAGGCACAGAGATACCAGCTCCTTCGGCGGCGCGCTCAAGGGGGATGTCAGCGTCGGTGGAATAATTCCCCGCGGTTGTCTTTGGGTTTTTGAACTCGTCCCAGGACTGGGACTTGATCGAGTAGCGCCAGATGGAAAGCGGAGGGACGTCTGCGACCGGTTTGTCTGAGAATTGCCCGCCGTAGAGGTAGAGGTTGTTGTAGTCGTTCCACAGGTAGCCTAGGGATACAGCGGGGGGACCGGAGGGCTGGGGGAGGCCGCGGAGGGAGGGGGAGGTGATGTCCCAGCTGCGGGTCAGGTCGAGGACGAGGAGGTTGTTGTCTGCAGAGAGGTGAGCAAGGAGCAGGTAAAGGTGCGATAAGTGACAGGTGCTTACTCCAGTTGTCATACGTCTGGTCGGGCGTATTCGATGCCTGGCCGCCGTAGATATACAGAGTCCCGTTCAGCTGGGCGGCTTGTTTCAAAAAGTCAGCGTGGTCAAGTTGTGACACAAAGTAGGCAGCCGGTCAACTCACTCTGATGAGCCCATCGCTTGCACGCTTTGGTTGGGCTGTCAGCCCTCGTCTCGAGTATCGGCCCGGGCTTCATATCTCGATAGTAGATCACGCCGGCGTCGGCACCAGCAAGCGGCGCAACCTCCTCAGCACCCTTGTAATAACTAAACGCAGGAATTACCACAGCAATAAGCAGTGCAATCGTGGAGAGTCGCGTGAAGCTAGAAACGCTGGGAGGCGGCGCACTTGATGCTGTCCTCACTCTCGGCCGTCGACCGGGCGTCAACCTCGAGTACCACGGCTTCTGTGATGGTGATGTTGGTGACTCGGCTTCGTCTCGCTCGTCTCGTGGTTGCCGCTGTTCAGTATCGTCCTTCCCATCGTCACTCGTATTTCCCTGCGCGGTGTCTGGTCGATGTGTGCTTGTTGGTGAGGCGAGTCCCGTGATTTCTCCAAACTCGTGCTCGCTGAAATAGGGACCGTTGGGTTCCTCCGTGTCCAAGCCAACCTCCCTAAACACCGACTTGCGATCTTTTCGAATCTTTCCCGTCATGGAGAAGAATAACGGCGGCGTTCCTGAGCCTTCGCGAATTCGATCATTGGTGCATCTGTGGTGGAACTTGGGCCTGGCGGGGCGGGTTGAGGATATTTCAGGGTCCGAAGAGCTCTTCGGTAGTTGGCCGACGGCCATGGTGACAGCAGCCGTCCTGCAGTGTCGTGTTGCGTCTTCCTGCGTCCTGCTGCAAAGCCACTGATGACGATCGCCGCCGACCTCTGGCCCAAAACGATAAGGAAGGGTGCCAGTGTTGCCACTTTGACCTAGCAGGTTTGGAGGGTAGGAAAGGCCACCAGCCACACGCAAGCAATGAGGTCACAGCACGGGAAGCCGAATGTGTGATATTCCTGGAAGTGTTCTTCCAGTGATATAATGGGGCGAGAAAATGGTGAGGAAGAGGGAAGCATAACGGCTCACAACTCGAGTCTGTGGAGGGTGCATGGGGAAGACGAGAGGGTGGGCTTTACTTTAATGTGCCCAGAAATACGAATAAGAATCAGGAAATGCAAAATAACAACCCCTCTTACGCTTTCATTGTTTTCCATTTCTTTTGCCCATGTTTCTCGGCACTCTACACTAGAGGCGTGGAGGCGTCCAAAACGGCCTGGAGGTGTGAAGATCCAGGACACGGTGCAAGGTCAAGCTTGGTGGTCAGCAAACGCGGTTTGTGCAACGGGGCTCCAGCAGGTTGACAGCTGTTGGAGTGGAAAGCAACGCTCCAGAGGCAACGACATCATCGGCCGCGGGCAGCAGCAAATGGGAATTCGTCAAGAACCGCTTTCCATGGTCCAAATCTCGATCCTAGCAAAAACATGTCGAGTGTGGCCGTGCCTTGGCCCGGTTGCCGGCAGTTCCCTTGCCGGCAGGAACACAGGGTCGTATTGGTGAACGTGCCTCGATGACCTCATCCACTTTCATGCTGCTCTCTGCCTTGGCAGCCATGCCATTCAACACCATCCTCCGAACCAGCAATGCGTAAATTAAAACATTTCACGGGGTCGGGTGTCAGTCAGCTTTTGCCTGCAGCAAGGCCGCAAGGGTTCATGGCAATACTGGAGAGAGAATAATTCCCATTCAGAAGGGGTGTGTTTGTTGGAGAGGGTGGGGCCATTTCTGCGTCAGCTTGTGGCTCGTCCCATGTGTGGCTTGAGTGTGGCTGTGCAGCCCCTGAACCCCTATTCCATCTCAACCACCTTTAACATGAACATCCGGCCCAGTATGATAAGAGCTGACTTTGGGATACAGACTTCTCTGAAACATTTATATTGTACTACGTATCGAACCACCAGCCTGTGTAACCTGTCATCATGAAGCTGGAAAATGGCGAGCAGCTGAGCCAGGTCGAAGTTGGGCAGAGCAAGTTCACCAGCTATTCTTTCCCTCTGAGCCGGTTATAGAGGGCTCTTTTTCCCTGGAGGGCTTCGATGTGGAGCCACTGGTTGGTTGAGGCAGGAACTACTGGCACACCCCGCCTCTAAGTAGCCCTTTCCTCGGTGAGCCGGGAGTAGTGAGTTCAGGCCTGGGCCGTCTAGGTATTTTTCGCGCCCAATTGAGTCTCCTCGAGGATCTCCATGAAGCTACATACTTTCATTATCATTGCAACTATCAACAAAGGAAGAGTTTTGAGTCTATCAAACCTACCCACCTCGTCATCTCGCGCCTTTGGTCTATCGGACATCAGTTCAACATGTGTGTGGTAGATTGGTTCGATTATAGAGGCACAATCCAGGACCCTGATTCATGCCACTCCGCTCAGCCAGTCACAGTCCACAATTGTGAAACAGAAACCTGTTCCTTTGAGATTATTGCACAGTCATGCGGCTTCCATCCATGTCGGTTCCGTCCAAGCTACACGATTGTCATTCCGCTCCCGTGTTCTGACCATCTCGACAAATACATCAATCAAGTGCAGCAGGCCTGGAACGACGTCCTTGCAAACACGATGGTCGACGACCTGAAGAAGATTGAACTACCAAGCTACGGACTTCTGGTCAAAGACGCCATCATGAGCTACTAGGATCGACGATTTGGGAGATTTTTGGGCCACACCAACAGCATTTATCATCACAGGACAACTTACCCTAGTCTTTATCGTGGAGGGGCACCTGGCTACGATTACACAACCCAAGCCCCTTATCCCCCGCCTGATACCAGCCAGTGGGTTTCATTTTGCAGAGATATGAAAAAGGCAGGACAGCTCTTCGCCGACAGCAGCCGAGGTATTCAACTATGGAAGTGGAAGGACGGGAAACCCCCAGAGGTGCAACGCTTATTTTAGTTTAAGGATGTTACCCGAGACACAGAGACATAGCTTCCACACTCCAGCCACGTTGAGCTCCTGCGAGAAAGTGTCACCGACGACTTCGGGCTATGGTGTCAATATGGGAACTAGAATGGTTGATTTTCGTTCTGTTTTCGACTAAAGCGCGCTGAAGCGAACTGGATCGTGCGGCTGGTGCTGTTGGTTTTGGCATTTTCCCTGTGTCCATGGTTAAGCTTAACATTATTTTGTATCCTGGAGACAGAAATGCACCAGAGTTCAGGGTTTAGCATCACCGTTAATTGAGCCTGTATTGCCTTTTTCAATAGTCTTGCTTCCTAAATTATACCTCGATGAGGGAACTAAGCAACATTGGGTTCATAACGAGCTCTCAGATAGGCGGATGCACGGGACCCACGGAAGTTGAGCCACTCACACAGGATGAGAGGAGGCAGAGGTCTGCCAGTTTCAACTGATCTCGCAAGGACATGTCAAAACTTTAACGTATCGTGAAGTGCTGAAATGGCCTGGCATCATGTCACGTGGTAGCACATCGCATCTATCCATGTTTCAAAGTCAAGAAACTAATGACAAAGACTGCAGAACGAGAATACCTACACACTCCCACACATAAGGCCCTCTTGGCCATTGCAGACAACTATTACCCATTCAGCAACCATACTCTATTCTAACCATTTCTGACCACAAAACCTCCAGTTTTCTACCAAGCGCGAAACATCTATCTTCGACTTCGTCATGTGCCGCGCAGTCAAATACCTGTCTATCGGTACAATACAGCGGTTTACCACCTGCAAAAACCACAAACGTGAGCACATGGAATCTATTCAACGACGAATACAACGACATTTTCAAACTTTTGCAAACGCAGCTCAAAGGGAATAGCTGACGGGAAGGTGGACTGGGAGAGATATCTGGCTCATCGGGAGTCTATGCCTCAGCCATTCGACGACTTTTGCTATGATATTGGGGCAGCAACGACTTGGTTCCCACGCTCTGACAAGAGAACTGGGGTTCTGATGTGGGCTGGTCGTGGCATGCAGCCGGAAATGGTACAGAGGCTGTTTTGGTTTGAGGATTATTACCGGAGGGGCCTTCGTCGGCAGTCGAGACGCCAGTCAATGTGCCCTGTTCCACATGGGCCCGCCTCAACAAGAACGAGCTTGTCGAATTCAAGAAGAAGAACAAGATCATAAGAGCTATCGGTATTGTGGCAACTGAAGGCTTCGGAAAGAATGGGAATAGGAGGTGATCTTGGTGATGCTAGCGAGGCAACACGTAGTCATTGTTATAAAAGTACCTTACCTAGGTACCTATGTAGATAAATAGGTGTAAGCTTTGAGAAGAAATTACTCAAGTTAATTCTTATAAACTTGGAAGGGACTTGGGATAGTCCGAGCACAGTGACCATTGGGTTTAATAGAGCTCAGGCACAAGACTTGAGATATCACCTTTGTGAAACTGCTTCTCAGGTTTCTGACTGTTTGTTGTGCAGACTACCGGGTAGTTCAGCTTGGACATTCTTACCTACCTGATTGTTTAAGCCACCGGCGTGTAGCTTGTAGCTTGGCTTTGAGATGTCAATTTTGACGGTGTTTACAGCACGTGATATCCTGCCGCTTTAACGTCTGGCTGTGGCTGCCCAGCTCATGTGTAAGTAGCTATAATGTTGGCTTGATCTTTTCCAGCCTGCTCTTGAACCTAGCCTGTCAGGCATTTGTGCAACCTCAATTCATCTGCCAGCGCACATTCTCATGCAGGCTATTAAGCACACAGCCAATATTGCATGGCATAGCCCAAGAATGCCTAACGGCATCGCTAAGACTGCATTCTGCGCTCACCGGTCGTTCTCCTCCATTTCTCTTTTTGCCTCTGCCCCCCTCTCTTTCTCCCATCATCGCCCGATTGCTTCCTTTCCCCTTCCCTTCCCCCCCTGACTTGAACTCCCTGATACCAGCAAAAAGAGCTCACCTCTTACGTTCAACACACGTTATCTGCCCATAAGCTTCCACCATGTCGAATCCAAACAACATGGAGTTAGTCGCGAAGGCGATGGATCTTTCCACTCGCACTATTGATCTCCTCGCTGTACTTGGCAGACTGACCGAAGGAACAGGAACCGTGGCATTGATTGCCCGGGAGCTGGGCCGTTGGCTAGGGAGAGAGGGGGTTGAGGAAGATGAACTTCGTTTCTTTCTTGCCAAAACCCAGGCGCTGGCGATGCCCAACCGCGATGAGAGGGTTCTGAGATTCTTCAGTGCGGTTACCACGACCCGTCGGCAGTCGACGGTAGTGCCCTTTAGTGTGCAGCCGTTCGGATCCATGGGAAAATACCTCGCCAGCGATCCTTTGCAGCAGTGGATCTCGTCCACCATCTGCTGCCTATTCCGGTACCACGACGAACGCTATATCAAGTCTTTCCTCTCTTTCTTTCTGATCCTCAGCGCACAAAAGGGCGGTGAGGTGCCGCCTAGGCAATACAAGATCAACTCGATGCCGGAGAAGCTCCGATTAGACCCCGTCGTCAATAAGGTGGTCCAATCCACGTGGCTTCACGTTGCTAACGCAGGGCTGCTCGGCAACGATAATGAATGCCCGCGTCTCCCCGACGAATTTGACTGGGCTTGTACCGAGGGCCATGACCTCGACGAGTATCAGCTTGCTATTCTTCTTTCCAAGATCTCCCGGTTGTCTTCACGGGAAATTATCATTCAGAGCAAGCATATCTTGACCAACCTTGTTTTGTGGTTGTCGTGGCACTATGCAGGACGCCTCCGTGTTGTTGTCAGTGGCAGGATCGTCTATGACCGTGTACTGGGTCCGGAGGAGGGAACTGTGGAATGTCGTGTGGCCGTATTTTGCGCGGAGGAACCAAAAAAATGCTCGTTCTTCGAGAGAGATCGAGACGAGAAGGACCCTCGCGACCACCGCATCCACGTGTTTGAGAGCATCGCAGGCAGCCTACATCTATTATTCAAAAACGACTATTCCAGCTTTGCATCCCCCCGCGGAGGAGTTTTTGTTCGCCAACCTCTTTACGAGTGGCCGCATCGTTACCCGAAACAAGAGAATCAAATCAAGAGCCTTACCCGGGTGGCTGCGCGAGAACTTTTGAAATGGTTTTTGGGGCTGCCGGTCGTGAAAGACCACATTCCTCGCTTTACATGCCCTTCATTCAGCCTTGAGCTATTCAGCGCCACAAAGGACAACTCTCACGCCCTGAAAGTCGGAGATTTGCTAGGCCGGAGTCCTTCGCTTCTTAACATGTGCAGCGACCAGCCGAAACAGCATTCTGTCGTCTTCTCAGCACAAGATGTCGAAGAGAATGACTCGACTGACCCCCAAAAGTTGTGGGGTTCATCGGATCAGAAGACTGAGGATCTGATCAACGATATTGTCGTGTTTTTCCCCATCCTACGAGACCTGGTTAACGATCTTGCGAAGCTGTGTGAATGCCCATATTGTTTCGCGGAAAGGTCATTCAAACGGCCTAGTGATAAAAGCAAACATCTTCGTTACGACGAGAACTGCTTGGCATACATGGCCGTTAGTGAGGTCATGTTCTACTTTTCCCATGGCATCGCGGATGCGTTTGGGGCACCTGATGCTTGCGGAGCCACATCATTGGGAGATAATCTCCGGGGGGACCTCGGCGGCTGGGAAATATTGAGGAACGCCATCACCCGAAGGGGGTCTGACACTCTTACCAATACGTCGCGAGGTACCATCCAGTGGTCTACTATGTTTGACACAGCGCTGCATGTCTTTCTTGGCGTTAGCTCCCAGGACCTCCTCCGGGGGCAGGAAAAGAACTCCCGTGGCCCATGGTTTGTTGCCGATACACGGAGCATTGTTGCTGTTCAGTATGGCTCTCTTGCCGTCATCGCTCCGTGGCTGGATATCTCCGAGCCCCTGAGTTGTAGGCGGTCTTTCCGGTTAGAAGTCGTGCAGGGCCAGCTTGCGCTGGACAGCGGGGAGGTTGACGGTCAGCATGTTTTCAGGAGGATGGCGGGTGACATGTGTGTTTTTGAAGTACCGAGGACTGAAGACGTGTCCGAATTTAACTCGCGGTTTTCGCCCGAGGTGTATGAGGCAGGAGCTGCGTTGTCCTTAGAGGCGGATAAATCTGAGGAGAAATGGGATTGGATCCTTGTGCCGGTGAACGAGGTCAAAAAAATGCTTCTGCTGAGGGTCGCATCTGAGGAACACTCGCGAATGATTGACCCTAGCAATACACTCCGACAGTTGTATCGCTTGGTCGAGATTCCTGCTTGCGCTCATCCACCCGCCGGCAAAGCGCTGGTGCCTCGGGGGACTTCCGTCGAGGTACATGGCTTTGGGGAACTACTTGGACGCTGGGGAGAGCCGAATTACGACACAGACACGGACAACATCAGCGATGAGGGTGAAACGGTGGATTCCTGCTCGGACGAAGACTCCGATTTTGTTTCAGATGCTGAGAACTCGGACATGGACATGACTGGTGATCGGCTCGGGCCTTCTTCAACATCACCGCCCCGGAAGCGATTGAAGCTGGAGTCGCCATTTCTCATCCGTACGTCTCACGTTTTGGATTCCGCTTTCAAATTCAATGCGGCAATGGCACTGTCGTCCGACGTTCCTCTTGTTGCTTCAGGACAAAGCTGTTTGGAATGTGGTATAGAACACGCCAAGTCAATCCGGGAGGCAGAACGAGCTCGCCCCAGCTTTAGTGGAGAGGAAGAGCAATACTTTATCGTGAATAGGGTCAAGAATCCTGCTAAAACAACTCCGTTGGCCTTACGCGGTCGTCCAGCGGTACAGGCAATTGAAAGCGCCGAGGGTCTTGCATAGACAGTCAACCATCATATTCGCAGCGATATTCGCTAGACAGGCTTAATCGACAGAAGGTACCTCGGTAGATAGCGGCCCAGACGAATAGTTGTGGCTATATGAAAGACTAGAACATGAAAATAAAGCTTGACCTGCACTATCAAGAATTGAACATCATCTCTCTCGGTGGCTGTTTAGATTGGTGTCTTCGTATCGCATGGCGTTCCCAGATGGACAAGACATGCAAACCAGCCTCATATCAGGGCTGAGACTCTGACCTATCAGCGTGCCTCGTCCCTCACCCTAGTGACTCATCACCGATCTTCATCTTCAGCCTTCGACTCTCAGCTTGTCGAACACATATGTTTATCCATCCAAGTTTGAAGTCTTTTAGAAGTCTTAATAAACACCCTCTCTCCACAACCCGATCCGTCAAACCTCCCAAATTCCTCTCTCTCACCAATCACCACCATCTCGCCAACCCATGCAAACATCCCACCAAGCACAATGTCCACCCCCACCCCCTACAAACAAATCCGCGCCCTCCACACCCCTCGAACAATAACCCTCTACCAAGCCTACAACCACCCCATCGCCTCCGCCGCCGTCTCTGCTCAATCCCTCACCGCCTCCCCCCTCTTCAAAACAACTCGCATGACCTGGATCAAGCCCTCCTGGGCCTGGATGCTCTACCGCTCTGGCTACTCGTTCAAAGACGCCAACCAATCCCGCATTCTGGCGCTCACAATGTCACACGAGGATTTCCTTTGGCTGCTTTCCCATGGTGTGGTTTCCCACCGAAGCCCAGAGGAGAAGGGAGATCAAGGGGGGAAGAAGCTGGGGGGTGTAAGGATACAGTGGGATCCGGAGAGGGATGTCAAGATGGAGAGGTTGGGGTACAGGAGTATCCAGATTGGGATTCCGGGCGGGGAGGTCTGTGAGAGATGGGTCGGGATGGTGAAGAAGATTGAGGATGTTACTGACAAGGCGAGAGAGTTGAAAAGAGTGATTGATGAGAGACCGGAGGTAACGGTGGGGGTGTTGAAGGAGATGGGGTTGGTGCCGGAGGAGAAGGTGTTTGAGATTGAGGATGAGGAGGTGAGGAAACGGTTGGGGATGGATTGGCCGGTTGAGCCTGAGTAGGGAGGGAAAATGGGGTATAATCATTATATTAAAGTCATAAATCGTGAATGGTATATACTCTCAGCCCATGCTGATTGATCAGAGAACAAAATTTACTTGAAGAGCTTGCCAGCCAGGCCGCCGAGACCAGCGGTGATCTTGTTCTCTTCCTCCTTGGCGGCAATGGGGAAGTCCTTGCCGGTGGCCTTCTCGTAGCCGTCACGGATGGTGTCGGCGATGAACTTGTCCTTGGCCTGCTCGGCGGCGGACTCGTTGGTCTGAGGACCGGCCTTGAAGACGTGCTCCTGGACGAGGTCGATAGCTATATTCTGAGTTAGCACTTGGTTGGTAAAAAGAAAAATGGTGATAAGTACCCTTGTCAAGAGCATCCTCCTTCTTCTCGGACTCGGGACCGCCGCCTACAACGCCGTGGAGCTTGTTGAGGAGGGCATCGGCACCGGATTGTGGCTGCTGGGGCTGTTGCTGGGTGATCTGAGTGGATTGGGTGGCGCTGGAGACGAGTGAGCCGAGCAGACCAGAGGCACCGCTGGTCTGGGTCTGTTGTGGCTGCTGCTGGGTGTTGCTGGTAACAGGCTGGGTAGACTGAGTGGCAGCAGAGACAATGGAGCCGAGGAGGCCACCGCTGGTCTGAGTCTGCTGAGGTTGCTGCTGTTCTTGCTGCTGGGCAGACTGCTGGGGCTTGAGGGCCTCGCCGGCGACCTTGCTGAGGAAGTCCATTGTGTCTGGTGTGGAAAGGGGTTGGTTTGTTTGGTTGAGAAATGTGCAGGATGGTGTGGTTGCCAAAGTAAACAGAGCTGGAAACAGTTCGATCTAGGACCCTTATGTACGTCTGGTCTCTCCCAACGTTGAGGGATAAATGTCCCACTGCAAATGAAGGTGGGGATGCATCTCTTCAGCTGGAGCTGTCAAGATTCATGACTGCGGGGGCCAATGGACGAGGGATGGCTGGCTTGGCGAGAGAGACAGGTCCTTGGGATGAGGCAGTGCTCTGCATGTCTCTCATGGTTGGCCAGAAGGAGCCTGGTTCGATGCGGCTAGGGCGCGGGTATGGGCTGGCCTCATGGGGATACCGGGTGGCTTCAGTGGGTATTTCAGGCATACATGGGTTTTGGTAGTCTTGGTGATAACGGTGCTCCCGTGAATCTGTTGGGATGGATGGCGTGAGAGAAAGAAGAAGTCTACGAGTGCGGCCTCCGGCTGATCCCTAGATGCTGTCGTCGGCAGCTGATGGTCCAGTGATCTCCAGACAAGCTCAGGCACCAAGACCATCTGCAAGCAAACCCGAACTTTTGCTTGACCATCTGGACCCTTGGCTTCTTGGACCCTGCATCAATGCATCCCACCTGGAGGATGCGGGGCACCCTTAAATCAGATCTCATCCATGTGGCCCGTGCAACCGGCTGCCCGCCGGGACTTGAATTACGCGATTGGTGCGAGGCGGCTCCACTTCTTCCCCAACTCCAACGACAGCCCCGGTGGAGCTTCGAGAGCCGTCCCGTAAGCCGAACAACCCGCCGCCACAGCCCGCAACTCCAGCTTTTAGCTTCTAGCATCAAAGCTTGCTTTGTATAGCTTTTTTCTTTGGCGTAAAGATTACGGACAACACCAGACACAATGGACTACGTTCAACAGAGAGTGGCCCAAGAGGCAGCCAAGGCAGAGGGCGCTTCAGCCAGGTAAGCATTCACCCCCCCCCAACCATCCCCCCGCCATCCTACGTCTTGGAGAAGCTAGCTAACAACCATTGCAACAGCTCCTCCTTCTTCACCCCCCTCAACATCATCGTCCTCCTCTTTGTTCTCTATGCGACCTACAGCTTCCTTAGGCCAACCCCTCCCCCCGCTCTCCCCAAGGAGGAACCAGCAGTCGTCTTCAAGACATTCACCCCACGAACACTTCTACCGTACAATGGCGAGAACAACATGCCCGTCTATCTCGCTGTGAAGGGCCGTGTTTTCGACGTGACTCGCGGACGGAACTTTTATGGTCCTGGCGGCCCCTATGCCAACTTTGCTGGCCGCGATGCCTCCCGTGGGTTGGCCAAGGGTAGCTTTGACGAGGATATGCTGACCAAGGATCTGGATGGGCCGCTGGATACACTTGCCGATCTGGATCAGGAGGAACTGGACGCTATGACTGGGTGGGAAGAGAGATTTTTGGAGAAGTACCTGGTTGTTGGAAAGCTGGTTGCTGTTGGGGAAGAGGAGAAGGAGGAGTAGGTGCGGGAAAGGAGTAGGGTACGAAGTTGTAGGAAAGCATGGTCTGGTGCGGTTGATGTTTTCTTAGGTATAAACCCTTGATCTATTTCGGGATGGTGTCCTTTCTGGTAGAATTCTAAATGCAACTTGTCTTCTCGGGAGCACTGGTTGTGACTTGATTGCGGTTCATATGTTATATTGAGGACCCACTAGCTCGTGGAGGCAGAACTGTAGAGCTGGAACTCTAGCAAGTATAAAAGAAACAAAGTTTGCAATGACTCAAGCCACGCACCTTTCCAACTCAGCAACCACCTGTCGCTCGAACGCTACATAGAGCGGAACCTCCTCCGGTTCACCATCACCTTCCATACCTGATAGCTTCCTTGTCCTTCTGTTGAAACTGTTGTGAAGACAATGCCCAGTTGCTTGCCAGTATATCTCGCCCATCTGGTTGCGGAACATGTCACAGTTGACACCTTTCGCCTTCTGCGAAAGTCGTTGTCAGACTTACAGCGGTCTCTCAATGCCGGTAGAGACATCCACAGCCCCAATTGCAGCAACACGAGACCACATGCGTATATGCATATTCGGGCTGGAATCTCGGCCTACATGAGGAGGGCTCAGTCGAGTTATTTCGGAAGAAGTCTGGATGACTAGAGAGACGGACCAACTCCTGAGTGAGGGCATAACCCTGTGCGAAGACTCGAACTGATGGTCGGGCCGTGAGAGATAGAACCCAGAGAGATATAATCGTGGTGCCCGTGTTGTGTTTGGTGTTATCTCTGCGGTATCGTCTTCCATTTTCGTAGAGATCCTGCCAGATCCGCGTTCGAAGAAAAGCAGGTTGTCGGTCCGCAGCGATTGGTGAAGCCAGCCGACAGACTGAAGGCGATACACAGTCGTCGTGAACTCCTTCGCCATGGAGAATCTTTGGCCGATAGGTATAGGCTTCAACCCGAGAAAGTCCAAAAGCGATCGTTCCTCAAGGGGTAGTTCAGGAGCCCCAGGTACCAACAGAACCATACCGATTCGTAAGTTCTTCCGGTCCAAGACTATGCCTATCGAGCGCAGTGTTCTTAGCCTAGTGTGTGGAGTGTTTTCTTGGTCCAGCAATCGCAATAGTTTCTCTTTTCGAGAAAATTGATCCACAGCGATGAGAGATTTGCTGCTGTAGTAAGTCCACTCGACCATAACTGACTGTTCTCCCACACTTGGAAATGACCGAGAACACCCTAGTTCCAGAGGAGGCACGAAATCCTCGAGATCCAGCACGGGGGTTGAAGGCATGAAGCCTGTCTCTTGTGCCATCTGTGTGGAAGGCTTGCTGAACATGTTTTCGGAATGCGACGTATTTGGCAGCTCTTCCTCCCTTTTCATCTCCTCTCTGATTGTTGCTAAAGCCTGAATCTCGGATCCCGAAGTAAAGCCTTCTAGATTGTTTCGTAGCTCGGAATCCACTAATCGACGATCGATATAGCACTTGTCCCCGGATGAAAGAAACATGTAAAGAACGTTGTTAAGTTCAGTGGGTTGCTTCGAGAGATTTTCGAATGTTTTCTTGCCGATTAACTCCCATTTGACAGAGGTGCGGATACTGCATGATTTGGTCGACGTGATACTGGACGAAGAGGGATTAGCAGATCCAATTGAAGAAGAGGGGGGTGAGCCTTGTCTTGCTCATTTCGCCCATGGGAACGTCAGTATTGAACGCTTGCTGAAGAATAAAGTGCTAGATTTGGGTGGCAGGTTTGCATAAGCGTCCTCAAGTTTCTGTCGTGCCTGCTTGAATTCCTTCTCCATGTTTCTTAGCTCGTCGATAATCATGGCTGCGATACGCTCGCTGTCAAACCTCAGCACACCCTCTCCCTCCTTGTTCACGCATCAGCCGCAGGCCTCCTCTGGATAGATTAATTGGCACTGCCAGTTAACAATCTGTAATAGTACGTCGACTTATGCCTCGTCTGATATTGTTACGGCTCCCTTTTAACGCGCGGTTCAGAGAGGTACCAACTATCCTACATTGACTTGCTTCGCAGTGTCACTTATTTTGTCAGCCAACTGTGGAATATTGAAGCCAGTGGTCCCAAATAGTCGGAATACCCCTGACTTTCAGCTGCGCGCTTGATGCCCGTGGTTAGAGTGCGCCTCCCCTCAGAGGAATCGATAAAAGAAGCGCCGAAACCCAGGGCCGTCTTGGCTTGGTTTCTCATTCACTACCTACTCAAACACCACCGTCAACGTGGTAATGTCCTAGACAGTCAAACCAGTCCGTCACCTCATCATTATGCGAGCCAATCTACGATCTTCCGAAAATGATGAGGAGGAAGATACCGAGGTCTTGGGCACCTTCAAGACCATGACCATACAGCGGGAAAACATGACGCGCCTCCAAAACCAACCCGGCAACAGCTTGTCGGAAATGTGAGGCATCACGCCAGACTTCCTGGATCTGCTATCTCTAATATGCGCCTTTTGTCAAAGTTATGAGGGCGGTCTCCTCCCTATGCAGCAGTTCCATCGAACCTTGGAATCTCAGGAAAATGCGGGAAACAGCTGTATTGTCACCAGTCGTTCTATCTTATCACCAATTCCTTCAACCACCAACCGCGCCAAAACTGAGCTGTCTCAGCAGAGAGTGGCTGTTAAGAGGACGAAGAAGACACTCTATAAGGAGGGGCCTGAGACCGGTCTGATTTCCCCCCTCCGGTCTTTCATTAGCGAGCTTCACATTCGATCGCATCCACCTTTGTTTGCAGGGATGTTGCTGAAGGTATTGCTGCCCTTCACGCTTGCGGAATTGCCCACCGCGATATCAAACCAGGAAATATCTTGCTCCATCCAAGTGAACCACAGAATGGTCTTTTTACAGCAAAACTCACCGACTTTGGGTACTCTGTCTTTCACTTTGAAGAACAGCCTGTGCTCCCCGCTTGGACACGAGACTGGTCAGCCCCTGAAGCTGACCCAGATGCCTCCTTCAGCTAACAGATCAAGAACTTTGAAGACATCAAGGCGACCGATGTTTATTCATATGACCTTGTAGCAGTTTCTGTTATTCTAGGCAGCTCACTGTAACGAGGCAGGTTTGAAGAGTTTCAAGACCCAGCCGCCATCTCGAATATGAAGCAGAACGAATGCCTTCTCACCCGTGCTCTTCAAGTAGTCATAACGGAAGACCGAACTCAACAGGACTCGGACCTCGACTTGAGTCTTACCAGGAACTTTTTAGGACTTAGTCTCGTGAATGATCGTACTCTCTGCAACATAAATGGCTGTGTAGCCATATTAGGATTACGAGAGGTCGTTGGATGCATCGGGATTTCAGAAAGCCCGGCCATGGATAAAGCTGCCTCTTTCGCCTATCAGGCGACCTTCTTCAACACCATCCGTGAGTTTTTCTTCTTACATTTTGATCTATAGCAGATCTCCAAATCGGCAACATGCCAGAAGTCTGTTTAGAGCGCACGCAACTAACTAGCTTTTAGGTGTGGGTAGGATATGAAACTCTTCGTGGTTGTGGTCATAGAAGATAATCCTCAGTTTATCAACCGTCTGGGAACTGGTGAGCGCTGCCAAAGGCGCGAATGTTGCAGGCGTAAGTCGCAACATCACACCATCAATATGTCACACTTGTTGCTGTCAGTGGCGGTCACGGCATCATACCGCGACCAATTTTTCGTGTATGTACTGTGCATGTCCTGTTCGAATTTTCAGGGATTCTTTAGCTGATCTTAGACATATAGAAAGTATCTCGTTGAACATTGTTCAGATGAACAAATATTGGCCCCGCCGAATGAATTTGAAGGAAAAGATTAGCGGCCAGCCGTCTGCTTCTATGAGCCAGGGAATCCTTACACTCTCCTCAACAGCATGTGAACTTCTTCTTACACAATACCCTTCTTTAAGAAGTCAGTTGGTTCCGCAGTTACCACCTGATCAGCGTTTGAAAACATCATCAGCTTATCCAGCAGTCATGGAAGCTCCTGTGCGCTCAGAGGATGCAATCTCGCCCTTTGAGCCGATGTTACTTCCCGAAAACATCTTATTCATAGGATCTAGAGGCCATATTCGCCTGCTCCAGAGGCTAAAAGTCAACATCAGCTAAACACCACTCCGTCAGAGGGCGCAGCAGCCAAATCATCTCGATCCCGGACTCTTGAACTCTAACGACATTGAACTCGGGTTACAGACAACACCCAGGACCCGAAACCAGGAACTGAGCACCGTTGGGTGGAACTCTTCGCCACTGTCTCAATCGGAGCTCCATTGGCTTCTTCTGGGTTAGATTGCCAACGGCAGATATGAACGGCTGTTGCTCTGGGACCTGGCCGAGTTTGTGACTCGGCCAACATCAGCCAATGCAGACATCGACTTGATGTACCATATGAGATTGGCAGTCCGATATGGAAACATCGGGACGCTAAAGAGACTTCTCAAGCTTTACCGGGTTCAGCAATATCCAGTTTGGCCAGCTTGGAAAAGCAGCATCGTGTCACCACTCGACCTCGCACTTTTCATCGATGCTAATAAACATTTCGGCATGTTCCCAACATCACGCTCTATATCACTGCTTTTCAAAACTGCAAATGAAAACTCGGTACAGCAGGTTATCGAGCTTCTAAGAGCGTATGGGCTTGAAACCCCGTCCCCACATTGGCGGATTCTAGGAATTCTACCCTCGGACTCTCAAGGCCGATGGTTTTTTATGTTCCTTTACACCATTGTTCATCTTGGGGTGATAACGGCTATGCTCGTTCCTCTTGTCTGTTCAAAGCTCATGACCGTACCAGAGATGACAGTCTTTCCCCTGGTCAGCTACCTTTTGGACATGTTCGTCATCGGCCCATTCTTCATTAACTTGTTTTTATCAAACGTGGTGAGCTATTCGTCATTGGGGTGTTTTGATTCGAGAGCATTTGGTCGCAGGTACCGGAGGTCTGGCTGGTCGTCGATGGCTATCGTTACTGTTTGGGGCATGGTCATTTACGGCTTTGGATTCTTTTATTTTATATGGACACCAGGGGACAAGGTCTTCATGATAATCATGGGACTCTTTTATGAGTCATTGCTACCTTTCATAGCAAATTTGCAGTGTTAGGCTTGGTTGGAGTCTACCGAGTACTGAGAGACAGGAGGGCAAAGGCGAGAAATGCGGCCGCTAGACTGACAGAGCAACCTCCTGTCAAGCCCTTGGTCGGAAACTGAGAGTTAGAGGGCAAACTTACACAAGCATTAGTGAGCAAAGAAGACACAAGTACCTCTTCACCTCAGCCAACGCTCTGGCTCTTCCCGGTGCCTTCAAAATCAGCCGTATACCAAGTGTCCTGGCCATGGAATCGACGTGCCACTTTGGGCGTTCCCATCTATAAGTCTAACTGGACATTCAAACAATAGATGGCCCCCCCTTGCTTTAAACCTTCGGCCGAAAGAGAACTCTGCTTGTCGGAGGTCCATTTCTGAGGTGCAGTCACCAGTTCCCAGCTTTCGGCCGAACCACTCAAATCAACCGAAGCCGAATATCTCTATAAAAGCACACATTACCGTCTACTTTACTTGAAGCAATAGACATAGGTTTGTTCTTTCAAAAGCCGCCATGGTCAAAATCGCTATTGCAGGTGCCACCGGCAGTACGTTCTTCAGTCTATCCCATCCACCATCTACTGCAGGCTAATCATCAACCAACAGACGTCGCCCAAGAGGTGACCGAAGCCCTCGTCGCCACTGGAAAGCACAAGCTCCTCCTCTTGACAAGAACTGACACAGCGGAGCTTTCTTCCAACAACGCCTTTCCCAACACCACATGGATCACAACGGACTATGGCTTGGATGGACTGTCCGAGACTCTCCAAGGAGTTGACACTGTCCTATCCTTCATCGTCACCCACTCAGACCCGGGGAACACGGCTCAAAAGAATCTTATCAATGCCTCGGTCCGTGCCGGAGTTAAACGTTTTGCGCCCAGCGAGTGGGCGACGTGAGCTTTCACCCTCTTCGAACAGAGTCGTCGGGTATTTACAACCTAGTTGCAGGTCCAGCTTCGAGCATCTCCCGTGGTATGCCGGCAAAGCAGAGATCCGAGAGTATCTCGCCGAGCTAAACAAAGACAAGAAGGCAAGTCACTCAGTGCTACACACCCCAGTCAGCTGTTGATGATGATCTGGCATCTAGGTGCTCGAGTACACCTTCTTCCAACCAGGGCAGTTCACAGACTACCTCTGCTACCCCTACAAGTCCTCCAAGCACATTCACCCGTTCCCAACCCAGATGGACTTTCACGCCCGCCGAGCTATCATTTTGGAGGACAGTGAGGACGCGCGAATCACCTGGACTACAACCAAGGACCTTGCAAATGTCGTCGCCAAGGCTGTTGAGCACGAGGGCGAGTGGCCTGTTGTTGGCGGTATCAAAGGAGACGAAGTAACCATTGGTGAGATTATCGCGCTTGGTGAGAAGATTCGCGGTACGTCCTCCTCATATGGTTGTCTTCTATGACTACTTGGTGCTAATGATGGAACAGGGGGTCCCTTCATCGTCGAGAAGCTCAAAGCAGAAGACCTCAAAGCCGGGATTGTCAAGAGCTCTTGGTTGCCTGTGGTTGACCACCCCTCTCTTTCTCCAGCAGCAGTTGAGGCTATGGCAAAGGGCTTCCTTTCCGGAATGCTTCTGGGTATCTCTGCTGGAGTGCTGAAAGTCTCGAATGAGTGGAATCGGTTGCTTCCAGATTACGAGTTCACTAGGGCCGAGGAGTTTTTGACTGAGGTCTGGGAAAGCAAGCCGTAGCTCACCCACGTATTGCTCTTAGACATGTGGGCGGTGTGGTTATGCTCGGTTACAACTTCGGTGCTTGCGCCGAGCTTCGGCCGAAATGGGAGAGCTCGGGCGAATGATATTCAGGGTTGGCTTTCCCCTACGCTCAACACCACAACAACGCAATCCAGTACATCTTTTCAGTCGAAGTCTGTAACATATACTTCTCTCTTCATAATCCCTTTATATTAAGCTAGTTGGCTTGCAAATTCTGTATCTGAGTGTTCGACATGATTAACAGAACCTCCGAATCATCGTATATCAGCGATCTCGAGCCCCCAAGAAAGAAGCTCAGAGTTCGAAAAGGCACAAAGAGCTGCTGGGAGTGCAAGCGCAGGAAGGTTCGATGCATATTTTCGGTAGAAACAAACTCTGTTTGCGATGCATGTGAACGACGACGGTCAACATGCCTCAGCCAGGAGTTTCCTGATGTTGTTACACAGCACATCAATGGCGACACTGAGGGCCGTCTCGGTCGAGTCGAGTCTCTGGTTGAGAACCTGGCCAGAAAAATCGACTCCCTGAATAGTGCTCAGAGGGATACCGAGGACAGAACACCGGACCTTCAACAGCCACCACTTCCCAGCAATCCGGAGTCTGAAGACAATCGGCAGACAACAGAGCTCAGAAGAACCGCAACTGAACTTCTGGAGGCATGGCCTGACAAGAGTGTCTTGGATCAGATATCGGAGCTTCCTCTCCAAACCTCGCTCATGGAGCTCCTGTTCAAAGTCGGTGGCATCTTGTCACCTAACCCCTCAGCGTCGAGCAAGCCGTCGTTGGTGGATACAATGCAAAGGCCACCTCCTGGAGCACACCCGGTTCTAATAGCTCGCAGGGCTTTACTTCTGGGTTTGCTTCTCCAAGATGTACCAGCATCCTGCGTCGAACCGTTGGAAAACCGCGCCACTCGATACCGCGATGTAATGTCTCGAGCGGTGGAGAGGGCCATCAGCATGGTGAAAAGTAACGATCAGCTCACTGACTCAATAGAGGGCATCGAGTGCATCATGATGGAAAGCATGTACCACGACAGAGTTGGAAACCTACTAAGATCATGGAGTGCAACTCGCCGGGCCATGACGATGGCACAGTTGATGGGACTTCACCGCGGCAAACAAGCGAAAACATGCCTCAACACATTGTCATCCAACACAGAGGCCAATATCGATCCTGAGTACCTCTGGTCTCGAATAGTGCAATCCGACCGCTACCTCTCGCTCCTGCTTGGACTTCCACAGGGCTCATCTGACAACTCTTTCGCAACACCAAAAGTGCTGGAGAAATGCACCCCAGCCGAGCAATTGCGGAGGCTTCACTGCGTTGCCGCCGGATACATCCTACAGAGAAACGACATCAACGATATTTCCGCAACGCGGGAGATTGACGGCCTGCTCCAAAAAGCATCAGCTTTTATGCCACCTCGGTGGTGGCTTGCCCCTGACTTTGCGCCTCGCACTGCCGAGGACGATCTTGAGGCTCCGGACAAGACGCTTCGTCTCATGAGCCAGGCAGTTCACTACCACCTCCTGACACAGCTTCATCTTCCCTATTTGCTTAGACCCGCCTCCGACCTGAGCTGTAACTACAGCAAGATTACTGCCGTTGACGCAAGCCGAGAAGTCATCACACGCTTCTTGACTTTTCGCAAAGGTAATCCAGTCAGCTCGTATTGCCATGGAATCGATTTTCTGGCTTTCATTGCCAGCACGGCAATGTGTATTGCCCACCTGGATTCACATAGACAAAAAGTTCAGCGAGTGCTGGGTTTTGATGCCTTGGACTTCCTAGCACATCAACGACAGGGTGATCGCGGTATGTTGGAGGCGACACTGGAAGCCATGGAGCGCATGTCTGTGGATGGTGAAGACGCTATAGCGAAGAGAATAGCGACTTTGTTGCGGCATCTACTCTTCATCGAGTCAGAAGCCGCTGCTGGAGAAATATGCAGCTATCGCTCGCAATCAGAACAGCAAGCTGAGGAGGCTGAAGAGCTGGGGTGTGGTGGAACGACAACCGATGGTGACAACATCCTAAGAATTCATATTCCCTACTTGGGAGAGATAGTGATTCGACGAGGTTCCGACATGCCTGAAGGACTAGCATATGCGTTCGGAGAAGACGGCCAACCTTTTGAACTAGGTTCCGTTGAGAGCTGGGGCTTGCAAGGCGTGGATACCACATTCTTTGACAATCTTCTTCGAGGAGCGGGTGAGTCTGAATCTGCTGTGTTTGAACAGCCATAGTGCTTCGACAAGATTCAGGAAGGTTCTTGTGATCGGTGCAGAGTTTAGCGAGGCCGGGGCAATATGGCAGCTGCTTCTGAATAAGCTTCAACTATCTCGCGGCAATGCCTCAACTGACCTTTCGACCCAAAGGCGGTCAGTAAGCCAGTCCAATCACCCAGTAGACGCAAATCAGTGGCTAGTCAGTTGGATAGCGCACATAGACCGTCGAATGACAGCCCCAGCGTGGACAACTTTCTGGCTAGCAGTGTTGACCATCACCACCCCACCAAAGAAAATGGCAGGATGAAGTCCACCGTGATCTCGAAAGCGCGCAACGCGTCTCTCTATCCCAGCTCGTGTGGGAGGTAAGACATGTGTGACTGCGCGCCAGCCTTCGCGAAGAGTGGCCGTGGCATGGTGATATAACCCGGGTGCCATCCCTCATCCCACCAGGTTTCTGCATTGGCACAAAGCAGTCAGTCAATCACACATGTACACACTTACTTACATTGTGATCAATTTTCGAAACAATCACCTCCTATCAACTCGGAAAAGCGAACTGGCAAGATGACCTCCACCAACGACATCCAAGAAAAGACCCACCCGGAGCCGAGCGTCTCGCATTCCGGACCCAGCCCAGAGCTCAAGAAAGCCACTCCCACCCTCCGGCCGTCGGCGCTCTTCCGGAATCCGTTCTCTTACAAGTCAATGGCCGTGGAATCAAGCCCGGGAAAGCTTCCGGTTTTCCTCATGATCACAACTCTCCTTTGCCTCGCCACTTTGGGAGCCGCCTCCCCTCTTATCAATCCCAAGGAGCAGCGTCCTGCCGAGGTTCCTCATATTGCCCCTGATCATCCTGCCTATCACCCGGCAGTTTCTCAACCCCATTACGAGTCTGGGGAGGAAGGAGACCACCAGCCTGAGCAACCCGCCCATCACATCTCCTTCCCTCGACCACGCCGCGAATTTAGAGAGAAAGAACACCGCCCATCCTACGAGGAGCACCAGCCGGAAGGCCAACACCATGCCGAGGAACACCAGCCAGAGGGACAGTATCCTCCCGAGCAATCCCATACCGAGGAACCCCACCACCCGAAAGGGAACCACCTTGAAGTGAGCCGCCTGGAGGAGAACCACGCCGAGGAATACCGCCCCGGGGGATTCCACCCAGAAGTCCACATCCGCTCCTCCCTCCTTGAACCCCCCGCCCCCCTCCCAGCAGGCGCCTACACCCCCAGCACTCCCTGCCCACCCAGCCTCGAAGGCCAATGGAACTGCATGCTCACCTCCTGGCAGCGCTGCGGCTCAGGGATCTGGTCCGTCGTGATGCCCACCGCAAAGGGGACACAATGCGCTCCTGGAGGGATCGCCCATGAGCTCAAGACTGTCCTTGCTCCCGACTACCCTCCTTCTGCCAAACCCAACCCTGACCAGCCACAACTGCTGGGGCCTCAGGGGAATACTAATGGGTGGGCGCAGGGTTTGCCGCCTAGATACAGCGAGGGCGGTAGACTTGGTTTGTCGATGGGGTTGGCGATTGCGGGGGTAGTGGTGGTGGTTGTGGCTGGGTTGACGTAAGAGGGAGGTTGAAGGGCGGGTTGGGGTTATGAGCTATGATGAACTGGAATGATGAGGACGATGAGGACATTGAGGACGGATTGATGAGATGGAATAAATGAGAGACGAAGTAACCAGCATAGCATTCTGAATTGAATTAACTGTTTCCCACAACAGATGTTCCAGTGAAGATGGGTGCATCGTTATCGTTGACGAAAAGAACAAGGGGAGCTACTGCTGTCTAAGTGGACGGGCTTCTCGCCAACTGCCACCACCCGCCCGCCACTCGAAGCGCGGCGCGACACGTCTTATCTAGAAAGCTTGCCGCCTCGCCTCTCAGCACTTCCACTACCACCATCACGGCCACCACACCGCACCAAACCCATTCCCCCAACCCGACAAACCCCCAATCCACCTCGAAACCGAAAAAATAATGGACTACCAAAACCGCGCCGGCTCCAAATTCGGCGGCGGCGGCGTAGCCTCCCACTCAGCCACCAACGCCGACCGCCGCGAGCGCCTCCGCAAGCTCGCCCTCGAGCAAATCGACCTCGACAAGGACCCCTACATCTTCAAGAACCACCTCGGCTCCTTCGAGTGCCGCCTCTGCCTGACGGTCCACCAGAACGACGGTTCCTATCTCGCCCACACCCAAGGCAAAAAGCACCAGACCAACCTCGCCCGCCGCGCCGCCAGGGAACAAAAAGAGGGCAAAGGGGAAATTGATCCCACTACCGGCTTACCTGTCGGAGTCGTTGGCGCCGGCTTTGCTGCCTTGGGTCTTGGTGCTGGTGGGCCGAGGAAGAATGTTGTCAAGATTGGGAGGCCGGGGTACAAAATCACAAAGGTCAGAGATCCGATCACGAGACAGCAGGGCTTGCTGTTTCAGCTGCAGTATCCGGATATCGGGGTGGGAGTTACGCCCAAGTGGCAGGTCATGAGTGCGTTTACGCAGAGGGTGGAGGAGCCGGATAGGAATTTTCAGTATCTTCTCGTCGCGGCGGAACCGTACGAAACCTGCGGGTTCAAGATTCCTGCCAGGGAGCTGGACAAGAGGGAGGACGGGAGGCAGTTTGAGTTTTGGGATCCGGATAGCAAGGAGTATTGGGTGCAGATCATGTTTATGACGGAGAGAGAGGAGAGGTTCAATGCCGCGCCGGGCTTGACGGGGAGGCGGTAGAGAGACGATGCGGAGGAAGTATGGATTCGAAATAACCGGAGTATCATGGCGAAAATCGACTGTCTGAAAGCCAGCAAAGGATGAGGACACACAGCCGAAGCAGTGGCAGTCCAGGAGGTTGAGAGAAATAAGCAAGACACCAATTTGAGCAAGCTGTAAGGCCTCAAGAAATCACACGCCTTGTCGTTCTCTAGGCTAACACATTGCAAAGGGGATATTAGTGGACTGTGTTCCAGGCGCGTACCGAGTTAATGATAGATACCCTTCATAATAAGACTGCAATTCATGGACAATTCGACTTTGTACATTCATCACTGCCAAGGGCTTGCCTGCACAGGCAATGGGATTGCTCAGTTACAGACATCCATCTCTCCGAAATGATCCCATGACAGCTGTCTGTACCATGCCTACATCCCCCGTCTCAAACCCCCCAGCTTGCGTAGATATGCAACTATGTACACAACAATAAACAGACATGCAGTTCAGAAAGTACATCAGAGCCAACAAGTCTCTCTTTCCTCTTTTTTCGATGATCACAAAAGCAAGGCAAACCCAACTTCCTCTTTTTTTTTTTTCCCCATCGGGTTAACTGATTGTAGATTTGCATCACCAACTAAAGCTCTTCTTCTCTGCCAGCAAGAATCATGCCCTACCTCAGAATACACTTTCCCAACTAGACATCAGGATTCCCTAATCACCGGAAGTTGTTATCGAACCGCTTGAACGTGTATCCAATGAATGGTAAGCTCATCTCTGGGCTTTCCTCCTGCTGTTGGCTGGCCGCGGCGCCTCTAGCGGCCTGGGCAGCCTTGATCAACGTGGCGTTGTCGGTCTGGTCGATCTCGTCCGTGGGGAAATAGGTGGTATCAATGTTGGAGGTGAGGCGGGGCTCGAAAGGCGCCCTGATCCTGCGCAAGCTCTCAAACTCAACACCATAGAAGAAGGGGTGACGCTTGATCTCATCAGACCCACCACGGCCCAGACGGTTCTCGGTGTTGCAGATCAAGCTACGGAGTGTGTTAGCAATGTACCAGACATGAATTCAGCCAATCTAACATGCCTTCTGATCAGGTTCTCAGCATCAGGCTTGAGTTGAATGTCGTCGGGGAAGTACAGCGACTGTCTCCAGTTGACAATCTTGCGGTATGTGTCATGACTATCCTCGGCACAGAAAGGGGGCCACCCAACCAAGCACTCGAACATGATGGTACCTAGGGACCACCAATCGCAGTCGAAAGAGTAACCGTTACCCGTGAAGATTTCAGGGGCAATGTAATCGGGAGTACCAACAGTGGAGTACGCCATCAGTCTCCTCGACCGCCTCCAGTCATTGATCTGGGAGCGGTTGCTGACCGTCAAGTTAATCTGGTCAATGGCAATCGAGTTTCTGTTGTCGCGAGGCTTGTTGGACTTGCCCGTCAGAAGCTGCGCATAGTAGTTGTTATCGTGGAGCTTGTGGAAACCAGTCGATAGACCGAAATCCGTCAGCTTGACGTGACCACCCCTGTCGAGGAGAATGTTGTCTGGCTTGATATCTCTGAAGCATCTGTCAGTATCCAAACGCCGTTACGACTCCAGCAAAAAGAACACACCTGTGAATGAAGCCCAACTTATGGACAGCCTCAATAGCCAACACAATCTCGGCAATGTAGAACCGTGTGATATCCTCGGAAAAGATTTCGTACTTGATCAACATGGTCATGAGATCGCCACCGGGCAAGAACTCCATGAGCATGTAGAGAAAGTTGGCATCTTGAAAGGTCGTGTAGAGCTTGACGACCCAGGGACTGTCTGATTCGGCAAGAATATCACGCTCGGCGCGAACGTGCGCAAGCTGGTCCTTCTTGAACATTTCCGTCTTGATCAAGCTCTTCATGGCATAAACCTTGCCGTCCGACTTCTTCTGAACCAGCTTCACCTCACCAAAAGCACCCTTGCCGATAATCTTGATGGTGTTATAGTTCTCGGGCTTGTCCTTGGTTCGGAGGAAGCGGAGGTACTGGCCCTCCTTTCTGCCTCCAGTCGCCCATATGGATTCCCGGCGGCGGGGATCCGTGGTCTCGTTCAGCTTCTGTTCCATCTCGCTTTGTCTGCACCGACGTGATTAGCTTCATCCACCCGTCTCACCCAGCACACTGCCTACCTTTGGTTCCGCTCACGAGCCCGCTTGACACTGTCCTTGAAGAAATCCGAGGCCAATTGGGAGCACTTCTTCTGGTTGTTGTTGGCATTAGGGCCGTATTTGTCCGGGTTCCGCTCGGGGGCGGGGGCAAACTCGAGCCCAGAGTTCTGCGAAGGCATCGGGGGCGCGTTCAAGTAGCTGCCGTAGCCAGGCTGCTGGCCCTGGCTGTTAGCCGTACGGGGGCGCTGTCCTGGAGAAGGGCCACGGGCACTGTAGTTCTGGGGTCTGCCGGCACCGCCTAGGTTCTGGTGGGCAAATTGATGGGCCAGTCCAGCGTTGGGATCGTTACTAGAGCCAGGAGTAGTTGAGCGGGCCTGTCCATAACCTGGTCTAGGAGAGTTGTAGTTCTGGACCTGGGAAGCAAGATGGGAAGGGTATTGAGGGGCATACTGGTTAGGATTGTAGTAGTTGTTAGAAGCATAGCCTTGCGGGTAACCTTGCTGGGCCTGCTGGGGGGTCGGCGCCTGACCAGAGGGGCCGGTTGGGAAGACGGGCTGGGGGAAGGTGGAGGGAGTGGTGGGATACTGCGTGCGATCGGAGGCGGCGAGGCGATCGGCGTTGTTGTTGTTGTTGTTCCCGAAGTTCAGGTAGAGACGGTTACCTTGGTTATCCATCGTGGCGGCGCGTGTGTGTTGTCAAGATGTCGTGATGGATGGATAGTAAGGGTTCGGGTTCGGCGATCGAAGATAGGGGGCGCAGCCAACTCGGCAGGGCTGCTCTGCTCGCTCTGGCTTGCTGGCGGTAGACTCTGGCAGATCAACTGCTGGTTCCTAGAGACTGTCGGCAGGAAGGTGCCGGATGGTGTTTTCGCAAAAAGGGGTCGCAGATGAAAAGGGAGCTTTGCTTTTTCTCGGGACAAGACAAAGGGTCGGGTCGAGCGGTGGCACTCTGGCGCTGGGGGGAGGTTACCGTGCGAGAGGAAACGGGAGTGGACTCGGATCACTGGGCGGTCGCTCGAGTGGTGGGGCAGACAGGGTGCAACACTAGCGTTGGGGATGGTCTCTTGTCAAGCTGTTTCCAGACGTGGCAACCATCTGGAAGACAGATGATGAAAGCTGTTGATGTTGTTGTTGTGCCAGCAGAGTCACCTTGTTTATGTGGGTATGGATGTCGGTGAGGTTAGGCCAAGTTCAAGACTCGACCGTTGAGAAACACGGGATGTAAAATAATTGTGTACCGCTGTGCCTCACAATAAATTATTTGGCAGGCTGGCCCTGTGGAAGGCGCCAAAGAGGGGTATCAGACGCTAGGACACTGGACACTGGATTCTGGCAGGGACTCCGACTCTTGGAGGGGATATCTGAAGTTGGATGAATGACTGGATCAACAGCTCCGACGATTCTTCATCACTGCTGCGTTTACTTCCCCCTTCTGGCGCTACACAGCATATCACATGGCTGGCATCGTGCAATCAGAGCTCCCTCTGTGTGGCCTGGCGGGCAGTTGAAGCTCTGAAGAAGTGGGGTTGGTGATCCTCCATCTGGGCTTTCAGGGGCTCGCCTCCCAGAGCCCCTGATGCGTTTACAATTCGGGTTTCGAAACAATGCTCACCCATCAGTCTGCTGCCCTGATGCTCGCCAAACAATGCTGTGCTAGGCCATGTGCATTTTCCCGGAAAGCCCTGCAGCCTCGGGGCTTACCGACAAAGAGGTTCGATATTGGGCAGCTATTTAGGGACTTTGAACAGAGAGTTGGAGAGCTCCCTCCGGGCCGCACCGCCGATCCGCTTTTGCGTACTCCGTAGTAGTTAACTTACACAGGATCTGTATCGACAGAATAAACCAAAACTGCCCACGAGGAGGGAAGAAACTCTTTGAAAGGAGAATCCAAGATTAGCTATGTTTGGAAAATATTGACAAATAAAGTCGGTTCCGGAGAATACAATGCAATATTCAAAAATGTAGCAGGGCCTCGGTGTCCTTGGGTTGGTCCTTGGCTTGGACCTCGATGAGCTCACATATATATGGTGGCCCGTGCACAAAGGCAGGCTTATCGCGATAAGAAAGCATCTGGAAATTTGACTCCAGTGAGGGACCGATATCGTCAGCGAGCACCTCAGTATCGTGCCGACGGAATCCACAGCCGGCTTCGCCAGTGTCCTTCTTGCCAGTTTCAAGTTGTTGAGACTGCTTGGTTTCTTGTCCAACTGAAAAGCCCACTGGAGGCAGCGTCAAGGCCAATGCGCTCATAGTGCTTCTGAATATATACCACCACAAAGCTTCCACACATGGCAGAATCAACACCACCAGCGCAGCCGGCGGCTGAGGTGGCCGAGAAAGTATGGAATATCTCCACTCTAGACAGTAATGCAAGATCACACAACTGACAATTCCCACGTTTCAGGCTGCCAAAGCTCCCGAAAGAAACCGGGCCCTCCGCATGCTGGGCCTCCCCGCCCTCCCAAAGAAGCTCCCTTCCCGAAACTGGATGATCTTCTGGACCCTTTCCACCGCCATAACTGCCGGCATCATCTACGACAAACGCGAGAAGAAACGAGCCATCGCGAAATGGAGACACGCCGTCGAGCACCTCGCCAAGGAGCCCTTGCCTAGCCACAATGCCCTCTCCGAGCTCCGCAAGATCACCATCTATCTCTCCGCCCCCCCCGGCGACGGCCTCCGCACCGCCCAAGACCACTACACCGAGTATGTCAAGCCCATCCTCGCCGCCTCCGGCCTCGACTGGGAGTTTGTCCAAGGCCGACGAGACGGCGACGTCCGCGCCTACACTGCCGAGAAGATCCGCCGCCACCGCAAGCAAGTCGACTCCGGCGAGGTTGAGCCCGAGCTCCCTGACGAGCCCACAAAGGAGGAAATCATCGCTGCTCACCGCAAGATCCGCGGGATTAAAGACTACGACGGTATCAAAGGCGACATCGTCATTGGCAGGCACACATGGAAGGAATACCTCAGAGGATTACACGAAGGCTGGCTCGGTCCCTTAACCGCCCCTCCACTCCCCATCCCAGAACCACTCCCCACAGCCGAATCCGACAGCGAGAAGTCAGAAGAGGACAAGAAGAAGGAAGAGGAGGAAAAGAAGAAAGAGGAGGAATCCAAACCCAAGCGACCGCCTCAACCCCGCCCCTACAACACACCAGCCGATTACCCCTCCTCCCCCCTCCCATCTTCCATCCCCAATGAATTCTCCCCCGTCGCTCCGGTGAGGGAACCTCACCTGTTAGGCTTCCTCTCCACGCCAACCCGTCTGTACCGTTTCTTCAACCGCCGGCACCTCGCCGATGAAA
The DNA here is from genome assembly GCF_035222275.1 of Podospora bellae-mahoneyi. Lineage (NCBI taxonomy): Eukaryota > Fungi > Ascomycota > Sordariomycetes > Sordariales > Podosporaceae > Podospora > Podospora bellae-mahoneyi. The sequence continues at coordinate 3,398,529 of NC_085885.1, read as the reverse complement.
TCGGCCGTGATGTCGCCGCAGTCTGCCTGGCTCACTACCGCTATTTCTCTGAACAATCGGGAGAGGATCAGAAATACGAGCAAGAAGAGGTGTTGGCCTTTGAGGAGAAGGACTGGATCAAATCTCTCTGGAAAGAGGCTGGGGATGAACCTGAGCATGTCAAGGAGCGGGAAAAGGCTGGTATCACAGAGGTTGTCAGGGCCAGGCCGCTTGTTCTGGACCCTAGAATCGCCGAGCGGATGAGGAGGTTCGAGTTGTCAAAGGAGGATGTGGAGAGGGTGGCCAAGATTGTGGTACCTGAGGAGGAGATTGAGGGTTGGACAAAGGGGAAGTTTAGGCAGTTGTATCGATGGGGAAAGGGGAAGGTTATGGGAGAGGAAAAGAGGAGTAATGTTGAGGATGTGGACTAATGTTTGATGACCAGACTCAATGCTGGAGGGAGGACGTATTGTACCTAGCGTGTAACATTAGCTTTTGTGGGGAGTTGTGTATACTATGGTGTCATGGCGATACATACCTGATGGGGAAAACGGCTATAGATTTGAGGAGGATGTTATTTGGAAGGCAAGACAGGACAGACAGCATTTGGGCGGCGGTTTGGGGGGGCCTTTGGGTTGTTTGGCTTTGGTTGGTGTTGGTGTTATTGCGATGTTAAACCCCCTTCAATGCTACAAGATACGTACAGCACCACTTCTTCTCCCGATTGTATTCCAGTTATCCATTCATACTGAAACGTGGTGCTGCTTAATTTAGGCAGGGCCAACTTAGTGTCGTGTATGGCAACGAGTTGGGGCTCTTGTTGGTCTGTTTTTGGGTTTTGTAGCGCCATGGCACGTGGCACATGGGGCTGCTGTCCGTCAGTGTGATGTTGCGAAGACCCCAGATCGTGTCATCCCCAACCGCCGATGTAGGCGTACGCAGAGCTGAGTCTTGAGAAACCTCAAATTGACCTCTCACTCATCGCTATCAGAGCCATAATCCACCAGACCACCAGCCGCCTTCTTGGCCGAAACCGCTGGCGCTTCTGCTGGTTTTGGAACTGAAGCGGCTGCTGCAGCCTTGTCCACCACCACCTCTGTCGCCTTCTTATCGCCACCAGAGCCACCACCCGGCTTCCCGGCCGGCGACCCTTCAGTATCATCCATCTTCTCCTCCCTCTTAACCTTCTTGACCAACAACCTCCTCCCCTCCGCCCTCCGCTTCCTCCTCCTCCCCCCCTCCCCCCCAAAATCCCACCCCTCCACCTCCACCTCCTCCTCCTCACCCTCCCCCTTCTCCCTAGACGATTTGATCTCCCTAAACGCCCTCAACCCTTCCTCCTCCTCCCTCCTCCTCCTTTCCTCCTCCTCCCTCCTCCGGCGCTCAACCTCATCCAGAAAATCAATCTCGTCCTCATCCAAAGCCCTAAACTGATTCTTCAGCTTGTTCTTCTCCTCAAACTCGGCCTGCTTGGCCGCTTTGTTCGCCTGGAGAACCTCGTACAGGCTCTTCTCCCCTCCCTCCTGCGCTTGCTTCGCCTGGAGGATCCGTCTCTGGCGGTCGGATTCCAGCTGCTGGGTGACTTCTGCCCATTCCTTTGACTTTTGGCTCACGGGTAGTGGCTGCTGCTGTTGGGAGTCGGATGGGCCGGCGTGTTCGGTGGTGGCTTCGCCCGTGGTGGCGTCTATTGAGCCGGCTGAGACGAAGCGGGAGGACATGATGGAGGGTGAAGTTGCGGTGAGAAAAAGATGAAGTTAGTATGAATTGGGATGTAATGTTAAACAACTGAATTGAAAAACAACAGCAGCTTCCAGAATTCATGAAAAGGCAATGTGATGTTACAAGTTGAATGGAGTCCAAGTCAACACATGTCGTTGAAATAAGCTGGGTGACAGCTGCTGCCGGCTGGTCGAACACTCACCAAAACAACAACAACACCACACTCACACACAATACAATCACAATTGCATAACGAACAGATAGTGCACATAATTTTGCTTCTTATTTATTTTTTATCTTAGGTGGTGCTGGCAGAATATCCCAGGAGCCCGCAACATCTTCGCTGCCACACTGCCTGGGGAACGCCGAGGAAAAAATCTCAATCCCTCACGTTATTGCCTCTCCGATCATTACCGTCGGGCCCACGACCCCATGACCATCACCTGGCTTGCCAGACCACCCATTTTGTTGTTAGACCTTGCTGATTGCAAAGTCGCCGTCAGCCTGTCTGGCCTAACATTCCATTCTCTCCCAGATCCCATTTCCCCTCGTTTCCCTCAAACCCTCATCAAGTCGTTGTGTTTGGGAATCGCCGAACCAAATAACCTACCCCGTCATCAAGAGAAAACTCCACTGTGACAAGAAAAAGAAGAGCCAAAAGAAATTACACAACACCAAGCGTATACTCCCCCCGATTGTTCCCCGGGCCATTCTGCTCTACCTTGAAATGCCAGTAAAAAGCCTCCAACACCCCTCTAGAAGCCACCGTCGATGAAACCAAACATGTCCTGGGATAACAAGCCAGCGGCATTGTGAACCATACTGCTGAGAGCCTGTTCCCATCCGTGTCCAAGTGATCAACAACACCACTTGAGCCCGTAACTGGCCAAAGAATAATAATAAACACAATGCAAGAGAAAAAAAAATAGGCAAAGAAAAGCAGCAAAGACCCCCCATTTTGATCGCTTTGAAAAACACATGCTCATGACCACACAGTGAGCCCAACTTTTTGAACCTCTTGAACCAATTCCGCAAACACGAAAAAAACCGAAAAAAAACAACAAAGACACCACGGAAAAGCAGAATATATGTACCATGCCCCACAAAACTTTTTGACAAGGAAAAAAAAGCCCCCGTCTGGTTTGGGCGCCGTGTCATTTAAACGTATGACTGAAAAATCCCAGGGGTATGTTGCTCTAAACGAAAAGCGTTCCGCCGGGTTTTGATAAAGCTAGGAAAAAAAGACCAGCGCGATCAGACCCTCCAAACGGGCGGGATATTAGAAGGGCGGCGCTCGATGCGGCCGACTCAGTTCATCTGATAACGAACGGGCCACACACGCACGGTGCATTGCGGCCTTGAACATGCCAAGCAAGCAAGGTCTGTCGATTGCCGTCGTCGGCGTGGCGCGAGGTGCTGGTCGGCCGAGTCGATTCTATAACCGGTTTCGAAAGAAAAGTGAAATAAAAATCCGCAAACGCCGCTGTATGAAATAATGAACCGTATACCGAAGAGGAAAGTCATTAGAAAAGGATGACTGGCGGCAAGAGAATCTTGGGACACCGGCGAATAGCAAAGTTGACGGACCGTGTCACATCGCCTTGGGGGTATCCTAATCGTTCCGCCTCGTCATCGCTCCGGGTATCTGAATGCAATATATCGATTCTTTAATGTGCCGAAAAAAAGGAAACCGTGTCCAGCAGACGATGTAGTGGAATAAGTGGCGCCGCTTAAACGCCTTTTTCATCTGTAAAACTGGCTGCCAACGGCATCACCAGCCTGACTTCATGCGCTCGCTCATGTGCGCATTGGGGGTGTGAATACAATCGCTTAGCCAGCGACAGGCTGGCCATAGCTGTGAGCGAAGAAATAGGAGGGCTGCTTGTGAACCGAAACGCAGCTGCTGCAGGTGCAGTCAGGGCCGGGGTGTTCCCAAATGTTGTGGCTGTAAAAGCCGCCATAATTGCCGGCATTGCGGGTGTTCTGCCCAGCGTGGCGATATCCGCTGTAAGCGGGTGCGGGTTGCTGATAGTGCCTCGAGGTGTTGGAGCCACCGACAATGGCGCGGTCAAACCACTCAGCGTAGTGCGAGTTGCAAGACGTAGCCGAGTTGGTATACTCGGGAGTGCCGTAGCCAGAATCGGGAGGCGTCAAAGGAGCAGTAGGCTGAGGCCACGCCATATAACCCCACGAGGCTTGCTCGTGTCTGTAGGCCGGAGGGGTAGCCTGGCCACGCTTCATGCTCGACAGGCGCTCATACTCGGCAACTTGCTGCTGATGCCAAGAGGAGTACACGTGCTGGTTGCGGGCACGGGAAACGTCGGTATCGATGGGGGTGACGAGAGCAGCAAGACGTTCGCGGCTGGCCTGGTGCTGCTGGCGCTTCTTGGTCTCCTTCCACTCGGTCCAATTGTCGAGCCAGGCATTGTAGTCTTTGCTCTCGTCCAGATTGACGTAGAGAACCCAGCCGATGGCAGCCAACCACTCGTATTCCAGAGTGTTCAAATCGCGAACTGGGATGCCACTGACCTCCGACCAAGACTTGTTCTGGAAAGTGTTGTCATCAAGAAACTTGCTTCCGAGTAGAAGAGCGATGGTCAGGAGACCCCAAATCTCGCCCTCGTTCTGGACTGCACCAGCGGGCATCATGTTGATGCGCTTGGCGAGGTAGTTGAGACCGAGCAGAATGGTAGTCCGGGGAAGACGAGTCGAAGACAGTATCCCCGAGACGTACTTCCGGAAAGCCGGGTTCACCGTGTTCCGTGGCATCACCACGCGGGTGGCCATCTCGGAAACATAGTCGGCCATGAGCTCGACATCGTAGTCGAGAACAGCGCAAACGCCTCCAGGCATGTTGATGGAATGAGTCAAGATCGGAGGGTGGAGAGTGTAGATCTGAGTTGGCGAACTGCCTCGAGCAGCTGGACTAAGGCGGGCTAGGCGCTCTATTTCCAGAGCACGAAGTGTCGTAGGTGATCTCGAAGGGAGAGGTGCGATCGAGATCTACTGAGCTTTCTGAGCCATAGAGTGTAGGTCTTATCCTCTACAGTGATGAGTTGGTGTCGATCAGCGACTTGGTTGCCTTGCGAATTCGCAATGGCAAGCAAAGGCTATAATGAAAGCCTGTCGAAACGTGGAAAAGGCTAGGATCAAAAGGAAAAGGGAATGTCGAAGCACTGCGTCGAATTAAAAGGTCAGTCCGACACCCCCAGCACAAAAAAAAAGCAGCAACTGGCAAAGGCGAAACACGTTTCCGGGTCCTCTCGAGAAGAGTTTTGTTCCCAGGCAGCGGGCAAATGGGTGGTAGATCGGTGGCGTGTGCTGATGACACCACGGCCCGGTGCGGGTGGCCGAGGTCAACGTTGAGAACAGGAGACCAAAACAAGAGAGGATGGGCGGACAGGGCGCGTGGTGGTGGTCGTTGGTCGAAACTCAAGACGCCTCTTCCGACAGCGAGGGTCCGGCGACCAACGTCTTAAAGAACAAGGTACTGACCTAAAGGAAAAAAGTGATGGCACCACGCGATCCGCACTGGTGTTGAAGTGACGGGTATCCTCCAAAAGAGTTGATGTTGTGTTGGTGGGCGAAACAACAACACACACACACCCAAGGCCGAAAAAACCGCTCGCTGAGGAGGCGCTGTTTTCCCGTATTCCGTTCGAGACAACGAAGGCCAACAGCACCCGAATCCTGTCGTGACAACAACAAAGAACAACACAAAACTGAATTTGGTCGTTCGTCGGTCGGTCGGTCGATGCTTGGCGGATTCTGCGATGGTCGAGGGGGGGAATGGAGGAGAGCACGGCGTGGTGTTGGGGGAGGTGAGAAGGGGGAGGAGAGACCTGAGATAGAAGGGGAGAAAAAAAAAAGAGTGCTGGGCCGAGTGATGCCGCTGGGATTTGGGAGCTAGCGAAGCGGAGCAGCGGGTGGGTTCACTGGGAGCACGCTGGCTGGCTGATGGGGCGAGGAAGACTTCTGTTAGTGACCCACCGCCGGGTGGCCTGGGCGCAGGCTTGGAGTAAAGAAGTCACTTCTCCAAAATCATTCCTGTCATTGGTCACGACCCAATTCTCCTGATGATTCCATGATTCTGTGCCTCTACAACCCTATCAGCAACCTTATTGACGAGAAGTCATAGACAATGGACAATAGCAGACACCTGCTATTGCTAACAACTATCCATCGTCAGCAGACGCGGGTCCTTGGCGCCAGGTTGACAATGAGCGCTTGATTCACTTCCCGTCACTCCCATCACCATCCGTGGCCGCCGTGGTCATGCTGCTCCTGCGAATCCTCGCGCCCACTCACAACCTGGAAGGCGCTGCGGTGTGCTGAGAGGCGTTTTTTTGGCTGGGGGGAGTGTGCATCGGAAACTGGTGCGACTCTCTGCTGCTGGTCTGCTGCACGGTATGACGGAAATGATCAGGGCTTGCCAATCGTGCACGACAACCGCCATCCCCAGGGTGGCAATTTGTCGTCAACATCCACTCACCGTTTCTCGTTTCTCAACCAGGACCCGCCCCGTTCGGCACGCCACGGGTACACCAAAACAGGGAGCAAGGGCTGGGTAACGGACCATCGAAGGGGCGTGGAACACGAGCACCAGCCATCTCTTGTCTTGTTCCCCCACTCAGGGTTGGTCAAGAGCCCTCGCACCAATTTGTCCAAATTCCAGATTCCCAGAAGTGGTCTTTTGTACAGAAGGAGAAATAAATCGATCATCCAGGCAGCCGGGTCGTCAGGAGCTAGCCGTGCTAATGCCCTGATGCCCTCTGCTTGATTGACTCGTAAGAGAGAGCTTTGTCATGAAGCAAACACGAGCCTCTTGAAATTGTGTGGTCTTCGAGATCCAGCCCCCGTCATTAGAGAGGAAACAGTGGCAGCGCGAAACCTCACCCAAAACTGCTAGGCAAACAACAGTGCAACTCTTGGTCCCACATCAGCGTGGGATGAGATTTCTACTGCGACTCCCTCGGGGTGCAGCCCCAGCCTCATCGATCATGACCGCGTGGCCCAGATAATTTCCACAATTACCAGAGGGGCCGGTTTCCCAAAGTACCAATGTCCCTGTCTCAGGGCCACGGGTACATCAATAATAGAAGTGCAATATCGGATGAGGAGAAGGGCTCGAACAACGCAAGCCTTCCATTTCCCATGTGAACATCCCGTCCAGTCCTCCAAATTTGTTCCTGATTGAAAGCGGCGCTTCAACCTCCAGATTCATGAGTCCTTCTCTTCGGTTCACCGTTCACAGCCCGAGATGGTGGCTAGCCAGCATCAGCCCCAAGCCAACTCCAACTTGTCATCAGTGCCATCTGTCAACAATCCACCGTCTTGTGCTTGAAGATCAGTAGACTTTGAAGACTCGAAGCGTTCTCGACGCCAGTACCAGCAAGTTGAAAGCCTGAAACTCTCATGAAAAACAAACACCGCTACAAGCGACAGTTTCCAACGGCCGATACAACATGGCCGGTACGTACCCCCGTCCAGCATCCTTCAGGACCCGGAAAACTGGCCCTCCAACTGTGCTGCCAAATTTGAAAATTGCCCACGGACCGACCAAACCCGTCTTGGAATGGGGGGTTTGCTAACCTTCATCTCGGGACGGTCAAAAATGCGCGCAACTTCTTGGCCTTGAATAACAAACAACACGATGATATCGGCAGCTCTTTTGCGTTCGGGTTCAGGTACAGGCACTGGACCCTGAAGCCCGGTCTTTGTCTCTGGTAATAATATTTCGGAGACGCGAGTCAGGAAAGGACAATTCAGGGGAAACAACACTCAGTGGTTTCTGCGTTTCTCGAGGAGGCTACGAATACCCCACTGGTGCCGGCCTAGAGATCTGGACGAAGCGGTCAAAACCTGGCTTGTCGCGGCGCGAGGCCAATGGGACCGTGCTGCCGGGAGACCACTCCATCCACCCTATCCAGTTGTCTCTTTCGCCTGTTCCATGGCTCGGGGAGCTGAACAATGACACCCAACCACCAGATCTTTTCCATGTCAGAAGAGCGTGAGTCGATCAAATTCGAAGGTGGAAGAGTCAACCAGAAGGCTACAACCATGGCAGTCCGTCATCACAAGACTTGACATAGCATACGATTGCCAAAGCTTTCAGCATACCTTCAGTGTGTTATCGAAATGCAACACTGTGCGCTTACTGCAACAACAGCAAACATTTTTGTTGAAGAAAGGTGGGGATTCTCGGATCGGGGGTATCCTCGCATGACTGGTCGGATCAACCGCTGTCTGTTTTTCAATGACACGCTTTTTGCGCGACATCTTGTGAAGCTCCCTTCAGCGGCCTCCTCTTCCCCCCCGCCGAGTTTCAACAGCCAACCGAAGGGCTGGGCCAACCACGAGAACGGTAATTACATGGCCTCCTACCCCATGGAGATGAACATCCAGCGCTTGAAAGCATCGAACGGCAAAACGGAGGACCCCTCTTTCGAGGATATTTATCGAGTTTGCATGGCGTACACGGTGGATAGAGCCGCAACTAACGAAATCCTCTCGGCAGTCTCAGTAGCCACAGCAGAAGCTTTGCTTTTGCTTTTCTGCAACCTCTGGGCGAAACATCTCTTGTCAGCAGGTCCGGCAAACTGGCTTCCATGCCGCACAATTGCTATATCGGCCGCATTGCCAGCGTTGTTCCGCATGCTCGAGTACGGGACGCTTTGCCGCATGTCTACCTCCTGCAGATATGTGTCAGAACTCGAACCCTGATCACAGGAGATAGATGGCAGGCAGGGCAAGTTTTACAAGCCGGCCTTCCCTCACGTGGTTGACGAAGGGGCCAAATTATGGCTATGACCCTTAACACAGTGACGTCTTTCTCAGCCGGACCACCACCACACTCGGTCACCCACCCAGCTTCTTCTTCGGGGTCACCTTGTGGGAGCTGAACCACAGCAGTGACCTCACGACCAGTCTCGCCGGCTTCCGCTCCCCCAAGGTGCTGATTAATGATAGCCACTGCTGTGCATGTCGGAAGCAGGCTGGCATAGAAAACTCCACATTGGCAGCACTCGCATGCTTTAGTAGGCGGTGTGGCAAGCCCATTCTTATCGTCTACCTCTTTTCATCGCCGTGCATGGAACGCCTCGAGGGGGGATTCTCCAACCTTCCCCACTGCGTCACCTTTCCTCGGTTGGATGCATTCAACTGAGGCCAGAACCACGTCGAAGAAGAACAGCAACAGAGAGCTTCCAAGCTGGTAGAAATGCACAAGCTGCAGAGCCGGTGATGGTGTGGTCGAGACGCAAGGCACTGGGGCCGGTTCGGAGGTTTTCATTCGCTCCGGCAGCATTTGATGCCTTCTCCTGCAGAACGATTTCCCTAATCCAGCGCTTCCCAGGTCTGCATGTACAATTGTGGTCGAATTGCAATCACAGCACTGGGTGGGGGATCGACTCTGCCTCGGCGGGCCAGTCATTGAAGACGTCTACCTATCAACGATTCAGAAACCGGCAAACCTCAAAGTGAAGCCGACAACGGCGGAGGTGCATGGCCACCAAATCAAACTTTTTTCGGTAGGGCTTTGCTGACGTTGAAAATCCAACGAGTCGTGAGTCGTCAGCTGTTCATAGGCTGGTTCAGTTGCCTAGAAGGAATCGTCATGCTGTTTTTTCTGAGCAGTGAGCAAGGTCAGGTCACTTTGTTGGGCGAGGCCGGCTTTCCCAACCGTCGGTTACCGGCCACCAAATACCGTTAACCGTTTTTTTTTTGTACCCCCGACCTATCCGCGATGCCTCGTCATGTACAGACGTACACTCGATTACGAACATACCGAGAGCATCATGAATTCATCTGCCATTCCTGCTAGATGGTGAACAGACGAGGGGCGGGAGGGGTAGGTAGCGCACATTTTCAGCAGCAACCAATAATACAAAAGTCAGATCCGATCTATTCTCCTAGCCCACCACCGGCCGGCGTCCACCGTGCCGGACGGCCGATCTGGGCTCCCTGTTACGTCCGAGTGGTCTCCGCCCTGTCTCACGCTGAGGGACACCACCATCTCCTTGTTTTGCAAAAGCTGGCCTCTGGCATCTACCGCGAGCTGGTGCCGTCGTCGTCTCCGTTCGTCCCCTCGACAGGCTTTCAGCTTAACGCTGCATTCCCTCGGGCTCCGGCGTCTGTGTATGGCTAGAATCGGAGTTGGGCAGCAAAACTGCCCCGTGCGCGGAGAGAGGGGCAAGTGAGGAGAGGTGGAGTTTGCTGTAACCCCCAATGCAAAAAAAGCGAGAAGGAAAGAAAGAAAACAAGACAGAGGCCAAGACCGTCTGATAGCTAGCTAGCCTCCTAGCGTAACAGTTGTTCTGGGGTGGGGCTTGTTCGTGGGGTTTTTTCTTCCGTAACAGTCCCCTAAGAAAAAATATCCGCGAAAGACGAGCATCAAAAAGCAAAAATTACCGCAGTCGTATTATTCATCGTTTTTTCCCGCTTTGGGAAGGGTATGACAGATGAGGGGAAGCAACAGGGCAGGAAGAGCTTGCTTTCTTGAGCTTGGCTGGAAGATCGAATGGCAATACTCCATTGGAAAAGAGAAGTGTCGATTTGTTCTGGATGTTCTAATTGTGGATTGGGACAGAGTCGGCATCGTCCATGCTGGACCCCTTCTTTTTTTTCAGATCGAGGATTTTATTTTATTTTATTTATTTTCAGTTTTTGTTCAGGGTCTTTCCTTGTTGATGACGAGGACACGGCCAGCTGTGGCGGTGTTGATCTGGATCATCAGGGTCTTTTGAGAGGTTCATGATGGGTGGTTGATGACGCAGATCGTGGATGAATGGAAGACAAAACTGACTGAACCATTCCCAACAAGAGAGATCATGTGAAGGGAAGAAGAAAAGAGAATCGAAACGGCCGGCCCGGAAATCTGCAAGACAGCGAGAGCTGTCACAGCCAACCATCAAACCAGCCCACTTCGTCTTTGGACAACTGGACAAAAACATCCCACCTCTTTTCTCTCTAGAAGACAAGCGCGGGGTTCGGCGTCAACGGTGGAAAATATAACAAGTTCATCACTTATCCGGGGGTGAGAGGGGGGGGCGACTGTCGTTTCCCAGTGCTACTCTGCAAGTCTGATCATATTAGACTGACACTATGCAGATATTCCGGCTTTCCTACAGCTTTCCCCCGCGCCAACACAAAATCGGGCTTCCCCGCCACGGCCACCGTTCACCTTCAAGGTCACATCCGGCGGTATCCCTAAGGAGTTGGAAAAGTTATTGAGCGCAGCGCTTGGGCAAAGTTGATGAGGAAAGAAACTTTGAACAAGTCTCACGATGATGCGGTAAGAACTTTTTCTTTTTTTTAAGCGAGTGTTCACACGAGAGGTGACTGCAGACGTGCATTGCATCATGCACATACCAACCAGGTCAGGAGCTATTCGTCCGTTCAGAAAGAGTAAGGTAGGGTTGGTTTCACAGGTGGCGAATTCTCCACGTTACGTGAGGCAGGTTTGAACGATCGTGAAGAGTTCAAGTTCGATGTGTGGGTTTAGCTGTTGAGGTGTGAGTGGGGAGGTGCAACAGGAGAGGGAGCGATCTTTTTCTTGCGCAGCAGTGCCTTGCGGCCTACCAGATGCAGTAGGGTTGTCTTTTACCCCGTGTCCGTATTTTCGCCGGAGGAAAGCTGGAGAGGTCGGGAGACAGACAGACTGAGGGAGACGTCAATATTGACAGGCAGCAAGCAGCCACAGCGGATATGACAGTGGTACTCTGTCTGTATGCTGTACGGTGCCTGGCCTCGTCATGAGAGGAGTGGCACAACACACGGAAATCAGGCTCGGGATTGCTACCCTTCTTTCCTTTCAAACCGTTTTGCAGGATTGACCACTTCGGCTTTCCCATCAGAGACGCTGGAAGTTCTCCTCCATGCAAATGTTCGGAGTCGGTACATGTCCAGGCCGACATATAGCCCCAACGTAGAAGGACCTCATCATAACCCATCATATGTACGGAGATGGTACCCAATCTTGGATTTATGCCGCATAAAGGCTCACATAATGTTAGTCTCTCACTGAGGTGTTGACACAGCAGACGAATTTCCGCTGCAAGCACCACCACCTGCATGGCATAAACCCAAAGCATCCCGAGCATCAGAGCTGCAACTTGAGGCATCAACTCCTGCAGTAGCCGAGACGACTGTCGTCAAGACACGCACGCACCCTCTAGAACAAATGCTTGTATGACGGACATGTGACAAGCACTTCATATCCAATCCGTTCAATTTCAACATGCAAATCAGTCTTGAAGACTTGTTTGTCTGTAGCTTCTGGGTAGGTAGGCACGTCGTGGATAAGATAACCGGTACTGCAGGTCAATAATAAATAGGTATAATAACTCTCAACTTACCTTATACCTGTTTAGATAAAGAATAGGCTTTTTAAATCTTTTAAGGCCTCTTAACTATCTTTCAAGGCCTCGTAACTATCTTTTGATATGTGGTTCAGGATACTATCCTCTCTTGCCTTGACTTTTTGACAGTGCCAGTTGTTCTGTCCATGGCATGGTGAGGTTCCTTAGAATCAACATCTCGAAGCTCCCTCACGCTTGCTTCACTTTCCGTGCCTGAGGATTTAGTCTCTGCCTATGGCAGGGACACACATTTCCAGGCCGCACCCTCCAACGGCTTCACAACGTTACCCTGATGAGCCTCAGAGATAAGACATATCCCGCCACAAAGGGATTGGAGCCACGCTCTCTTCAAATCGGCAACAAATTACATCCATCGCATGCACTTTTGCTGTTGCACAAAGGACTTACAGGGCCCAGTAGGTAGACAGCAGAGGGTAGGCAAGCCCGTGGATGAGGGGACAGACCATCTAAATGAATGGGCATGGGGGAAAACCGGCAGATAATGCAAGATCTCGATCGAGCCCTCTAGGCCATTGGATGCCATCCTCCCGCGTCAAAAGACCAACCTAGCTGCAAGCCTTGGGCAGAGATGCATGATTCGTATTTTGGCAGCCGCCAGAAGAACTCTTGGAAACCCCTTTATCGACCATTCGGTCCAGAATTCCTTGTGCGGGAGTACCCTGCCGGTGTCGTAGTCGACAGTTCTGGCATATTTATGGTGATCAGTGTCTGGAGACTGGGACCCCCTTACCAGTCGCAGAATCTCGGAGCTTCGAAACGGTGGAAGGCCCTCAAATGATCAAGGCACCTAGTTGATGGAGGTGGACAGGTCCCAATCCTGCACAGTTACATACATGCTTTACAGTTTTGCCACCTTACTGAATACGATAGAAGGGTAACAATCGGAGGGACAAGACAGAATACATGATCTGCTGCTTCCTCCATCTCTGTATACATCAGATCTGTCATATTCCATAAACTCACCCCTACAATCTTGCTCCTTCTCCGTATCTGCTCTTCCAAAACGTCTAGACATCTCAGTATTTTGTACTGCATACGCCACATGGCAAGTCAAACAGCTGCTGGGGGTCAGAATCAACATTTACTCTTTTGACAGAGAGCGTCTCTCAAGTCTATCATCAGTATAATCCTTGACCATACATATCCCTCACAAAGTCGTCACAGAAATTGATCCCAGGGCAACACCCACATACACTAGCACAACATCCATTCCCCATCTAAATCCCCCCTGCCTATCCATTTCCTCCCATCCACAAGTCCACACATCTCCCTGTAGCCCTCCCTTTATCATGCGTTGTACTCATCATTCCACTCACAACCACACAGGGAGCCCAAATATGGGAGAGAGACTCCAACATAAGCCAACAAATTTTCCTCTCCTCCATTTTCTTTTCCGCATTTCCCAAACAATAAGTCCCTCCCGATACAACGCCCATAGTTCTTCTTTCCCCAAGTAAATACCTTCTTGTAGTCCCAAATCAGAAAGAAAATACCAAACTCTTCTGACTAGAGGCCACCCTGAAAATCAAAAAAAGAACCTGGCGGAAATGAAAAACAGAAATTAGAAAACCAAACCCGACAACGCCACGCAAATCCCGTGATAGTACATACAAAGACCCTAGGACCTGAACTTAACGCCTCTTCCTCGGGCTCGGCCGCATAGTAGCAGCCAAATCCGGCAACGGAGTAGGCGTCACCCCAGAGTGAATCTGAGCCGCGATCATGCTAGACACAGTGTCGTGACCGTTCAGGAACCCGGCTGCAACATTGGACGACGGCGCCGGAACAGCAGGCGCTGCTTCAGCTGCAAACTGAGCCCCAAGCATGCTCGATACCGTGTCGTGGCCGTTCAAAAGACCATGGCCATGGTTGTTGGGCGGCGCAGGCGCAAGCACCGGCAAGTCGGGAACAGACTGAGCAATAGACTGTGCTTCAGACGCAAACCGGGCCCCTATCATGCTTGATACCGTGTCGTGACCGTTCAAGACCCCAGCACCATAGTGTTTGGCAGGAGCAGGCGAAAGCAGAGGCAGGCCGGGGGTAGATTGAGCATTAGGGACAACACTGCGAGCCGAAACAGCAGGACGGTCCCTTCGCCTCTTTGACCCAGCAGAAACTGGAACCAGGCCGCTGGCGACATCGAGAAACAAGTCACCACGAACTGCAGGAGGCTCGGGAACAGCATCCTTCTTGGTTCGCTGACGCTTCCTCTTGGCCGGTGGCTTCGTCTCGGTGGCGTTATCGGTGTTCTCGACAGGAAAGCCTTGGGGTGCAATGTTGATGTTCTCGAAAGGTACGGCCTGGGGACCAAAGGGCACAGCTCTTTCCTAAACGCTGAACTGCGCTCTCCCATGATCCCCCAAACCCGCCCACTCCTGATCCGTGAACCCTGCGGCGGGAGCAGCCTGATAATGAGCCTGCGGACGAGGCCAAAGTGTCCCAGCCCACGGGGCGCCCTCAGCAGAAATAGGCTGCTCCAAACTGGCAAAAATACCGGGGCCATGTTCCCTTTCGTGCAGACCAACAAAGTCAGACGCAGAAATCAAAGTATTAAACCCAGAGCCCAGAACTAAAAAAGAAAGGAAAAAAATACAAAAGATTAGTTACAAAAACTTCCTCCAAACATGAATTAATGCATCATCACAGGATACGGCACAATGGCCTTGTCCACAATTGGCTCACGTCTTGAAGTATTCTTGGCTTCATCGCCCCACTTGTTAAACCAGTCGACCTCTTCTTGTCTGGCCTTGTCGAAAGCAGCCCGGCAATCCGGGGGCAACTCGGCAATGATGTCCTCAGATATAACCGAAAGTCCTCGAAATGGTGCTAGAGGGTCGGCAGCTGCTGAAGCTTCGTAGTCAGCAGGGGACGTGCGGAATGGCACTTCGTAGGCGGCTGGCGAGATGCCGGCAGGGGGCGTCTCCATGTAGGTATCCATGACCAGAAAGTTCCGAGAGATGGACGGCTCAAGCGGAGGAAATGTGCTGCTCTCTTCGGCGTCCTCGCCTTTGCCGCTGTCGAGAACCTGTTCGATTCTGGCGTGGGTTGGCTGGGAGATGCGGGGATAGTGCATCAAGTTGGTCATGACGTTGTAAACCCCCTTGACATTCTGGCGGCGCATATCGGTCAGGATGCTGTTGTATTGGCTGTTCAGGTGTCAGTTGCGGGCGGGAGACAGGTGTCGGGTAAGCGAGTATACATACCTCGCCTCACGGGCGTGCTCAAGTTGCCAATTCATGTCGTTGACGGCCACTCTACGTTTCTTCGTGTCGACCTTGGCGTTTTGCTGCGGAACAGTAGGTGCATTGGAGTGGTACACCGCGCTGGCGCCATGCCAGGCAACGTATTGGTTTTTGTTGTAAGGCTGCGAAGGGTCGTAAATGTCGTTAGGATCAGCCAACTCGCCCTCAACAGCCCCATCCTCACGAACTGCCGCGACGTTGTAGTCGTCGATGATTCTCCGTCCGCCGACAATGATCAAAGCGCCGAATTCGCGGAACACGGACCTCGCTGTCACGATTCCTATGCTGCGACCTTTGTAGGAATGTGGGATGATATCGCGTTCGATCATGTCGCGCTTCTCCTCGTCATTAACGATAATTTTGAAGAGCTTCTTGTGCTTGGTGAAGAACAAGTAAGAATCGCGGAAACCGACACATCTGGCAGGCTCGGTGGAGAGCATGTAGAGACGATCGCCGCGGCCGGCAACGGTGAAGGTGCGGCAACGGTATTCACGACCATCCTGAAGGTTGCCCAGTTTGTCCACCTTCTTCTCACCCTCAGGATCCTCGGGAAGGTCGACCTCGTCGTTGACGATATCCAAGACAGTACCGTCTTTATCGATCGACTGTGTTGTGGGTGCCGAGTATTGGCCTTTGCGTCCACCACGGCCTCGCCAACCCCCTCTGCCACGGCGACGGGGAGTATCCGAGTCGGCATTGGGGCGCTCAATGGGAAGCTGGTCCCAGTCAGGCGGGCGATTCTTCGGGGGCCTGCCGAGACGACGGCGGCGGATGACGGGCTCGGGTGGGGGTGAGGGCGACTTCTCTTCCTCTTCCTCTTGGGCTACCTCCTCTTCCTCTTCGGCAACAGAGTCTTCGTCCTTGTCACCCTCCTCTTCTGCATCTTGCGGGGGTTCAACATCCTCGTCGGCCTCGACATCGGCATCGACATCGGGCATGGGCTCGTCTTCGTCGTCGAGTCCCTCGAAATTCTTGGGGGTGCTTTCTGTAGGCATGGTAGATTGCTGGTTAGCAACCTGATGGTCAAAGGCAGTGTCTAGAGTGCAGGATAAAGGTATGCCACAATGTGGTGGTGGGGATCGGATGCGCCTAGTTTGGACTGGGACTGGGATTGGGACCGAGACTGTGACTGGAAGAGAGAAGGAGCTTTGGAGTGCGACTTTGTTGAAGTGAATTACTTACCAAGCGCTTGCTGAGCGCGTTTGGCCGCAGCACGACCGGATCGCCGAGAGGGCATGTTGACGTCTATTGGGGCGATCTGGATGATTGTTTGCTCCTCGGTGCTGACTTGCTCTTTAAACGGTGCAGTCCTGGGAAAAGTTGCGACACCCAGATATGATAACGAGGGAGGCGGCTGCTTGTGGAAGACGCGATTGACACGGCCAGCTTGGATTTTGGACCTTGCCATTTGTCGCTGGGACCATGTGGGTCCCAATGGGCTTGGCAGCTGTCACTTCTTGGCACCGTCCACACCGTGCAACTTTACACTGTTAAGAGAAATCTCAACAGCACATAGCACGTTGGGAGGATTGGATTGATAGATAAACAATCAATAAAAATAAATCTGTGTGGTATCGTGAGACTATTACTCTATAAATGCAATGAAAAGTGAAAAGACATGATAACTTTACTTCCACAACAGCAAAACAAAACAGCATAGCGCACATTTCCAGAGAGTCATTAAAGAGAAGCATCCTAACTGCGTTCTGTTTGACCAAGCTATCTCCCGTTATCTTGATGCCGCTAAACTCGGGCATACTAACCAGCCTCCATCCTGAACGCCATGTGCCACTGTTGATGCACATTAATAAAAAGTGAGGAGAGGGCAAATGGAGAGAACGCCGATTGATGGCGAAAAGTGCTGTGGGCGTGCAAATGCGCCAGAAGAGTCCAGGCCTCTCGGCCTTTGTGAACTGAGCACCGCTCCTGAAGATTGATGTCTGATCCAGGCTTCCTCGGATATGTGGCACCGCTTTTACCACGGTATTGGTTCGGAGGAAGAATAAGACGTAGTGTGCCATGTATCGATCCGCAACTGGTTGATCCTAAAATATCGACTTCTTGAGATCAATTCGGATCTCCACGAACGAAATGGCGGTGGTAATGACGCTGGTTAAATCGCCAGAGCCTCCTTTGAGCCGACTTTCTCCTAGTTGGCCGGGAGCTTGGAAGCATCAGGCATGTCGTCTGGAAATTCCTCCTTGGTAAGGAGAGCATCCTTTGCCTGGTAAAGGTAGCGATAAGCCGTCTTCACCGTACCATCACTGACGCCAGCCACACTAGCGATTTCCTTGGAGGCCTTGGGTTCTCCAACCAAATGCGAGGCCATGTAGATGCACGCAGCCGCAACCGACAAGGGAGAACGACCAGCGAGGTCAGCCACCTGTTGCGACTTCTTGGCAAGACGTCTCGCGACATCCTCCACCCTGACCGGGTTGCGGAAACCCATGTTGCTGCAATAGCGAGCGCACAGCCCGACAGCAGTAGTAGAGGCCTTGGCCTGGTAGGTCTGGTTGAATGGCCCAGCCTTGGTAATGTCATCGGCACCGCCGGCCTTCTGCAGGAAGGTTTCAAGCTGCTTGAAGACGCGGCCAATTTCCTTCTTGGAGACCTTGGTGAGGCGATAAATCTCACGGAAAGTACGGTCAGCATTCGCTTGTCGACAGGCGATGAAGATGCATCCGGCGATAATCGCTTCTTGCGATTTACCCTTGAGGGCCTTGGCATCGTCGACCAACTTGTAAATGTGCTTCGCAGCATTTGCAACTTGGGTACCCGTGTTGATGCTGTCGGTAAAGCTTTGAATATCCCGATACGCATTGAGCAGTTGCTTGGAGCCCTTGTCGTTCGTCATCTTATTTTGAAGATGGGACAGGTTCTTTGCACCTTTGCCGTCGAAAGCGATTGTCGTTTGCAGTTGATCGCCGTCGATCATCAAATTGGGACCGTCACCAACACGAGAAGGGTCATCGTTACCCTGGTCATCATTCGAGAATGTCCGCCACTCAGAGCGCGTATCAATAATACGCTCACCTAGGACCAATCCACAAGACTCGCAAACCATGTCGCCTGATGAGAATTCCTCGATCAAGTTAGGCGGAAACTCTTTGCACTCGGCACACATGAGGATGGCGTTTAAGTCCTCCTTGTACTCGCCGGAAGCCGAGGGGGGATGGGGAGGATAAAGGGCCGACATGTTGATTGATGCAGTCGTAGGTAGAATAGATGACTTCGGGGGAAAAGGATCCGTCAGGCTGTTAAGGTTGGAGGCGGTTTGTTGAATGACCGCCAGAAGCCGCGCAAGTTGTAGCTTTGATTGAAAGTAGTGGCGATGAGGAAACAGCCCGGGTTGCTGTTTGCAAGCAGCACTTTGCGGTTCTACGGAGAAGCCCGAAGAGTGCCGCCCCGACTGTGCGGTCAACGAGGGCCGGACTCGAGATTGATTGCGCAGTCGATGATATCGGTGCTGATCTTGGCTAGGGAGGGGATATCTCAACTTTGAAGGCGATGCTTGGGTGTTTGAGGGTGCAACAAGTGATCGTGGACGACACTGTTGACCAGAACAACGTCCAAGAAAGTTGTGGTTGAAAGGAAAGTCGGCGACCGGTGAAACTGACGTTGGCCGCTGCTAAATCCTCGGACAGGCAGGCAGGTCCCTGTGGGGCGATGGCGCCAAGTGAATGAAAGTGAAATCGCTGAGTCAGCCAATGACTGAAGAACCAGGCGGAACCGGACCTTGCAGCCTTATGGGCGGGGCTGGTGGAGCGCTTCCATTGGCTGCCGGATCGTCGGGCTCCAGATAAGCTGATAAGGCTGTCTTCCACTCTTAGGGATGGCCACACTTGTTGCTCTCACCATCGACAGTTCACTCCAGAGGTTGGCAGATGCAGCTTGGTGAATGAAATCTGGTTTATTTCACTATCTATGCAATCCTCTTTCATCATTTGTCCTATCGACTTCTGCTCTTGGATTGGCTCTCATTCACCGGATTGGCGTCTCCGTTCTCCCTCCTTCGCGATCCTTCCAGCACTTTCTTTTGCCGGTACGCGGCGCACTATACTTCAAGCCACCAAGCTGGTCTCTCACTGTCTATCATATGCATACATGCTTCACAAATGAGGCTTGTGCATCAGCCAACTGTCATCTGATAGAATTCCTCGCAGACTACCACGCAACCTCTGTGAGGCTGCAATGGCCGCGGCGCTCGAAGCCTCGAGAGGAGCCTGTAGCTATACTTGATGAATCTCAGCATCTTCGTTTTCTTTCCCATTTTCTTCTTTCCTACGCTTATACCCTCATCCACCATTACTCTGCTGACACCGGGCAGGATTTCTTGGCGGGGGCCTCAGCGGCTCTGGGCGCAACTCTGGGAACGATACTCGGTTGTGGGATCGATGCTTTGGCGGCGTAGGGACAGCGATGATAGGTACACTGTTGGATGCCGCTATGGCTGGATGCTGTTCCCCTGAAGCAGACCGTTCATGTCGAACCTGGGCTTCCCACCTCTTCCAGTCTTCCTTCAGCCTCGTGGATTCTTTTCGCTCCATCTCGGAAATCTGCTGGTCGATCTGATTGATGGTCGCTGCTGTTGAGAGCGCTGCGGGAGATAGCAGTTGCTGCTGCTGGTCTGATCCTGGCACATGTTCTAGTTTTTGAGGTTGTTGTTGCCGTTGCGGTTCTGGTTGATGCTGCTGTGGCTGCTGGTCGATGGTATTGGTTGACCGGCTGGCGAGAGACTTGCGGATCATATGCCCCCTCCAAATCTCCTCCTCTTTGAACAAGTCATTTGCGCTCAGCTTTCTCTTCCTGCTGAACTCTTCGCGGCTCAGATACGGATCTCTTGCCTTTGCCTTTTTGTATTGATGACGCTTGGTGTAGCAGACGACGAGTGTAGTAAGGGCTGTCACGACACCAATAGTGCCGGCAACGATGGAGACAACTATCCATATCACAGCGTTATCCGTGGTATCCGAGGTCTTCTCATCACGGGTATCAAGTATAGAAGTAGTAACAAGACCAAAAGGGGCCATTTTGTTCAAGCGGCCACAAACTGCCAGGACCAAGGTGGTATCACCATAGCGAGTAAACCAGACAACCTCACAGGAGCTGGGGTAGGTCGGACGATAATATACACCCAGACAGCACTTCAGCTATGGAAGGAAAGACGTCAATCGGGACAATCCACGAGCAAGGGGGTAGGACATGCATGGTCTGTCTATAATTGGAGGCACGGCAGATTTCCCGTACCATCCAGATGCTGGGTCTCAAACTCGCCAGGCTGAGAGGTAGCACTTACAACCCCCGGTTCGCTATTGGGAAGTCCCGATGCATGGCCCCGTCCGCTTATTGGCGATCCCTCCCGTCCTACACCACGGCCTCCTATTCAGACAGGTTTGTGAGGCGCAGCACCACCACCAAAAGGCAGAACAACAACTAATCTGCAAACCCGGCGCCCAGAGAGAGTCCTCGGGCAATTCATTGAGAGCAGATCAAATCCTGCAACTTCATGGCGAAGCTTCCTCGCGGATGAACTCGCACATGTAAGCAAGACATCCAAGGCGTATTGGATTGGACCGCTGCTGGCACGCTTACACGCACCTTTGACTGCCGCATTAGGAACAGGAACGGTGGTCATCCTCACCAACCTGCGGGGTAATGTCTGGCTCTCAAATGCATTTTGACCGATAGTCCGCAGTGGTTTTTGTGAACGGCTCCTCTGACCTCATCAGCTCTGTATTGCCATCATCTTGTCATGCCCGAACTCCGGGCAAGTTTTCGCCGTCCCTGGGCTTCTTCCTGCGGCGGTGCACCGCCAAGAAGAGACGCAGCCCAAAGTGCTTGGGAGCTGCCCTCAACACGAGGTTCCACCGAACAACTCACGTTTGCTATCACCGATGAATTGCGTAACCACACTTCACAGCCCAGACGGCAGTTTGCCAATGAGATAAGATATCCACAAAGAGACCAATTTTCTACCAAGATCTACACTCGCCGACGGCGTGGGCTAGCCTCAACTCTGACCTGGGCTGAAGACTTGAACAAATGTTACACCAATGGCTGCTGACCACGAGGATCTCCGGCCCCAAAGCTGCGTGATTGACTTATTAAACTGTCATTTGCACGTGCAAACATACTCGTGTACCACGCTGCTAACGTTTCAAGAGTTACTCATTCGACCTATGTAGAGGAGTGGAAATTATACTAGGATTAGATGATTACAAGTAGAGGTGTAGTGGGCTATTATGATAATTACATGCTATGCACTTTATATACTTTTTGTGGAAATGAGGAAGTGTTCGAGATAAAAAAAAAAGGGGGGTATCGTGATGATGATAATGATCGTGTATGAAATGCATGTCTTTCTTGACCTCGTGATCGTCTTTCATCTCTTCCGTTCAAACTCTCGCCGCTTGCCCAAGCCAACAAACAAATAACAACAACGCTATGCCAAATGTTCCAACTCCGAAAGAAATACCCCTTGTGTCGCTCTTGAGGAGGCTGATGAAGGCTGATTTGATGGTAGATCCCCAACAGGTCCGATGAAGCCGCAGGCCATGATAGTTCGAGATCTTATCACCGTTCCAGCTCCGAGACCTAGCAAAACCCAACCACAACCAGCATCACCCCACAAGAAACAACCTCATTGCCCAACATCAGCAGCCCTCACCGTCTTCGGGCTTTCCTCCAGCCGCCCGCCTTCCTCTCCTCTCTTCCCAGCGCCACCAGCTTCAGCCTCCTTCTCCTTCTCCCCACTCCTCCTCTCAACCTCATCCCCCCTTAGTGTAACCTCCCCACTATGCGCGGTCCCCGTCCTCATCGACTCCGACCTCCTCCCACTAATACTCTCCCCCTCATCAATGACATCCCCCTCCCTCGTCCTCGTCCTGGTAGGTCCCATCTCCACATCATTATGTCCCATCTCATGAAAGTGAACACCCCCCGTGCTATGCGTCCTGGTCCGTTGCACCCACCTCCTCCAGGTATAACTTACCACGCTCTCCCCCCCAACACTACTCGGGACCCTAGCCCGGAAGCTGGTAGGGTGCAATTCCGACAAGGCAACACTCGGTCTCCTCCCTTCCTGCTGTCCCTGCCGTTTCCTAGCACAGCTAAACAGCTCCGGTCTGCACACCGGCAGGTGGGCCAGATCCCACGCGGCTAACCACCAGAGAAAGATATACACCAGCGGTGTAGCCATTTTGTCTGGCACGTTCCAGTAGGTATACCCCTTCGGGAAAACCTCATTTCCGAGACCGATGTACACGAAAAAGAGGATCATGTATCCTAGCCCGAAAAGAAAGCGGAGGGATAACCGCCATCTTGGCCAGGGGGAGCGGATGCGGAAGCAGGTGATGATGTTGAGGATTGCGTCGAGGTAGAGGATTGAGAGGAGGGTTATGCCCGGGGAGCTGATTGTGTTAGTAAGTCAAGGGGGATGAAGAAGGCAGAAAAAACATACGAGAATTTGGCGGTCGATCTGAACGCCGAGATGGAGGTGGACATTATATACAGCAGCACCAACGTCGGCGCGGAGTGCAATACCGAGTTTGCTAACCGGAGCCAAACCCGTCTTTTCTCTTCAGGGGATAGGCCTGCTGATCGATGTAGTGGGAGAGGGCCAGATGGTGGTGGGATCTCTGCTGTAGTTGGGGAGGATAGGGGTTGCGGTGGGGGGTCGAGAGTCCCCGTTCTTGATATTGCTGTTGGGGACTCCTCTTGCAGGACGGGGTTTGCTGGTGCTCCTCCAAAGGAGAAGCTGTTCAAGTCCCGTCTGAGGTTGCTGCTCCTGTGGCTTAGGTCTCGACTGACGGTCCTGTTCGCGGTGCGGAATTGCTGAACGGTGTTTGTGTGTGTGAGAGTATTGACGTTTGGGTCGTCAAGGGCGGAGGGATCAAAGGAGTGGATCGACGCTGAGCAAGCAGGCGTCCTCTCCGTCATGGGCTCTTCCGTGAAGCGAGACTGGCGACGGTAGAGCTTCGGCCGGACGGGTGACGGATTGGTGCCAGTAGGTGTCGATGGCGTCCCCGGCGTCCCCGGTGTCCCCGGTGTTCCCGGCGCAGAGGGCATCGCCAGTGGTGGCTTGATCGGCCCTTGAAAGCTCGATTCCTTGATCTCGCCCATGGTGTCTGTTGCCCTTTCGTATATATATGCTTCAATATACCGTTCCGAGTTCCCTCATACTAGATCGTCGTCGCCCCAGCAAAACCCAAACATAAATCTCGTCCCGTAATTCCATGCGCGTGAATTCCAATCGTCCGATTCGGAAACCAGTTGGCGTTACCAACACAACGGTTCGATCCCACCGAACGTTGGGTCTTCCCCAGGTCAGGTATCAAAATAACCTGCACTCCTCTGACAGTAGCACAAAACGTTGGTAGTTGAGATGCGGCGTGGAAGTCTCTGCCACTCAGGGGAGGGGGGGGTTGGTCGTTGATATGAACTGACAGCCGGGAACGTCTCGTGACGAACCCAGCAGAAAGAAAAAAGCCCCAACGGTGACGAGCAGCAGGTGGCGGGGTGCCCTAACGCCCATGCGAGCAAATAGATGCAGCTTTTCGTGCTCGTTTCGTCGCGCTAAAAATGCGGATTCCAAATCGCAAAGGTGGATTGGCGGAACAGTCACCAAAGACGACTTCTTCAATTTGCAATCGAGAGCTGATGAGGAACGAGGAGACTGACAACACAAAAAACAAGACACACGAAACTCTCCCAACTTGGCGCGCGCATTGAATTGGACAGCAAGGAGAGAAAAGGAGCGGAACACCTTCAGCTTCTTCATCCCCAACCAAATACGGGACTCAATGCAACCCTGTCGATGTGATGGAGGCCATCGTTGAATGGTTCAGGGTCCCTGCCGAGGCTTAAACGGATAAATAAGGCAGCAAGGCCGGTGCGAGCCGGGGCTATCCCAAACCTGTCAGCGGGCTGCTGCAGGGGAAAACGGGCGGACCGCAGAAGCGAGTCCAGACTTGATCACACGCTCAAATGCCGGGGAAGAACAACCTCACTAACCTGGGGAAAACCAGGGGCCATCCATGACCTGCAACGGTCCTCCGAACAGTTGAGAATTTGCACATTCTTCTCTGCAGAGCCGCAAACACGGCTATCTCATCGTGGAGTCACGGAGCTGAGGACAACCTGTTTTGATGCTGGCGACAGTGATACGAAGTCGGCACCTCGACCCGGACCCCTTGCGGCGATCTGATACACCCAGCAATGGCACGGCCAACACATGCGGCGTGCTTGGACATTCGGGACAACCATCTTCATTTTATCATCATCTCATTCTCCATCGGCTCCTGTTTCCCAGTTTATGGAACAAAAAGAAGTGAAAACTCCATCCCATTTCGCGCTAGCTGATTGCCAAGTTAATGCAAACGCTTCTCTAACAACCGCAACTTCGGCGTTACCTAGCAAGAACACTAGACATGGACTGGCTCAGATTTGCCTTTTGACTTCACTGTGCACGATGCAGCGATGCAGACTCGCAATCAGGAAAGCAAGGGCTTCCGAGGAAACCACAAGACTCAACCCCAAAAGATTTGCGCCTGTCGAGACCGGACTCAGAAGTATCTGTAATGTATCATCACCGACAGTCCATGTCTACCACCAATTGCATGGCACTGGTCATCAGTAAACCTAGGACAAGAGTGCTGTCCCTTTGTCACGGCCGCTCTCCATCTTGGCTGTCCTCGAGCCGAACTGAATCTGCCGTCAAATTAGCAAAGCTTTCATATCATGCACTAGACCGAGCCAGCTTACAGCTCGCTTCTTCTCCTTCGCAACACCCTCCATGCCCAACTCCATCGCCAGAAGACGCAGGACTCTCTTTGCAGCTTCAACACCGCTCTTCTCTTCCTCCCTTTCAAAATCACACTTCTGCCACGCAGGCGTTGCGATGGCCCACTTGACCAGACGTTCGTCCAGAAACGGAAATCTTACCTCCTTGCCCCAATGGGCCATGACTCTATCATCTCTCCCGAGATTTCTCTCGGCCAGGCGGCTTACGTCCCGCAGGAGCTCTTTCACAAGCCCTGTGTATCTGTCCTGCTGGAAAGCAGCAGCATGGCGCGAGTAACCACCAAATAGCTCATCAGCGCCGAAGCCAGAAAGCAGGACGCGCGCGGGCGATGTGTACGAAACAGGTGAGGGCTCAGAGTCCAGATCTGGACTCTCTGATCTGACTGACCCTTGGCCTCGGGCGGCAAAGTAAAGCGCGCATGCGATGGAAAAGTCCATCACAGTATTGTGAGGATGGATGAGGGAAATGATTTGCTGCCGGTGGGCCTGCAATTTTGAGTAGGGGATATTAACCTGTGATAGTCAGCAATCAAGGGCGTAAAATCCAGTTGCAGAAGACCACGCACAGCGACAAACCGAAAGACTCGCCCGGGACAGACATTCTTCAACTCGGCGAAGGACTTCCTTCCCGTGATCCTGTCCGGGCAAGCCTCGTACAAGTCCACCTCTTTGCCGTTGGCCTCTTTTTTCAGCCGGGCCCCCACTCTCGGATTCTCAAAGCCAACATTGAGGAGATCAATTTCTTGGTGAGGCTCCAGGATATCGTGGCATAGTCTCGCCAGGACGGTACAATCCAGGCCACCGGAAAACAGTACCGCAACGCGGGTCTTGCCTGTTGCACTGGATGGCGGGTTGGGAATATTTAGCACCCTCAACTTGAGCGATTCAACCAGCTGGTCCTTGAGCGCCCGAACAGAAGGTGACGTGCTTGTCAGCGGCATCTCTCCCTCAGGAGATGGCACCGCCTTGTTAAATACCCCGATGCTAGAAACCTGCCAAAGTAAGCTCGACAACCCCGTTTCCCCCTCTCACAACCCCCAAGCTCCCACCAGGACAGAATTTTGCACTTACGAGGTTCTCCCCCTCCTCAACCCAATCATGCCTCCTCGCTACCCCATCTCCCAACCCAAGAGAATAAACCCCATCAGCCTCCACCTCCTCCCACTTCCCCTCCCCATCCGCAATACTCCCCAACACTACCCCTCCCCCCTCCAACCTCCTCACCATCAACGACCGTCTCCCCAACCGATCCCGTCCCCAAAACACCCTTTGCAGCGCCTCACAATAAAAAACAAACGCAAAAGGCCCCTCAACCCCCCTCCAAACCCCCATCACCTCCTCCACCGACCTCGCCTCTTTCAACTCTCGGTAAATAACCTCCCCGTCATTCTCATGTTCCCCAATTACTTCCCCCATAAACCTCCACCCCTCCCCATTCCAGCACAACACATTCCCACCCCCGCTCCCACTGTCATCATGCAGTGGCTGCTTCGTGACACGGTCGCCCCTCAAAGCCAAAACAGTAGACGTAAACCGCAACTTCCATCTCCCACCCGACGATTCCCGCATAACCTGCCCGAAATAGTCCGGTCCGCGGTTGACAAGATTCTGGTGCAACTCCGGGGAGATTTCGGGGAATGAACAAGAAGAGGGGGAGATGACGGCGTGAATACCGCACATTCTCGCGGCCTTATTTCGTTCAGTTTGATTGTGTGATTAAAAAAAAAGGCAAGTCGTGTGGTGGAAAGGAGAAGAAGTTGAAGGCCAGTGTGTGACATCGCGGTGTGGAGATAAGATTTCGGTGGGTAGGTGGGTGGATGAGTCAGCAGTGAGAACTCCAGCTCCGCTCCAACGTCAAGGAAAAAAAAAGGTCGACGAATTTGGAAGACCTTGTTCGACTGCTGTAACGAAGATGAAGCGAGAGAAAAAAACTTCGAAATGATGCAAACTAGAGTCGAGGATGACTTCCAGGATCAAAGAGCAAAAAGTGCAAAAAAAGAGAACAAGCTAGCTGCGACTCGTTTCGATCGAGTGACCTCCGGGTTATGAGCCCGGCGCGCTTCCGCTGCGCCACGCAGCTTGTTGCTTGATGGAGATTTGTGGCGGATCAAGCCTACACAATGCACACACTGTTCAGTCTTTTCTTCATCTCTACAGCTCTCTGTTGCATTACGACACCAAGTCACTCAAATAAACGGCAGACTGCTCAGTGTGTTTAAAAATTAATCAATATCGGCCGGGCCTAGATATTACTACCGTACTTTCTGTCAGCCACCCACCCTGGCGTCTAACCACCAAATGCATGAATTGTGGGAATAAGTAACCTCCCCGTCTTATGCTCGCTAACAAGGAAAAGATGAGAATAATCGAAAAATAGGACGACCGAGTCCTCCTTCGGTGTGACTGTAACGCTGAATTTCTTGAAAGTCCTCTACCCTCCAATCATGACGATAAAGCAAGGCAGGCATCAACCGCCAGCCCAACCCTGAGAACGATGTCAGTTTCACAGTAAAGCCTGGGTGGGGGGCTGGAGATCCTTACCTTCCCTCCTTTTGGTAAACGACATCGCTGATGATGTCTTTGTCAAGATCTGGAAACATGCCAGCCAGCGTCTCGACGATATTGGCATGTTCTGCTCGGTGTAGCCGCTGAGCCTCAGCTGTCTCGGCACTGGCTTGCCGAGCAGCTGCCTCCTCGGCAGACAGCCTTTGCCGACGGGCATCACCATCAGGTCTCTCTGGCATAGGCGTCCGAGCTGGCGAGGCAATGCTCGTACTGGGTTCCGAAGACGAGGGCTCGTCCGAAAAGATGCGGCCTATGGTACTGAGTGGTCTTTGAATCGTCCGGAGAAGGCCGGTGATGGCCGCCTTTTCATCATTCCCGCTGTATTCACCGCTATCACGGCCTCCGTTCGACGACATAGAACGACGTGGGGTATCTGGACGAAGAGACGCGTCCGTGTCAGCTGAAACACGACCCGCAAACGGTGCTTTCAATGCTAAAGACTTCTCAGACTGAGGCGGAGGAGGTGGTGGAGACTCGGCACGGTGCCTCTCGGCGATGGCAGACACAGCAGCCTCGACATTTTGTTCGAATTCCTCGTCAGTAATAGTTAATGTCGTCCGGTCCATGTTCTCGATGAACTGAATAGCTCCCATCAACGAAGAAAGATAGTACCCGGCTTCGCCACCAAGCTTTTCTTGATTGCGAAACCTTAGGATGTACTGGACATTGGAAACAAGATGCTCGGGATTTGCGTGAAGGACAACGTAGATTAACATGGGCATAAACGAGTCAGCCGAGGAGTCGGATTTTGCGTGTTTCAGCAAGCCTGTGTGGTGTCAGCAAAGATCGAGACAATCTAGCACAAACAAACATACCGAATATGACTTTGCAGCAGTTCAATACACAAATGATCTTGTCCCTCGGCGCCCGGTACGACTTGATCTTCAACAACTCTTGCTGAGCGAGCTTCAAGAACCGCTTGCCACTTTCATTAACAGGTGGAATATCCAGGTGGTCTTCTCGTACCCAACTATAGATGTTGATCTTTTGAGCAAGAATCTCGTCACGCTCAACATCCTCCTGGTGCTGTCCCCGTCGTCCAGGGCCCATCGGGCGCTCCCCGCCACGTCTCCTTGGCTTCGCTCCTGGAATTGGCTGTGGCGGTGGAATCGCGGGCGAAAAGGTCTGGCTGTAAAGGCGGTTCATGACAAGTTTCTCCATGCCTTCGCGGGCATTGTCAAATTCGGCATCGGACACGTCGCGCCAGACCTCGCACTGGCCCATCTTGTTGGCGATAAATGTGAGGAAATCACTAATTATCTTGACCTGCTCATGTACCATCCATTGCCGTTTTCCAAACTCGGATAAGAAAGACTTTAAATATCTGGCAACAGGATCGGCTTTCTTATTGCGCAACTGTTCCAAGAATCGGTGGAAATCAAATGGCAACGTCGGTTCAGGTTCGGGCTCTGGGGGTGGAGGGCGATGGAGAGTACTCGGCGACATTGGCGAGTCCACGTTGCCTCGAAGATCATCCTGCGAACGCCCTGGACTGGCGGGGTACATTGAATCGTCCTTTGGCGGAACAGGCGGTCCAAAGTCTTCCTTGTCCTTCCCACGTGTGTCTGACGGTGACGACCCTGATATGCGTAGTCCCTGTATACCTTCTTGTAACTGCTGAGCAAGACTAGGAGTGAGAGGCTCCAAGCTTGATTTCCGTGGTGGGTGAGACATTGGGCTTCCAAGAAGAGGCGATGCCATCTCCAGCCGTGGACTCATGACCTCTTCTACCCCTGGACCCCCGCCTTCCTCGCTGAACTGTTCCATGATGCTCTGAATTTCTGATCTTGACCCGCTTTCTTGTTCATCTTCGCTGGTATATCGTTTCTCGTCGTAACCAACATCAGACCTAGTAGGTGATGGTTCTGAAGATCCATGTCTTGAGCGTGAAGTTGCTGCCGTAGAGGGTGCTCGGGAAGGAGGTTGAGAAGGGGCCGGCGTCGGCGGGGTAGGGTCTTTGTATGTCCGGGATTCGATGGTGAGATACTGGGTGGCAGTCGTGGTAGTTGGCGAAGTAGCCGGCTTTAGCGTAGCGATAGATGACATCAGGTCATTCGAATCGTCAAGAGACGACGACTGCTTTCCCTTGTCCTGCCTAAGAGTCGATGATTCCACCGTGCCGTCCTCAGTTTCTTGGGAGTCCTGATTACCCAAGTCTAGAAGGTCCTCTTCCACGGCAGCGCTTGCCGGGGCTGGGGTTGGAGGTTCATTCGATGCAGCGCCCTGATCAGCACTTTGACCGGCCGTTGGCAGGTCGCCTGTGGCTATCCCGTCATCTTGGGCATGGGAGCTCTCTCCTTGATTATGGGGAGACATGCAAGGGAGCCGTAAGGTCTTCGACGTGTAAGGCAGCGGTTCCAGTCGAGGTGTCAGTTTCGGGCGTTGAACTTCAGGAGCTAGGCGTCGGGCGCGCAAGGGGGGCTCAGGGACGAGGGTTGTCGTGATTGGGCAGCTAGTTATCACAGCGACGGGGTATTGGATGATAAACACGCATCTGTTGGACTTACTGGTTTACTGCGCGAACAGCTGTCACTGAATTGCTGGGTTGGCCTGGTGTTTTAGCGGGCCCCAACAGTCCCGTTCATGGTTACGCAGCGCAGAGGGTCACTAGGGACCTGACGGGATCCATGGTGGGGTTGCTTGCCGAGGAATTACCGCCCCACTTGGACCGTCCCACAGCTTCCTTGCTTCAAGTCCATGTCCTTGTTCCCGCTGTGTTATGCAGATGTCACTGCTGCCCTCTTTTAAGACCATGTTTTTTTGGGGTATGAAATGGAGTCTCTCTCATGTCTTGGAGAGTTCATGAGTCAAATACCGAGGTTCTGGCTTTACCCTCGGCCAACTGTCATTCATGATCGTGTTGCTGCGGAGCTCAGTGCAGTTCCGGCTTGCTGCGGGGGATCTTCAGCCCCGCCAGTGGCACCAGTGCTGCCAGCACCAGGGATAATGGTCCTTATGGACCTTTCCATCGACCACACATTGTGGAAGTTGTCTTGTTTGCATTTCTCGACAAATCGAATCCCTCAGTTGTTCAATTCTCAAAATGAGCCGCATACTTGGCGTCCCCCGTGCTCTCCTGCAGCTCCGCGGAACGGGCCGGCGTTTCGGACCCGGCCCGGGAGCCTTCCGAACGTTCTCCGGCTCGGCAGCTTCGGGAGACGTCACTCTTCCACTCGAGGGATACCGTGTGTTGGATATGACCAGAGTTCTCGCCGGTGTAAGACTCCTCCAAGCTCAAGGCGTCAAAGCATGAGACTTATTCATATGTGTTTCTTGTAGCCCTACTGTACACAAATCCTAGGTGACCTCGGGTAAGTACTGCCCGCTTCCGAATTGGAAAACTCGAACTAACACCAGTTGAGAGCAGAAGTAATCAAAATTGAGCATCCGGTCAGAGGTGATGACACCAGGGCCTGGGGACCTCCATATGCAAGCTACAAGTCTGGCTCAGCTCTTGAAGGGCCTGGGGAGTCTGCCTACTTTCTAGGGGTAGGTCTTTGGATCAGGATGCCGCTCAGGAGAACTGAAGGCTGATTTGTCTTTAGGTTAACCGCAACAAAAAGTCCCTGGCCCTGTCATTTCAAGACCCAGCCGGGATCGAAATCCTTCATAAGCTAGCTGCCAAGTGTGATATTCTCGTCGAGAATTACATACCAGGAGCGCTTAAGAAGTATGGACTGGACTTTGAAACCATCCACAAGATCAACCCAGCTCTTATCTATGCCTCCATCACAGGATATGGCCAAAACGGGCCTTACTCCAAGCGTGCCGGCTACGATGTGATGGTAGAAGCCGAATTTGGTCTGATGCATATCACTGGCGCCAGAGACGGCCCTCCAGTCAAGGTTGGTGTTGCAGTAACAGACCTGACAACAGGCCTGTACACAAGCAACAGCATTATGGCTGCACTGCTCGCCCGAGCCAAAACTGGAAAAGGCCAGCATATTGACGCTGCACTGAGTGACTGTCAGACTGCAACTTTGGCAAATATTGCCAGCAGCAGCTTAATCAGTGGGGAGAAGGATACCGGCCGATGGGGCACAGCTCATCGTAAGTTTTACATGTTCAAACCATTGTAGTATCTCCTTCTGACCTCTGCTAGCCTCTATTGTCCCTTACAAGTCCTTTGAGACAAAAGATGGTGATATCCTCTTTGGTGGTGGAAATGATCGTTTGTTCGGAATTCTTTGCGATGGCCTTGGTCGTCCAGAGTGGAAGGAAGATGAAAAGTATAAGATCAATGCTTCCAGGGTAGCACACCGGAATGA
Source organism: Podospora bellae-mahoneyi (assembly GCF_035222275.1). Lineage (NCBI taxonomy): Eukaryota > Fungi > Ascomycota > Sordariomycetes > Sordariales > Podosporaceae > Podospora > Podospora bellae-mahoneyi. The sequence goes on along the minus strand of NC_085885.1, from coordinate 3,366,576 downwards.
GCTAGAAGCCGAGATTGAGAAAATCACGGTAACAAAAACAACACAGGAGTGGCTTGGTATCTTTGAGGGCAAGGGCATGCCTTATGCTGCTGTCAATGATGTCCTCACTACGTTGACCCATGAGCATACACAGGCAAGGAATATGGTGGTGGAAGTGGAACATGGGGATTGCGGTCCCATCAAGCTGGTCAACACACCGATCAAATACTCCCACAGTAAGCCGAGAGTACGAACACCACCACCGACTCTCGGACAAAATACCAATGAGATCTTGAGAGAGCATCTTGGTATGGATGACAACCAAATCCAAGCACTGCGAGAAAGTGGTGTGGTTAGATAGAGACGACATGAGCCACCCATTCATATAGTTTTCTCATAGATTTCTTTGAACAACCCGTGATATCCGACTTGTCAAATCAGGAGGCGTGTAAAAGTTCATGATGGCCTCGCGGGTTAGGGTAATGCACGTGACAGCCACGTGCCTCAGAAGAACGGACCACCAAGTTCCAGCACCGTGACTTCCATCATCAGACCATTCAGTGAATTATTCCAAGCATCTTGTTGCAACTCTGCTAACCGACACCTTCACAACGAAATAATCGGAATATCACCAAGAACACCTCCCAACACTGCAGACGATACAAGGGGGGCATCTGTCTTCAGTTATACATTTTATTTATGCACAACTCGTTTTCTGGGCTGCTTTCGGCTTAAGGTCGCAACCCGACTCTTTCGACCAATCTCTAACAAAACAGGTGTTACCACAGGTCATCATCATGTCTAGTTCAGAGAAGCCAAAAGAAGGGACTGTCGACGCGCCGAAAGATGCCCCCAAGACCACTCCATCCCTGGCGATTGGGTTGACACCGCGTGCTACCAGCACCGGTCCCTCGGCAGCATACATCCCTCAGTTCTCAGCGGCTACTCAGATGATTCTCAAGCGACTGAAAGGAGAGCCTAGTAATCTCGGAGCGGCCCTTTCGCAGGCCTCTCGCTCACCGTCTATCACGGCGAGCATCCCCTCAGCCACATATGAGGATGTCAAGAGAAGACTGGTCATGAGCATGAACACATCGTCCCAGATGTCCATGCAAATGCCTGCCACCGCACCACTCTCCATGAGAGCTCCCTCTGTGCCATTGCCAGCGCCCTCACTAGCTATCCCGCCATCCAACAAGAGCACCTCCGGCATGAGCGCCATCCGTAAAGTCACCGCTGGCCTTACCGGCTCCTCCAAGAATACCCCTACCAAGTCCTCTACTGCCCCAAAGGTCCTCTCCTCCGATAGCAAAGTCAAGAAAGCCAAAGGCAAACCCAACAGTCGGGCCACCGGCCATAGTAACAAACATCGCCAGCGCCTCAAGGGCCAGTCAGCAGATAACAGCGGCATCTCCGACTCGGATTCTGAAGTAGAAACCCCTACCACCGCCAGCACCGGCAATGGCCCCTTCTCAGCCGGCGGTGGTGGTGACAGCACCCCAACCGCCACCATGACCAAATCCGGTAGGCAGGTTCTGAAGCCCGACGCCTACAACCCAGCAGCCATGGAAGCGGCCACCAAGAAACGAGTCCACTACGGCAAACGGACCGCCGAGCAGGCTCTCTGCAAGAAGTGCAGCAGGATGCACTCCCCGAGCAGCAACCAGATTGTTTTCTGCGACGGGTGTGATGCGGGCTGGCATCAGTACTGTCACGACCCGTTCGTGTCAGATGACATCGTCAAGAACACGAGCAAGAACTGGTTCTGCTCGGAGTGTGCCGCCAAGAAGGAAAGACAGGGCAGTCATGCGAAGAAGCTGAAGCAAGAGCATGTTCCCAGGGGGCCGCCAAAGAAGGAGAGCTGGGCTGGGAAGAGCGTCCAGCAGAAGAGAGCATACTTGTCTACCTTGCCAGCACAGGAGCTTGTTGGTTTGTTGATGACGAGCTTGGAGCTTCATCCTGATTTGCCAATTTTCCCTAGTCCGGTGGTGGACACGGGGGTTGACGCGAGTGGTGCGCCGAGGGGGCTGTTTGCCGGGGGTACAACAGAAGGTTTGTTTACGAGGGCGAATGCTAATCCTACTGGGCAAGGGGTATGGTATCCTTTTTTTTTCCTTTGTCAGGGTTCTTTGCTTTTACTCTCCTTGAGATGATATGTTCAGCTTGCTAACGAGGGTGTTGATAACAGATTAATTTTATGAGAAAGGTCCAGTCCAATGGGAGTGCGAGAGGTAGCCAGGATCGGACGGCTGGGCAGCAGGAGGAGGAAGACGAGGAAGATCCACTGACGTTATTGTGGCCGAAGCCAGGGAAGGGACTGTATGCTAGGCTTGGGGCTGATGTACTGGATGAAGGGGGGCTTTTGGATGCGGAAGGGGAAGATTTTGAGGCGTTCAGCTCGATAGTATATGATGATCGCGGGAGGAAAGTGTGGGAGAATGGGATGAAGGTTTAAGAGTTGTTATGGGGTTGGAGCTTGACTGCCCAAAGGTTTCACGAATGGGCAAGGCAAGGCAACGCACAAAGGAAAGAAGAAGGCAGAGTGATGTGCATCATGGAAGAGGCCGGATTAGATTCAAGCTTGGGCGCATCGCTTTTCTTCTACCTTAGCCATGCTTGGGATGGAGGCTCTACAAGCTTATATATGGGACCATGCGCGCCTGCGTGTGATAGGGACCATGTAAATAGCTAGTAGCTGATTTAGCCATTCTTCGGTTATACCATACACTTGTAGCAATAAGTAAGTACCTACTACTGTATGTACTCCACAGCATGACTTTCTGGAGGTTGTGCCCATTGCCATCAGCGTTTTGTTCCTACATCACTCCACTGGACACCAACCTCGTCACGCAACACCAGAGATGGTTACAGCCAAGAAAAAAAAGACATGACCCATCAACAAAGCCAAAAGAAAGATGATGACAGCAAAAGAGGAGAAAATATCTGCATCAACAACGCCCATGGCGAGACTCGAACTCGCAACATTCAGATTAAAAGTCTGACGCGCTAACCAATTGCGCCACACGGGCTTTTGTGTGTTGGTGATTGTTTGTAGTTGGAATGTCAGCTCAAGTTTCTGGCAGCTGGCTGCGCCACAAAGACGTTGAGTTTCCCTTACATACATATATTCTTCCTCGGGAATGTCGCTGTCGGGTAGACGTCACGGTAGTGCCATTTATGGGATTCTTGCTGACGATTCTACGAGATGTTGTCATGTGGGTTTCTAAAGCTAGGAGAAACAGCAGCATTTCACTGAATGCAGGTAAGTAGATGCCTTGCTATTTTTGTTTCCACTGAATGGATGATGGGTTCAATACTCAAGTATTCACCAACTGCACTTCCCTCTCCTCTTCCTTTTCCCCATTCGATGTTCCCTTTCTACCCATCAACCCAGTACTCCAACGCCTTACAATACCCTCGCCACTCTTATGTTCCCGTTGCCCCTTTGGCTGAAACACTTAGATCATCCACTTGGCCAACCGACTGATACCACCCAACTTGAACGCAGAAGCGATATGCTTGTAAATATACTGTCTAGTTGAGTGTCCGCGGATAACTTCACTCTGGCAAATCACTTTTTTCCGTGCTAAAGTCATCGCCCCGGGAGTCACCTCGCTTTATCAGAGCGGGGGAGATGGTCAACGTGACGCGGTTTACGTGGGATTTGGTGGTACGATGGCGTCCTGCCATGGTGATGTCGTGAAAGGTTATCGCGTGGTGTGGTGGGCGGTCATGACGATGGGCAGGATAGGCGCAGTACCACCAGGCTGTTTGGAGGGCGAGACTGACCTGGAGGGAGATGGCATCTCGGAAGATTGTTTCAAGCTCCTTATCATCGCTGACAAAGGCTGCTGGATGGAAGAATGCTTCGAGTTCTTTGCGCTGTTGGACAACCGCGAAAACAGCCTCTTGGCTGCTGGGCGAAAGGGGGACAAGAAGCTGTGAGGAATACTGATTCAAGCTTGCATTTATATCCGTGTTTGATAGCAGTCTTACCTTCTAGGCTACATAACTCGAAGGTCAGTGGCTTGTTGTGACACAAAACAAGACCTCAAAGCTGGACATAGGGACTTACTTAGATCTTTGAACTCGTGAGTGGGCCCCCGACCCCAAAGCATTCCCACAGGATGCGGCTTTGTTGGGAAAAGAGAGTCAACAAGAACGTGTCAGACAGCTGCTTGAAGAAGAAGAGCAGGGTTTCTGGCTTTTCCGAGAGAACGGATTGCTTTCTGTATCGCTTTGGAGGTTTCGTGGGAGCTGTTGGTGATGTAACAACACCGGAATCTGGACATAATTCGCCACGTGACTTCTCGCCGCTTTATCCAAACTAAACCAGGCGGAGCTCAGGACCGGCTCATCTTCGGCTCTGGTCTGCTTACCCAGCTCATGGTTTGCTCAGGGTTTACACACCCAACTCAGGGTTGCTCGGGGTCTGCTCACCTTGTTCAGGGGCTACTTAGGGTATGCTCACCCTGCTCAGGAATTGCTCAGAGTTTGCTCATCCTGCTCAGGGATTACTTAGGGATTTCTCATCCTGTACAAGGATTGCTTAGGGTATGCTTACCCTATTGACTACGTGACATTGATAGATTAGGTGCTCTCCGAAAGTTTTCTCTTAAGAACCTTGAATTTATACCTATCAGCTTAACTTCTTCCTTACTCAATATTAAATATATACTAGCTTATCCACTACCTTAACTTAAATATCTATAATAACATATAGATTATATATTATACTTAACGTCTTACCTATATACTACCTAAGGAGAAGAATCTCGTTAACTATTAGAGCGGTAGGGTAGAAATAATGGAGCCGATGTCGGAGTCGTTCCAATTTGGATATTGAGGGTTATGACTAGTAACCTTTACTAGAGCCAAAAATAACTTCTTAATGTAACTAGTATGCGGAGCTAATCTGTAAAATGAAAATTATATATTCGTTTATTTTTAAGCTTTCGAGTACGTAAGATTTTAAGCTAGATATTCTAACCTTTCCGTAATCTGAGCCGCTGGCTGGAGCCGTTTTTGGAGTTGTTCGACCCTACAGGTATTGAGATGATAAGGGGTATTTATGAGCGCCAGAAGCAGCTCTTTGATGTAGCTAGTGCGGAGCTAGTCTATAAACTGAAAAATATGTTTGATCTTTTTTCGAAAACGTGTATTCCTACTTTATTTAAATAGTAAAGTAGTGGGCGTTGCGGGCTCTGGCCGTAGGGCTAGTATGTATTCCTATCACTAAGCCGACTGGGTCTTAGACTACTACGGACCGGGGAGCCGATAATTTAGTATATATATAAATTTTAGCGCTAGACCTAAGTGCGGGTATAGGACCCTTAAAAATGATCAAAATATTTTCCGCCTACGTATCTACCTGTTTGTTTATGGGGGATATTAGCCGGGGTCCCAAACCCAACCCAGCGAGTAATCTATTTTGTCCCCTAGAACCGTATACTATGCGCTTGTAACACCGGCATAAAGAAGGTTAGAGGAGGCTATATATACTCCATCTCTACAAATAGCCAGCGTTTCTCTTTGAATCTCCATTTTTTCTTTATATTCCTCCCAATCTCTACATTTCCCCTCTCCGTTCTTATCTAAGAATTTACAGGAGCCTCTCATATTGAAATGGTGAGAAAACACACAAAACAACCACAACACCACAAATATACCCTCAACAGGGCTCTGAATGAACACACCTGCGTGACAGTGGCTCGCTCGCAGGCCGCACTTCACGTAGGACAAACAAAAGACTTTGTGGGCTCGCAGGCCGCACAGTAAGCACCGGATTGGCCTGATCAGAGGGCCAGAACTGCCTGGACGCATGCAAAGCGCAAAAATACGAAGAAATAAAAGTCGATGATCTGTCTAAAATAGAATGTCCGAAGCAGACCGCCTATATACATGACCCCTGAACCCCCGAATCCTCAGAGAGCCCCACTTCCTTACTCATACCCGCTGGCCTGTGGCCGCACCCCAAACCAATGGCCTCTTATTTTTACTCGCAATCATAATTTTAGCGGGTCCTTTTAAAGACTATAAGACTATCGATAATATCTTTAATACGAGGTTTTGGACATCCAATCTTTCCGGAGATATCTATAAATGGACTAACTAAAAAGATTAAAAACGTAACCGTGTGGGGTGCCCAGTATTCCGTATAGGTAGTATGGTTGGGATTTATAAATGGGATAGGATTATATGCCTCCGGAAGGAATTACTTATTAAGGTTAACGGTAAGGAAACTTTCTCGTGAGGTCTGCGGTATATTAAACTAATTTACGATAGATAGCGGCTATTCGCTTGGTTAAGTAATGAAGTTCGCTGGGTACAGAAACCCAAAGACTTTTATCGGCTACTATTTGGACGATATAAGTAATGTAGACGGGGCTATAGCCTTACTTAACCTAGAACCAAGGCGAAATCTCACAGAAAACTACAGTACCCCGCTCATTCTCTGAATCTCCTTCAACAAGAAATTCTAAGCGAAGGCAATGTGACCCGTGATTTCGACCAGAATTTTGAACCGTTCCGTCTAGCGTTTTCCCATGGGCCGTTTTTTGGCCTAGATCGCTCTGTGGGCCGACTGGACCGACAAATATATTAGTGACAGTTGACTATTAGCTCACGTGGCCAGGACTGAACCCCTGCTTGAGAGAGCCGCCATGATAGGAGAGCAGAAGCAGCTGTATGTTATCATACCAAGCGAGTGGGCACCAAGTCAACGGGGGTGGGTGGACAACCCAGGCGATATGACGAAGAAACTCCAAAGGGAGATGAAAGGGTAAGTAATATGTGTCTGGTTAACTTCTTGAGCTTATCGGAGGGGTAGATATGCGCATCGTTACAAGTGCACTCAAGTCTTCGTCTTCGATTCACTCTTCCTCGTCATTCTGCAATTCAGAGCTGCGAGCAAGGATCAGATAAAGGATGAGAACTGCCACATCGATATCTGTATTATACCCAGGGGGCAACTCTCCCAGGAACAATGTACCATCTAATACGCACTCTACCGATTGGCATGGAGAGGCTGGATGCGTCGTTCGGCGATGTTGGAAACTCATCAGGGTTCGAAAAGAAAGACGGTGACCGTTGCTGTTAACGGAATACCTCGTACATACGAGTGGTGGTCAGGAAAGCCATTGTGGGAGGTGGCTCCTGGTCATTACCAGTATGGCCATCCAAATGGATGGAAACGCCAGTTTTTCAAATTAGGGACGGGTGGGTATTGGATTTGGGTGGATGATAATGGTAACTATCCGGATGGGGGGTTGGTGTATGACACTGGGAATTGTTTGCAGTGATTGTGTCGGCTACTTGCAGACTTACGGGCGGGGGTCTGAGTCAGCTATAAATTTCATTTGCTGCTTCTTATAGATTTTCCTCCAAATCCAAGCGTTGAAGGTTTCTCACCATTCCAATCGCCTACCTTTTTTGTAGGTCATGTATACGGATGACGAGCTACTGCTGCAAAATGATAAGCCCCCTTTGGTAAGCTAAGCTCCTGTAGGTCTCCATCACTATTAGCGTTAACACTAGCAGGAATTTCGTCTCGGTAACCGGCTCATCGTTGCTGAAAAGGCCGAGTTGTTGCTAGAGACGGTGTACCGCCTAGAGCTCAAACGACCCCCCTTGCTCATTGCGCTGATCCAACGATTCGCTTCTCTTTGCCCCTGGGCAAGAGCACATTGTCCCGAGTGGTTTTTACCAGCGACAGTTATCCTTAAGAAGCGAAAGGCCGGCTGGGAAGCAGAGTTCGAAACAGAAAAACAAGCCTACGACGTCTTGAAGACGATTCAGGGAACCATCGTGCCGTATTTCTATGGCGAAGCTGTGTATGATGGATCCCCAGCATTGGTTCTGTCCCTCATCGAGGGAGAGACCCTAACCCACCTTTGGCGCGATCTCCCCGAACAAGTTCTGCAAAAGCGGTTTGAGGAGGCTCTTGGTGCTCTGACATCATATGGAGTCCACTACACCGATGCGAAGTTGGACAACTTCATGATGCGGAATGACGGGCGATTGATGGTCTTTGACTTTGAGCAGGTGAAACTCGGAAGCACAAGGAGCTGGGAGGAAAGTCCCAATCGCGGCAATGTTGGTTCCATAATGAGAGGCTTGAAGATGAGGCGCGTGCATTTGGAGCGCCAGCAAGCCCTGGTTGGCCCTGCCTGGACTCGCCCACATGGTTAAAGCTGGCAATTTTCCTGTCCCTCTCCGGAGGAAAATCAAACTAGTCAATGTTGTAGATAATGTAGGCATAATCAGGCTCGCGCTCTTGATCCCTTCGGGTGTCCCAACAGGACCGCCCTCGCCGAAAAGTCGCCCCACGTAGGTGAACCCGTGGGATAGCCAGGTCCCTCATCACCCCCTCTGCTTGTCATGGCCTCGGGAGACTGCCCCACCAATCCTCAAAACGCACCGCAGTCGGCTTCTTTCCGGGCGCCCCAGTGGTGGAGTGGATAGGGAGCTCGAAGGCCGCGCACTGAAGCCCGATCCGGGGTTGGGAAGCTGTGCCTGCCCCAGCCGTATTTGAATCTCGTCTGATGGAGCCCTCCTAACCTAGCATTTGCGACAATCCCAATCTCTTGAGCAAGTTCTGCACTTGCCGTCGCAAATATGCAACGTATTTACCTCCGGAGCCAACCTCTGGAACCAATTCCGATCCCCAATTTCAGAACTTGGATCTTGCCAAACCAGGCATGCAGGCAAATCACAATGCATGCCCTTCCGTTTTCTATTACGAAAGCTATTTTATGCCAAGTACCTAACCCCTCTCTCGCATCTTTGAAGCGGGAGAGTATACATGTGACGCTTGGTGCCAGTTCAGCTCAGGTTCTCGCTGACTTTCTACATGGTTGGTAGCTAGAAGATATGTCTTTATTGGACTACACTGGCGGCAGCAAATCTGCCGTTCTTCATAGGGCGACGAAAAAGAGGCTCTGACTGCAGTTCGCTAGTGAGGTGGGTGAAAGTCAGAGTCGCTGGCGAAGTAAGCAAAAATCGAGGCCACTGGCTAGGTGGGTGAAAATCGAGGCCGTTGGCGTAGATGGTTATCGATAGCCAGATGCAGCGAAGGTTAGACAGCACTAAATTATCCACCAAATTGGTATTTGTAATTATATAGTAATTTGTATGGGAAGATGGGTACTGTAGAGTGGGTAGCCGTCTTTGCAAGTGGTGATGTGATCGTTTGTTGTTTGTGGTGTTGTGTTTATTAAGAAAAAAGAGAAAATACCATAACGTGCGTGGTAAGCGAGCGGCGAATTTTCCACCACCCCACCGCAATCATCCTCAGTTACACAACCACAACACTAGGAATAACAATAACAGAATTAGAAACAGATGAATCAGACGATTCTGCAGCCTTCTTGCACGTGCATGCATTATGGCCGGGCTTGCCGCACACGCCACAACACCGAATCTTCGTACGAGATCCCCCTGCACCACCGTTTTGTCGTGTTTCCGGGACTACCTGCTAATCTACGGCCTTCTGGTCTAGATGAACTTGTGCTTCTTGTACAATAAATAACTTTACAAGCCGCATACGTATTTTATAGCTCTCCGTCTTGTACTAAGCCCCTCATTAGCCCTGCGTAGTGAAGAGACCTCTGCATGGAGAAGAATCACATGCATTACTGCCATTGCTCCCTTGATAAATTGGTCTGCAGCAGCTAACACGGAGGTTGGAGAGCAACATGTGTTCAAGTTGTATAACCACTGTTAGCTCCTAGATTCCACATTGAGTTATACTACGGTGGCAGCAGAAAATTGACAAGGGGCATATTTCTGGTAGAGTCGACAGCCATTTCCTTTGTTGATGTACCTACATGCGGTCCTGACCAATGGTACTTTTGTAGTGACCTCATAGAAGCCACAGCGTGTAGGATAGTCCTCCAATGGACGCCCCAAGTCAGCAAGCCATTGAAGTAAGTGTTGAGATATGTCGCCGACAAGTTAGTTGTATGCCCTGTCGGGTAGATCGGAAGCAATTACCTGAAGACTCCGGGGTCTTTGGACTGCGAGGTACGACGGTGCGAAGTGGCACCGAAGGAAGTAAAGGGAGCTATGCCCTGTAAATAGAATGACAGACACTGAACTGCAGGGAATTATGCCCTGGAAGAAAGTGTGATAAACCAGTATATGGACTTTGACTGTTTGACTTGAACTCGAACTTAAGAAAGGAAAGAAAAGATCATTCTCAATACACTGCGAGGGGAGCCTTTTATAGGCATCCAAGACCTCGTTTTTCTCCTTATCGCTCTCCACAACTTCCATCGGTTCAGTTGGCCACAGTGGCTTGCTCACCGTGCTCGGGGTTTGCTCACCGTGCTCAGGACCTTGCTCACCATGCTTAGGGCCTTGCCTACCGTGCTCAGGGCCTGCTCAGGCTGCTCAGGAGATCTCTACTTCTGCTCAGGCTAAAGCGGCGACTGCTCAGGTCCCAGAACGGGAATGGAAATCGCCCATGTCCAGATTCCGATATCTTTCTGGCTGTACCAGTTTGCCCATTGTTGAATCTGGAATCGAAGGCCATACAAGCGTTGTGTAACCTCACCATAAAGTAAGACACCAAGCCCGGGGCTTCTTCTTGCTCGAGAGGCATCTGGGGTATTTTGAAAGTTGCGTTCTTGCCATGATTGTAGCGAAAAGGCCATGGAAGACATGCCAGAAGCGGACTTTTCACCTAGAGATGAACAGACCGGTTGGTATCCAGATCTGCTCCAAGTTTTGAGAAGAACCAGAGTGAAGGTAGGTATCCTCACGTGTGGGAGACTCGGTCAACTGTCGTTGTAGGGCCAGTTTTCTCATTGTTTGACGTCCTTTGGTATTGACTCTAGATCAGGATGAGTTGGTCCTCAAACCGAGGCACCGACCGCCCAAAGGTCTTGAAGCCTCATCATTCATTGAGACCCAACCGCACCGTGGCTCAAACAAATCATGATGCGGTATGCAAATAGGGTCTAGATAATGTCTTGCATATCGGGGCTAACAAAGATGAGCGCCTGTCGTAAGGTGATTGGTGGTTGGTTCGAGGACGCAGGTACTTGTTCTGGTTGGGTGGGAATTGTGGTACCTTAGTTGGTGTGACTCATGGGACTGTTGAGCTGGCAAAGCATTGCCGACACAACTTCTGCAATTGAAGTACGGTACATACAGAACGGGCTGGATGTATGACAGAAAGAACCCATGGAGGGCTTTTGCATGAAAGAGAAGTGTGACGTGTGACGGCTCAACTTGGGGGTCAACGAGGCAGGTACCCCTCCCGGGCAACCTGGAAAGAGCACAACCCTCACTAAGGTACCTAGCAGGTCAACCATCCACCGTTGCCGCACGCAATATCCAGGATCCCAAGAAAAACACGAATTTCAGCCGATGTCCGATGAAACCAGTGCTTCAAATTCCCTTTTTCTTGTTTCGCATCCGCCTTGGCCCTTTGCCCGACTGTTTCGCCCATGGTTTCTACCAGACGTAGCTCTTCAGAGCAGCGTTTACTCAAGTCCAGGTGCACATGCCACGCCCGCCTTTCCTGGTTCACCAGTTCCCGCTGGACATCGAGCTCAAAACTGTCATCGTTGGACACCAATCTCGATACCATCGCCTGCGCCTCTGCAGCTGACCCGTGGAACCGCATCATGGTAGCCCCCTTTTCCAACATCGAACCTAGATAGGTATCGATGAGCTCTTGCTCACGACGCATGCCAGTCTCCTGGTCCTTCAGTTCATCCCACCGCGTCGTAACGATGATGATATTCTCGAGGGTGACGGGGCCCTTGCACAGTGACGGAAGCATCTTCAGGTAATCATACGTCGAGTTGCAGTCCAGAGGCTTGTGGATCGGATGGAAGTAAAGGATGCCCTTGAGTGGAATATTGAGCGTATATTGGATCGACAAGTATCGTAGGATCTTTATCAAGGTTGTGGCGTCTGCAGGCTGCGTGTCGTCGAATCCGGGGGTGTCGACCACCGTGACAAAGGAGCGAGGCTTCCGATCCACAGTGAGCTTGACCGCTTGAGGTTGCAGAGAAGCTGTAGGCGTCATGTCATTTCACGTTAGCTAACTTCAACTAGAAAAAAACCGAGACTGTGCGTACCCGATAGAATTTCTTTTCCGACCTTGCCAGAGCCTGCCTTGAGGAGGTCCACAAATACAGTTTTGCCCGATCCGTTGACCCCCATCACCATCACCATCCCATCTGCATCCGCTGAAGTCTTGTCCCTCATTCTGCTGCGTGGCGCCGAGGCGATGTCTTCACAGGGCACGAGATCAGAAGATTTTTGCAGAGGCCGGCCTGACAGATGAGCTATTATTCCTCAGTATCGAGTTCATCTTCAATCTTGAGGAGCTGTTATGCCTTGAAATGCGTCTTATACACACCTTCTGCCGCGCCCGGTTTGTCACTAAAACCGGTTATCAGGTTCAGATTACTACCCAATGCACCATGGATGACAATATGTCGTCTTCTGATTGCTGAGGGGGCATTTCCTGCTTTCCACATTGGATGCCTCACAGGTTGGGCCCCCGCTTGCCTGCTGCCCAAAGCATAGCGTCAAGTGATCGACTTGGTGTAACATGCCAAAGGTAGCTGTTTGGTATGACAGAAGGCTGAGCCTCGACATCTAGCGGCTGAAATGGAAATTGTATATCTTGGCTCCTATGGCCTTGTTTATTTGCCACTCTTGTAGTGTCAAGGTATGCATGTTCCTGACTTTCTGAACTGTCAACAGCCCCTGCATTAGCCGGCCCGTCCCGAGTCTCCAAACATGTTGAATGACAACTCAGATTCCGCCTCAATGGCTAGCGCTTTGACACGAGTGGCCGAAGACGGAGCCATCTCACCTTCCTCCTCACCTTCCCATGCTGGCGTTGACCAATACTTCATCGCTATTGGTATCGACTTTGGAACCACGTGAGCCCCATCAGCCTTTACTTTCGGAATTTCAAAATCTCATACTCACGTTTTCACTAGTTATTCTGGTGTTTCCTGGACAAGATCCCACGAATGGAATCCCAATGATCCACGATACATTTACGATGTCATGAGTTGGCCAGGGGACCCCGACCATTATCAACAAAGACTGGACGAAGCACAAGTACCTACCTTGGTTGACCCGGAAACCGGAGCCTGGGGATATCATTGCCTCTCACCCACCAGCAATCCCATACGGTGGTTCAAGCTCCTGCTTCTTCGTGAAGGCGACGCAGGAGTTGATGTGCGGAGTAGTAAACAGCTCATTGAAGCCCGTTCGAGACTCCAAAAAAGTCAACGCTACCAGAAGACTGGTCTAGTCGGCCTCATTGCTGATTTTCTGAGGGGAGTATGGGAGCATGCGTTGGAAGAAATTGGGCGCGAAGTTGAAGGGCTCGATGGAGTGCCCTTGAAGGTAGCCATTGCCACTCCTGCCATGTGGCCTGAGTATGCCAACAAGACGATGATCGAAGCGGCGCAACTCGCGGGTATCACGGACCCACCTCCGTTCAGATTCGTTACCCTTTCTTGGGTTCAGGAGTCCGAGGCCGCGGCTCTCTGCACGCTGAGAGAAAAGCTCAAACGCCCTGTAAAAGTAAGTTCGCCCCTTTGTGACACGGGAACAACCATGCCGTTTTTCGATCGCACCGCTAAGCAAACTACGCAATGATTAGAGAGGAGAGACATTCATGGTTTGTGATTGTGGAGGCGGAACAATTGTGAGTTGACACTAGCCTGCCTCACTACAATCTGCTCGCTCTGCTAAACCGATTCAGGATATTATCACCTACACTATTGAGTCTGTCCACCCCCTTCGATTCAGGGAAGCTATTGAAGGCGCTGGTTAGTAATGGAACATTATTCTTTATGGGTTTTGGACCCGCCTAACAACGAACCACAGGTAAACTTTGCGGTGCCTTCCTTATCGACCAAGCATTCGAAAATCATATTACGATTGGTAACAGGTCCCGGCCCGGCATCCGCAACAGCAAGGAATTCCGGGATTTTGTCGATCATGCGTGGGAGTATGGGCTGAAACGCAACTTTCACACGCCGGCCTCAGCTAACCGTGAGAGGATTGTTGAGCCTGTCAGGTTGGAGAACCTACCACGGGGTCTGATTCCCAAGCATGGCCTGGACAGGTTGGTGGGTAGAGGAAAGCCGACTGACATAGTATCCATCGAAAGGTATGTCAGCTCCAAACGGTCGTGATTCTTCCTTGTTTTTGGTTTTCACAAGTGCTAACACTTCTCCTTCTAATTAAGAGCTGTTGTGGAACAGTGGTTCTCTGCCAGCTACACGGGAATTCGGTTTCTTATCGGCGAACAACTCCAGCGGCTCAAGGCGGCAGGAGCCAAGTCGCCTAGCGTAAGTAAAGAGCAACCATAGAGGATGCCGCGTGATGCAATGCTGATGGTTCGATTAATCAGAAAATATTTCTTGTTGGCGGCCTTGGCTCCTCGCGATATCTGCATTCAACTCTCAACAGGCAGTTCAACAACATCTTACAGGTCAGAAGGACGTAAGTGGTTCTTCCCAACGTCTATGTGTGTGGGGTCAAAGTCAATGTCTCACATTATAACTCTAGGTGGTCCGCCGTTGCTCGTGGAGCAACCATGGCTGTTCTCGAGGGGATCTCTATCATCTCCAGGGTGGTCAGACAGAGCTACGGGATCCAAGCTTTGGTGCCCGAAAGCGAACATAATGGACCTAGATATCAGCCCCTGAAAGATGAGATGTACATAGGACGTGACGGCGTTTCGCGTATGAAGAGAATGTTGTGGTACTTCAAAGAAGTAAGTTCATCGAGCTCTATTTTGAAAAGAACGACCCTTGGATGACGAAAAATCTTAACCTTTGGCTGTTGTATCACAAGGGCGATCGTGCAGATTCCAACGGGATGAAGGTCTCACATCGAGTTTTTATCGACTTTGATAGCCGGCATAACACCGATCTCGTGATCGAAGTTTGCTTGTGTAACTCTGACAATCCCCCACCGAGGAAGGACAAGACGGTCAAGCCTATGTGTCGTTTCAGATGTCCAATGAGGGCTCTGAAATATGGAGACTGGCAGAAATTGGTTGATGATGAGGGGATGGTGACCCGAATTAGGCTCAAGAACGTTATGCTGTCGATGATCTTTGATGGTGAGCTCAGGTGTATGTTGAGGACTGGAGATGATCATGCGGAGTTTGAGCTGGAAATGGAGCCTGTTGTAGAGTCGGAGATGGAGGATGGATTTGAGGGAGGCTGCCGGATCGGATTCCTCTAGAGTGGATGTTTTTTCATTTCTTTGCACCGCTTTCTTGCGGATTTCGTTTGTCTGAGGGGCGTGGCGGTCTTTGAGAGTCAAAAGTTCGGTTGTTGGTAGAAGTCTTGTCATTTCTTCAAGTGCGCAGGAAGAAACTTTTGAATGTTGAGAATATCATTGTGGGATCTAATAGAGTAATTGCAATGTTTACTTGCTCCATTCCGGGTTGTCTGCAAGGCACCTAGTGCTTTCTTGTAGTGTTGAAGAAAGCATCTTGCCCCTGATCAGTTGCCACAGTAACGGTTTTCTTCTCAAAATCAACAAACCTTGGCATACTCCACTCTCTGTAGCAAAGGGGTACCAAAGGGCTGGTTCACGCCAAGATAAACGATCGTTCTAATGGCCGGAGCGAAAGGTCCGAATCTCGTTGACGTCTTCTTCCGGTGACGTTTGCAAGCATGGAGTTTCTTATGAATATCCAAGATAATCAATGCCGGTCTCTTCGCTGGCACTATTGCCGTAAACCCCGCCGATAACAGCTGCATGGGTTCTGAGAACCCCACGATGCTATCTCTAATCAACAGTATAACCGTGACTAACTGAAGGTCCAGCAAAACTATTCGATCCTGTCTCCATATCCGCCAATCACACACGCAGGGTCGTCGTCAGCCAAGCTTTTCCAACCGTCAATTAGCTGGCTCTTATCTGGCAGTACCCGGCATCTTTGCCAGCCACCCCCGCGATATGGCCCACGATTCGACATTCAACCAGCAAGACTGCATCCCGGGAACCCGGATCCGAGCACGGTGGTGTGGATGAGGTAACGTCCCGCTGAGGAAATGCCGTGATACTGATGAGGGCACTGCTATATAAGATGGACCACGACATCTGAATCGGACAGAAGAAAGACATTCTCATCCTCATTCTCAACATCCTAGAGGAGGAACTGGCATCATGACGAGACTTGCAAGACTTCTCATTGCTGCCTCTGCGGCCTGGCTGGGGTTTGCAGGTATCGGGAACTGCTCGACAGGTATTGTTTGACTGACCTCAAGTTAAAAGAATATCTAACTGACCAATGCCACAGTCAAGGGCGTCCCTTTCCCCAGCCTCACCGAGGTCACCATCGATGACCTGGAGGAAGGACTCTCAAGAGGTCTCTTCACCAGTGTCGACCTGGTCAAGGCCTACTTGGCACGCATTGAACAGGTCAACCCTCTGTTACGAGCTGTCAATGAGGTGAACCCAGATGCCCTCGACATTGCCGCTGAGCTGGATGCTATGCGTGCCAACGGGACCACTCTCGGTCCACTTCATGGCATTCCCATTCTGATCAAGGACAACATTGCCACAGCGGACAAGATGAACAACACTGCTGGCTCCTTTGCACTGGTGGGCGCGAAGGTTCCTCATGACAGTACCATGGCGGCGAAGCTGCGTGAGGCTGGCGCCATTATCCTCGGCAAGGCCAACCTCAGTCAATGGGCCAACTACAGGAGTAGTAACTCGTCCAGTGGTTGGTCAGCGTATGGTGGTCAGGCAACCGGGGCTTACTATCCCAACGAAGACCCCGGCGGTAGTTCCAGCGGCAGTGGCGTTGCTGCATCCATTGGTCTTTGTCTTGCGACCCTTGGTACAGAGGTCCGTAACAACAGCAATCTCACAACATGATCCTGAAACTGACACCCATCCAGACCTCCGGATCAATCATCTCCCCATCCCAGAAAGGATCTCTAGTCGGCATCAAGCCCACCGTTGGCCTCACCTCCCGCTACCTCGTCATCCCCATTTCCTCCCACCAAGACACCATCGGCCCCATGGCCCGCACCGTCAAAGACGCCGCCATCATCCTCCAAGCCATCGCCGGCCACGACCCCAGAGATAACTACACATCCACCATCCCCTGGGAGGACTCCAAGATCCCGGATTACGTCTCCGCCCTCAACGCCAGCTCCCTCTTGGGGGCAAGAATCGGCATCCCTTACAACACCCTCAACCCCAACGCCAGCACGGTAGAGATGGCCGCCTTCTGGTCTGCCATCGACACAATGAAATCCGCCGGTGCCACTGTCGTCGACGCAAACTTCACTGTCCCCTCCCCTAACACAACCTCCATCGTCCTCGGCGCAGGCTTTGTCTCTGACCTCGCGGTGTATCTTGATTCTCTATCGCACAACCCTTACAACCTCCACACCCTAGAAGACATCCGCAACTTCACCCAAAACTCCAACCTGGAGTTCTTCCCCGACAGGGACACCGCCCGTTGGGACGGCGCGCTCGAGCTCGGGTACAACAACTCTGACATTCGCTTCTGGGAGGAATACCAGCGCAACCTCTACTGGGGTGGCGAGGGCGGTCTTTTGGGAGCGATTGAGCGAAATGATCTTGACGCGGTGGTGTTACCCACCAGTCAGGCTGCTGCCAAGGCGGCGATTCAGGGGGCACCGATTGTGACGTTGCCGTTGGGGTATTACCCTGCCACGTGGAACGTTACGAGGAACGCGAGGGGGTTGGTGCAGCAGGGGCCTAATATTCCTTTTGGGATCAGCTTTTTGGGCGGCATGTTTGAGGAGGAGAAGTTGCTGGCTTTGGCGTATGCGTTTGAGCAGAGGACTTTGGTGAGGAAGAAGGGGCCGAAGCCGGTGATTGTGCCGAATTTGGAGTTGGGGGATTTTGTGGGGTTTTGAAAAAAGGGGGGGGTTGAGGTGATAGAATAGATGAATGGGAGTGATATGTTGAAGACCAGGATATGACTGTTGATGAAATCTGTAGTGCACTATCTGAGGAAAGAGAGAACTTTGGTTAAGTAACCAGGTACATATTTACCCAAATTTTATGCTCAGCCTGAACGCCTTCATTCCTTACAACGTGTAGTTTGCCATCCGATCACGATCAAGGGCACACTGGAATCATGTGACTCTGTTGGGGCGAGGCCGTCAAAATAAGCCTCGTTGACCATGTCCTTATAGTTGCTTTCTTGGTCCAGCCATAAAGCCTCAGCTGTGTCACGATCAAGCAAGCTCCATCCATAAGTACGGTAATGTCTAGTACGGAAATAGTCCGCGGCATCAGAACGGACTATTATGTGGCAGTAATGGTCCGCGTCATCAGAAGTGACTATTGCATCGTGGAAAATTGGCACGGGGTAGCGTCTTTTTTGCGATAAACCTCCGGTATCGTGAAGACACTGTTGGCGTATCATAGCCAAGCATGATTTGATTGCTGAGCTGCGTCCTGATTCATTGCTGATCTCGACTGTAATTCGATTTCAGAGGAGGGGCGGGTGGTGGCTGCTGGTAACTTAACGCCAACAACCTCCTGCAGGATGGTCGCTACACGTCGGGAGTCTCTGAACACCGGCTTAAACACTTAAGACTGGCGGCTCCGTTCACATTTATACTTGCGAAGGCTGGCCAGTATCTGCATATTCATGTCAGTAGGTATAACGCATCAAAATCCTGTCCGAAATGAACTTACGATGGGATCGTAGTATGTTCGTGGCGTTTCCTGCTGGCCGATTTCAGGGTCGAGGGGCAATGTGACGAGCGTTCCAAGACCATCCCACGAGCTTGGTTCATTCACCATGCGGGCGATGGTATACATTTCTTCATTAACCATATGGGAGATAGTCGCCATTTCTTCAACTCTCCAGTGATGGATTCCCCAAACAAACAGGCGCAAGGCCAGTTGGAACTGAGGTATAGGTTCATGAATGAGCATAGCAACCAGAAGGGAACCGAGACCTTTCAGTGCGCGAAAGTGGTCGTCTGACGGGGCCGGTAGCTTCGTTCGCCCTCAAGAATGCCCGGTCCCACCGCTGGTATAACCCCTTTATGACCCGAACTTGATCTTTGGCTTTCTGCGGCGAACAAGTATCCCTCAGTCGAATTGTTCTTGAAGATCTTGTATTTCAGACAATCGAACCCAGGCTGGTACTTCGCATTGACGGCATGTTGTGTATATCTGTTCAGTGGTGAATGGGGGAGTCACTCTCTCCGCAACACGAGCTTGATACGCTAGAAACCCCTCAATGAACTTGGTCGATTGTTGGTTCCAACGGCAGAGATCAGACAAGAAACGAAGTCTGCGAAGTTGATCCTCTTTGGTCGTGGGCTCGAGCCGGCTGAGTACGTCATCTAAGCCCATGATAGGGGAGGGCTGAAGCAAATCGGCGATGACATCAAACTTGTGCTTCCGAGAGGGAAAGAGCTCGAGATATTTTTGGAACTCCCGGTATTGTCTATCGCTCGAATAAATGTGTTCGGAGACCTCTGGGTATGTTAAATGTGCAGGAATGTAATCATCGAACTCACGGCGATTCTCGTCATCTTCTGAGATAAGCCCATCCCAGAATACGCGTCCCTGTGGATCCTCTTCAAGAGGTGCTTTACGTTCTAATTCGGCAAGCCGGGCAAGTTTGATGGCGGCAACGAGAGCTGCAGGTGCATCCTTGAATCGTCTTCTGACTGGGACTTCCATGTAGGAGAGCAAGCACTCGTGTAAGGCTCTACAAGAGCAGCTCAAGCTTGTGATACCGATCGTCAATGTGGAGTTCGTCAAGGATTCCTCATAGTAGCGCGGTGATGTTGACACAGGAGAGCAAATTGGGCGCCATCACTGTGAGGCGTTTGTGTGTCAGATTCGACGACACGCAATGAGAGATCGATTGTCAAGCAGGAGGGTTGAATGTCGAATTCCGAGAATTCCTTTTTTGCTTGGAAAAGTGTGCGCGTGGGGAACTCAAAGAAAAGGAAATCAAAACGCCAACGGCTATTGCCGATAAGGTAGATTGTGGCGTTTCACCAGGGTTTAAACTTCTCGTGTTAGTCGATGGTTGAGTTGATGGCTTTTAAGCTTTTGCCGCCTTTGTCACATGCCGACTCCGCAGCTTGGTTGCCCTCATTTACCATCATGGATGTCGGTGACGTTATCAATAGTGAGCACCCGCTCACCTCCTTATTTAATTTCTGTGTGCTGCAACAGAAACAGTATCGTACGTGGATCAAGATAGATCTCAAGTGCACCATCCACTCGCTCAATCAAGCTCCTGATCAAACCCTCGGACGACACTTCATAATCCCGATACACGAAATCACGGCCTGTCCAAAATATATGATACATGATAGCCCTTGGTACTCTTTATAGTCATTATTCTTGTTTGTATAGTGTGAATACCTAAGCCTGCCTAGATATACACTGCACTGGTGTCACCATACAGCCCGATTGTTCGAAACCATACCAGGCGCTCATGGTTCAAAGTTATATGCGACTGTCCATGATGTACCTTCTGTTTCTCTAAGCTTTCACAGCACAAAACATCCGCCTTCATAGCTGAGAATTCGGATCTCTACGAGTTCACCCTGCCATAGCGTACAACACCGCGTAAATCCAGGCACACAAGACCACGGCCCCCGGCAGACTCAACCTCTATGCTTATGGGACCGCTTTACAACGTGGCCCAAGTACTTATTAGTCAATCGATGGAGAAACCATCATCATGCACCCGGTCAAACACATTGAAAGGCCCACGAGTACGGAGCCGAGATGTAGGTTCGCGGTACAACAGGTAGGCAATGATCAACTGATCCTGGATCCCTGTGACTGATGCTAGTTCCGAGACGCTCCTGCATAACACTTGGCCATGTAGAAAATCATTCCATGGCCAGTCGCGATCACGGATGCTTTTGAAGATCAAGACGACGAAAGCAGCCAGAACCCAGCAATATGTGGTGATGTTGAAGGGATCTACTCCAGGAATCCTGTCGCCAACTGTGATGCCGATTGATATTCCACCAATAACCAAGGAGGCACTAAGGGCAACAACAGCTGATATGTACAACCTGCATTGAACCCTGATGCCCTTCTCCCCCAAGACCCACCTCTTCATCTCGTGGTTGGCTGAATCGAACGCTGACTGGTTTCTCCTGACAACCTCTAGCTGACTTTTTTCTGACTTGCCAAATAAAAATGGCGTTTGAAATAGCTTCGGGGGTCGGGAAGTAGCCAAGTCGAACGCAAAGCTGCTTGCACGACCAATCTTGCCCACGGCTTTGCCGCTCACCAAGCCGTTTCGGGTGATGGGTGAATTAGAAAGCGACCGAGACTCTTTCAGGCCCACGTGAGTACTGTAATGTCCGGTACTCTTCCGTGTTGAGACAGTAAAATGCAAAGTATTTCGGATGGGGCTGTAGCTCGATTGTCTGGTTGGCGCTGCCCTTGAGAAATAAATCACGCTCTGCTATACCGCGCAGGAGTCTGTTCAAGCTGTCCGCCACTGATGGAAGAGTCAAGACCCATGGGATGATCACGACAATGACGTTACTCATTGACCCGAGCTCGAGTCTTTCGCGACGCTGATTTCCTTCGGGAGACTCTTGTTGTTCTCCGTTCTTGTTAAGAATACTCCACGATACATGCGTCCTTACGGAGGCTGCGCGAGGGTCCGGCGGTGAAAAGCGTTGCCCCCGGGCAAAGGCAGAGCCTATTCGGCCAGCCATCCTTTTGGACTTGATATGGCCAAGGGTGAGGTTAAGTTGATGAAATACGTGACCAGCACAGCTGATCAAGGTGGGATCTGAGCTTCCTTTCATAGTTTTGGTCCTGGTCCTGGCAGATAAGCGTCTGGAAGTGTTCCAAACCTGTCTCGTAGACCATGCTGCTAATTTCATATGTCGTCAATGAAGTTGTTCGTAGTTTGTGATATCCCGTTCATTTATGGAGGAGAAGATTTTAAACATCCAGTATTCCCCGTCGGAACTGTGAATCTCGTCCAAAGTATTCTTCTCGTAAAAGGGCCCTCTTGGATCTTGGTGCTGTGGGCTGGTCTTCGTTGCAAGTAAAGTCCAATGAAACACGAACTCTCCTAACAACCACGATGCTAGCAAGCCTCTCCAGATGGCCCTGCTCTGCCGTGAGACATTCTCCGTCGTACTCAACAATATCAAGTGATTGGAGTAAGGCTGTTGAGAGTTTGACCAAAGTCTCGTAGGAGGAGACGGAGTCCACCGCTAATTTGTCGGATCCTTTGAACTCTAGCGGCTTAGGGTACAACATGATGGAGGCCAGCCTGGAAATTTGTTTTGCGACAAGTAGCTCTTGAATCTCTTGGCTTGTTCCGCCGTACTGACTGAAATCATCGAACACCGGGAGATTCTTTTCTTCGAGACCTGGAGCAATGTCCGGCAGATGGAAGCATTTGTGGATGTTGACTTGATTGAAAATCTCACTTCCGGTAACGACCCAGTTTTCTGAAGATGGTTGTGACGAACCCTTGCTTCGAATTGACAGCTTTGGTGTGTACGGAGACCTGGGTTCGTTGCTCACACCATCCCACGGAATCGCAGTGGTGAGGTTTTTGGGCCTTTTGGACACGGCAGGTAGGGAAATTTGGAGGTTGTCAAACATCGGGAGCTCCATTGTTGTGAAAGGAAAGGCCGACCAGCAGCGAACTGGATGAGGGCAAGAAATATTCGTAAGTAAAAAGACTTGGACTGATACAATGCCAGAATCGCTTTAAGTATTCATTTTGTCACTTTGAAGTATACCTTTTTGCTCAGAGGATAATCGGCTGCGGAACTGGTGCTCTTCCATGATAGCCGCGGGCCAGTAAAGAGCACCTGGCCTGCACTCAGGAGTCAATGTTTGGCATTGGAGCCGGTAAGGTAAGGTATGTGCTTCCATCTTCAGAGTCCTGAGCAGAGATTGTGTCTGCCTGTAGCCTCCATGATTACAAAAATACAGAGAGGGAAACAACCAATGGCTTAGAATCACAGTGCTCAACAACGCTCTGCAGTGGCAATTATAATAAGCTTTCAGACCTCCGAACGGACCTCCGATTTACCCTGGAGATCCGTATAGCTAGCGCCCGGAGTTTCAGACACTTAGCCTACGGCAACGGAGAAGAGATTGGGGAGGAATACGGAGCCGAAGATCTATAAGAGGCTTGCCCTTGGGACTGTTCACTGTGATATTTTCTTGCCTGATAAGTCAATTCAATATACTGGTTCACCACATCTTTTAGTGCCTCACAAGCCTGTATTACTGTGATCACCTTATGTATTGTAGGGCGCCGTCCCTGTGATTGATCTTCCTTTAGTGCCTAGCCACTGTCGTAGGCTGCAGATAAAGCCTCCTTCATTTCGTGTACACTGCGCCAATCACTAGTCCCCAGCGCAGGCCTACATCATACAGGCCTGCGAAACACCTATTTCAACAGTAACGCTCGAATTCGGTTAAGTAATAATTTTCGTAGCCGTCGAAGATTAATAACCGGTATTTACCCTTTATCCGGGGCGCCGTATAATAATCGAAGTACTTAATCTAATCTAGGCTTACCGCATTAAGAGTCTAGCTATTATCGGTAATTGCGATACGCTAGTCGGCCGGGAGGTTATACTTAGTATATTAGGTGGCGAAGTAATACTACGCAGCTAAGATAATAAAGGGAGGTATAACCCAGCCGACAGTATTAACTCCTTAGATTACCGTTGCCTATTCGCAGTTACTAAGCTAGACTAGCTTTACCTTACTACGGCTATCCGAAGTTGTAACTACTATATCTGCGAAGATAATACCTATTATAAACCCAGTCTCGTTAAAGTTATAAATATCGTCGGCCACGATACTATACTTGGCTATAGTATTCTATATAAACGTAAACCAATTCGCTAATAACCTTTAGATCCTCGCATTTAACCCTCTAATAGTCGTATCTACGCGTATAACGCGTCCGGAGCTCTAGCTAGCGTTTAACGAAGCTGTGGGCCCAGAACTTACTAACAGGAGGCGTACTGCGTTCGTTGAGCAAATAATTGGCTATATCTACCACACTACGCAGTCTTATTAGAAAGGATCCTGTATATAGCTCAATAATATATCGGACAATAGCTTCCTCTTCCGATTAAGTCAGCTTTTTCGAATTGGGTGTTATATCGCGTCGTACAGGCCGGCCGGCGCATCGGTTAAAGAGGGTCATAGCTGGTACGTTGTAGAGCTTAGCTGCAACTAGGAGGCTTAATTTTTCATTGATTCGAAGAGCCTCAAGGGCTAAGAGTATCCTGGCTTTCTTTGAGGTAGGAGGCATGTTGGGTTGTGGAAAAAATTGATATTAGGTGTAAGGAGGACGCGTCGTGGTGGAGACTGTACGACTCGCTTATAATATACGTTATGGTTGCAGATCTCTTGTCGACAAGCTGTTCGAGGTTAGAAGAGTTCTCTTTCCGGGATTTTCGAGTAGACGTACGATGCCTATCTCACGATACGGTAGTCCCTCATAGAAGCTAATGACGAGATATTTGCCGGTTAGGTGGCGGGATTGTTGGAACTGTCTTACCGTTTCCTTAGAGTTCCGCTCGAGTGCTTTCAGAAGGTCGTTTTTGGGCTCTGCCAAAGCTATTCCGACAATCTTGGCGGCGATTTTGCCGACGCTGGTGCCATTCCCGCCCTGATGCGGGGTGGCAAAGAAGACGAGAAGGCAAGTTGCTTCGAAAACTGAGTTGTATGTCTCGTTTAACTTCGCCTCGGTAAGGGCCTATCCTTCGTTAGTAAAGGAAATCCTTGAGACGGACCGGCTACTGACTGCTTTGACAAGGAACCCCCCAAGGCTATGACAGAGGAACACGAGGGGCCTCTGCTTGGCATCGTCCTATATTTCATCAGGGTGGGGACATATTGCAGTTTGGGAGTAGGGTGTAGTTTACCTTCCGCTTTAGGCTAAGCCATTGTAACAACTTTTGTGCATGGTCGTCGAGTTTAATAGCCGATGCGTTTATGGCCGGGCTGGAGTTGTACGCGGAGAGTATTATACGAGCGGGTTTCGGAAGGTAGACAGGGAGGAAGTCTTTAAGCCTGAGCTTGTCGCCTTTTGTCTACGTTTCACGCGCGTGATTGGCGCTATCTTGAAGTTGAGATCGTGGACTGCCACAACGCTGGTAGAATGGCCTGCTAATGAGATGTAAAGGCCGAGGACGAAGAGACGTACTCGATCTCCGCAACACTGGGAGGGTGGCTATCGCGAACGCTATCAAAGATAACAGGGAGCCCAGGCTCAAGTATTCCATCCGTAGCAGCGTGCTCACTGGCATTAGTCGCTTTATCATCTGTCGCCGGCTGTGGTAGCTCCGCGGCTTTGCCGAAAGAGCTGCTTAGATATGTGTGCGATGCACTGTCCGAAGGCGCAGGCGGTGCTGCCGGAGGAAGGGGGCTGGGGGTAGCCGCTGTCAATTGCGGGAGGGGAGGGGCTGTTGGTGCTGATAGAGAAGCGTGCTCAGTATGGAGGGTAGTATTCACTAGATCCTGTTAGCAAGGGAAACTATAGTTAACTATTGTTTAATACTATCTGGTGAGTTCGTTGAGGAGATCCTGCCACACATTCGTGGTCCATCTTCTGCTTTCGACCTTGCCGAGCTCCCTCTGTCTAATCCGAACCATTTGCGCCACTTCTTGCTAGATGAACTGCCAGCAATAGCCTTCACGAGCGCTTTAGATAAACGATGAACTTTATTCGCAGTTATATAAGGATTGTATGATGAAGCGACGTTGGGCTTTTGGGCAGTTGTCGGGGAGCTGGAGAGCGGGGGAATCGACGTAGGGCTTTTGGGCGCTTATCGCGGAGCTGAAGAGCAAAGGCATCGCCGTGGCGGGCTCGGGGGCTAGTAGAAATGCACAAAGAACTGTGGCGTGGCTGCGGGCAGATCCAGGATGCTGAGTTCTTTGTTAAGAAAGGTGTGAAGACCGGCGTCGTACGACGATATGTCCGTGATATCAAGACCTGGACCAGTCAGGAAAATGCAGCGTAGAAGATAAATTTATTGCTTTATGGGAAAATAGAACGCTACGTAGTTTCTCATAGTTTCTCAATGTAAAGACCGGCGTGACGAAAATGACCCTCAGCACTCCGCTTCCTTGCGCTTAGTGTCTCAACACATGACTCTAAAAAGGCTCCAAATTCTTAGTGTGGAGAGTCTCTATAACATTGTCGGTTTCGTTGAATGAACGCCTTCCACTCTGTAAAGAACTCCTCAATAGAATTCAAGTCAGATGAATAAGGCGGTAGGTAAAGTAACTTTGCTCCAGCTTCAGCGTACAATTGCTCAAGCCGATCCGAGCGATGGAAGGACGCATTGTCTATCACAAGGACCGATTTTGGCTCTGGCCACCTACCGCAATGATACAGTAGTTATTTAACGAAATCCTTAAACGCAGCACTGTCGGTTGACACCTGGAACATACGCGCAAGGACGATTCCATCCTGGGTATAGGCCGGCAGAATCTGATATCTCTGATTGCGGTGAAACCGAGCGACTTGTACTGGCGCCACTCCCAAGGGAGACCATCCCATCCGCCTAAACCCAACCCGATTATCACATCCGGACTCGTCAATATAAACCGAGTGGAATGAGCGAAACGCCGACAAATTGTGTAGGTAGAAGTCTCGAAGAGTCTTGCGACAGGTTCCGGATTGATCTGAGTCACTGGACCCGACATAGTAAGGATGGGAAGCTCTCTTTGCAGGATCGCGCAATGGTTGGCTTCTTCAAACAGGGCCGCGTCAAGTCCATATCGGAGGAGCTCCAGTACTGTAAGATCACTCTCACTTCGGCTGTCTCCATCGCGACCTTGTAAGTTAGACCCCCGGTCTCGTTATAGCGCGGACTTTAACTATAGATAGGTATAGCTCCCTTTAATAGACGCAAGTGACCGAAGAGATGATGGCGACGATATCACGGAAGGAGGCCGAAATTGCAGAGTCTATTACAGCGATAGATAAGTAGTTGGCTGAGGAGAATGCTAAGCTCGGAGTACTTTGCTTCGCTAAAATAGAGGTAGATGAGACGGAAGCCGACCGAGCTAGTGTAATTAGGTAGGTAGTAGTCGAGTAGACTGTGCTGCGTGGGCCCCGCAAATTGCTCGAGGAACTGCTGTCCGGTATCCATACCGCAGCTGCAAATGCTCGGAAAGACCAGGCTCAGGTAGTCAATAACTTTGGAAACCAGATAAGCCCCATCTTGTGGTTCTGCCAGTCGTCGGCACGGATAAAGTGATATATTGCTGAGGGTAAATCACTGGTTATGTAGGAAGGCTTGTGGAATGTGGTGGAAAGTGATCAAGTCGAGGCTTGGGTTGGGGATAGGTGCTGAGAAAGGTAAGTCCGGAACAATTCAGTAATTGCCGTATCATAACACGGTGACCTTCGTATTTCGGGCTTCGAAGTAGAAGAGCAATTACTAGGGCGTCTAGACAGCGAATCGAAAACTAATCTAAGAGCCAGGAATTAGCACATATAGGAAAGTGCTTGGTGGACAGCAACGAGTTCTTATTGCGTTTACAAGAAGTCTGTCCATCGAGCAACGGAGCGATAACTCAGAACTTAATTATTCTGGACGGCAAAGGATTGTCCCTCTACAGTAGATGTCTTTCACACTTCTTAGCCGTGCTGTGACGCGCCCTGCAATATGCTTCAAGCCTGCTATGGGATTGACCCTAGGTGTGCCGGGAAACAGATTCCGCTACCTGGGCATGCCATTCAGTCCTGGGCAGTTGGAAGGCGGGCTGCTGGCTAAATGCATGACGCTGCCGCATCGTGCTCCAGTCACACCGCTAAAGGTATCCATGATGGGGGAGTGTAACAGCATCCAGCAACTGTGGTTTTGTAAGCTGGAGGCGGCTGCGGAAAATGGGCCCAAGATTAGTCGGCCCCATAACGTCTGAAGTACATGCATAGAGGCGCGCCAGCAAGACAAGCAAGCCAGCGCGGGGAGCCGGAACGGCGCGGTGCGGTTTTGCCAATGTTGCCCGACCGGCATGGTGGCGACTCGATGGTGGAACGGGGAGAGGTGTAAGAAAAGAAGAAGTTGGCGAGAAAAACGACGAATCGAGAGCGGAACGTGGTGGTTGGGGTCGCAGAGAGAGAGGGCGAAGGGCTCGGAAAGACGACTTCGAGGAAGGGGAAGAGAGCAGGCTTAAGAGTCGAGCTGCTAGCTCTAATAATAATAATAATTTATTAACGTCCGGCGGCTAAGCCGAAAGGGCAACTATTACCGATTGAAGCATACATTCCCCAAGATATGCCCTGATCTCCTTAAAGCCTATGCAAAGTCCATTCTAGCTTATGCACTCTGTTTTACCATTTCTCTACGGATTCTCGTGGGTTAGTAGGGTTGTTAGTAGGCTGGCTTGAAGTCGGTTCTTTAAGTGTTTAGTTCACGGGCAGTAAGGTGAGCTCAGGGGAGCTCAGGGGTAGGAAAACAGGGTAGTTTTATACAGTTCAATTAACGTTTCTTCTAAACCACCAAGACCGTAATCACGTCCAGGTTCAACAGTGCTGTCAGCCATGGCGTTGCAGGACAGTGGGGGACCAGACCCCTGACTTGGAGGACCTAGTTTTCCCATACAAAATGTGGGACTTCCTGTGTTAAACCACCCTTTGGTTAATTGCTGACCGACTTGCCGATATAGCTAGACTCGCGATAGATAGCACGCTAGCTCGTGATGGCTAGCCTCTTGTCTTCAGCCATTTCTAGCGAATTTCTATTTGCTGTTAGGTGCTTTGGGCGAAGGTCAGAACGGGCATGTGAAGATGAGTCAGAACGGAGTGGTTTTGGTTCAGGATTGTCAAAGCCCTCACATTAGGCTCAATCCGTCGCAGAAAAAAAGAAGTCCCACAAAGCTATGACATTGCATAATCTGTTAACCCTCTGCACAGCACTCTGCATTGCGTTGCGTCATCATTGCGCAAAGAGTGACACGGCCGAGAATCAGATGAGGATCGAAGAATATTTACGAAGCAGTGAATGTATAGTTAGGATAAAATTGTCTTTGCCCCTACGACCCGGGTAAAGACAGAGAAGTATAAAAGAAAAAAATAAATTAATGACTTCCACTAACATTATACTCTAGCTTTATCGGAATCTGCAGCTTCCAATATGTAGGCGAGCCACTGCTGCGACGCGAGCCGGGAGGGGTGCTCTTCAGCGAGGGTTTTGGCTCGAATGGTGACGACCTGCTCGAGTAGCTCTACGGCCTCTTTGACTTGGCCGTTGGCTTGGTAGGCTCTTGCGAGTTCGTGCTGCGACGCGAGCCGGGAGGGGTGCTCTTCAGCGAGGGTTTTGGCTCGAATGGTGACGACCTGCTCGAGTAGCTCTACGGCCTCTTTGACTTGGCCGTTGGCTTGGTAGGCTCTTGCGAGTTCGTGCTGCGACGCGAGCCGGGAGGGGTGCTCTTCAGCGAGGGTTTTGGCTTGAATGGTGACGACCTGCTCAAGTAGCTCTACGGCCTCTTTGACTTGGCCGCTGGCTTGGTAGGCTGTTGCCAGTGCGTGCTGCGACGCGAGCCGGGAGGGGTGCTCTTCGGCGAGGGTTTTGGCTTGAATAGTGACGACCTGCTCGAGTAGCTCTACGGCCTCTTTGACTTGGCCGTTAGCTTGGTAGGCTGTTGCGAGTTCGTGCTGCGACGCGAGCCGGGAGGGGTGCTCTTCGGCGAGGGTTTTGGCTTGAATGGTGACGACCTGCTCGAGTAGCTCTACGGCCTCTTTGACTTGGCCGTTAGCTTGGTAGGCTGTTGCCAGTGTGTGCCGCGACGCGAGCCGGGAGGGGTGCTCTTCGGCGAGGGTTTTGGCTCGAATGGTGACAACCTGCTCGAGTAGCTCTACGGCCTCTTTGACTTGGCCGTTGGCTTGGTAGGCTGTTGCCAGTGCGTGCTGCGACGCGAGCCGGGAGGGGTGCTCTTCGGCGAGGGCTTTGGCCTCAATGGTGACGACCTGCTCGAGTAGCTCTACGGCCTCTTTGACTTGGCCGTTGGCTTGGTAGGCTGTTGCCAGTGCGTGCCGCGACGCGAGCCGGGAGGGGTGCTCTTCGGCGAGGGTTTTGGCCTGAATGGTGACGACCTGCTCGAGTAGCTCTACGGCCTCTTTGACTTGGCCGTTGGCTTGGTAGGCTCTTGCGAGTTCGTGCTGCGACGCGAGCCGGGAGGGGTGCTCTTCGGCGAGGGTTTTGGCTTGAATGGTGACGACCTGCTCGAGTAGCTCTACGGCCTCTTTGACTTGGCCGTTGGCTTGGTAGGCTATTGCTAGTGTGTGCTGCGACGCGAGCCGGTCGGGGTGCTCTTTGGCGAGGGTTTTGGCTCGAATGGTGACAACCTGCTCGAGTAGCTCTACGGCCTCTTTGACTTGGCCGTTGGCTTGGTAGGCTATTGCTAGTGTGTGCTGCGACGCGAGCCGGTCGGGGTGCTCTTTGGCGAGGGTTTTGGCTCGAATGGTGACAACCTGCTCGAGTAGCTCTACGGCCTCTTTGACTTGGCCGTTGGCTTGGTAGGCTGTTGCCAGTGCGTGCTGCGACGCGAGCCGGGAGGGGTGCTCTTCGGCGAGGGCTTTGGCCTCAATGGTGACGACCTGCTCGAGTAGCTCTACGGCCTCTTTGACTTGGCCGTTAGCTTGGTAGGCTGTTGCCAGTGCGTGCCGCGACGCGAGCCGGGAGGGGTGCTCTTCGGCGAGGGTTTTGGCTTGAATGGTGACGACTTGCTCGAGTAGCTCTACGGCCTCTTTGACTTGGCCGTTGGCTTGATAGGCTGTTGCGAGTTCGTGCTGCGACGCGAGCCGGGAGGGGTGGTCTTCGGCGAAATGACGAATCCTCCATTGGCAAGCCTCTTCCAAACTCTTAGTAGATTCCTTGATCCGTCCATCCGCTCTCAAGCACCGTCCAATCCAGAACAACAGATCGCACCTCTCCTTAATATCAAGCTCTTTGCTGTGCTGCAATACCCTGAGACCATGCGGAAGGTACTCTCTCCATACATTGCGATTTCCGTAGTCGTCAGATGGGAAAACTGTTGCAAGATGTCGAGTCGCCTTTACCTCCGTCGTTGCCGTCAGGCCTTCTCGCTGAGCCCAGATTCGTGTTGCCAAATGTACTAGACTGTGCATGTCGAATACCTTGCTGTCCCCCCGCCTGGTTAGAAAGGCGTACGCGCATAACGTCCCGATTGCATCGACCAGCTGCTCAGTCGACTCGGAGCTGGGGAACAGCGACTGAGGTATTCCTTTGGGCTCGATGCACGAGATAAACGATAGCAGATCGGCGGCAGCGTTGTTGGACTTGCGGATCTGGCCGAACGATACGAGCCACGTTGTCGCCACCGCATTCTGAGACCCTGGGTACCGAGTATTGTCCCGAAACTCTTTGCTCATCAGGCCGATGATGTCCTGCTGAGTGCCGTGCAGCAACTCGACATACTCGGCAAGGGGTACCTGTTTTATATTAATATAGGCCGCCGCTTGTGTAATCGCTAGGGGAAGGTAGGTAAGCTCCTTTAGCAGCTGTGCTGCCGCCTCTTCATCGCGAAG
Organism: Podospora bellae-mahoneyi; assembly: GCF_035222275.1. Lineage (NCBI taxonomy): Eukaryota > Fungi > Ascomycota > Sordariomycetes > Sordariales > Podosporaceae > Podospora > Podospora bellae-mahoneyi. Next base: position 3,335,042 of record NC_085885.1, on the reverse strand, counting down.
CATATCCTTGTAGATTAGCGACTTCTCCAAGAACTCAGCCGCCTCCAGCAGGTCCATCTCGTACAGGTCAATTACATCGCTCCCAGCAACCGACACAGCTACTTCTCGAGACCGTGTTGTGAACAGGGTGAGGCCATCGTCGCTTTCAGGAAGGTACTCGCTAATGCTGCCCGGCATACCTGCAGAGCCAAAGAAAATATCGCTATCATCCACGTTGTCCACCACGAGAAGCCATGGCCCGGCCGCCTCGGAGCTCAGGTACCGCCGCACGGACTGTTTAAGATCATCGTCATCGCCGCCGCTTTGGATAGGGAGTTTCCTAGCCATCGCGGCAAAGGCCTGTTCAAAGGTCGCGCTGCTTAATGCCGGTACCCAGAAGATGGAGAACTCGGGCCGGTGTTTCTTTGTCCAGTATGCCAACTGTAGGGCGACCTGGGTCTTGCCGACACCGCCTAGGCCGACAATGGCGGCTTTCCGCGACTCCTTGCGCATGAACAGCATCGCTTTGAGGGTGTCTAGCGTCCTATTCCGTCCGACGAAGCGCCGGTTCTCTGGGAGCGGAATGTAGTGGCAAGGCAGAGTAGCAGGGTCTATAGCAGGGTTAACAGTTGCTGTCCATTATAGCAGAGCTCTCCTACACTAACTCGTCAATATCATGTTGGAGCCGCCTCCCGTTTCTACCATACTAACCTCGACTCTGGATGCTGTCGACGGTTCTTCCTGGAGGCTGGTTTCATCAAGAGCCATACGATGTATAAACTGCTGGAGTACGCCAACAATGGTGCGGTACTGTGGATCTGCCCTATCACTACACCTGGCCATCTGCATGTGGTTTGCGTCGATACTCTCGACAGTCTCGAGAGATCGCGGCAGATCGAGCTTCGAGGAGAAATCGTCTACAACCTGCCGTGAGTTTACGATTAACACTCAGAAGGACGTTCAAGATGTGCTGGCAAAGTACCTTATTGTGCAAGCCCTTCATGCCTGATATTCCCCGTGCCTCCTGAAACGAGTGGATCCGAATTTGAGACTGGTCCGCGATAGTCTTAAACTCCTCGTGGATATTGTCCAAGACCTCGCTATTCACCTCCAGCGTCGTGATGATCTTCTTGTTTGAATCTTGCAGTCCCAGAAGAGCTAGATTCGACGCGATGTCGCCCCATTCTGCAAACGCACTCCCTCGATGAGGCGTGCCAAGGAAGACGATTAGTTTCGTTCGCGCACGACACGCATCCGATCGGCGTATCGCCTGTTACTCAACATAAGCATTAGCTACTGTATGAAGCAGTTCAGACGTACATCTTTGACGATAATGCCACCAAGGCTGTGCGCCACGAATAAGATCGGGTCCTGGTATCATTAGTGCAAGCCTCCTATCCGAGTCACTGAAGCGCACCCACCTCGTTTGGGATCTCCCGCTCGACGCGCACTGCAAAGTCTCGACCGTGCTGCGACACGCTGTTCTTGTTGTTTGCCTGGAACAACCCGCCGATTACCTCTGCATTATAACCATATGTCCATACTCTCGCCTCGGGAATATCTTGTGTAAGGTACTCATCGGGCCAGAACAGCTTGTTAGGGCTCTCTTCGGTCGTATTACTGTCGGCAGTCGAGGTCGTGGTCGAAATTGAGGCTGAGGACGATGGTTTGGACTTGAAGAGGGACTTCAAGATACTTCGTTTACGTGACGTCGCCGTTCCCACGTTCTTGTTGACTCTCTCCACGCTGCCCCTGTGCACACTGCCCCTGCCCCGGTTGTCCTCCCATGTGTGTTGCGGATGCCCTCGCAAGCCGTGCACAAAGATGATGCTGCTTCGCGTCAGTCACGGGTCCCCGTATCGGAATTGATCGCATACTTGACCCGGTACAGTCCGTCCCTGGCGCCATGACTGCCAGAAAGTTCTGTGAAGCCGATCCGGTGTACCGGCATGTCTAACCGGACGTTGGTGTGGAGCTGAGTGGGTTATCTGAGATGTGGAGCTGAGTGGGTTATCTGAGATGTGAAATGAGGAACTGGCGTTCCCTACGAATGCGGGGTTTGGGAGATAGATTAGAGGTGTTAAATTAGCCAGGGAGACCAACTGGTAAGGAATTAATATCTTGGCAGTGGGACTCAGGTATCCAGGTTCGAAAGCGGCCAGCCACCTGCACCTTTCTCCCCAAGACAACCAACCAAGTCTGAACCCCATACCGTTATTTGACAGGAGGCGACAGCATAGCCCCACATTTGCTGGTCATTTTCCGACCAGCAAATGGGGGTCCTTGATTGATGATGCCGTATATGACAGCAAGTGCCAGAACTGGTCCACAGGCGGACGCAGGGGTCTTGCTGAGACAGCCAAAAATTGATCTGTTCCACATCATGACGATCAATCTCAGTCCTGATTCCGTCTCGCGCAAGCTAAGATAATATTGACTCGCGCGCCTCCCTGTTACGATTCCAGTACGCGTCGCTTGAGAGGGATCCTCTGAAGGTTGAACAGTGAGTAGCCGTGAATCGGTGCAGCCAAAGGCCGCACAAGAAGTGTCAGTATCTCTACTCAACACAAGTTGTCAAGGAAGATGGTTGAGCACGAAGTGCCAACTTGGAAGAACGATCAGTCGCAAAGTCTTTTTTGCAAAGGCAAAGGCTGATCCTTAGGGAAGAAACTTCATTCGGATCCAGGGGTCTTGCGTCGGAGGATAATATACAGTGATGCAGCCTTCAGGGACTGGCTGGAGCTGGGGCCAGAAACAGGGACGAACATGATTACGGAGGAGCTTAGTCCTTATGTTGTGAATCGGCAGAGATTCTTAGGAGGCAAAGTTCGGCTGGTTCGGAGAGTGTACTAGAAGGATGCGTACAGTGTAGGATATTGGATCCATAGGCTGAAGAGACGGAACCGATAAGTCTTGGGTTAATGCCCAATAAGTTGTTATAGTATGCCTATAGCGACGGCGCACTACATGCGCTACTGCTTTAAAAAGATGTGGAAATTAGTAGTGCATAATAGCGGTTAGGTAATGCGACTTATTAGCTACTTTACTACCCAGTAAAAAGGTAGCGGCTTAAGATATTTGTTAGTTAGCGGTATTTCTGCAGCGCGTTTGTAAGCTTGACCGATGTGGTCGCTGCATTTCCGACATTGCCCTAGTTTGTAGCGACAAGACTTATGGTGGACTTTGGTAGTGTTGTGCTCTTTGAAGCCATTTGCTGGAACGTGCATTAGTCATGCAATGTGCCGTGCGTTTCTTCAGCTTCAGCGCCCGAGGGGCAGACCATGGCCGTTAATGGCCAACCGAACGGAAAGGGGGGCTGATGTGACCAAAACTTGTAAGCTGGGCACTGTCCCTGAAGTGATTGTGCAGGCGTGGAGCGGTTGGGCTGGCCCAATTGATGCATTATTAGGGATCCCGACATATGCACTTGCTCCTCTTCCTGCATATGCTCCCCAATCAGCATTTTAGAGCCCCCTCAAGCGCTGGCAGACGGCTCAGGCATGACAAGAAAACCCATGAGAATGAAAACAGGGGGGTTAGGGGCAAACAATGCTGATGAATGGGCAACAAATATTGAAACAACCAAGGCTAGCCCATCAGTTCTTCATTAAAGGCTCACGTACTGTTTTCAAAGCCCATTCGTTAGCGTTAGCAATAACAGAATAAGAAACACAGGCACCTACAGGTCAATCATTCACCCCAAGATACCCCGGTGCCTTGATTGGATCACTCCTCAACAGCCCCTTTTATCTCTGGTTAAACACTCCGTTTTTCTGGGCAATGGCAATCGCTAGCATACATTGGCGTAAGTCTAAGCTCACTGAAAGACGATCGTATTGTCTAAACAGTTGTACGCACATGTAAGCTATTCTAAAAGAGTACTAGGTAGGAGATAGCATTTGGGAGTCTACAATCTGACGCTAAGAAAAGGGGCTTTCAGTGTCACACGGCAAAGGCCAACCACTCGCGACCACGACCAGCATCACTGCCAATATCACCGTAGAGGGGTAACTGCAAGTCGTGAGCCTCTCGTCGAAAGTGAGGCAGGCAATCAGAGGCAAGGCGGGTATCAAGGGAATCCTATTGGCCTAGAGAGATATTGAAGGACTTGGCAGAGGCCTGAGGCACGGAAGGCAAGGACCATTTGACGAGAGAGAAAATACGCGTTCAGGATCACTGTATTACTCTGAGTTTTCCTTCATCATGGACTTCGAGGCCATTGAAGTTTATTACTGGAATTGAACTATTTGTTCCATGCCCTATATCACAGCCCTTGTCACAGAAAATTGGAGTACTTTTAAGGCACCTTATTTCTAACAACCAACCGAAAGCAAGATTTTGACGAGGCCTTCAAAAGCCGAATCCATGTCACTATTTCAAACCCGCCACTTACCGAGGAGGCGCAAGCAGCAATTTGGAAAGAGCTCATTAGGGTGAACAAGCATCTGACGGTGGATGAATCGTGGACCGAAGAGGTTTACCAGATTCTTGGCCAGCTGAATATGGATGTGCATCGAACTGATGCCGGGATATGACCGCTCTTTGCTTGGTGTGTGCTGTTTAGGGCCGGGCTATCAAAATACTCCCAGAACGGCAGCTGCCTATGCGTGTACTGATGGCCAGCCTCTTGGCGCTCAGCATGTTTTTACCATGTTGCAAATAGAACTCCTGGAGGGCGAGGACGAAGTAATGTCCCCGGTGGAGATGGAAAAGCACGGGAAGGTTCGAGATGCTCTTCAAAGTCTTGAAAAGCTTTTGGGGCAAATTTACCATTGAGACAGCCATGCTAGTCGGCGATGCTGGGACTGAACCCTGAATACCGAATGCGGTGATGAGGGAATAGTAGCAGTGTCAATTGTAGGACAGACTGCCGCCTAGAAAGAGATCTCCTACCTCCCAAACAAACTCAACCCTCTGCTTGGACGTCTTGGCGCAGCTGACTCTTGCGCTTTTAGAGTCTGCAAGTCGACATGAGACTGCGGAAACACCCCTGTCTTCCCCTTACTATTTGTCCCATACCAGCACCAGTAATCCGCATAGAGACCTGTCGAAGCATTAGCGAAATGTCTCAAAGCCGATGGACCCTTTCAACTTACATTGAACATTCGTGATCACCTCCCCCTTCCCAAACGCTACCCAAGGCACACCCCCGGACTTGGGAGGTGTCCATTTCAACCGTGTAGAGACACTCATGCCGCTCTCCCCGCCCACTGGAACCTCACTTTCTTGTGGCACTCGAAGCTCAATAACCTTGGAGGGGAAAGCCCCAAACATCCCATCGTGTCTCCCTAGACACCACTTCCCCTCCCACTTCTCAGGAAACATCACCCCCATGATCCTCGCCCCTTCCATAAACTCGAGCATTTCTCCATCGTACCTCGGCGGCTTCTCCAACTTCCCCCGCCCATGACGTCGGAAGTGGTCTTTGGTTGCGATCGCTGTTGCTAACCTGGTGACGTTGTCCGGCATGGGCACTGGGACGGAGCCGTCGGGCAAGTGAAGGTCGAACTCCGCTTGTTCTGGATTTGGTCCATAGCAAACTGCCACGCCAGGTATCTGGGGTAATGGTTGTGGGTGTCGGGAGAGATGCTGCAGGAGGTCATCCGCTGACCGAAAGACTGTTGCATCGCTTTCCCGGACTGTGACAGCTGCGCTGACGCACCAGAGACAAGCATAGTAATCGTCTGCGCTTCCACCTGAGGCGCCCTTGCCCAGGTGCGATTTGAAGAGGAGTCGTAATCGATATCGAGGTCCGGATTCAGAGATTATGATTCCCTCAGCTATTGTGTGTCAAGAATAATGGTTAGCGGCCAGATTCCTCGGCCTTGTACGATGTTCAGGGGCTCAGGGGTCACGAAAGTACTCACGCTTCCGGCTCTTGTCCAACTCAACCGCCTCCAGATCGTGTGCATACCCGCACTCAGCACATCCCGCCACCTTGGTCACCTCGTATTGTAGTGGCACGATAGCATCAGACGCTCTCATCATATCACCCGCTCCACAGCCGCCACCGCCATATTCCGTTGTCATCTTGATGCTGCCCCAATGGCCGTCCTTCCGAAATCTGACTGCTCCTTTACAAAGTCCCTTTAGCTTGTGATATGTGCTGTCAGAGCCGATATTGCAATCTTCAGAACGAGGGTTAGCCCGGCTGGACTTTCGGTGTTCAGTCAGGACGCTCCCTTGTCTTCTCTTGCTGGTCGTAGAACTGGTTTCGAGGTCGTCCTCATCACCGGTGCCCAACGCTGGTGGTGGAAGGAGCGTCATGACAGCTTCGTGGAAGTTCACTTTGTTTGGTGTTGCTTCGGGCTGGTTGAGCGCGGACTCAGGCGTGGCTAAGAGGGCGGATGAAGATGTCAGACTGCTGCTCTTGGAAAGAAGAGAAGGTGCTGTTCGAACAGTGCTAGGACTAGGAAAGGAGTCAGATGTGAGACTGGCGCGTTTGACAGAGGAATCGATGTTGAATTCCTGAAACTGGGCTATTGGGGTGGCACAGTTGGGAGAGTCCGGTGGTGTTAGCTCGGCGCCGTGTCGTCCACCACAGCTACTGTTTGCCTCCTGTTTTGAATGAGCCCTTGGTCGAGAAGAAAAAGTAGAGCAGGGTCGGGAGCGGTGGGTAGGAAGCGGTGGTAATGGTGGGAATCCCCCTTCTGGTATCTCTGGTGCATTTTCCATGATGGGCTTCAGCCTTTTTGCAGTTTCGACAATGTCTAGGGCGAGGGCTTTGGTAGCAGTTTGAAGAGCTGAGTAGCGCTCAATATCAAACTCATCCGGATGGGTGACATCGTCAAAGTCCAAGAGGAGCTCCTCCAGGATCAAACGTCGTTTCTCGATAGAAGCTAGATAAGGGTTGAGATGAGCTTCTGGATGGTACAGCGAGAAGTAGATGTTTTGAGCAGCGGCCGCACGATACCTTGTTGTGTAATCATTCTCTTGAAGATATCCCCCAGCTTTTGTACCTGGTCGTCCCAGACTGGCTGCAGCTTCTTAAGTGCTCGTTCCCCCTCTCGAACAAGGGCCTGTGCGGCCCTTGACATGCGATCGGCATCGTCAGCACGGTGTGGACCGAGAGAAGCGGCATTTGTCACTGCGGCAGTCCCGACTGCAACGACATCCCGGAATGGCCGGATCAAGAGCTCCTCAGCATCGGCGGTCATGGTATCCAGCCCACGGAGAGAAAGTGATAACCAACGGGAGAAGATTTGTATGTCAAACAAATTTGAGGCAAAGTTGGAGTTTCGTGACAGTTGAAATCCCAAGGGAAGGGAAGCGTGGGGGAGCCGGCTTTCAGAGACTCAAGACAATGGGGCCTGGCTGAGACAGAAGAAGGAACACCTGTGCAATGCAACAGGGCTCATGATGGTCCCGACATGAGGGCGTCGAGGACAACAAAAGCAAGTCGGCACGCGCTATTCCATGTAAGTATCGGCCGACAACGACTTCCGAGGGACGGATTAGAGTAATATCACACTTACCATCACACGCGTGGGGCAGATGTGGGCGATGTTTGTATGACGAATGAGCAAGGCGCAACGGCCCACGGCTCTCTGGTGGTGGTTGTGCGCCCCGGTCCGCAACCAGGCTTTTTTTTGCTATCTTGACCAGAACCAAAGTGGACCCTTCGCTATAACGTCCGGGTCTGGCGCGGTGTTGCACAAGACCATGCGCGTTGCTTCTTCTTTGGGTCGTGTCGAGATGAGAGGTGGTCTTGGCCGACATCGATGCCAAGACCACGTGTTGGACCGTCTGGCTCTAAATCAACGTCGACCATCCACTTCAAACACGGCATTAATCCACACCACACACGCGCTGACAAACTGCGACCCTCTTTCTTCAAGTCATTGATGATTGGGGTCGGGATGCGACCTCCACCCTCTTCACCTCCTGGCCGCCACCCCACACACCAACAGAACCACCGCAAACCTGGACTGCGACGCAGCGACGGTGATCATAGCGGATCAGAGACATCATGCCAGACCACCCTGTCGGTCCCGGATGGGACACATTCTGTTCAAACATACCTGGGGCATCCTGATATTTGAGACACTCTCTGTCGGTGTGAGACTGCTGTCGTCCTGCAGACAGCTACACAACCACCTCCTCTGCTCTGCCGTCATGACAAGATGTAGGACTGCGGCTGGAGTGTCAGCATATCATCGCACGACATACGACATGGTATTTTGAGGTGGAAACATGAAGGTAACTTGACTTTCTACCCCTGCTCGCTCCTGCATCAGGCACCCTTGAGGCTTACAAAACGAGCCACTATCGATCTCTACCTTCCCTTCGTTTAGCCCAGGGGCCGGGGCCCGCCCCCTCGGGTGCTTGCGGCATCGGATTTGGGGGTGGTTGCATCCCCACGCAGCAAAATAAGTTGCTCTTGCCCCTCAATCCTGGACTATAACCACGTGGAGGGACCCTTCCCCGTTCCATGCCTTGCATGGACCAAATCTCTGTTCTCTTTAATCATCCTCTTGTTTTTGACGGTGACTGCACGGCGGCAGATATCGCCATCATGGGCTATGTTGCCGATCTCAAAGATGGTCTCCGGGCCTTCACCCCACAAGAACGCCGCAACATCGCCATCTACATTGCCGGCATTATGATCTACAAGTTCGGGCTCGAGGCCTTCAACGGTTCAGTAGTAGCGTTGGCCACCAATCGATACGACTACGAATCAATACAGAGTGGACGGCCAAGCCGAACCTTCGAGCGTGTCGGTCTTCTGACGGGGTTGAATCAGGCTTGCCAATGTATTGGTAGTATTCTCATCGGTCCATTGGTGAAGAGATACCCGACCAAGAATGTCCTTGCCTGCGCTGTGTTAGTGTTTGGACTTTGCTCGGCGTTGCTCCTCATCATCGACGCTGCAACGGGTGGAACTTTTATGCCAGCTGCTTGTGGGTGCTCTGCTTTCCAGATCGTGAATCCGCACAGTTGACTGACTAGAGGATGTCCAGACCGAGAGAACCACCCTAAAAATGACTGGTCATACTACGGAGAGTGAGTTTTGACATGACTTCCAACGGTGACCTAGCCCACACTGACAATGGCTAGCTACAACACCGATGCCATGATCCCAGTCTACTGCATCAGTGGTATTGCCTATGGCATGGTGGAACTGATCCGAAGAGTCATCCCAAGAGATATCGTCGGCGGCCATGTGCAAAAGCTGAGAAAGATGGACTCCATTGTTAGCCTCTCCTACCATCTCTGTTGGGACACAAAAGCTGAAACCTCTTCAGGTCCACATCTTCTACGAAATCACAGGTACAGCAGGTGCCTTTATCACAGCACTCGTCATTATCCCTCAACTCGGCAACAACAAGGCATTCATTGTCACACCCGTCTGCTTCACATTTTGCGCCACCATTTGGTTCTTCATCAGTGAGCTGGATTTCAAGCGGCGAAAGTCGACCCTCCACCAACACGAGAAGCCGGCCTACTGGAAGGCGGCATTCCGTGGCCTGTTTCTGTTCGGCGAGTCTATCTGGGTCGGCGGCAGAATCCTCTTCACCTCGCGGAAGTTCATCTGGTTGGTCCCAGGCTATGCCGTCGCTCTTTACGCACATCGATATCTCGAGAACGGCATCGCACCCCAGGTTGCTAGACGCTATCTCGGGCACTCGGCCTGGTCGCAGATTATGGTCGGCGGTTCCAACTTGGGTGAACTGTTGGGTGCGTTGGCTGTGTTGCTCCTTACGAATACCATCCAGACACCCATGCCATGGCTTCGATTGGACGCCATCATGTTGTTGATCGTCTGGTACATCCCGTTCTGGAGGCCACCGGTCGATGATGTTGGGCAGGCATGGATCGTGGCGGCGACGTTTGCCCCCATCTCGTTTGGCTGGGCAGCTGGTGATGTGTCGCTTGCTGCGTATATCCAGGCGTCCCTCTCTCGGCTAGAGTCCAAGAACAAGAACGTCTCAGCCCTCGGCGCCGTCATGGCGTTCTTGTACTCGTTCTATATCGTCACATACGCCGTCTCGGGCACCTTGCTTGGGCGGTATCTAGATCGAGTGTACAATGAGTCCGGAGGGACAGACGGGGGTAACATTCGTGAGGGGCTGATGTTCACTGCTGGTATGCAGATGACAATCATCAGTGTCTTGGTGTTCGCGGCGACATTTGTCCCCAAGGGAGCACTGGCGTTCAACCCAAAGATGATCTCGGAGGAGAAGCTGGATGAGGATGAGCCGGTGGAGTTGAAGGGGCGAAGGGATCAGGAGGAGATTCCTGATGTGCCTGTTTTCAAGGAAAGCTCCAAGAAGAGTTACTGTACTAGCGATGATGGGTCGGAGCCGCATATTGAGAAGAAGGCGAGCGAAATTATTTGATGCCCAGTTTGATTATCGGTAGGCACGAGGAGGTGTTGATAGATGGTAATTCGTAATGAAAAGAATTCTCTGTGAAGTCGGAAACAATTGATCAACAAGATGTACGTAGACATGAATCTATGCCCAATCTGTGCGAGAGCAGCAGTTTAGTGGACATCTCTCCTTAGCTACCTGACTATCGCTCCGATCGTTGCCAGCTGCCCACAGAGCAACTCAGAGCGAATAGACTGACCGCTTGATTGGTTAGCGGAATTTCAAGAAGTCAGGAGACTGATATTTCAGTGCACGAGACCGAGTGAAAAGCAGGCTGATTGCCGAAAAAGCGTCACCCACCTAGGCCTGGGAAATGAGATGGTGTCTTTGTGGCAAGATCATTGGTTATACCCATTCAGGCGTCAACTCGTCCCGACTCGTCTTCAGCAAGAACGACTCCGTCTTTATGTGGCTCTTATCCTGCTCTTCGGTAGCCACAAGGCGGTGAAGGCTAGGAAGGCACCTGGTGTAATCATCTATATCAATGGATAGGTAGGTATATAAGGTCCCTAGGTCCTCTATTACCACAGAACTCTTCCTCTTCCATCAACCACTTTTCCCATCAACCAGTCTATACTCACGCCGCCCATTCATACCACAACCCACAATGTTGACAAGTCTCATCACCTTCCTTTGCGGCAGCTTGCTGCTCAGCTTCGCTGGCGTTAGTCCCCTGCTACACGCTCTTCTTAAGGACACGAACAGCCTTGCTAACATCTTTACAGCTTGCCTATGCAGATGCAGACCCCGCGACCAATTACACCATCGTCGAACTCCAATGGGACATGCCCATCACCCCCGGAGATGCCAGCAGCGGCACTGTCACCGTCACCGGCACTGTCCAGCAAGCCATTGCCCAGATGGATGCCCTGTATCCTGGCTGGAACGAGAGATTTCAGAGCCAGATTTCCCCGCGGGCTGACGGCTCCGTGGTCGGCGCCGCGTTAGAGGAGCTCGAGAGCTACAATTGCAACTTTGGAACATCTTGCATCATCTCCTACATTCTTACGGGCATCGACTACCTCCGGGGGTTGGAGGGCGGCACCAAGCCCAAGAACGGGCCCGGGCCGGGCAACTGCGGTCGTGTCAGCTGCAGCCACAATGCTGCTATCTGGTGGTGCAATGATGTACGTCCCTTCCCGGTTCACTCAATTTACCCCTCAATGAGTGGAGAGCTAATTTGAACAGAATAACGCTGCCAAGGAGATTACTTGGGGGAAGATTGCCGACGGAGCCCAGGTGATAGTTGATAACTGCAGGTCGGGCAGTTCGTTGAAGGACGTCAAGGGTCAGGCTTTCTACAAGAGCAAATGGAACGTCATCGTCCGCCGTGATCCTTGCTAGAGAAGTGGCGGGAACATTCGGCTGGGGTCACCCGTAACATGAAAGTCGGCTTTCATATCTCAAAGGGACAGCTTGGCTGGAGGGGTAGTAGGTAGAGACTTGATGATGGCCGTCGCTGCGCCATCCTGGCGATGAAATGAGGAATACTGAGTTCTTGAGCTTTTTACTTTCACGGTTTTGTTGTATGCCTGTTATAAGAGAGGTGAAAAAGGCTGACATATAATCAACAGACTCCCATATGTCTCCAGCGCAGCAACCTTTCCACTCCAACTTGTGAACCCTTAGTCCAGCATCGAGGCTTAAGATTGCCCTGGGCCCCCTTCAACAATCATTATCCACCACGACCACATTCCAATTATCCTTGAAATCAACCCTGACCTTCACCGTTGACCAACGCCTATGTGTCCCACACAATCCCTTCAAATCCTCCGCCCCATCCGCAATACCATTCCAGGTGACTTCTTTCTCAAAGCCATTCTACATCGATCAGTTAGGTATCTCAGACATCTCAAACGCCGGTATCAAGTAGCCACCGTACCTCATTGCACCCATGAATAGCAGCCCCATACCCGCAGCTAACACGCCCACACTCGTTTGGCCCAGGGCCATTTTTGGGGGTGCCCTCGACTCCACGGAGGTAAGTAATACCTTTTTTCTGGGGCCCATGCTTGGCATCCGACACCCTCGATGTCGCAGTCCCACCCCGTCGGGTCTTCCGTGTCTTGAGCGGTGTTGGCTTGAGCAAGGGCTCGTAGGTAGTTTTGGAAGGTTTGGTTCTGGCCGAGATGGAGGTATTCCATTTCATCAATCGCGTTCTCGATTGTTCCGTTGACGGAGATGGTGTCAGAGGAAGCGTTGCCGGGCTGGATGGGTAAGTCCCATTGGACATGGACGATGGTGTAGTTGCTTAAGGAACGGCCGGCACAGGCAATCTGTGAAGAATCAGGTCAGTCATGTTACCATGTCGTATATCGGGTTTTCCTTCGTTTGCTTACGCCGCTGAAAGTGAGTAACAAGGTGCTACACAGCAGAACTGCCTTCGAGAACGTTTTTGGTGGTGTGGGTTGAATGGAAGTCGGAAGCCGTGGGGGTTGGTGATTGCAGATGGATAGAGAGCTGCCGAAAGGCTGTAACCGGCAAGAGGGTTGAGGGTTAGAAGTGGATAGGAGGAGCACATACTTGTTTGTACTTGCAAAATTAAAGGGCTTGCACCCGCCTACCTTTCAGCCCACGTGCCTATGTGCAAGTTCACTCCCACGGCGAATTACACCACACATAGCGTAAAATCCCTCTTTGTCCCCTCTCAGTCCCTCAATCACCTTACCAGGTCACGTTGTGGGTGAGGAAAATGACTTCCAACAGCCATCTGATCTCCCAAAGCCCCGGAGTGACCGCATATTTCTACCACTTCTGTTTTCGTACTTGATAGGACGGGAAAAAGACTCCTGACATTTTAAATCTCCGCTTCATCGTCGTTGATACCTCTTTAAACAGGTATTCGGGCCAATAGGAGACAGCCTGCACACCAGCAACTGCACACCAGCAACTGCACACCAGCAACTGCACTGCTCAGCTAGGTACGAGAAAGAATGGCATACAACCATCTTACTTCTTCTTTTCATTTCTAAAAACTTGAATCGCCAGCAAGCAGCACCGCAAAGACATTGAAGTCAAAAACACTTACCACCCACATCCTTACCCATGTTGTCAGATCCCTTGGCAAATGCCAAGGGCTTTTAAGGGTCGGTTTACCTACGCAAGTAAACAAATCACCACATTTGTCCCAAAAAAGCTCCCACCTCGAACGAATTTAGGGCTGAGGTCCAGAGTCGTCTTTCCCATGTGAAGTCTGCATACCGATTTGATGTGGGGATATTATTGGGCCGGGATGTCCTGTTACACCCTTCAGGCCGGTCAAGGTTACATGATGCTACCAACAGACCGTTGTGTGGAAAGATGTGTCCTAATTCGGGAAGGCACACTGGAAGTTCACAAAGTACCTATATAAGCGTGGTGTTGCCCCCCCGGGGAAAAAAAATTGTGGTAAAACAAATACAAGCTTATTTGAGTCCCGACCAGCCTTTCTTCCATCACTCAAAAGAAAGAAAGCCATAACAGAAAATGGCGAAAACACTCCACAAGCAAATCAACCTTCAAAAAGTCCAGGGGCCAGACAACACTTACACTTGCGACTGGCACACCGACTGGGCCTTTGGTATCAGTATTTCTTCTCCTTATCCCATCCTTCCCTCTCAAAAGGCTAACCATCACTACCCAGCCCTCCACGGCGGCTGCACCGCCGCCGGAATCTATTCCGCCCTCACCACCCATCTCGTCCACACCCCCCACCCCGACATCCTCAAACTCCACCTCGAATTCCTCCGCCCTTGCACCCGTGAAGCCTCCACCATAACCATCACCACGCTCCGCACCGGCGCAACAAGCACAACCCTCCAAGCCACCCTCACCCAATCCTCCAATCTCAAGATCCTCGCCATCGCCACCGCCATCAACTTCAATACCCCCCTCGGCCCCTCCTCACATTCAGAATGGACCCCCCTCCCCCCTCCCAACCCACTCCCCAATTTCAAAGCAGTAGAATCCAACCAAAAAGACCCCAACTGGGTAATGGGCAGGATAAAAGGGGAGTTCTTACCGTTCACAGACCGGATGATCATCCTTGCGCCACGGCAAGGCCACACGACAAACGGGGTTCATGACGGGTGGTATAAATTCCTTTATGCAAACAATGACGACGAGGAGTACTCTCCCGATCACGAAGGTGGGGTGGATAACACCCTGTTGACGTTCCTGGCGGATGCACTGCCCAGTATGTCGGACATGTTAATGCGCACTGGTGGTGCGTATGATCCACATGGGATACACTCCAAGATGGTGGCTTGGGAAAGTGCAGACATAAGAAACGAGGGCAGGCCGGCGGTGGTGAGGAATTTGCTCAAGGATGCGATGAAGGCGGAGGCGTTTAGTAATACTGTGACATTGGATGTTGAGCTCAAGAAACGGGTGGATCCGAACAGGGGAAACGGGTGGTTCTTGATTCGGACAACAGCAAAAATGTTGAAAAAGGGGAGGATGGATGTCGATGTGGTTATTGCGGATGAGAACATGGAGTTATTGGTGGTCGCGCAGCAGACGGTATTGGTGTTAGAGGCGGGGAGGAAGTTTAGCAAGGGGAGGAAGGCGGCGCTGTAAGGTTTGTAGTCTCTTTATCAATATATTTTTGGGTCATCTTGGCCTCGATGCCACTGGGGTGGTGTGGTTTGGATAGAGAATCAAGCTGAGGTCTGCGTAAGTTATGAACAGCATACGCTGGAGAGACTGTCTTGGTTAATGTCCATCTAACCAGTCGAGGGTGAGATTATACTACTTGCATCGCATTCAGCCATGATGCCGTCTTGATATTGTTGTTAGAGATGTGAACAGTGTATATCAATGACGATCCTGGACAAGAAGTCAGAGCAGACCAGGAAGGACGCTACACACAACATGGCGGTTGTCTGCTTGGGGTGTTGTGATCGCCATCTCAGGCGTCGTTGCACAAACCTTCAGACATCGGTTCGGGCAACCCGAGGCACCAAGGTGTCAGCATGCGACACAGTGTGGTAGTTGCTGATTGGACACTGAAGACGGCAGACGGTGTCTGCCGACGCCTCAGGGTTGCATGTGCCAAAAACCGTGCCGACTTGCAAATCGGGAATCCTTCCCACGGGTGGCTTTCAGACACCTCCTGACTCTGATCCCGAGGCGTAGCTGAATCTCTTATCGACGACTTTTGTATGGCCGTATGTCATCGGGTGACACTAGGCTGCATCAAACTAGATTAATTAGCACAACACCAAGTAGGGCTGAACCTGATAACATCAGCCATTTCCGAGACTAGAAAGATGTCGATCCTCCCAGCCTGCCATGGTTGGGCCTCTGGCCTGCTCTCCCAATGCCTCGTTCGGACTCTATAAAGAGCCATGTCGCATGCAGAAAGCCCCTGCGTCTTCCTTCTTGTCACCAACAGCCATCATCGAATCTGCAGTTTGACGTTTTCGCCACAAATAACAGAGTTCGGTGTACGTGCCGACTAGACAGTGTGATATAAAGCCAACCCAGCATTGAATCCCACCATCTAAACCCCTTTTAGACATCGACGATGTCTAAACCAAGTGGCTCCACTGAGATCCCTGTCGACGACGACGATAAACAAGACTACGACGAGACCTCCCCACTTTTGGGTCAGCCTCATCAAAACAACACACCCTCAACATCAAAGATGCCGTTGCCATCACAAGATAATGACCCTTTGAAAGGTGCCGGCTCAAATCCCCAGGCACAGCCAGACACCTCCGACCACGCACCAACAAATCCCAACAATGCGCTATCAGCATCGCAACCCCCTGAAGAGCAAAATAAGGGCCTCACCAAGAATCCCCCCGCCAAGAAATCAACCCCAACCGTCTTAAAATCCGACACCGACCTTTCCTGGGGCCAACCCGCCGGCCTCCCCATCCGTCGTACAAACGATGAGAACCTCGTCATCTTCCGTCGTGCCGTCGGCATCAACTCCACCCTCCCAGGCTCAACCGACTGCCGCTCCCTGGAAGAGGGCCGCAAGTCCGCCATGGGCATGTACGCAGCCGCCATGCGCGCCCAGCGCAACAAGAAGATGATCTCCAGACTTGTGAATCTTATAGTGTACGCCTCGCATTTCTTCCAGATCATCGTTGGCGCGTCGTTGACTGCGCTTGGGCCGTCGGCGGGAGAGCACACGATACTGATTACGGTTTTGGGGGCGGTGAACACCGTGATCGCGGGTGTGTTGGCGCTGTTGAAGGGGCAGGGATTGCCGGAGAGGTTGAGGCATCAAGTGGCGGAGTTTCGAAAGCTGCAGGACTGGATCGAGCAGACGGAGGCGTTGTTGTCGGTGGGGGTAATTGGGAGGGACAGGAAGGAGGTCGGATTGTTGGTGCAGGTTGCTTTCAAAAAGTATAATGCCGCGAAGGAGTGCGAGGAGGCGACGTCGCAGCCGGAGAATAACAGCAACGGGTATGGCAATGGGTACGAGAACGATCATGACCATTCAGAAGGCTCGGAACCACGGAGGAGGCAGCGGTTATCGGATATTCCGCCATTGCAATGATGATGTGAGAGGAAAGATGAAGGGAAGAAGGTGCCTGTTGAAAATAAGGCAGGAACGAATCATTGTCTTCATGGGATGTGTCATTTATTGGAAAGAGCAAGGATTGGGATAGGATTTTTGGAAAGAGCAAAGAAGTTTGATAGTAAGCGCAATGGATGACTCTCTTATATAATCAATAGTTTTGTGTCTGACCAGTTTGGATAACATGGAGCGAACCTAACGTCACACTACATACAATATGGCTGCTGTACAAGCATCCGAGTGAAGGATATCCCCCTAGGCCGACTCACCCCCATCCATAACTCTCGTCCCTCTCTTCCTGCCCAACAGCGGAATATCATCCGTCACGCCCTTGATCTCATTCTGGCAAAAGAGATGCTTGCCTCCCCCACCCACAAGCGCCAGCCCATATCCCTCCTTCGGCACACCTTCATCATTCTCACCACCCACAAGATATACCTGATCGATGCTCCCCACCGCCAAGCAGATGTGATCCTTCTCGTTGTCGAGCGGCTGCCAATAGAGAAACGAGCCACAGTTTGAGCAAAACCATCTGTATGCCTTTGGACTGATGCTGTAATGCTTGAGAGTGGGATTCTCTTTATTAGTCAAGGTGAAGGCGGTGGAAGCTGGAGCAATGACATGTTCAGCAAAGAAGATAGAGCCTGTTTGCTTTCGGCATTGGGTGCATTGGCAGGTTTGTGAGAAGCGGAGGAAGTCGTGGTCAGGTGGGAAGGTGACGCGGTAGCGGACCGAGCCGCAGAGGCAACCTCCCGTGATCGAGGTCGGAATTGGGAAAGGGAAGGTCTTGGATTCGGAACTCATGATGCACTTGTTGAGCTTCTTGGGAATGTGATGATAATTAGCAAAACCACGTTGCGATGTGGCTCGGACAGCCTGAAATTTATACGCGTCGACGATCATGACGCGAAGGGCTCAACGCGCCTTTCAAATGACATGCAGTAGAACCATGAATGCGACTAATGTGATTCGCTGTTGTCCTGCTGCTGCCTGCAGTAGATCTGCTCTTGGTGAGGGGTTCTTCCAAGACTTTTAATCGGAATCTGTACATCTGGGAGTCAATCGGATAGATGATGACCCGAGAAAAAAAAAGATCCGTTGTCTTCTTTCATCACTCCTACTTTCATAGCAAGCGCATCGTCAATAGCATGCTTTTTGCCGTTTCTGATATTATCTCCATCTCTCACGCTCCCTGTGTCTCCTCAACCTCCTTCCACTTCTCCAACCTATGCTTCATTTTCAATTCCGCCCTCTCCTCCCTGGTATACAGCCCATCCCCAGTCCTCTCCCCCTTCATTCCCCTATCCAAATAAGTCTTCTTCAGCCACTTCAACGCCTCTCCACCCTCCAAATCCCTGCTCCTCTCCAGGTTATGCTTCCCAACCCTGTAAACAGTATCCAACCCAACCTCATCCATCCTCTCACACGGACCTTTCTCCGCATGGAAGAAATCCCTAAACAACGCATCGACATCCTCCGGCCTTGCGACTCCCTCACTCAACACCTCCAATGTCTCCCTCTTGCACGCCGCCCAGATCCTATTGAAGATGAACCCCGGGCTCTGCACCCCAGGTGGAACCACCATTGGCCTCAATCCCACATTCTCCATCTGGTCCGTCAAAAACGGGAAGATCTTGGGGTTGGTCTTCGAGGAAGACATAACCTCCACCATCCTATTCCTCGGCGGGATGAAGTAGTGCGTATTCAGCAACCGCTCCGGATATTGCAGTTCATTATCTCCGTACTTGATCATCTCCGACGTCATGAGACTGCTGCTGTTGGAACAGATGATGCAATCCAGCGGTAGATAGCCCTCGGCCAACGAAAGAACATCGACCTTGAGACTGAGGTTCTCGGGGAGGCACTCAATCGCCAACCAGGGGCCCTTGCTGCCACTCTCGAGCTCTGCTTCCTCTGCGGGACATGATGGCGGAGGTGCGCTCTCGTGACGGCCGGTGGTGGTGGCTACTCGGATATTGGAGGTGGTGTAGACATGCCCGGGGTGGGTACCTCTCGCAGCGCAATACTCGCCGAGGTTATCAGTAAGGTATTCTGTCGCTGACTTGAGGGCGTCATCGGAGACATCGTAGAGGGTAACTGGGCGGGAGTTGGAGGCCCATATCAGGGCTACTCGGCGGCCGATGGAGCCAGCGCCGATGATCAGGACGGGGCGCTCGTCGAGGGAGGAGGGCGGAGGGGGCCGCCAGGAGGAGGTGGAGGAAGGGAGGTCGCCCAGTGGGGGTTGGTTGCTGGAGAAGAAGGGGGAGAGGGTGTTGGTTGTTTCGAGGCGGCGGTAGCCGGGAATCTTGGGAGGGTGGTGCGAGGTTGGCGGGATTGCAAGGCGGGGGTGAAGGCGGGGGGTTGGGTTGTGTACCGCTCTTGGTGCCTGTGACGCAATACGGCGTGCTGTGCTGGTGAGGGCTCTGGTGAGAGCCAGTGTTAGTGGGGGGGCTGCTGCCCGGACTGCGCTGTGGATTACAGCAGCTGGGGGCACAAGTTGCAGCGAGGATAGCATGGTTAAAGATGAACTGCTTGTTTCCAAAAGAGTTGCGATTGCCAATTTGAATTTAGGATTCCGAAATTGAGTTCCACCTTCCCCAAAGCCATCGCATCTATGCCGGTTCTTAAATACACTTTGTCCTCAGTGCCGTTGAATCGCGTGCTGTGGTGGGGTGACGACCATCTGATGATTGCAGCTATTGCCCCGCACCTGGATGGAAGCCTCTTTCCATCCCAGAAGCACCACAAAAGCGATTAATGACCTGCAATCTAAACACAACTCCAAGAGAAATGATTCAAAATCTTTTTATTAGGTAATATCTTACTTTTTATATGTTCAAGACATTTTCTAGGCCCACACTCATGCAGCATTATAAGCCAATTCCACTTCATGGCTTGTCCCTCTTGTTTACTTGACAGACCGCCCCACTTCGCCCCTTTTACCCCTGATCCCCACCACCAACTACACGGCGGGCAACTACGTTTCCGGGGGGTTACAGCCGCAAAAAAACAATTCTATTCTCATGATAGATTTACGGACTCGCGTAGTGTACAATATTTGAACATGTTAATCTAACAGGGAGATAGCTTTACATATACGCCTTACTCCAGAGCATCGTCATCTCTCTGATGCCCTACATCTCAGCCAGATCCTCCCATAAACCAACAATTACCACCAGCTATTCCCACATTTCATAATCTTATATAGTAGTTTCCGTCTCTTCATCATCTAAAAAAAAAAAAAAAAAAAAAAAAAAAAACCACAACAAAGACGGACCCGATAACAATCACACTTCGCCTACCTTAGGTAATCCCGAACAGTAACAAAAACAAATACAGACACACCCAAAAGCAAAACACTACTTATCAACCATCATAACAAAACACCCTCACAAAGCCTGAAAACCATTCACATGCAACACAACATCTTCATAACACCGGTTAAAAACCCTACTTCCAACCGCAGCATCAATCTTAAACACACCCCTCGCTCCAATAGTATACTCCTCTTCGTTATCAACCTTCACTCTCAGTTTGCCATTGGCCAGAGTGCAGACTCTCGTTGTAGTCTGATCAGCTGCGAACTGGAAAGGCGCTCCAGATTTGATTCTGACAGCCGCGACGGAGATATTTGATGTCATCTGTATTACTTGGTGGTTGTTCCGCCAAGATTATCATTCAGATTCGTAGCACGGTGTGCTTTCTGACTACAGATGTCAGCATCTTCTATCCCACTAGTCAAACTGAAGCGACGAATACTGACGACGAAATGGTTGCCCAAGTTGACAATACTCTCAAACATCGCGCGGCATGATCCTACGGGACAGGTCCAAGGGAATCTGACATCGTCAGAGTTTTCATAGGTCCCTGGGAGAAGAGAGCTGTGGGTCCTTATCATCGGGCCTGTTTCTTTGTCTGACAAGAATCTTTAGCTGAGGCAAACGCATTATTTGGGCCATGACCTGCTGTACATACCAATCCAATCACGATAGGATGGCTGGTCTATCTCAGACCTTGAAATCCCCACAGCCGTAGTATCGATGGTAGTCCAGTCAACTTTGTTGCCTCGCGAATTATTTGAGGACACGGAGAGTCTGGGCTCGATTCGAGTTTAGTTGGCATTCAAAGGGGATGTCATTGGCTCAGAGCATTGAGAGAAATAAATGGGGGATATGATTGTGCGAAACGAATACCTGTTGCCCTGAAAAACGGTTAGAGCTGTAAAGAAATCGTTTGCTGAAGGATTTGAACCGATATTGACCAGAATCAGTCTGTGAACACGTACCGAGTGACCACGGGAACTGCTTGCTGAAACCCTTTCTTCTTTCAGTCCGTTCCAATGATCCAAGGGTAATCTCCCAGGCTCTGGCAAAGGTATGGTCTCATCTGCGGTCTCGAGGAAGCTCTCGTAAGATCTCTTCGTCCCCAAAGTACGTGTCGTCGACCTGTCCGAATCCAATGTGTCTATATCTTGCTCATGCTTCTAACCCAAAAGTCCGTTCATGACGGCTTGAACTCGAGGCCAATATGAGCATCAACCCAGCCAGCATAGATGTAACAACATAATACTGCTTCCAAAACCTGTACCGGCCCTGAGAACACCGTGTCCAGGTCGCAGTATACAAGAGTAATACAGCCTGGGCAGCATCCAGAGTTGCTTTCTCGGCATGAATGTGGTCTGGGTGTCTGGTAACCCCTGGGTGATACATCATGTGGATTTAGATTAGCTATATGTTTTACACAAATCGTTTTCATTATGTATTCAAAAAATTGCTTGATCGGCTTGGAATTGTAAATCCCACCGTATGCCACAGCCTTTCTACGTGGGATCTAATGAAATAGGTGATTTCGTTGGCTGAGTACTATCTCGGGCTTCTAAAGCACTAAACCCATCAGGTCATCATGGCCGAATGACAAATCCCCACCCTCTTGATAAAATCACCCCACACAGTGCCAAATGCCGATACCAGAAGTGCTATGGTTGTACATGACCATCCCTATGATTGGATACAACACCAAGATTAGGCTTAGGCATTCTCATACTCGATCATGACACTCTTTCCTCCCTGCCGAACGCCATCGCGTTAAACAGCAAAGTCCAGAATACCCCCAGCAACCGTCATCTCGATACCGTACTTGAGGATGTAGATAACCTTACCCACGGGGTTGGTGAATGTTGGAAGGGTGGTCAGGTAGATCTTCGTTTCCCACTTCACCGTGTAGAGCGTCTTGACTTGATCATTCCAGACTTTGGGTGGCTGTGAGGCAGTTGTGCAGTAGATAGCCTCCACAATGGTCTGTTTCTGGTCGTCGTTTGTGTCAAAATGACGTAGGTAGGAACTTGTGATACGTTTGTCTGAATTCACGAGGTCGCCCTTCTATAGGTCAGCTCTAAAACAATCACATTAATGGAGCAGGTAACGCTTACCTGATTCAAATACCAGCACATCCGGCCCTTTGCTCTCCACCCGGCGTCGTAGTGGCAAAAGTACCTCAGAGATGCATCATGGACTTTGGGGTCCCAGGTGGCAGAGTAACGAACACCACAGCTGGCTCTGGAGATCCGCCCCTGGACATCAATAGACAGATTCGAACGGCCTTTGGAGCTAATGCTTTGGATTACAGCTCCGCAGCAGATGGCAGTCCAGCTTTGAACACAGTATTGTCAGCTAACCGAGTCGTGCCAACAAGAATAATGGGAAACCTACGGGCTGGCGCCGCGAGATTGAAGTATCTCAATCTTATCTCCAAGCTTCTTCTTGAGATGAGAAAAGAGATATCGTGAACGCCCAAAGCCACCAACAAGAATGACATACTGCGTTGCGCGTTAGCCTCTTCAATACAGAAAGTGTAGCCTGTACTTACCTTTGGACCATGTTCCTTCTTCCAAGTCACCGCAGCCTCCTGCTCTTGAACCATGGCAAATATCTTGTCTAGGACAGGATCGAAAGCACGCTGAATCTCACCTCTTCCTCTCCCCACATCTCTTCCCACATCCCTTCCTCTTCCTCCATTCCAAAAGAAGAAGCCACCACTGAGGTTTTTGCCAGGACCAGTTTGCGACTTGATCTAGGTATGGTAATATCTCTGATTCAAGTTTGGCATTTACTTACAATTTCTTTTTCAGACATTCTTGATCGCAGCTACTTTGACCCATCACTTCGAGCAGCAGTGCGCCAAGGACCATGCTGGTCAGTCCGAAGGAGCAAGCGATGAGAGCTTCGTCAGTATTGAGCAGCTGCAAGAGATGCTAGAGTCCTATCGGAATGTCATCAGGGACAAATCCAGCCAGGCAACAGATCTCGAGCACGAGAACAAGAAGTTGAAAGAGCAGTTGAGCTTGGTCAGCGGAGACTCGCGATGGAAACTATCCAGCTTTCTCGGCAGGTTTAGTAATGAGAAAGCTCTTTGCACTCATGACACTGACAAATACGACACCTACATCAGCGAGCTTGAGGCCAGGCTTGAGAATGCCGAGCACAAGTGCGTCGAGCTAGAAGTAATCACCAATCATCAGGCCGCCGAGCTCAGGAATGCCGAGCAAAGGTTCATCGAGCAGGAAGCTATCATCAAGCATCAGGACGCCAAGTTTGCCAGAGACCTTGAGGAGCAGAAGTTGAAAGACCCCCTTGGCTACACGAACGAGATCGAATCCAAATGGAAGCAGCTGCGATTTCTGTTTCGACAGTTTGAGGAGAGCCACTTCCCCCAGTCCATCGATTGGGAGACTGCCAATTCGCTAGCCTTCCTGAAGCCAATTCCTACAGCTACCCAATACCAGGCAATGTCGCCGCGTTTCTATCCGCTCATTCGGGAAGCGTATGTATTGAACTATCTTCACCACTACATCTTTCGCATCCAGGTCACTTACGGGAATGGGTCACTTGGTTCGTCTCTTTCCGTCGTATTTCACAAGATAGCGAGTAAGTATACCAGCCCCTTCAAACGACCACATGTGTAATGGTTGCCTAACTTTGTCATTCTGAAATCTAGCCACCATTGACGGCAAGGAACAGGACGCCCATTGCCAGAAACCCACCCGGGAGAGTTTTCATGAATGGCGGTCCCAAACTGTGGGATTTGCCAACATGGTCCCAGGCTGGAACTATCTCCCTGTTCTTGTGTCTCATTTCTATTCGAGGAAACTCAGAGATGTGTTGGTACAGGACACCAAAGAGGATGCGGTGAATGCCGCTGACACCGAGATCATCACGCTTGCAGCAGAACTAGACACGATTTTTTGCACATCAAAGGCAGACATTACGATCGTCATCAGTGATGCCTGGCCTGATTATCTTCTTGACGAAAATTACAGGTTCGGGTTTCCCTTCAATCCAGATATGATGGAGCCCACGCGCCGTCTCCGTCCTCCGCCTCATCGTTCGAAGAGGAACGAGTCGATGAATGTCGACCTTGTTATTGCCCCCGGGATCGTCAAATGCGGGACGGCGGACGGGAAGCATTACGACAAAAAGATGTTTCTCGTTAAGCTTGAGGTGGTATGCGATAAGCAGACCACGCAGGATGGGATTTCTATTCCGAAGAAGGTGAAGACATCGGGTTAGGGGGCCAACCCGTGTGGAAGAGAGATGACGGAGATGCGGACATGATAATCATGCCAGCTGAAAAATCCGTTTACCTTATCAAGAATGACAGGCGAGGAACTGCGAGATAAACATGTGATGGGATTTGAGAGTTTTGTCATAATGGTAGGCTGGGGAGTTAGCAAAAGTGTAAAGTGTAGGGTACCGCAAATACATAGTTTTGAACCGACTTTCACACAGCGCAGTATTTAGTTGTTGAGATATCACGATGCGTCCAGTGATTCGACTGGTAGTTTAAATATCAACACGCAATTTCTCTGTTGTTTTGAACAAAGCATAATCAAATCGAGAAAGCTTCAACGTGGAATGCTTTTGATGCTTTGACCCCTTGGCGCCCCTGACTCAATGACGCAATGGATCTCGGATGCGGTGACAAACGAACTTCTCATGACTTCATCAACATGGTTTGTTTGAAGAAGCAATAATGATGACGATGGACAGAGGGTACCAAGCATAAAGTCGGAGCTCTGCTGTGGCGGAAGGGAGCTTTGGCAATAAAAACAATTGACCGACCCCGACTTTTTGAATTGGCACCTGCAGTCTCAACACCTGCACCTGCACCTGCACCCCCCACCTTCCCGGAAGACCACAACACAACCAAGCAACTACTGAACTGCGACCTCTTGCAACATCAAACAACAACTCAATTCCCTCTTTCTCTACACCTCAACCAAAGTCGACTTTCCGCCACCGCCAAAATGTCCGACACCCGCAACGTTTGCATCACCGCCGTCGACGGCCAAACCGGCTTCCTCATCGCCGAGCTCCTCCTCAAAGAAGAGCGCTTCAAGAAGCAAATCACCAGCCTCAGCGGCCTCTCCCTCGACCCGACCTCGGCTAAGGCCAAAGAGCTCGAGTCGCTCGGTGCCGTCATCGTGCCCCACAACCCCGGCCGCGAGCGCGAGATGGTCAATGCCCTCAAGAAGATCGGCTGCGACACCATCTGCCTGATCCCTCCCGCGAAGGAGGACAAGTTTGACATTTGCGTCGAGCTGACCAATGCGGCCAAGAAGGCTGGTGTTCAGAATGTGCTGTTGATTAGTGCTGCTGGGTGCGATTATGCCGAGAGGGACAAGCAGCCGAGGCTGAGGGAGTTTATTGATTTGGAGGCTTTGGTGCTGGCTGAGAAGGGTAATGCGGATGTTGCCTTGGGACATTCGCCTTGTGTTATTCGGTGAGTTTCTTCAACACCGTGGATGTCAAGATCTGCAACTGACAGGACCATTTTAGTGCTGGTTTCTACGCCGAAAACATCCTCTTGTACGCCCAGCAAGCCCAGAGCGAGGGGGTCCTTCCTCTTCCCATTGGTGAGAACCACAAGTTCGCTCCTGTTGCCCTCGGTGACATTGCGCACGTCGCTGCCCATGTTCTCTCCGGAAAGGGCCCTCACGGCTTTGACGACAAGCACCGCGGTCAGATGATGGTCATCACTGGACCTATGCTCTGCGCTGGAAAGGAGCTTGCCGAGTCGGCCAGCAAGGCTTTGGGTCAGACGATGGAGTTTGAGAATATCTCTGAGTATGTCTCTTTTGGCTTTTTTCCGTTCTCATATACGGCAACTAACACTCTTTCAGGCGTGAGGCGAAGAGAATTCTCAAGAACCAAGCCACCATCGACGACTCCGAGAAGGAGTACCTCCTCGAGTACTACAGCCTGGTGCGTGAGGGCAAGACCAACTACATCGCCACGACTGCTTTCCACGATGTCACGGGCGAGCACCCCACCGAGCCGGACGAGTTCTTCCGCCTGTATGCCGGCGAACTGCGTCCCAAGAAGAAGGTGAAGCACAATGGTGCTTAAACAATGAACCATGTACTGCCTCGGATTGGTTGGAGTTTAGGATCTGGATTTATGGATTGGGATTCTTTTGTCTAGGCGTTCATGGGTTGGGGGAGGAGCAACGGTACTCAAATATGCTGCCATGAAGCGGCACGATAGTGTTTTGATATGTGGGAGCTTCCCCGCTTGACTGTGTGTATGGCCTTGGCTCTGCAGGTTAAGCGTTCAGATATCGGATGAATGCTGAAAATAGCGTCTGGCACAATACACTTTCATCTACCACATGAGGTCATGCTCTCTATGCAGTAAGCTGTGTTTGACTGACAGAGTAGGCTGGCAATCTATCAAGCCCGGCTCTCGGCACAGTTTGACCGGTTGTTTACAGCAGAGCTCTATCATTCACCCTTGGGTGTGGTGACCAATGGGGGTTTTTTATTTTGGCGAGGAGAGCGGGAGGTGTCTTTCGGCTTCCATCTGATGTTGATGCTCGCCAGGAATGGAGCACCAATAGCCCGGGTTGATGGGGTCTGCCATGGTAGCATCAGACGGGGAGTTTCTGCATCACTGGTATTGACACCCACCATATTATCACATGCCAGATAGCAGAGATTGACCGGACAGATGGTGTTGCGGTAGATGCAGGGAATGGTCCGGTAATCTCAAAAGTCTTCTCAACGGTGGGGGTACACTCAGCGGTATATCAACATGGCTCTCGCTGCTCCTTCCCTGGCCCTGCTCACCTCGACCTTTTGCTTAGGCATCGCGGGCTCCTCACAGATATAGAATGCTCCTACTCTACCACCACCTCCTCTGCCTCCTCACCCTCCGCCACCATGCCCTCGTCAAAGCCCAAACAGTAGCAAAGACCTACACAGGCTGGGACTGGTACATCCCCCCTTCCCGTTCCCCTTCCCTATCCCCACCACTTTCTAACCACAACCAGCTGCAAACCCATCTGCGCCAGCACCGACAACCGCCCCTCCCTCCTCACCACCCGCGGAGCCGTCCGCGTCTGCAACAGATCCAACCAGCCCCTCCCCACCACCGCCGGCGTCTCAGCCGTGACGGGCTGCCAGCCCGGCGTAAACACCAACACCGCCGCCTACCTCTGCGACACGTACCAGCCCATTCCCATCTCCAACGACCTCTCCTACGGCTTTGCGATCCAGGTCCAGGACAGTCAAGCAGCTGACCATCCTAATTGCTGTAAATGCTATCAATTGCGGTGGTTGACTGGGGCGGCAGCGAATAAAACGATGATTGTACAAGTTGTTACGCCTGGGGGTGCCGGGGGGGATGTCAAAAGAGGGGACATGATTATTTTGATTCCGGGAGGGGGGGTAGGGCCGCTGGGGCAGGGGGGGTGTAATGGGATGTATGGGGGGGGTTACAACTGGGGGGGTGCACAGGGGGGGGTGAGGAATAGGCAGGAGTGTGAGAGGTTGCCGGGGGGGTTGTGTGGAGGTTGTTATTGGAGGTGGAACTGGGCTGGGGGGTGGGTGAATGGGTGGGATGTGGTTTATCATCAGGTTGAGTGTCCGGGGCGGTTGGTGGGGATTTCGGGGTGTGTGGCTTGAGCCTTCTGGGGAGAGTGTCATGTCTGGATTTGCTTGGAGGGGTGGGCTTTTGGTGAGGGATTGGTGATCAAGAAATGAGTCAGTTGTGCTGAGGCAAACTGCATTATATGGTGTGGATGTTTGTGCTGGAGTCATCAGTCATAAGGGTAGCTGTGAAATTTGGTGATCCCTAAAAACTCTTCAGGGCCTTGTGGTTTAGCTCTAGGTCATTGTTGCGGTAAACTCAAAAGAATAGGTCACATGCCAGAGCCAGTTCAAAACTGGTGAAACCTACTTCATTCAGTGGTACCTAGGTAGGCGGTAGCAACGCCCTGAAAGCACAGTCGGGTGTTCATCGCTCGCCCTTTCTCACACCAGGAAGCAGACATATACCTGCTTCTTCCTCCTTGTCGCCTCAAGCAGACATCCTCCAAAAGTCACAATGCGGCCCCATGCGGATGACAAAAACAAATGCCTTGACAACAATGCACTTCAAAGTCAAGACGCCAAAAGCACAGAGGCTAACATTGCAAAGACTGCTGACACCGTAGCGGAAGTCAGCGGGCAGACTGAGATCCTAATGACTGATGACACCAAGGCAGAGGCCAGCGAGGATATTGACATCCAAATGGCTGATGACTCCAAAGCTGCAGTCAGCGACGATGAGTTTAGCGACTATGAGCTCATCGACTGTGAGTCCGGCGAGGAGGCCAACGGGGACGAGGACGAGGAAATACGTAAATTCCTCTGTGAGCATGCTCCCCAGGTGAGAAAGGCGCTAGACGATGCCGCTAGACGCTACGGACCTATCATCCGGGCTCAGATAGCGGAGGACAAGGCAAAGAAAGCGGCAGATAAGGCCGCAAAGGTGCAACAGGCTGAGAAGGAGCGTAGGGCTAGGTTTACGCCGGATGAGATCGCCAAGCGGAGGAGGAAAAATGAAAAGGAGAGGGCGAGGAGGAAAAGGAACAGGGCGTTGCTTGTTGCGAAGGAGGAGGCCGAGAGGAAGGAGAGGAAGGACAAAATACTTCAAAAGATCAAACAGCAGAACTTGCAGGAGGGGGAGGAGTCGGATGTTGAGTTTATTCTGGAGTAGCCCAAATAGCAGGGACATTGGCCAAGACCTGGCCCGTCATGTTCTTGGGCAACACTGCGATGGTTTTACACTCTTTGAATCTTCTTTTGCAGCACGATTGAATTCGCCGCTTTGGCATAAAGCATAACAAATAGCCCGCTACTCCTTCTTCCACTCCTCAAACTCCTCCTCCAGATGCTTCTTCAGCTGCGTAAACTTATTCCCAAAGTCCTTCCCGCACCTCCAGCATTTGAAATCCTTGCTCAGATTCCCGTTCTGGAACCCCACATCCCTCCTGACGTCGTCATCTGCCAGTGGATAATCCACCAAGGGAATAAAAAACTCGGTGTTGAAACTATTGTAGTGCTTCTTGTGCTTCACCTTGGGCGAGTGCATGTCCTTGCTGATGATGTGAACATGCAGATGATCCATGCTCGGGTGTGCGTGCATCCCGACCTTAATTTCTTTGAGATAATCCCGTCCTGGGGGACGGTTGGCGTAGTCTGTTGCTTCTAGACGAGGCTTGTTTGAGACTGAAAAAGAACCGAGCAATCTTTCTAGCTCGGCTGCGGCGAGTTTGGCTGCCGAAGCGGCTTCTTCTCGTACGATGGCCAAAAAGGCAGGGTCGGCGAAAGCTTCATTAGGACGGAGGAGGTAGTGCTTTTCTGAGCGAGGTAGAAGAAGGAGATGGACGGTGGCTTTGGGGAACGAGTCCTTGATGAGGACTGTGTTGGGAGTTACCCGGAGGACTTGGCTGCCAAAGGAGGAGGGGTTGTTGATGTACTGAACTAAAGCGCCGCGCCAGCGGGCGGCCTTGTCTTTTGGACGCTTTTCGGGTTCTGGTGAGGCCGGGGCCTTTCTCTTCGGGGCCATGAGTTCGGCAAATGCATTCTTTGGTTTTGACGAGGCCGATGATGGCTCGTCGTCGTGTTCTGAGGAGTTTGCCCCAGTGGGGTGGTCGACGATGTCGTCAATATCTTCTGCTTGCTCGGCCATTGTGAAAGAAATGCACTCAATTAGTAGTTTTGAAGTTCCGTGTAACCGACGATGGTGGGTGTCTTGTTTTTTTGAGTGTTGGTGATGAGGTGGTCGTCATTGACGTCGCCGGATGACTCGACTGACAGCAGCCGACAGCAGAGGTGTCGACAGCTGGCAGCAGCTGTCCAGGGGAAACACCATGTGTAAGTGAAGATATTCGGAGGTGATGGGACGCAACGCAACTATGTCACGAGGCCAAGGTAGCATGAAAGGCCGTAATGAGCTTGGAAGCGAACAACACGAGCACTGGGCGGAAACTGTTCATGGGATCGCACCTTCCCAGTTGCATGCATCCCATATTAGTGGGCAGCTTCTCACGCACCTCCCGGCTGTGTCTGCCAAAGCTTGCACTCACACGCGAGTTTGCAGACTGCTCACACATGTGTCATCCCAAAGTCAACATGCTACTTGAACAGACGAGATTCCCATCGCCAATGGCATGGGACAATCACCCGCTTCTCTCCTCCATCTTTTCAAGTCCTTTTTTCAACTTCGCCTTGTCTTCGATCGTAAAACTGTGTTGCCGCGACCACCACTCCGGTCAACAACTCCTGTTCTTTCGTTCATTGTCCATTGTTACACCTCGTGGTTTGGTAGCTAAAAGACATCTGCTTGTCAACGAGGTATGCAGGAAAAGGAGTTTTTGGTCCAATGGTGGCTCAACGGGCACCAATGCCGTCGTCCACTTTTTAATGGCTCATGCTGCAATCGTCGCTAACATCCATCACATTTGCGTGGATTTCCGATGAATCTTCAAGCAGAGTTACTTCGGGGCTCAGCATCCCTTGTCGGGTTGGTTCTGCTGCTGCCACGAGCAGCGATGTGAGGTGCAAGGCATTGTAATGATGATGACAGCCCTCCTATTTTCTTTTCGAGGTCTGTGTGGCTGCTGTGTGGCTGTTCGGCTTTCTAATTGTTTTCAAATAGCAGCCTCATCATCATACGAGGCTGACCTTTCGAAGCAGACAGATGGCTGTGTTAACCCAGGGAAACCTTGCAATATACAGCTTTCCAATATCTCCGCGGGAGATAGCTGCAACTGGTCCAGGCATAGTCTTGTCTGAACATCACGCTCGACCAAGACTAATTGACATCATTTGTCCATGCAGGCTTCTTGTCCCAAGGGAATAATTGGAGACCGTTGTTGCATCGAGGTTCCGAACCGCTGCAACAAATTGCTCGCATCTCCCATCTTGAGAAAAGCGGACAAACTACACCAGGCACAGACCAAAAATAGACGTCCGAAGTTAATAACTCCAAACGACGGGGAATGACCCGGCACCTTGCCGTCGCGAGGCCTCTAACTTCCAAGAACATGGCTCAGTCTGCGTCGCAGCTTTTTGGAACTAGCACCACAACCGTGTCACACTCCCGTAATGGCGATCATCTCAAGTCCGCCGTTGAGATCGTAAGAAAGCCGCCCCGTCGAGACGTGACTCGAATTGGCGCGAAACGGCGTCTGTCGTTAGACGTTAGACGTTGTGCCCAATGGCCCGGATGGGTGACATCTGACAGATAAAATGTCCAATATCCCCCCCACAGCTGGGATGATGGGATCACATCAGCCTCTCGAGTTTCTTTGCCTCCCCAGCGAGGTCAAGTTCCTAGCAAGATAAGGACTCGGTCAATACTCGGCAAAGATCATCATCCCAGTATAGTAACGATACCTCGCCACTATGAAGTCCTCACCAATGATACTAGGGGCCCTCGCTTGGGCCTCGCTATCCACCATCACACTCGCCAACGACGGCCACTCACCACCAATACTTTCGCGATACAAAAGGTCTCCCTGCTCTGCCCTCGCCGCCGCTGAACTTACGGTTGACACCCCCTTGGGTACCGTTATCGGCACAACATACCCTGATACGCCCTGTGTCCGCCGATTCCTCTCCATCCCCTTCGCCCAACCCCCAGTGGGATCTCTTCGCTTCCTCCCTCCTGAACCTCTCTCCGCCCTCCCCTCCTCCACATACAGAGCAACTCAATTCGGTCCCTCATGCATGCAGTTTCTCATGGAAGACCCACCAACCATCTTCACACAGTTCGTCAACCAGTACAACCTGCAAGGACTCAACATGACCTCTCCCTTTCTCTCCGAAGACTGCCTCTCTCTCAGTGTCTACGCCCCACCAGTTCGGGCTTGGGGCCAAAAGCTCCCAGTGATAATCTTCATTCACGGCGGTGCCTTCATGGCAGGCGGCCAAGACATCCCCTATCAAATTCCCGCCAACTGGGTCCAAGATTCACAAGAGCATATTGTAGTCACCTTCAACTACCGCTTGAACATCTTCGGCTTCCCCAACGCCGCAGCTTTTGCCGGGGACAGCACCAAGCAAAACCCCGGCTTGCTCGACCAAAAGCTGGCCATCCAATGGGTCAAAAACTACATCAGCTACTTTGGCGGAGACCCAGAGAGAATCACCCTTTGGGGGCAGTCAGCCGGTGCTATCTCTGCGGCTTGGTACCAATACGCAGCTTTTGACCCTTCATTCCCCCAGGTTTCGGCCGTCATCATGGACTCCGGGACAGAGATCTTCCCGCTTGCTCGGGCGAGCACAGAGGACGTCAAGCACGGAAACTTTACCGCCGTCGCGACCGAAGTCGGTTGTGGGGGGTTGTCGCCTCAGGAGGAGTTGGAATGCATGCAAACCGCCGATGTGGAGCATATTGAGGCGTTCTTGCAGAAGAACATGGAGGAGCTCATGAGCGGGAAGCCGTTCATTTACTTTACATCCGTGGTGGACAACAGAACCGTGTTTGGGAATTACACGGACAGGGCGATCAAGAAGGAGATTTTGGATGTGGTGAGTTAAACTCGACTAAAGAGACAGAGGTGGGGGGGCGGTAACTGACAAGAGGGCAAAAAAAAACAGCCGACAATCATCGGAACAAATGCCAACGACGGCATCCCCTTTGTCCCACTCACCGCAGAGGGAGTCAACTCCACCATCGAAGCCCTCACTACGGAAGTCTTCTTCTTTTGTCCCGCCGTGCAGGCCAGCGCGCTGCGGATCATGGCCGGCGTGCCCGTCTACCGATATCTTTACACGGGCAACTTTAGCAATGTCTCACCTGAGGCGTTTATGGGAGCTTATCACTCGGCTGAGCTGCCTCTGATTTTCGGCACTGACTCCCTGTTCCGCGGCCTGTCGACGCCGGAAGAGGAGGCCGTCAGTGAAGCGATGCAGGACGCTTGGGTGGCGCTTGCGAAGGGAGGGCAGGCTGGACTCGAAGCGACAGGGTGGCCGAGGTATAATCTTGACACGAGACTGGTGAGGGAGTTTGGGCAGTTTGAGAATGGGACGACGACCGAGGACGGGAGGGTGCCGCTGTCGAGTGTGGTGAGGGATGTCAGTTTGAAGAGCATGGAGGGGATGTGCCCACCTATCTTGGATGCGTGGCTTGTGTGAGGAACAAGGGTGGGAGATATCGTTGTATGCTGTCACGAAGACTACGAGTATGGACATGGACTATTGATGTCTCGGATCGGGACGCGCATGATGGAAGGAATGATTCATGATTATGAATGAGCGTTTACGGGGGTTAGCTCTGAGGTGTAGGAGGGAGTTCTGAAGCTGGCAGGCTTTTGGTCTAGAGTGATCTCTCATAGGAAATTGATGACCCTTATCTTTTGGTCTTCTGCATCAACGTTCGGCGTAATCTCAACTAAGCACGCTCTGTTTTCGTTGTCTTACCCAAAGGATGCAGCTTGTTTGAGAGGTACGAAATACCTATCGACCGTTGCCCATGCCGTCATGCTGTGTGAGGAATCTGCATGTGAAAACACCCGTGCCTTGCATCCCCCACGTTGAGGCAGGTCATGGAGTTGAGTGTGAGTTCAGCTTGATGGGCCCTGTCTGGGACAGAAATGAGACTGTTTCGTCTTATCAAGCTGCTGAAAAAACAAACTTTGTTTCCTTCAAGCATCCTGCCTGTTTAAGCAAAGACAGAACAGCCAGCCAGCCCTGTCGAGAGAAGATCGTTGGAAGCTTCTCCTCTGTTTCCCCCTGTCAACTTGGCGTTATCCCCGCGCCGCTTTCCATCTCACCCACCATTCAAGTCCGGACACCACTAGCACCAGGCCCCCTGCCCCAACGCTGACCGCAACACCACCACAGACTTGCTTGCGCCGTTCGTTCCATACGCGAGGCTCTTCATGCAGAGATCCCATAGTGTAACCACTCGTTCCTTGGCGTACATTCCAGCCCGAGCATCTTGGGAATTCTTCTCAGGAACCGCTGCAGGCGGCAGGCCGTACAGTGCTAAAGGGGGTCAACATCACATGGTGATGGGCAATGTGTATTGTCGGGTGGCGGGATGAAAAGAGATACGCTACACACCCTCTTGGTATCTCCTAGTGCTGCGGCTGATCTACAGTACTTGATATTGGAACCAAATTGTCCATTCCCGGCGAGGAAGGGGGCGCCCAAGATGAGATGACAGGCACAGACAGGACAAGACAAGCCCACCGCCGCACCGAAGCTTTTCTGTTAGCCCGTGACACAGCATTCCCACTGTTGGGCAGCACAGCTTACCCCAGAAAACCGCCATTGGGCCGTGGGGAAATGAGGGGCAGCTCGTTGGTGTAGCGCCCGCTGTCGAACGACAAGCAAGCCCGTCAAAAAAAGCCACTCACCTGCAGCCGTCGTTGTGGATACGAACTCGGAGAAAGAGTCGCGAATAGCAACACCAATCCTTCCCACAACGGCAAACTCGGTGAAAGTTGGCAAGAAAAAAACCAACCTACATGATGCCAAGATATATACACCTAGCTCCCCGCCCAATATTGGTACTGTACACGAATCCGGAAGGACCCTGACGCCGCAACGTCGTCTCCCCAGGCCCCCCCCGCGATGTGACATTGGCACCGCTGGGCTGAATTGATCGCTCGGACTGGTCAGCCGGACCACAGATTGCGGATCGCAGGGTTTCTCTGTAATGTACTGAATGTGGAGCACTTGGACAATTTGAGCAGGCATCATGCAAAAAGGCTGCCTCGTTGGCAGCTCAGCTCCAGGAGCTATCACGGCTTTGGGCCCTGGTGATGCATGCTGCCAAGGAGTGCCGCCTCTGGACCTTTTGTAACACTCGCCGGGGACGGGAGCCTGGTGATTTTGGGCCCCATGCGTACAGCGAAGAGGGATCCGACCTTTCGGGGTGTCTGGTGAAGGGTATAAGAATGAGCCGGATCACCACCAACTTGTCGGGAAGGATTCACCAGACAGGTCTGTGAAAGTCGTCGACAACATGTTGAACCTCAGGACCATCTCGGCGGGCCTCGTTGCTGGAGCCGCCTTCGCCTCGGCTCAGTGCACCATCCCTACTACGCCCCTCTCCGACGACATCCCCTCTCACTTCCGGATCCAGGTCCAAAATGCTAGCCGGCCTGAAGTGCACAACAAGTACATGAACCTGTTCGAAGCTGGTGGTGGTGACCAGCACTTGTTCATCGGGCCAGTTGGCGAGCCCACATATGACTTCACGCTGGTGGATGGTGTCGTGTTCAACGTTCGGAAGAACATTCGTCTCGTCATTGGCGGAGAGGTGAGCTCTTGATTCCTGTCTCGTTGTTCCCAGACATCACTAACAACTGCCCACACAGTGGTCCGAAATCGATCACACCACAAAGCTGTTCTCGACTGCCCGTCCGGATCCTGACGCCATCTTCCAACCCACATATGCTTGCAACCCGGACACTGGCCTCCTTCAGGTCGAGCTGAGGTTCGTTCAGTGGGAGGGTGAGCCTCTTGGTGGTCACATCTGTGTCCGCCACTCCTTCGACGGCTCTCACGAGTTCCGTTATGACCCGCCCGGCAACACTCGTAAGCTTTTCTCCCTACCCAATCTTCGGAACCGTTTCCCTAACAAATGCCTTGTAGTCATCGACGTCAACAGAGAGTGCATCAAGGTAACCTTGGTCGTCCTCCCCACCCTCGACGGCGGCCCAAGCACAACCTTTTCCACCGTGACAGTCAGCTCGACCTCGTCCTCCTCTTCCGTCGTGCCTCCTTCCTCGTCCTCGATCTCGACCTTGACCAGCACCAGCACCTCCACCGCCCCCACCTCCACCTCCACCTCCGGAGTTCTCCCCTACACCGACATGACCTCCCTCGGTTGGCGCTACATCGGCTGCGCCCCGGAGGAGCGCTGGACTACTGACGGCCCATTCCGCACACTGTCCGGTGCGCTGTTGGGGTCCGACACCATGACCAACGAGGCTTGCATGGCCTTCTGCGGCGCCAATGGTTGGGCGTATGCTGGTACCGAGTGGAGGCGCGAGTGCTGGTGCGGAAACAGCTATGCGCCGACCAGGCAGCCTCTGACGACGCTTGTCAGTTTGGCTAAGTGTGATTACAGGTGCAGTGGTGACAGCGGCCAGTTCTGCGGTGGTGATGCTTGGTTGAGCCTGTATGCCAAGTGCCCTACTGGTGGGCCTTGCGAGAATGCTGTTTTCACATAAGTCTGTCTGGCAGAGATCATGAGGGATGTAATAAAGGGATCTAGTGATGGATGTAATACAGTGTGTTAATTGTACCAAATAACATCACAGTCCCGTGAAGGGCTTTCGTTGATACATGTCGACTGATCGTGATCGGTATTCTATGTCAATTCTGGCGACGATGTTCGATTTGAAAAATCCAGAAGGCGCCATGGATCCAAGCTCGAGGCAAGTTGAAGCTTCGACAAGGGATTGCCCAAGTTTCCGACATTTGCAGCAAAAGGACGTGCTGATCTCGATATTTGGAATTGCGTCTGGGGAATTGTCTCAATAGTATCTGATTTGAGATCGCTCGCCACCTGCTTCTCCGGCACCATCGCTGTCGTGCAGTTGCGCAATGATGAGGAATCAACCAATATTCTGCCAGTCTTCTGGAATTGACTCGGGGAACACGGGCTTACCGTAACGTCAGCAATTGGACACTACAATTGGCTCGCTTAGGTCTCAAGCCTTCACTTACCGTAAGATCGCGTAATCCACCTCCTTCGCGTCATCGCCAAGATCGGCCACCAGCATCGAGAACCTCCTAAAGCTCGGTGACAAATCCCTCTCTTACATCATCACTCATTGACGGCCGGCAAGCAGTCCAAACTTGCAGCCAATTCCACAGCCATCCACACCCCTTTTCTTTGAAACCAGGCTTGTGACTCTTTGTAACTTGGCTGTCGGAGTAATTCGTTCCAATAACAAAAAAGCCGTTATAAGCCTCCCCTCCCCAGCCACATCCCACCCCGCACCTTTTGTTGAAGATGTCATTCCGACTCCTCGCCCGCCCAGCCACCACCACAGCTTTTCGATCCGGTCTCCGAACAACAACAAGAACATCGTCACCATTACAATCGCTGCGCCCTGCGTTCCCTCAAACAACCCCAACATCCTCCGTCACTAAACCAAGAGCCTTCACAACCACAACCCCCAAAATGACGGTCCACATCTTCGAAACAGCCGGCCAGTTCAAGGAGGCCGTCGCCGCCCACCCCGTCGTCGTCGTCGACGCCTTCGCTACCTGGTGTGGCCCATGCAAGGCCATCGCGCCCCAGATCGCAAAGTACGTCCTCTCACCACATCATGCCCTGCTTTCAAGGTTCTTTTTCTTTTGTCTACTACATCACTTCCGATGTCCCAAGCAAAATACTGACAGGCTTTGTGTCAAACAAACAGGTGGGCCGAGGACCCCGAGTTCAAGGACAAGATCTACTTTTGCAAGTTCGACGTCGACCACCTCCCCGAACTCGCTCAGGAGCTCGGCATCCGCGCCATGCCCACCTTCATCTTCTACAAGGACGGCGACCGCGTCGACGAGCTCATGGGCGCCAACCCCCCCGCGCTGCTGAACCTGCTTAGGAAGTACCTCGGTGGGGGCGGTGCTGGTGCTAGCAGTGGTGGGGAGCACCCTGAGCCTCCTTCGCTTTAAAGGCGAAGGATGTGGAAAAGGGAAGGGGATAGAGCGGAGGGAAGAATAAATACCCAGCTTGCATGCAGATAAGAAGATGAAGAAATTAAGTTTGTGGAACTTCTAAAGATGTCTCAGGTTGTGGGAGCTGCTTTTGTGTGTGTCTGACATGTGAAGGATGATGTTCCCAATGTGAAACTCAACACTACCATCTAAGCTGTTTCGCACCTCCAGCGCCCCCTCATCTTCAAATATATGCCCTCCCTCCCAGAGCTTATACCATGTTAGCTTCCGTGACTTCGTCTGGTGAAACCATCCTGCTTTCTGTGCAAACCCAATTCCTACTTCCCTTGAGGCATACAACAGCGGGGCAAAGTAACAATTTTTTTTTTTTTTTTTTTACCAGGGGAAAAAATGCAGCAGCCGGCAGGCATTGTGGTTAGTTAGAGGGGCAATGAGGGGCAAACAAAGGAAAAGAAAAAGGTGGGGGCCACCCGGGGATTGAACCCGGGACCTCTCGCAAACATTGCTGTAGGGTGTTACCCTAAGTGAGAATCATACCACTAGACCAGCGGCCCTTGAATCCACTTGATGTCTTTGCAGGGTAAATTTGGGATTCAAGTAAGAGATGAATCATCAGATCTCTGCTTGTTCTTGCAGACTCCAAGGGGTTCATTCGAAGGCATCAACGAGGTCTTTGATGCACGAATTGTCACTATTCTGTCATAAATGGGGCACATGGTTCTCTTCGATCTTCAAGAGAAATATTCGCACCGACGTCTTGCACAATATGGTAACTTGCTTCAATTTCCACTCCCCCACGCGAATCGTCTCCCCTTCTAAAATGCCGGTATATCTCCCCTTCCATGCCTCCACCAAGTAATGATGTGCCCGCCGTGTTTCCACCGTGCGAGTAACAAACTGGGAAAAAATGCACAAAAAGCCAACGCGACTCCATCCCTCCCGTCCCGTCTCTATTTCCGTTCAATTTTTTCCTTCCTCCCGAAATCCCTATCAAAGGGACCGGGACGAAACCGAGAGATGAAACCGTTTTACATACATGAGGGGGGTATCGTGCCGTGATCCTGACAAATTCAAGCCAAAAAAATGGGTATAAACAAAATAGTAAATGACAGCAGAGAAAGGGAAAAGGTGAAGGATTCGAGGGTATTTGGTGAGAGATGAAAGCCTGCTATGATATAAGGTAGGGTTTTCCAAAGCGTGGAGGGATGAACTGATGGTAGAAGGTAAGATGGTGGTGGGCATGGCTGATCCGAATGACTGGTGTTGTAAGGTTTTGGTGTTTCAAGGTGTGTGTAAGGGTTGGTAGATGTGTTAAATTGTAGGAAAAGAAAAGGTAATGAATGAATAGTGGTCGGTGGTGATAGGAAAAGTCCGTCGGTGTGTGAACAGGTAAGGAAATGTCAAAAGAGTGTAGGTGTGTATCAGGATCAGCCATAACCATTCGCAACTTCTTCATCGCTTAGCCTCTCTCCTCTCCCCTCAACGCTCAAGAGCTCATGCGCTTCAGCGTCAGGCTTGTGCGCCTACCATCCACTGATGAGCGGGGTGTTATGGAGAGCAGCCTCGCGCTCCCGGCGCTGATGTGCCTTGCATGGCCTTTGCCGAGGTTGATGCTTGTAGCTCGTTGCAGCCCGTTGCCTTCGTCAACTGGACTTTCAGCGCCGAGTACCTCTGCTTCATGGGTGCTTGCCGCATCCTCACCAAAATTATTGAGGAGACCCTCCCGACTCTTCATCCTGCCAACTGTATGAGAATGAACAAGAGTGGGCTGCTGGCCGACACTGCCCCAGTGGGCTTCCTCTTCCCAATCGCTCGACGGCCTTGCTTCGCCAGTTGACTTTCTATTCCAACCAGGCCTCTCGCTTTGCAACGGGGTAAGGCGTGCCAAGTAATCGTCCTCCGTGATTTCCATGTCCTCGTTGGCGTGATCGTTTTCTTGTAAGCGCCCATTGTCAGATTCGGGCGTGTATCGCTGTAGCTGCGCATGGGAGCCGCGTTTCATGACACTCGACGACTTCCGCTTTTTAGCCAACGCTCCCCCTGAGAACCAGGAAGCCTCAGAGTCAATGGATGCTAGCGACATGGCCTGAGGTTCAGGCGAGACACCAGCAGGCTCATCCGGATGGTTGACTGTAGACGGGGTGTTGCGCATATCTTCAAGTGACCGGGGGTCCGTCATGGGAGTATCATATCGTTCGGCGGGAGGCGTTGGTAACTGATCTGGATCCTCATCGGGCTGTGGGAGATCAGGTGAAGTTTCGGCGATGGGGGGGATCACGTCAACTTCTGGCGATTGGATTCTCGAGTCCGGTGGTGACATTGGAGACTCTGGCAAGTCTTCGCGGAACCGAGACATGGTTCGTTTCGGTACTCCTGAGCTGACCCGTCGTGGTATGAAATTAGGTGGCGGGGTTGGTATCTGAGACGTTTGCATAGAGTCCCTCGACGTGTTCGAGAAAGACGACGGGCCTGCAGAGTGACGCCTGTTCTTGCCCCATCTGAAGAATGAGGCCCAGGACAGTGGGCCTTTAGAACCACTCGTCTCTGACCCTTTCTTCAGCGATTCCGTGTTTTCGGTACGTGTTTCTGAGCCGAGTGGTGACTTTGAACGCCGCAATTTAGCATGCAGGAAGGAGCTTCGAGATCTTGGGCTTGCTAGTGGGGGTAGAGGCTCTTCCTTCGGCGCCTGTGGTAGTTCGGGTGTCTGCAATGGGATGCTGTCAACTCGGTGAAAGGCGGCGAGAGGAGGCACACGCGGTTCGTCAATGGCAATATCATCACAGTCGGTGCTGAGGGGCTTTGCCTGGACTTCTTGCAGCTGATCCTGAGAGTCCCGTATCCTAGTCGAAGTAACAACAGCAGAAGTAGCATTGGCTCCCAAATCCGAAATCTCACGACCTAGCACTCCTCTTTCCAAGTTTGGAGGCGAGTCTCTCCCCTGTGCCTGAGCTGCAGCTTCAGCAGCCCGCTGCTTTTCTGCCCTCCTTGCAAGTCTTGCTTCGATCTTCTCTTGTTCAAGTTGTCGTTTTCGTTCTCTTCTTCGTTGATCTCGTTCCATGAGCTCCCGCAGGTCGCTAGCACTCAAGTCATCAGCGAGGTTGGCAACCCGCTTATGGGCTCTGAGAGTAGCCTCGGGGATGTTGACTGGCGATTTCCGGTTCTCATTCTGTCGTTGCGATGGTTTCCTGGCAAGACCGGTGCCGTCGCCAGCAAGCCTGGGATGTGTGGTGCAGCGTATTGTGGGGCGTGGTGCTAGGGCCTCTAGTGCAGAAACCCTGAATGACATGAAATCCGAGTCTGAAGAAAGCGCCGAGTCAATTGATCCTGGTGCTGGAAGGGATATTTCTGAAGACCGATT
Organism: Podospora bellae-mahoneyi; assembly: GCF_035222275.1. Lineage (NCBI taxonomy): Eukaryota > Fungi > Ascomycota > Sordariomycetes > Sordariales > Podosporaceae > Podospora > Podospora bellae-mahoneyi. The sequence goes on along the minus strand of NC_085885.1, from coordinate 3,293,850 downwards.
TCGTTTCTCCAAGTCCGATCCTCGAACTATCCCCATGCCTGATTTGACCCTCCGGCTTTCTTTCTTCATAGGGCGCCCGGCCATCCAGTCCTCAGCAGCGGGTCTGACAGGTATCAAGTTGCTCATGGCCCTGATTTCAGCCTCACGCTGATGGTCAACCTCTCTTTTCTGCTTCTTGCTCGACTTCTTCCGCGGTAAATGATCGCCATCGCGCTTATTGTGAAGCGTAGGAACACGCGGTAAAATTTCCTCCTCAGCAGCTCCTAACCCGATATCGAGCTGTTCTCCGTTGCCATCATTTGCCACTCTTGAAGCAGCGGGCAAGGATGCGCCTGCTGCCCATTTGTTCTTGGAGCTCTTGGAGCGGCCCACCTGGATGGAGTCATCACGGCCAGGCGAGAAACTGTAGGTTCGTGCTCGCCGTTGGAGCTTCTTAGGCTCGATTCGCTGCTTCTTGATTCCCTGGCGCTCTGACATGGAGGGGAACGCTGATATCATGGCATCTGGGAATGTCTGAGTTCGTGGTGGTAATGCGGATTCGGCTCGGCCACGGAACTGTTCGATATCAGATGCGTTCTGATGGGCTCGCTTCCAGCGGCTCTTCCGCCGAAATAGCCACCCCATGCTTGTGATCTTGACCAAATTATGATGAAGACTGGCGTGGGCTGTGAGACTGGCGACTGGTGAACTCTATAGACGGTGACAGGCGGGGAAGATTCATCCTGAAGAATATCTCAAGGTGACGCGTGGGTGGAATGGGAGCGCGACTGGCAAATTCGTCAGACGGTCGGAATGTCTCTAAAGCATGCTTCAGCGGCGAGACAAAGTGGGCGTGTCCAGGTGTTAATTACTGAGCTGTGAGAGTGACGGAACGGAGGTCCAGTGGTGAGAGGCTGAGCTACCGGGACCTTCGATAGCACGGGGTTCTTATCCACAGCTGCGTGGCAGTGGAGTAAATCGACGGTGGATAGCAGGCGATCTAGATTGTTGATGGCTGTGGTCGTGTTGCTTGGAATGGAGGTGTGCTCCGAATACGCGAGGGAGCTCGTCGAACGCGAGGGCAGAGGTGAAAAAATGGATCGCCAGGCGATATTCCTATGCTGTGCCTTCAGGGCGGGAAGAAGTGTCTGAGAAAAGGTCGTTCGGGAGGGCCCACGTATTTGACACAGGGCGTTGCAGCTGCTGGCAGGGCCCAAGGAAAAAATAAGAATTGAAGTGACAAGGGAGGGTTCCGGGTACCTTGCTTGCGACGTGCTTGTTGCCCCCCTGCCAAATTCTTGTTGGTCGACTGCAGACTGCCTGACAGTCTCTTCTGTGAGAAACGGTGGGTTTGAATGAATGCTCCCCCCGTTATGAAATCATGTCACTTATTGTCTTCTCTCCAGAAGACTGATTCGTTCACTGAGGAATTGGGTTCTGCTAAATCCCCTCCGTTTGCCCCAACCACTTTCTTGGTTGACCCAATCACACTCTCAGGCCAGTCCATGAGCCATCGACCTCCAAACCTCCGATCCAAAACGCCGTGGAGACACTGCCAAACCGCGGCGACGGACCTTTAGCCGGCCAGACTGGCGGAATTCTGCACCCGCACCTCAGCTACTTAGACCCCGAAGTCGGACTATTTCCGCTGATGTTGTAAGGGATGATGGCATTCATGAAGGGCGGCGACATCTTTCCCCTCCGTTTTCCCTGGACCCCGCCGTTTCTCGTCATCTGAACCCTGGAAAGGTTTGGTTCGGCTTGGCACTGCCCCACTGCAACGGTTTTGTGGGCTTGTGAGTGCCAGGGGTCTTTTCAGCCTTCCAGTTGGCTCCACTGGTCGCTCCGCCAGGCCAACCCCAACACTGGCTTCTTCTCGAGCTTCTCAATCAGAAGATCGCGCGATCGCTCAAAGCTGCCGTGTATCTCTTGAGTGATTTTTGCCGGTGGTAAGTATTTTTTGGGCCTCTAAAATGGGCCCAGGAGACTAATGTACACGGCACCTAGCGCATTGCACTGGTCATGAAGAATATGGAAGAGAAATAGATGCTCGTATCCGTCTGGCCCGAGCACGATAGGTACGCACGCAGCTCGGTTCTCTCACGAGGTGTGAGGTCTAGTTCTCGTTTGCCATGTACGTCGTCACAAAACGGAAAGGCTCGTTCAGCGACATCGTCGATAGGTATGCATTTCCCCCCTGTCACATTACCCCGGCCAATTATGTCATGAAGAGCCGATAGGGCAGTCGCCACAGGAAAGCTTCCCCAATGTCACCCTCCAATGGACGCTTTGGCGTCATCTGCTCCCTTGAACACCAGCGAGCTGCGTGGATGGTGACGGCGACTGTGTGCTGATCCCCCTGCCGAGGACACACCTGGGCAGCGTTGCTCACAAAAACCGGATGGGGGTTGCAATCTTCTCGCCATGTGCCATCATGGTCTCTGTGCGTTTGCCAAAGTCGCTCTCTGCTCTCCGTTCTCCGCAAGCACCTGCATGCACTACCGTCAACCCGCAGGCCCCGAAGTCCGCAGAGCAAAGGGACGTTCCAGCGGGACTTCCGGGAGCTTTGCCAGCCTGACACGTGTTTTGCTCCCACACAGTTTGACGGCTACCCTGAACACTATCGCGAGATGGACACAGATGCTGCAGGGCCCAGGCTCTTGTTGCGTGGGGGGGGAGCAAGACATGATTCTATTAACACCAACCAGAGTTGGAATCAAGCTTGAGTGAGTCTCCAAACTCATCATGCAGTGTCGAACCTCGACCATCTCGCCTGCCAGCTTTCGGCACTATCCGCCCACGCTAGGCAATTCTGATAAGTGATGCAACATGCACCAGGCTTTCTGGATTGGTTCACGTGCAGGGATGAGATGGAGAAACCGTCTCTAGTTTCAATAGATTCAGTTGCATGGGCGAGTTCGATCTGACAACTCTTCAAACTGATCAAACTTCTGAGATAGGGCAGTCTCCGGAATCCCTCCCCATAACACCTGGCAGATGAGTACTGCGAAAGGATGACCCGACAGACAACAGGAGTGGCTGCAAGCCAACGCCATCACGTTTCACCATTCAGCCCTCCCACACCCACACAACAAATCAAGAGACACTGCCGTTCCATTTTGTTTCCATTATATCCCAGGTTCGATAGACTGGTCCGCAGATCGGGACCTGACGCGGACGAGATCTTAGCATGATCATTATTCCAGCATACGAAGGGTTTAATCTCAGCAGTCTAACCTCAGCCATAGGGCAATGTGGCACAGCGAGGAATTACATTCGGATAACGGCTGCGCATGGAAGGCCCGGAGAAGAATCTCTCAGCGGAGGGCCGTTTGGCCATGATTAATTTCTGATTCTGCAATGCCAGCATGAAAAGAGGCGCGCACCCGTCGTATAGAATGATGCCAGCCTCCACAGAGCGGATGCCTGCGGCTTTTCATCTCAAGATGGGCTTCCAAGGCATTGCCATGTGGCTAGGATTGCGGCCTTATGCGGTGCGTTGATGGTCTGGCTGCGATCACACTATGGCAATCTATCGATATGCTGTGTCAGGACATGTGCGACGTCTAGTAACAGGCAAAGGGTAGATTCTCTGACGGTTCGACAAGGGTTGACCACAGCCCTGGGCCTGGCTCGGCATTGATGATGTGCCACCAGGATGAAGTCGATGGCCCGGGGTCTGTGGATGCATGATACTGGTTGCCAAAACCCTAGATCTGTGTACAGTCCGCCATGTGAAGAAAGCCCACAACTTGCTCGCCATCGTTTGGCACTTATCTAGCCTCAGGCTTTTTGTCGCCATAAGTGGTGATATGTTTGTGACGTTTCTACCAACCATTGTGTGGTTGAACGATTTTGAGTCCCAGCGAACTTGGCGCTGCCCTGCTCAACCTTGGCTCACATCGCCGTAGTCCAGCTCAAATCGCCATGCCTTGAATATAACCACAACATGCAAATCAGTTCTGAGAGAAACAAGCCCTGTTCAGTGTCATTGTTCAGCCTTCTCATGTTTAATGGCATAGTTTAATGTAATGGTTTCATGTGCTGCATTAATTTAGCTTTGCTGAGTTGATTTGATTCAACCTAATTCGACCTGTTCCTTTGAACTCTGATCCTTCGAGTTTTGTGAAAGTGGGAAATCTTCCAATAACTTCACAACTTCCCTCTACAATTACCAACCTCAGCGCGGAAAAAAGGGCATTGCTAGACTCGAGAGCCTTGATTCATTTATTTCATTTATTTTTCCGTTTCATCATAGCAATAGATTATAAGGCAAAAGCTATAGGTATCTAAAGTTTCTGGTCTTATTGAGTGTAGCTTTTCAGATTTGATTTGGGTATTCTTGTTTCCTTTCCACAGATATAAAAAGCGTAGCTGATAATTCTTCGTCCATTCTCAACTTCCACCTTTCATCACCTTCACCTTGGCTGAGTCGACCAGCACCAAAATGCTATCACCTCTGGACGCTGAGAATCTCTAGGCCCTGGGAGGTCTCAGCGGCTTCACATGCGCCGTTGAACCGTTCCGGCGACAAAGAATACCGTTATCTCCCTCTCACTCCACCCAACTCGCCAGAATCTTCAGAAGCATTTTTCACCATCTCCGATGCCCTCATTGTACTGGAGACTCTGATATCGGTCGGACTGTCCACCCAAAAGGCGCAGGAGCTCTGACAGAAGTGGATTAATTGGCACCTAATAGATGAGGTATCGTCCGCAAGGAGTTCCGCAAAAGAGGATGGACTCAGCATTATATTTATATGCTTGGCTTGCGATCTTTAGATGTTCCAGAAATCAAGAGTACCAATTTGATATTGAGTAAACCGAGCAATTTGCATGTACCGAGGCTGAAGGCAATGTGGATATTCAGCCTGCAGGGATTCGGTTTCCCGAGCAACACCCCACCAAATTTCGTCAACACGGCCCACCCAAATTATCAACGGTTCACCACCACACGTGGCGCATCTTCAACACCGCGACCAGAAGTCCATTCACCACCCGGCACTCGGCACCGAAGCCAGCCTCAACCTGCTGGTGCCCCCGCACTACAAATCCCTCCCCGATCTTCCCATCTACCCCGAAAGCCGCCAATTTCCCCTCGAAAACCACCTCGACGTCTGGCGCACCTCGCGCTCCCCCCCATCCGGACCGCCATCATGTCCTACAACCCCCGCATGTCCATCATGCCCGGCAGCCTCCCCCCAGGCTCCGGCGCCGGCGCCTCCTCCAAATCCCGCGCCGCCAAAAAGGAAGAAGAAGCCGCCTACGCCAACATGCGCCTCCCCGACCGCGAGATCGTTGGCTGCATCAACGAGCTCGGCATCTCTTTCACGGTTCAAGACCTCCAAAAGCCAAACCCGATTCAAGTCCAGATGATCTTTGAGTGGTTCGGCGAGCTCCTCATGAACAAGACCCGCGCCACTGTCGACCCTGCCATGCGCGCTGCCGCCGAGGACATCGTCGGGGAAGACCTCTGCGATGCGCTCATGCCGGCCGATACGAGGAACCTGTTGGGTTTTTTCAGGAACTTGAGGATACTGATGGAGCAGTGCGGGGTGCATGATTTCAATTTTGGGGATCTGTACAAGCCGACGCATGATCGGTTGGTCAAGTTGTTGAGTTATGTGATTAATTTTGTGAGGTTTAGAGAGTCGCAGACGAATGTGATTGATGAGCATTGCAATCGCGCGGAGCAGACAAAGGCACGGATTGAGCAGCTGTACCAAGAGAATCAGAACATGGAGGGGCAGCTGGAGGACATGAAGTTCACGAGAAAACAGATGGAGGTGCAGGTGGCGGAGAAGACGAAACGGAACGAGGAGCTGAAGCACAAGTTGCTTGAGCTGAGGAAGACGCAGGAGAAGGTCGCCGCGAGGTGGGAGGAGGCAAAGATCAAAAAGGCGGAGATGACGAAGGAGCTGGAGGATAAAACTACGACAAAGGTGATGCTGAAGCAGGAGAGCGCGAAGCTGAAGCCGTATACGCTGCAAAGTCCGTCGGCGCTGCAGAGCTCTTTGACGGAGTTGAGCAATACGCTCAATGGGGACAAGGCTCATATTGATAGCCTTGACAGAAGGGCGAGGGCGCTGCAGACGTCGACGGACTCGTTTGCGGTCGTGACGGGGGATGTGGCGAGTTGTATCAAGCTGCTGGAGGAGATTGGGGTGGAGCTGGCAAAGGAGGAGGAGGAGAATGCCAAGAACGCGAAGCAGAGAGACGCGCTTACTGAGCGTGGAGCTAGCGTCCGCGAGGTTGAGCGGACGGAAGCCCTTCTCCAGAGGCAACTGGCCAAGTGGGTGGAAAGGACTGAGACGTTGAGAGCGCACAGCCAAGAAAAGGCTCAGCGGGCGAAGGAGTCCATGGAGGAGCTGAGAGCGGTACACAAGAAGCTCACAGAGGAGAGGTCAGAGAAGGGCAAGGATATTGAGAGGAGGAGAGTCAGGATCGAACAGATTGAGAAAAAGGTATGTTCCAGATTGCACTCTTACATGGTCATCAGGCTAACGCTAACGGTTCACAGATGCTCGACCTCAAAGAGAATATCGAAAACGAAGTGCGGGCTGCGTATGACGAGTACCTCAAGATGGAGTCTCATATCAAGCTGTACATCACCGAGATGGAGCAAGCCCTCTAAGGAGCCCTTGCTGATTTCACGTGTCATCTTGTTTGTTTACACACACACACACACACACATACACACACATATATATATATATGGTAAAAGCTTTCGGAGGACTTCAGCATGGCACGGCTGTTTTCTATTTGGCTTGTCAGGATTATCAGGATGCAGAGATACCACGGGACGGCGTCGGCGCTAGTATTGGACTTTTTTTGCTAGAGAAATTGGGTATCAATACGTATGTTGTTCTCCATGAAGGCCCATGGCGGCACCATGTCATGTCTTACATCGGAAAAGATGTTGGCTGTTTGCTCAACTATGCACGGCAGAGGGGAACACGTTTTTCGTTGCTGTTCCAGGAACACAGCAATACAAATAGAAATGTAACCTACGTGGCGACACCTACTGCTGTCAGGCCTCCCAATTTCCCTCTTGAAAGCGGAACCATCTTCCGAGAACCTTGCTGACTTCAATGGTTTTACCTGTCCAGCCGGTTCCTTCGAGATTGAGTCCTGTTCTTTTTGAGCTGCCGCTCAACACGGGCATCTTCTCTGACAGAATATCCTCTGCGTGTTGAGTATCCCCCCCAGCCTCGTCAGGAGAGGAAGTAGAGAGAGGAGGAGCCTCCACGATCACGGCCTTTAACCCCGCCTGCTTCGCAGCTTCGACCAGCACAGCGGCCGTACCATTGACGCCCTGAACACTCCACTCGCTCGTATGCCGATGTGACCCCAGGAATCCGTACACCAGGAGCAAAGGAGTTGTGTGGTTTGCTCCGGATGACGACGACCTAGGCGCGGCCGTGCTTGTGGGAGGTGCCGAAACAGCTGTCGTGTCCTGAAGGGTGAAAACGGAGAGAAAAGCGCGGAGGTGTGACACGGTTGGTATGAATACTGTCCGTATGTGCCGTGTGACTGCCAGCTGGTACAACGGGGGCGGAGTTAAGAGACTAAGCGCTGATGCTGTGTGGTTTGGGGGGGAAGATGGTTGGTAGGGAGCTTGACCGAGATGGTCTGGGCCGGCGTCTGTGTCAGGATCTGCTGTGGCTTCCGACTGCCGCTGGTGGTGTTGTTGGGTTTGTAACTCCTGTGTGAGAGTGGAAAGGAACTCGGCACGATCGCTGCAGATGAGGAGGGTTGTTGGGTAGGTGCAGTGGTGGATTATGTAGTGGATCAAGGTTGATGGCAGGGCGGGGGACAGAAAGAGGGGATCCATCTAGATAGATGAGAGGATCAATGCCGTGTGGTGTGAGAGAAGGCCTCCAGATGCGTCCTCCTGAGACAGGTCGTCGATCGGAGTGATGGCGAAGTGGGCTCATGAGTGGACCGAGCCGTCACCGGGACGTGCTGCCGTCAAGGCGAATGCCCCGCTAAGGTCAACGGGTGTTGGAGTGTTTAGCTGCATAGCGCCCTTTACCCCACCAAACGCCGCGACAGTTGGCCCCAGCTCCACGGTTCCAGGTTCCCAAGCAGCAAGGTGGACAGGGGAGCACGTCACTTGCCCAAGGCCACTGTCTACACCACAGTGCCTAGGTGTGCGACAATCACCAACTGCGTCTGGTCTGGTCTTGGGAAAAGAGGAACCGTAGCGCCGAACAGACATAATGGAGTCGATAGCTCGTATATCGAGCTTGCTCGAGAATGGTGAGCCTCTGGAAGCAAATGCTAATCATGCGCCGTTACTAATTCCGCCCTCCATCCACCAGCTCGAGAGCTCACCCTCGATGCCGCCTCAGCCGCCAGAGGCTCGAGAAGCTCCTTCAAGCCGCTCGAACGTAGCCAAGTGCAGAAACTCCTCGACAGCCGCAATGATCGTGAAGTACTTGAGGGGTTACGGCGTGTCATCGCTGTGCGCATTCCCTCCCAAGCCTCTCCCAGCTCCAGCTGCTAACCACCAGTGTTTGCCTTCTTTCAGATGATGTACAAGGCGCTAAAAACCCTCCCCCTATTCTCCTCCGTCGTCAAGAATGTCGCGTCACCAAACCTCGAAATTAAGAAGCTCGTCTACATCTACCTAATACATCATGCCGAGCAAGAACCCGACCTAGCCCTTCTCTCCATCAACACGATCCAAAAGTCCCTATCCGATACAAACCCCCAAGTTCGAGCCCTCGCACTACGAACCATGTCTGGAATACGAGTGCCAGTCATCAGTCAAATTGTGTCTCTGGCCATCCGAAAGGGCGCTGGCGATATGAGCCCATATGTTCGGCGCGCTGCTGCGCTCGCCATCCCCAAGTGCTATCGCCTCGACCCCTCGCAACTACCGCAACTATTGGAATACATGACGATACTGTTGGGGGACAAGCAATACTACGTGGCAGGCGCTGCGGTCACGGCATTCCTGGAAGTTTGCCCGGAAAGGATAGACTTGATTCACAAGAACTACCGAAACTTGGTCAAAATGGTAGTCGACATGGACGAATGGAGCCAGCTATCAACCCTGCGTCTGATGACTGTCTATGCCCGCAAATGCTTTCCAAGGAGGGCTAGAGTGGAAGCTGGGGAGGAAGTCGTGTTCCTTGACGCCGACCTGGAGCTCCTTCTTACCAGTATCAAGCCTCTTTTGCAGTCACGCAACTCTGGCGTGGTGGTGGCCGTCGCACGGTGTTACTCTGCCGTTGGGACCGCTGCTTATGTCCGGCAAGCTGTTGGGCCCCTGGTTGCACTTCTCCGAGGTGGACAGGATATTCAACAGGTTGCCTTGTTCAATATAGTGTCGATCTGTCTCGACTATCCAGCCGCCTTTGTCAAGTACGCGACACACTTTCTCGTCCGCGCAACCGACAGCCAACCAATATGGGAGTTGAAGCTTGAGGTCCTGACCCTCATCTTTCCTCATTCACCACCACATATCAAGTCACTCATCCTCAACGAACTCGAGCACTTCAGCCGTGGCTCTGACAAGGGTCTCGTCAAGGAAGCCGTCCGAGCCATCGGCCGCTGCGCACAGACAGACACAGCCACCGCACCTCGATGCCTTCGCCTTCTTCTCGGACAAATTACTTCTCTCGATGGGACCCTCGCAGCAGAGTCACTCACGGTAATCCGCCATCTCATTCAGCAAGACCCCAGTTCCCACGTCGCGACTGTTGTTCGGTTAGCCAAGAACCTCGACAGCGCCACAGACCCCCAGGCCCGTGCGACCATTATCTGGCTCGTCGGTGAATTCTCTGGTTTGAACGGAGAGGACAACATTGCAGCAGACGTGCTGCGCATTCTTCTCAAAGAATTCGCATCAGAATCCGAGCTGGCAAAGAGGCAAATTGTTCTCCTCGCCGCCAAAGTCTACCTCCACTACCTCAACCGCAAACTCGAAGCCCAGAAAGAGGCTGCCTCGGGCGATAACGAAGCCCAAACGCCACCCGCCGCCCCGGACCAAGAAGACGACGACCATCCAATCCCCAAACTATGGAACTACGTCACCGTACTCGCCCGCTACGACACCTCCTATGACCTCCGCGATAGGACTCGCCTGTACAAAAGCCTGCTCCAAGTCCCACAGCTAGCAACCCTCATGCTCCTCGCTCCTAAACCCGCTCCCCAAGCCCCGTCTCCCTCCGAAACCCGCAAGGGCTTCACCCTCGGCTCGGCAGCTCTTGTCCTCGCTGGAGGGGGAACTATTCATGGGTTAAGGGGCTACGAAGACCTGCCCGAGTGGGTGGAAAAGGGGCAGGAGCCAGATGCAAAGTTGAGGGATAGAGAAGGCGATAACAGGCAGGATGATGGCAAGTATGGAGTTTATGACCGGAGGAACAAGGCGGGCAGTGTGCCGATTCCGGCGGCGGAAAGGATTATTGATGCGGGACAGGGGAGGTCGGCTTCCATGTCGGGGAGTGCCAGTCCGGCTGGGTCGTTCGGGGCGAAGAGTGCTGCTAATGGGGTGGGTGCTAAGACTTTGGATGATTGGTTGGCTGAGGATGAGGGAGGGGAGCAAGAGGAGGAGGAAGAGGAGAGTGAAGAGGGGGAGGGGGAGGAGGAAGAAGAGGAAGAGGAAGAGGAAAGTGAAGAAGAGGATGAGTCGGAGGAAGAAAGCAGTGAAGAGGAGGAGAGTGATGAGGATGCTAGACTTGTACGGCCTTCGTAGAAGGTCATGATTGGTCAAGTTGGAATAGGCAAGTTCAAAAGTTTGAGCATAGCGCTGATGATAGAGACGGCATCTTTACACATGGATGATCACGAGGGGAAATACATGGATAAACTTTATCGTTTTGTCTTTTGGCTCTTAACCGTCTTGTTATTTCCATTCAACCCTAGATCCCAACCAGCCTGATCAGGCCTGGCAATGAGCCAACCTCGCCACCAGCGTCCTTTCCAACCCAAGCAGGTCCCCCGGCATAGGCTTAAGCGTCAAGCACTCCCTCACCACCTTTCCATATGTTGAGCCCATAATCCTGTCACTCAGTTAGCCAACCCACATCCGCATAACGGAAAGAAAATGAAAAGAGAAACTTACCTATCCAACTTCCACCCCGCCCTCTCCACCGTCTCCCCATCCTTCCTGATATCATCCTTGGTCGGCACAACCCTCGGATCATACCCCCTCCGTCCAATATCCCCCTTCTCCAACATCTCGAGCGTCTCCCACAGCCCCAGCTCCAACAGCACAGCCCCCACCCCATAAAGGTCATACTGATTCCGGTAGGGCAGGTTGACATTATACCTATACTCCGGATGCTGGTACGCATCCAACGCGACAACCCTAGGCTGATTCAGCACTTTACCCAGCCCCTGAAGCGGGCGGATATGCTCCAGCGGCTTCGCAGCCACCTCAAGAACAGACGACGTCTCAATCTCCAAGCGAGCAGAGTGGAACCCCGCGAGAAAAGGGTTCTCAAAGTCCAGTCTTGTCGGGTCAGGCTCGCCGTCTCGGCTCTGGGAGGGAAAAAAGAGTATGTTATCGGCGCGGATGCGCTTGTGCATCCAGCCGGCCGTGTGCATCAAGTGCAGAGAGTTGAGAAGCTTTTGCGCCAGCTTGAACCGGACGCCAAGGTCGAGGGCCGGTTGTTGGAGGATGAGCTGCCTCAGGCTGGTGGGCATCCTTTGAGCGGCCGTGGTCTTGGGGGAGCGGACAACCCGGGGATCAACCCGGCCGGCGATCTTGGGGGGAACTTCCGTCCTGATGTGCGACGGGAGTTGGAAGACGATGCCGATGAAGTTGGAGTCGGTGTTGTCGTATACCAGACCTTGGGCGGTCGGCAAAAGGAGACCGTCGGGTTTGTCAGCGTGGAGAACATACCACTCCGACTTGAGGCCTTCGAGCTTGGTCTTGACGTTGACGGTCTTGGGGACGGGGACCCACTCGACAAGGACGAGGCGGGTTTGGTATTTGGTTGGATAATCCAAAAGACGGGCGAGGGTGGAGTGGGGGCCGAGTTTGTAAGGGGCGTCGAAGGAGAAGTCTCGGCGGGTGAAGATCTTTTGGGAGGGCATGTTGGGGCTGAGGCCGCGGCCGTTGAGGACGGTGACGTCTCGGAGGGAGAGGGAGAAGCCGATGAATTTAGCGATGTCGCCGTAGAATCGCTTGGCGTCGGGGTCGATGGTTGCCTTTTGCTCGAACAGAGCTGCCTCGGCAAGACGTGCTGGGTCGTCAGGCTTCGAGTGGAGGCCCGTCAGGACAACCTCGTAGATTCTCTGGGCCGCTTCGTTGTTGGCCTCGCTGTCGGTATACAGCTGCAAGTCTCGGTTGAACTCGGTGAACCGGATGACTACATCCTCAAGCTCGTAGTCCTTTCCCACTATCACATAACGGACAGTCTTGAGCAAGTTCAAGTGGTCGTTGATGCTCTTGTTAAAGGCAGGAAGTCCCTTAATGTTGAAGCGGCTGTCGATACCGCTGAGATAATCCGAGTAGTATCTCAAGTCCCTCGCTACATCGTCGTTTCTGGTCGCATACTTGGGGATCCTGTCGGGCCTCAGACCGTATCTTTTCTTGAGCTTGTCGGGATCCGAGAGTGTCTTGAGCAGGCTCACGAATTCCTTCAAGATACCCCTTGCCAGAAGTGGCTTTTCAAATGCGTATGCTTTAATCTTATCATCAGGCTTGTCCCGGGCGTCGAGCCACCCATCCTCCCAGGCATCAAAGATCTGGTGATAGGAGAGCCGTTGTTAGCATGAGAGTCTACTCTAGAGTGCTCCCCGGTGATATCATACTGCTCTCTGGAGTTCCACCCGTGCCCAAAAAGAGCGAAGCTTCTTGTCGGCCTCAAAGAGAACCTGAGTCATTAAAAAGACCTCTGTCCGTTTCCACCGTCAGCCAATATGCCCATTTGTGTCCGAAAAGGGGCAATGTTTACCTTTGACCAGAGGAAAGAGGCCGGTCAAAGCGGCCGTGATGGCAATCGGGTCAGCCATGGTTCAAGTTTTGTTTGTTTTTGAATAGACACAGAGTCCAAGCAGGTAAAGACAAAAGATCTCTGACCCCTATATGAATCTCACGAGATGGCGGGGCAGGTTGGCGGGGTCGAGTTGAGGGTCCATCGTGCCCTGACTGACTGTTGCATTGATGATGGGCTTGGCGCCAGTGGTTGTTGATTTTGCTATGCATGTCAGCGGCGGGTTAAGACTGTTGGTATGCGGCTGTGGCGGGCCGCGTCTAGCAACGTTGGGTTGACACATACATAACTGCATTTTGGGCGATAGGCAGGCAGCCGTCGAGGTTGGTCCGCGGTCAGCCCTGGTGGGGTGGGCGTGGCTTTGGTGAGACTATTTGGTGGATGCTGAAGTAGGAGAGTCGTACGGATCATGGATAATGTCTCGGCGCCTTGACTGCAGTAATCACTGGTTTTCGTGGACGATAATTCAAACTGGCATTTGATCCATGAATGGATATGGTGGAAGAGGATTGGTAAATGAGGGGCAAGCGCTGACAAAGACTGGGTCTGAGGGGATTTGGGGGGGCGAGTAAGGCTGCCTCCTTGGGAAGGCACGATGGCCTTGGACACAGGCTACAGCTGCAGCATGAACCAACAGCAAAGCTTGTGGCCATGAGTGGTAAAGTTGCTTACGGAAAGGGCCCCGGAAAGTGGAGATTATGCAGGTGACGCACGCCATCAGCTTTGAGATCTTGGCTTCCTATTTCTATCATTTCCAGACTGCCTGGATTGCAATGGTGAAGGGTTGGGCGCTTGGTTGTCAAACTGATCTCTGCCTTACGCGTCAAAGAGGGGCTTTTAGGTGAGTTTCCTCCCTTCATCTCAGAGACCGACCGAAGGAACTACCAGAGTAGTGGCATAGGAGAAAATAAACAGGCACATCACTTTTGAGGATGTCCATTCTCATCAGTCTGGACATGTCACACATTCCCACAGTGCCCTTAAATCCTGCTGTTGATTGTCCTGGTAAATCGCCCCGAATTCAGATAAAGATTTTCAAGTATCAATCGTCCAAGCATAGTTCCGAATGCCACACCATAGGAAAAAGAAATGATAAATCTGAATCCGAGTAAATAGCTATCAAATAAAAAAGCAGAGGCTCAGTTCAAGAAGAATAGCCGCATTACATCACTCATTTGGAAAAATCGTCCGAGCATTACTAGACAATGCCAACTGAATATGTATTGATGAAGCCGGAAAGAGCCTAAGAAACTGTAGATACTTGAGCATAAATCGTCCGAGCATAAATCATATATTACTCAAAGAGGAGTCAGGTTTCGATTACATTGTCATCACTCAAGCTACAGGACTTGTTTATACGAAGTCGGCTGAACATGTCGTCTTGGATGGTACTCTCACAAAGAAAACAAGAAGAAATCATGGCAATCTCTTTATCATGTAACATGCAACCTGCACTACATGATGAAAAATGAGACCAGAGCACAGTGTCTGTCATAGTTATCTAGCTGAGCGTGAAATCACCCATGCTCTACTACCTACGACCTTTGATGTCTTTCTCTAACACCACCCTTTCAAACAGGCAACAATCTCAACCTAGTCCAGGCGCAGCCGCATCAGAATTGCGTCCCAACATTGTTCGTAAAACCGTCCAAACATCACATCAAGTCGCACCGTGCTATCCAATTAACGCAGTAGTCAAAGGCGACGCTTCTCTCCTGCCTCTTTCCTTTGATGGCATCTATATACCGTAGGACGCTGCAGTTCGAGTATCATCTCGGTCACTAACCCTGAAATTTTCAGTTCTCTTTCAGCGAAGATCTCATTACGTGAGATTGAGGTACTCTGCTGCATGGAGCCTATGAGGGTCATAGTAAGAAATACCATCTAACAAGTTGCAGAGTATTCAACATCCCAAGTACAATTATATGTGCAACTGCAACGCAATGCTATATAACTTCAATCCCAGGTCTATCCTTACTTCCCGGTTGCAAATAGCAACTTATCATTCCCAGACGCCTTAAACTAAACCCATCATCGACCTCAAAAAAGAGAAACGCATGCAAACGCCAACTTCAGAAAACACCGTTTTTAAAAATGGCTAAATCCACCACGAAGGCACGATGTTTCCCCTTTCACAAAGATTCGCTTAGAAACGCTCAAGTCCGGCTACCAACGTCGACTATTACAAAGATTATCAGTATGGATGCTTTATAAACAACACAAAGACCAGGCAAAACTTACTTAAACGCAGAAGCTACCTTGGGCCTTTTAACCGGTGGCTTCTTCTTCTCCATCCTCCTCGCCTTGACCACCCTCTTCTCCACCTCCTTCTCCTCCTCATCAGAGCTCTCAGTTCCAGTAAAACCAAGCAGCATCTTGTCCTGAAACGTCAAAGGGGAGTTACTTCTACTTCTACCCCGAGCAGCTTTTTTCCGGGGAGGAGGAGGCGACCGGCTTCTGGTGCGGCTTCTGGCGTTTTCACCGCCGCTGCTGCTGTTCCTGCTGCGACTGCGGGTGGCAGACCGGTTGCGCTGGTCGTAGCCGTGGGGCCGGTTGGACATTCGCCTGTTGAACTGTGGCTGCCACTCTCTTGGGCTGTCGCGGCGGGAAGAGATCTTGTCGAGGGATTGGCCGCTGTGGTAGCCGCTATCGTTTCTTTTGTTGTAGGGGACGCGGTCGTTGCGGTCACGGTAGGTACTCCCGCGGGGGGTGTCGGAGTGGTGGTCGTCACTGCGACGTTTGGTGGAGGGAGGCTCGACGGCGTTGGGGGACCAAGGGTCGGCGGTTATGTCGGCTGGGGTCGGGGGCGAGGCACTTCGGCGACGCTTTATGCCGCGGTCTCTGTCGCGGTCATCAGGATAACGTGACCAGCGGTCTTGGTTGCTGCTTTGGCCATGACGATCACGATCGCGTGGGGAGTCTTGATGCCTGGGCTGGTGGGGGGGCGAACGGCGAGAGCGGAAGCCGACATCATCATCTCTAACGGAGCGGTCATCCCGTCTACCTCTTTTGTCTTCAAAGCTGTCATACTCGCTACCGTACCGGCTGTCAACTGGAGCCGGGGCGGGGGAGGCTGGCTGAGGCGGCTCATACTTGGGTGGCAACTTGATCTCAACAGAAGGGGAAAGAGGAGGGGTAGGCTCGTATGTGGAGTACTCAATCCTATTGTCTGGCGGAAACGTCCTCCTCACCATGCCAGGGTAGTGACGAAAGATGGGGTCATTCTTCAGCCTCTCCCACTCCTGCTTGTCCCGCACCGACTTGCAAAAGTCCATCAAGTCATACTCATTGAAGTACTTTGACTTGATGCACGTGGCATTGTAAGCCGGTGGGATGGTGGGATCTTCCGTGAAGTGGAAGGGGAGTGGGATGCCAACGGGGTCGGCGGGCTTTGGGTCCAGGTCCGGGAAGACATGCTTGTTGTCCACCACAAAGTCCCACTCATTGGGATCTTTAGGTGGACTTGGCGACCCGGCCCTCCCCCGGCGTTTCTTTTGGCCTTCACGGCCCTCGACTGCTGGCTGCTCCAAAGCTGGGATGTCTTCAGCCGGCACTTGACTGCCATCCGCCAACGAACTTACGACATCTGCGGGCGGCTTGGTCACATCCGCCGACGATCCCGCACCGCCCGCCAATGCCCCGTCACCGCCCGTCACCGACTGCCGCCGAGCTGGGCTGGCGTCCGGTGACACCTGGTTTTCGTCCGCAGACGCCTGCTGCCGGACTTGCTGGCTATGCGGCCGGTCTCTGCGCTGACCATTTCGGCCTTGGCTGTCATTGCCATTACCATTGCCGTTGTTATTGCGGTTTCCATTTCGATTTCTATCCCTGTTCCTCCTCCGCCGGTCCTTTCTATCCCGATTGTTGTTCGAGTGCTGGTGTCTGCCATCTGCCTGCTGATGGGCGGGTGGGAACGGAGGAGGAACCCAGCCGGGCGGAGGAGGCGGGGGATATGCCCCCGTGGCAGGGGGAGGAGGGCTGAACCCAGCTGCGTGGGCAGCATAGTATGGGGCGGCAGGTGGTGGAGGCGGGGCTTGACTGCCAAAAGGAGGTTGCGCATATGGCGCAGGTCCTGTGGGCGGACCTGGCTGACCGTACTGCTGAGGAGGATAATTCGGGGCACCGCCATATGGGCCGGCTTGTGGGTGATATGGAGGAACATATTGATGCTGGCCGTAGGGAGGTTGCTGGCCATACTGTTGTGGATACTGTGGAGGAACTGGTGGAATATACTGACCATGCTGCGGTGCCTGCTGTGGTGGCTGCGATGCTTGATAACCTCCAGCATACTGGGCTGGTGGATATGGTTGCTGTGGCTGGTAAGGATGAGAAGGGGGAGGTCCTGGTGGAGGTGGAGGGGGTTGGTTTGGGGTGCGAGGTGCAACACCAGGGGGCAAACCGGGTGGACCGGCAGAAGACAGACCTGGTGGGCCACTGGGATTGAAGCCGGGAGGACCATTGGGGGTGTAGCCAGGAGGACCAGGTGGAAGACCAGGAGGGCCACCAGAAGTCAAGACAGGAGGACCAGCAGGAGGCAAGCCGGGAGGAACAGGAGGCATGCCAGCATATCCGGGGACGGGATAGCCTGAAGGTGGTGGGTATCCGCCCATAGCTTGTCCGTGATTCGGCGGGGGAGGGTAACGCTCTACGACTGGCCCGCGTCTCTCTTGCGATGAGTTGTTACGGTTGGAACCACCTTGCTCTTGATGCCGCGACTGCCAGCGCTGAATGCCGCTGTGCCAAGAATGTTAGTAAACAAATCGAAGTGGGAAAGGGGCTTGAACGTCTTCCGGATCGAAGGAGTCGAGTTGTGAAGAAAGAAATGGACGACCTACTCCATAATCGGTCTCTGCGGTTCGGGGCAAGCCAACGTCCAATGATCTTTTCCGCAGTTGTAACACTGCTCGTTGGGTTTCTTGTCTGGGGATGACTGGCCAGGTGCTGTGGACATGGTAGTGTGATTGGAAAGTCGGGGGAAGAGTCGTGGTTGAGGCAAGTGAAATGAGAACAGTCCAAAAAAGATACCCAACTGCTGGGATCCAAAAAACCTTCTCAGTATTCAACAATGGACAATGCCAGGTAGAGCTGCAAGAGAGCACTATTGTTGCCGACAACAATAAAGAGGTCGTGGTGAATAGGGAAGGCGCGTATCGTTCGTCTGATCTCCAATGTAATGAAGGTCGCACAAGGGTAGCGATTCTGCCCGCGATACCGCGATACCACACCAAGGCGATCTCAAGACTCGACCGGCCTCGACACGACGTGAGATAACGCTTGACGCCTGTTCCTGGCATTCGAATAGGGGGCTTCGGCACTGCTAGGTAGTCCTCAAGTCCACGCGATCCTCCGAAACAACCAAATCACAGTTCAGGGGTAGTTGAGCCCAGGCGGTTTGGCGACACTCAGTGAGCAGCAGACTCGGCCGCACTTCAATCTCCTCCTCCTTTGATCCCAGCCCGGCCAGACAGCAGCAGCAACATAGAGATGAATAGCAATAGTGAGTGATAATGGCTCTCAGCCTTGTAACATGAGAGCTAAAGATGCAGGGACTCGCGGATGGTCGTTGCGGATGCGGCGTGATCGGACCTGCATGTCAAAATTCAGAGGTTGAACGCTCCTCTCATCGGTAAGCGCTCGGATCTCCTCAGCCGCCACGGTCAGCCCCCGCAGACCGCAGGCCTCGCTCATGTCACGTGAGCCGATTTCTGTGGTTCTCATCAAGAGATGCTGTTGAGGCTACTTGAAACCAAGCTCGATATTTGAAGACAATACCTGTCATTGTGAGCAGGTTTTATTGTTGAGTCGATGGTGATGATGGATGAATGGTATTGAGATGGGATGAAACGGTTGATATCGGCAGCCATAAGGCAGGTGCAAAGAGCAGCAAAGGAGCAGTTTCAGATGCCATTGTCCACATTGTTCCTCTATCAACCTTGAAGTTGGACAAGCTCATCTTGATATTCAGATACGGGAAGTAGTTTGTAAATGTCTATAACTCAGCAACTCCTCAAGCACCCTGGGCAACAGGCTGCGAGGAAGAAAACAACAAAAACAGTAAAATAAGGAAATGCCCAGCGCAGCACCACCCCGCGTCCAAGACTCGATATGAGCGGCGGCTTTCAACAAGACCAGCGAGAGGGAGGACCTTGTAGCGATCCGAGGTGCTGAAGGTGTCAGAGGGGGCGGGGGAGACACACGTAAGCAAAAGCTGGAGAGTTGGAGACGTCAATAGCCAGAGAGCACAACCTCAACAGCTAAAATGGCCGGAACGTAGAGAAAGAGACAAGAAAATGAGAAGTGCAGCAATGAATGCTGTCCGTGAGTGGTTTTGACGTTCAGAATTCGAGAGCCAAGGAGAACGGAATCCGACTCAGCGCAGTGAGAATTTCCGGCGACAGTTTGCTGATTGAATTCGCTGGACGGCGATGCCCTGCCAGTCGGTCAGCGGCCGCAGCGACGGCGAGAAAGAGGAGGATGAATGAAGAAGAGATTGGCGGCAGCGGTGCGGGTGGGAAGACGTGCCCTTTTGAAAGAAACACTTCCCAGGCGCCAGGTGGGGCAGCTGTGAGAGATGCACGTGTTGCTGGTGGGTGAGAGTTTGGCGGGGGGTGGTCCGTGAACGAGGCTCTGAAACCTGGAACCGTTGGCCTATCTTATCGCCGAGGATTCCCCGGTCCACCGACAAATGATGATGCTTGGTTCAGGCAGTGAATTGCTGCGCGCCAGTTACCAAGTAAGTGGGTGAATCGAGAAAAAAAGACAAGACCACGACCATGATTACCGCCTCCTACAACGACGCCATGATGATGCTTTAGGTCCTCAACACCTCATCTCTACGCCCCACGATAGTCCTATGTTCCGACTGCACCAATAGACGGAGTATTTCGATTATTCTGGATCTTTTCCCCTCCATATGTGACTGCTCCGTCTTTTTCGAATATGTTGGTTCGCGCATTTCCAATAATCTCCGTTGACATCGCTCGAGTTGGGAGACATCGCCGCTATTGCGGTCCCTGATCCTCTTTTCCTCTCTACTGCTAGGCGCCACCATTCCTTTACGATTCAACGACGCTCCTTTATCTTTTCGAGCAAAAAATGCCAGGCCTCCCTTGTAAGTCGCTCCCCCATACCACACACACGTCATGCCCACATCCAGGCAAGCAAGCAGTTTGCAACCCAGCCCCTGGTCATCGCAGCGCAAACCAGCAGCTTCCTGCCCCGCCATGCCCTGCCCCTTCAACAACCACCACTGACCATCGAGTCTTGCAGCCTCCGTCGACCTCGACGAATGTATCGCCCGTCTTTACAAGAAGGAACTCCTCGCCGAGTCGGTCATCGAGGCGATATGCGCCAAAACAAAAGAGCTCCTCATGAGGGAGTCCAATGTTGTCCATGTCAAAGCCCCAGTAACCGTCGTCGGCGATATCCACGGCCAGTTCTACGACCTGATTGAGATCTTCCGCATCGGAGGTTTCTGTCCCGACACCAACTATCTATTTCTAGGTGACTATGTCGACCGCGGCATGTTCTCAGTCGAGACCATCTCGCTGCTCGTATGCCTCAAGCTGCGCTACCCCAACCGGCTGCACCTTATCAGGGGCAACCACGAGTCTCGAGGCGTAACACAGTCTTATGGGTTCTACACGGAATGCTCGAGGAAATACGGCAACGCCAACGTCTGGCACCATTTCACGGACATGTTTGACTACTTGACGTTGAGTGTGGTGATTGACGACAGGATATTCTGCGTACATGGTGGTTAGTTTGAACCCCGTTGCCTTTTCTTTCATCCTTCTCATCCCTGACAAATCCCCTTCTTGGCAGGCCTCTCCCCATCAATCCACTCCATCGACCAAATCAAGATCATAGACCGCTTCCGCGAGATCCCCCACGAAGGCCCCATGGCCGATCTCGTCTGGTCCGACCCCGACCCCGAGCGCGACGAGTTCTCCCTGTCACCCCGCGGCGCAGGCTACACATTTGGGTCACAAGTCGTGAAGAAGTTTCTCGAAGTCAACAAGATGGAACACATCCTCCGCGCCCATCAGCTGTGCCAGGAGGGATACCAGACGCTGTTTGACAACCAGCTGTCGACGGTGTGGAGCGCCCCGAATTACTGTTACCGCTGTGGAAACATGGCGAGTGTGCTGGAAGTGGGGGAGAACGGAGAGAGGGTGTTCAACGTTTTCGAAGCCGCGCCCGAGAATGACCAGGTCAAGGACATGCAGATGGGGCAGGATAAGATGGGGGAGCAGGGGCAGTTGCCGGATTACTTCTTATAAGGGTGAGGTTGGGAAACTAGAACTAGAAGTGCTGCCAAGGGAAGGCATGTGAAAACCACAGCGTTGGCGCAGGGGAGTAGAGCGAGAGAAGGTGCTCATGTTTTCGCTTTTGATTGGATCTCGGGGATGTATCAGGCACGCCTCAAGCAGGCCCAACTGGGATAAGAGAAGGGGGTTATTTGTAGGATGTCATGCACCAAGTTGCATCCTCCTCAAACTGTTGGGCAGGGGCAATAATAGGGCATGTTCCTGTATTTGTTTTGAAGAATAGCGCATGACATACCTGTAGAGGGAGACGAATGATACCAAATGAATGAGGAGTTACTTACTCGAAGAGATTTCCTCCCAAAGACACTTTGGTACTCCGTGGTAGAGATGGTTTTGTGGTTCACTCTCATTGTAGTACTAGTCGCAGATGCATGGTGTGGTGACCATGACTGCTGCATGCTAGAACCCATCTTGTTGTGAGAAAGTGTCTTGAATCCCCCGTCTCATTAACTTGTGAAGTTGCTCCAAAACATAACAAGCCATGCCATGTTGTGGGAGGCTATGTTCTACTGAGGCTCTCATGCTTAGTTGCTCTCTCTCTCTCTCAGCTCCCATGCTTATCGTCCTCTCTCTCGGCTCTCATGCTTAGTCGTCGCCAAGATCAAGGTTCACCGGCCGACTGCATGTCAACGGCAACGGGGGTTCGTTTACATTCGGAAAAGGGGCCCCCTCAGATGTTTGTTGACTTTCGCATAGGGGTTCACAAGCAATGTTCAAGTAGACATACAAAAAAAAAAGACGAGAAGCGCAGACTCGGCATTTGATGTGTATTTGAGAAGGGACTCTGCTCGCAGAGCCCCAGAAGCAAGTGTGTGAGAGAAAGTATTGTCCACGCTACTACAATTCGCAATCCCCGAATCGTTCCTACCCTTCCATCTTCCACCAAAAGCAAGAACAACCCAGATTGCACGACTTGCTGCCCCGCACTATTCTTCCTTTGACTTTTCCCTTTTTGGTTCCAAATCTAAGCCCTCGTGCGTGCCTCTAGCAAGAAAAAAAAGGGAATCGCCCCTGAGGATTCGAGTCGCAAAGTGGTGACTGGGGTCGCTGAAGCTCCAAGTCGTTCGTTCCTTTTCCTCGCTTTCAACAGCTCAATCCAGTGGTCGTGAGAAGTAATGTTGTCGGTGACGCGATGTTTACCAGTCCTTAGCAATCTCAAAGGCCCAGTCGAACTTGAGATGGGTCTTCTTGTCGTCGTCAACAAAGCTAGAGGCAACATGGTATGTGCCTCTGACGAGCATGCCGCTTGGGGCCGTCTCTTCTTGGACTGTTGAGCTGGTTGGTCAGTATCGTGCTTCACCCCCTTCTCAAAAAAAAAAAAAAAAGAAAAGAAAACAAATTGTACGCACACTTCTTTGTGTAGAAGGGCTGCTTGTCGGTGTTGGGAGCATAAGAGCCCTATTGTTGCTTTGTTAGCAAAACTGCAATTGCGTGGTGGAATACATCAGGAAGAAACTTACAATCATTTCGTCAGATTTGCCAACACCAGGGATCGTAATACCCTTGCGCTTGATAACCTGAACGTAATGGAGACCGCTAAGGATCTCATGCTGAACCTTGAACTGGGCGCTCATGGTGAAGGTGACGCCCTCCTTGATCTTGAATGGTGTCTTCTTGAGGCTGTCAACACTGCCGGGGGCCGAGAGGTCGATGACAACCGGGGGACGACCAGGAGACTCCATGGTAAGAGACTGAATGATGCAGACACGAGGGTCGTTGGGGTCGGAGAGGTCGTTTCCGCCAGTCAGACCAAGAGAAGCCTTGTAGCGCTGGAGAGACTCATCGCCCTCGTCTGAGTGAGTTTGGTTAGCGTTGGCCAGACAGAAGACAGCAGAGGCAG
The DNA here is from genome assembly GCF_035222275.1 of Podospora bellae-mahoneyi. NCBI lineage: Eukaryota > Fungi > Ascomycota > Sordariomycetes > Sordariales > Podosporaceae > Podospora > Podospora bellae-mahoneyi. The sequence goes on along the minus strand of NC_085885.1, from coordinate 3,270,749 downwards.
TGTTTTTGGCACGCTTCAAGGCGCTGCCGATGGGACTGGTCTGCTCATCCAGAGCATCGTGATGGGGGTATGGAGACGGAAGACGGCGGGAGGGTGTTCGAATCAAGCCCGGGTCCGGGGCTTTGGCACCACTCAAAGCGCGACCACGGCCATTGGCATCTGTCTTCTCCTCCGAGTTCTCCTGGAACGTGACTTTATTTCCAGAAGACATGTTGATCTCGGTTGGACTCGGGGGCGGGAGAAAAATAGGTGTTGTGGGTTGTGAGAGAGAAAGAGAGAAAATGCTGAAGTGGATGGTGGTGAGGCCGCGGGAGGTAGAGAAGAATGCAGTTGGTGGTGTTGAGAAGGGTAAGACAGCTTCCGAGTGTCGAAAGCCTCAGGCAGGGCCACCCAGACGAGTCGTTGCAGAGAACAATAGCCAGCCAGCAGTGAATAACGGTTTTCGACGGAACAACCGGGGCTCTCGACGAGTGAACAGCACCTGCTCCGGCAGCTTTCCTGGCAGCTTGACGGGGCATTGAGCTCGACTCCCGGGATGCTCCAAGTTTAACCCTAGCAAAAGCACTTATATCTTGCTTCCGCCCCATTTCCGTCTCTATTCCATTATCACGATAACAAGCCTTCCACTGAGGTGCAATGCTCATCCAGCACTTGCTGAAATACCCCAACCCGCCGCAACCCCCTCGCCCAAGCTCTCACTCACATCCTTTTATATATATCACTCCTGATGCAAAACCCAGTGGGCAGTCGTTTACTTACCCATCTTTTGGTACTCAGCCAAGCTCTGCTTAGGCTGGGAGAGCTTGTAGCCCGAGTTGTTCTCGGGCAGGAGATCCTCTTCGTGGCCAGACATGATGATAAAGTAAAGTTACGGTGAGCGTTGTGATGTGGGGATTGGGCACGTCGGTTCGACTTTGACTCGTGGTGGCAGGCGCAGACGGCGTCGTTGAGTCTAGTAATTAGGGGCGGGTGTCGTTGAGTTAAGGTAGGTAAAGCTACTTGTAAGGGAACCAGAACACTGGGGAAGGGGGCTGAGGATGATGATGGGAGCTTATTTATTTGGGCTGGGCCTGATGGAGCAAGGTGGATGAGGGGTGGTTGATGGAGGGGTTCCTCAGGCAATCCTTTCTTTGGCTAGCCAGTGAGACCAAGCCGCCCCTTGGTGGGGTCTTTGAGACCGCAAGCATCTGGCCCTGAATCATGCAGCTCTGCAGCATTGGAACCGCCGCAACTTCTGGAACAAATAGCCTGACGAGGGGCCGGACCTCATCAGAGGCCCCAACTGTTTTGATGGGGGCTCTGTTCTACCGTCGTGGTTGGCCAGCACCAGCATGCCCAATTGGCCCAACTGAGGGCTTTGACATCGAGACTGAGGGGTCAGGCCGAGCAGCGCCGCCCAGAGGTGAGGCCACTTGCTACTATATATGTTATCCCGACCACACGCTTATTATTTAGCTGAAGGACCCGAAAAGAACATCCATATCCTCGAAGGTCGTCCCCAACGGTCGATCTATCTGACCGGAAACGACGCGAGCGGCCGTGTTACAGATACAACCGACACTAACACTCTGGGCAGTCGTTTGGCGGAGATGCTGTTAGTTCCACTTAATACGTCGGCTGCTGCCGTCACCCCTTGTCGACCTCGACATGCCAAGGTGCCAGGACGGGAGCGGCCATCCAGGTTTCGAGCTCGGTACAGCTCTAGGTATTCAACAGTTTAAAGATATCATAACTAAGCCATGACTCTTGTCCACGAAGCTCTGTGTTGTCCATCTTCACTTTTCTCACCCACCACTCAGAATTAACAAGCCTTCCATCAACAGTCAATAAATATGGGACATTGAAGGTTCCGAGGAGAGCCCAGCCAAGACTGCCACCCAAGCTGCATCCCCAAGCTGCACACCGCTCCTTTTGTTCTTCTGCGTCCATCGCAAAGACGTTTGGGGATCTGGCTTTTTGATTGTACAAGAGCACGGAAGAAACGATTATCCGGTCGCGAACTTGACAGCACCGACGACTTCCATTTTCTCCGGGTCCAAATAGGGGCTCGAAGGTCCGTGCAGCATGGAACAGATTCGGCAACATCGCTGAAGGGCTCAAGGGTCACCCGCAAGACCGGATTCAAAGACAACGTGAAAACTTCCCCAGATTTTATGGAGCAAGGGAGACTGCATACAACGCATGTAGGTAGGTGTTGGCGAGCGCCTGCCGCGAGGATCAGCCGCAAGGGGACGGCAGCCTCATGAGGGGTTGTTTGTCAGTAACAGGGAGAGGGGAGTTGATGGCGTGTACAACCATCATGTCCCACTTCCGGAAGAAACAGCGTGGGAGGCTTGAGGGAAATGGCGTTTCTGGCCTGAAAACGATGCCTTCTTCGCAACTTGGAAGGTTGCAATTCGTTGACAGTCTGGGCTCCCCACGGAACCACGGCGCGTGTGTGTGGACGCCCCCATGTTGGTTCCCCTCACGCTGGCTGCAATCCAGAGCCAATCAAAACCTCCGATCAACGGCCCATTCTGGCCCTTCCCGTGACTCGATGACTTCCAAAGTGGTAGGTGGTCCGTGCCATCAACACGCTAAACCCTTCCCCATGGGTCCAGTCGCGCTGTTGGGGGTGTTGAGCTTAAGGAGATCCCGGGGCCCCGGCCACTTTTCTCCCAATCTGTCGCTTTCCCAAAGAGAGAGGTTTAACAGATTGCGCCTGGGGAAATCGTCAGCTGCACCGAGCACTTTGTCAACCTGTCAATCCCGTCCTGTCGCACCATCTTTGTATGCTGCGCCGAAGCATTGGACCGCATCTCTTTTCTGCCGTTTATTACCCAGATATCCCGGGCCCTGTAGCTACCTAGGCTCTGGATTGATCCCAACAAAGCTCGTTGCCTTGTGGACGACTGATTTCCCACGAAGGCCCCTGCGGCTGCGCGCAAAAGATTTCGCTTGTCGCGCACTTCGATCTCACATCAAACTTTCATCCCAATACATCTCGTTGCGAATCACGAACATACACAAAACAGAAGCATTTCTGGAGGGCTCAAGCTCCCCAAGACGCACACTCGCAGCAGACAAAATGGCCACACACCGTCACCTGCCTCAGCGCTACAATCAGTTCATGATTGATGATGTCCCACCTCGTATGACCCGCTTTTCCCTACTGCACAATCGCAGTGAACAGAAACTCACCTTTGATCACTAGATAACGAACTGGTTTCCCGTCGCCGGCTAGGCCGGACAAGATTGTCCCCAAAGGTGGCTGCGTTCACCCATAACGACGCCAACGATCCCCTTCTCGATGACACGTTCGATTACGCGCATCTGCGCGCCCCACTTCCCAAGGGGATCGTATCGCCAATCTGGGGGCTCAACAAGTCATCTCCGAGCAGCTACTTTCTCATGCGCCGCAGTCGCGATGGCTTTGTGTCTGCCACCGGGATGTTCAAGGCGAGCTTTCCGTATGCGAACCTAGAAGAGGAGGAGGCAGAGCGCAGATACATCAAATCGCAGCCGACTACGAGTGCCAACGAGACTGCCGGCAATGTGTGGATCCCGCCCCAGCAGGCTCTTGATCTTGCGGTTGAGTACAAGATTCTTCCGTGGATTCGCGCACTCCTGGATCCGTCGGAAATTGCCGTCAACCCGTCGTCTGAGGGGCCAAAAGCCCCGCCCGCCTTCCATGGACTCACCCAATATCCTCTTCCACCCCCGACTCCCTCCCGCTTGCGTCGCAGCAGTCGCTCGGCCAGCCCGGCGAAGACGGCGCCACCCTCCACCAGGCGCCCTATTGCGACCCCCAGGAGAAGAAGGGCTGGATCGAAGCCCCCTGTCCCTGGTGTAGTTGAATCCCAGCCTGCCGACTCCCAGGCAACTCTTGTGAACGGTGGTGGCGGCGATGAGGAGATATTCCAGACCACCAGTGTTTCTGCCCCAGTTACAACCGTGGCCAAGGTTGAGGAGGTCAAGGAGGGTGAGGTGAAGGTTGAGGCTGTCCAGCAAGACTCCGACGCTGTCCTGAATACGACCGAGGAGCCCAAGATCAAGGTTCATGTTGATCAGGATGTGAAGGTGGATGCCGATGGCGAAGAGGTCAAGCACACCAAGGTTGACGTCGAGGTTCCCATTTTCGGTGGCAAGCTTCCCTCTTCGGAGGAGGCTGCCAAGATGGTCGCTGAGGCCCGGGCTATGGTGGAGGCTGCCACCAAAGCGGTTGATAACGAGGCTGTTGTCGAGCCTACCAAGTCGAAGCGCAAGGCCGACGACATCGCTGAGGATGAAGATGACCAGGACGAAGACGCTCCAGAGTCTCGTCAAGCGAAGAAGGTCAAGACCGAGGCGGAAATTAGAAAGCAGAAGATCCGCAGAAGGGCCTTCTTCGGTGTCACAGCCACAGTTGCCGTGGGTGCTATTGGGTGAGTTTTGGGTAGATACGATTGCTCCGAGTGACGCTAGCTAACACGTTTTTGCAGTGCTCTTCTTCCAATGATCACCCCTTATATTGCCAATGCTCTATAGAATCCTCCCTTGTTGCTCTTTTCCAAGTTTTTTCTCTGTCCAAAATTCGGTTGTCTGGATGAGATGGGCCTCATATCTTCGTTGGCTGAGGATGTGGTCTGTTCAGAGTCGGAGGATCTATCACATTAGCTATTGGGTCTTGGAGTTTTCCGGAGGATCAGTCAAGGATATGCGGAAAGTGAGGCTTTCCCTGACATTTTCTCACATTTGGTTGCGTTCTTTGTTTCTTTGCACATACATACCCCTTCGCGGCCTCTGCCGTCTTCCAACACGGTCGATTAAATAGGGATGGGAGGGAGGAGGGACAATCGTTTAGTTGGGCCTGGCAGTATCGTCTCGTGGGATCCTTTTGGAGACAGGAAATCGATACAACCGTACTCATACACCCATTGTAATTGAAGGCATTTTTTTTTCACAGCGATGTATGGAGTACTTGACTGTGAGCTTCACAAAGTGAGATTCTTGTTGCACTACCCTACGGCAGTATCTCTCATACCTACTATATAGTTTTCGCAGTCAACTTTGTAAAGTTTGCTCGAAATTTCGAACTCATCCCATGTGCCCATACCCATCATCAGTTGTCTGCCCACATCTTATCCACCTACCACTCCAGAGCGGAGATACTCGGCGCCGATGCAGCGCTTGGGCCAGCCTTTGCTTATCGCAAAATTGTGCACACAAAACGCCAAAATTCTCGGTTGACCTTTTCCACTCTGCAAACACACCACGAAACGATCGCGAGGACGTTGAGTCCAACAACTCAATCTCAATGCACTGATTTCATGTGGTGCGGATGCCGAGACGGCGGGTGCCGTTTCCGCTCCACAGATCTCTTTCTATTCTAAACCGACGGTCTCGGCCTACCTCCGCTTTGTTTGACCAGATGACCACCCATGGAAGCTCTACAGCAAGCGTCTCGATCGGCAATGGTCGGCTTTGTTGTTCGGTCCGCACCAGCACCCCTCACTGCAGCCATGGATGGCAACCTCGTTGCCGCTCGACCGGAGCCAACACCGAGCATATTGGGCGTCTCTATTGTTCTTGACGTCGACTTCGATCAACTGCACTCTGAATAGCTATTCGGCGAGATGTCAACGGCAAGAGTATGGCGACCCGCGAGGGCTTTGGTGCAACGTCGGTCCTTTTCCACTACACCGCGGGCACTGGATAACTATGCCTTCATTGGGCTTGGGCGGATGGTATGTTTACTTTGCTGCCTGTCTTTGCGTGGAATTCTTGGAGCTAACCGTTCCTCTTCAGGGATACCAAATGGCACGAAACCTCCAGTCCAAACTTCCACCAGGCGACACCATTCGGCTGTACGATATCAACCGGAGCGCAGCTGAAAAGCTCGTCGAGGAAATGAAGACGCAACAAGCCGGTGGTGCTGCCCCAGAGGTGTCTACCAGCGTCTCAGACGCTGCGAAGGAAGCAGTAGGTTTTCTTCCATTTTTCATGCCACATCCCCCACAAGCTTTTATGATGAATTTGTTCCAAACATGAACAGTCTAAGTTGGGGCCGGTTCGCCGGCCTTATTCATGATTTTATCAAAACAGTAGCCAATCCTCTGAGAAGCCTAAAAACACTTGTTTTCACAACTCCGCCCCAATCTGTGGTTCAACGTTTGCTAACGGCGCGCCGTTTAGGATGTCGTCATCTCTTGTCTTCCCGAGCCACAACATGTCCGATCAACGTATGAGGCGTTGCTGAAGGACATTGCGGATCTCCCACCTCGTCCGCAACCTCGACTCTTCATTGACTCGTCAACGATTGACCCACACACGTCGTCCACAGTATGCCAATTGGTGGAAGACAAGCTCCCTGGGCAGGGTCACTTTGTTGATGCCCCCATGTCAGGCGGGGTTGTCGGCGCCACAGCTGGCACATTGACGTTCATGCTGGGCTCTGACAAGTCGCTGGTCGGCCGCCTTGAGCCCATTTTGCTTCGTATGGGGAAACGAGTGCTTCATTGCGGTCCGCAAACCGCTGGTCTCGCAGCCAAGCTGGCCAACAACCTTTTGCTGGGGATACAGAACATCGGTACGGCGGAGGCTATGCTGTTGGGTGTCAAGCTCGGTCTTGACCCCAAGGTACTGGCAGATGTCATCAATGCTAGCACTGGAAAGTGCTGGGCAAGTGAGGTCAACAATCCTGTACCGGGCGTAGTTCCAACAGCCCCGGCAAGTCGTGGCTACGAAGGCGGGTTTGGCATCGAGCTCATGTTGAAAGATATGAAACTTGCTCAAGATGCTGCCCGGAGGATAGACCTTCAGCAAACCATGGCTACCAAGGCTCTTGATCTGTATGAAAGGGCTTCCAAGGATGCCGAATGCAAGGGTCGAGATTTCTCGGTTGTCTACCAAGTCTTTGACAAGACGAATGGTCAAGGGCCGTGAAGTTTCTTGGTCTCACCAGGGAAATCTTGGGTAGAAACATGAGAGAATATTCAAGTCCATATGTTGCATTTTGCTTATAGTGGTGACAAGTCCTGCATATTCACATGCCGTTGCATCGTCGCATCACGTTATCTCGCCGAACCTGCCTTTAAGGGTGCCAATATTGGACACCGGGGGTGGTGATATTCGGGCTCGGAATTTCATTGGTGAGGTGAAAGTGAGGGGAGCTCTCTCAGCGGCCCGTAATCGTATTCTGAGCTTCAGCATTGGATATTCCGGGGAAGCTCTCTTTGACAGAGGGGCTCTTGGCCTGCAGTGCGTGGCGCGGTGAGTCTCGATGCCGGACTTTTGGGATGGAAAAACTTTCACGGAATCAGGATTGAGGTTGCCGACGGATGGTAGGTGGTGGGTGGTGTGACAATGTGTTGTATGGAAATATATGAAGGCCGCTGGGCGCCAGCTCTTTATTTGTGTGTTGTGAACCCCGCGTGTAAATGGACAACACCAAGTTTGTCTTTGTTCCCGTTGTTTGTGTGTGATATCCGGTCAAGGCTCCGACTCTTTTTTTTTCACATCAACGCGATTCATTTCAAACCAAGATGAAGCTGTGATATGAGGGGTATCAGCCCCTTTTGGATTCTCTTGTCTGACTTCCTACCGAAAAAGAAAAAAACGAGTTTCGTGTGTGTAACTATCACCAACCTCGCCGCCGTCCGTCCGTCACAATGGTCAAGCTAGAAGACATCGACCCTTCCCTCCTGCCCCCGAACCTCACCCCGACCGAGCTCGAGAACTTGATCGCGGCGTATTATTACTCGTGCGATTTCGTGTCGCCCACCTGCCCTGTTACCGCCACTACGCTGGGGTATTACCCCAACAGGGGGATTAATATTTTTTTGTCTGTCGGTTTTGGGATTGCTCTTTTGGCGACGGTGCACCATGGGGTCAGAACAAAAACGTGGACGTACTCTGGTTTTGTCGCGGCCGGGTGCGCGCTTGAGCTCGCTGGTGGGTTCCTTCTCTTCTCCTTCTATTTGGAAACACAGGAGCTGATGTTGTTGTGAAGGGTACATTTCGCGCATCCCGCTAGCGTCCAACCCCTGGAACAAGAAAGCGTTTGAGACGCAGATCGTGGCTATTATTCTTGCGCCGACGTTGCTGTGTATTTCGGTTTATTTGACGCTGAAGCATGTGTGTTTATCGCTCAATCCGGGGTTGAGTAGAGTCAAGCCGAGGTTATACCCGTTTATATTTGTGCCGTTGGATATTAGTTGTTTAATGGTGCAGGCTATCGGGGGGGCGCTGGCGGCGGGGGGTGCGGTGAGTAATATACGACTGGTTGAGCATGGGAATAGGGCGATTATTGCGGGTATTGTGTTGCAGGTTGTGGTTTTGGGGGGGTTTGGGGGGGTGGGGGGGGAGTTTTTATATAGGGTTGGGAAGTGGTACGTGTTGTGTTCTGAGATTGGGATGAGGGAGGATGATGCTGACTTTGGTGATATAGGATCAAGACTGGGGAGGCTGGGGAAGAGGTGGTGAGGTTGTGGAATGATAGGGGGTTCAGGAGGTTTGGGTATGCGGTTTTGGGGGCGTATGTGGCTATTTTGTTGAGGTGTATTTACCGGTATGTTGGAGATAAGCCTTTTCCGGTGAAGTTACTAACGGATAGTGGTGAAATAGGATAGCAGAGATGGCTGGCGGCTGGGGGAATCACATCATGCAGGATGAGTGGTCGTTTGTGGTGTTGGAGGGAATGTAAGTCTTTGGATGTAAGAAAGACTTGGAACGAAGACTGACAAAGAAACAGAATGGTCCTTATCGCATGTTTACTCCTCGCATTCTTCCCTCCTGGGGTGTTATTCCCAGAGATGGCTGCGAGGATGGCAGCAGGTAGGAAGTCTACCAAAGGCGACGTTGAGGGACAGACACAGACGGGAACTTCAAGGGTTGAGAAAGGAGTTGTTGGTGGAAATGTTGCCGAGACGTTAACTAGGACAGAGTCAGAAAAGGAAAAGGCAGTGCCCGTGTCATCGACGGCTGTGAAGAAGGAGGAGTCGATTTAGTGCAGCCTCGAGGTTGTCTTGGTGTGGTATAGCTAAGAGCCTTCCATGTTCAGAGTTGCCATTGGCGATCAACTTGTGACACAGCAAGACTTGAATGGTTTATGTTGAGTTTTATCTCATCAGGAAGGTCCAGGATTTCCGTGGTATGTGAGGAACTTGTTACCCTTCTCATTGTGGCTCAGCAAATGACAAGAACTGTTGGCACCTGACTAGTCTCCTGTTGGCAGAGTCGAACTTATCGCCAAGCTTCCGCGTCAGGGCATAAAATGCGACATTGTAACAGTGACGAGTCCCGAGATCTCACAGGTTTTTTTGTGCCTCTCTTAAATTTCACTCTTTAGCACCCACCCGGCAATCACCATCCCACACTCGTTTCAGTTTTAGTCAGTACCAAAATGTCAATTATTCGCCCTTTCCTTCTGGGCGTCCTAGCGTTCAGCGATACGGCATCTGCCCAAGTATTTGCATCTCTGTTTGAGAGCAACGGCTCCATGACCCTTGGCAGCGACGTAGTCCGTATGTCAGGCGACTCATGGTCATCGACTTTCGCATCAGGATACAATGCCACCTCCAAAGCTTCGATTCAATCCTACAACATCACCGCTGAGTACCCCGGCTCCGAGCTTCCCTCACACCAATCATGGAACTACACCGTCAAAGTCAAGCCCTCCATCGGCCCCCTGGCTTTCCCGGGCAACGACACCCTCTCCAACGCCGCTGGCACCTGGCTGCAAGTCAAACACCCAAAGTCCGACCGTGTTAAAGTCCCAAGTACAGACAGATTTGCCTGGCAGGTTCCCAAGCATCCCTCGTGGTCAATGTGTGGAGTCGTGTTTGTCTCCTCAGGTTGGACCCGGGACACCCCTCTCCTCGGGCCAGGCTGCACTAGCATGCTCTCTGCCGACTGCATCGCGGATATCAAAAGAAACCTGACGGAAGCCTACAAAGAACAGGAATTTATGGGACCAAATGGTGCCGGGGGCGAGAGTCTATGTCCACCCCCTCGGCCTGTTCTTATACCGGAGCGATGCCGCCCGCCGTCGGGTATTGTAGGACTTGGGGTGGGGTTGACACAGGAATTACCAGTGATACCGCCAGACGCCGAGCTCATGCCCAGCGACTCCCCGCTTGGAGGCAACTCTAACGGGACGATTGACCTGTTGGCGTTTGCGCACATCGGTAATGGGACGGTGGATGCGTTTCAGCAGGCTGTCAGGCAGGTGTATGTCGTGGGGCATATCTGGGGTTTGAATGGAGAGTATGCTGAGGAAAACGCCATAACAGGGGCCTCTGAAGGTCCCTGGGCAGAAGTGACCTGCCTGAAGGCTGAAGTTATTGACGGGGGGGTGGCTGATGAGCCTGTTCAAGATGGGAGCGGCAATGGGGACGACGATAGGGGTGAGGGACAGAATGGCAACGGAAATGGCGAGGAAGTTCTGGGTAACCCGTACATTAATGCGGCCATAGGGCTTGGAGTTTCGACCAGGGACTTGTGCAAACTGCCTTTAGTGGTCATGGCAGCTAGCTTCTTTTCTTTATAAGGATAATCTCATCTCTTACTATAAGCACAATATCTAGATAGAGAGCCTAACCGCAAAGCAAACTTCCTAATAACTTTAGTATACTTTACATCCAATATCGTCTTTTCACGTTTATGTCTATCATTAGAGTTGCGCCAATAATTTAGGAATGAGCTTCTAAGCTTTATCCCTGATCTTAAAAGATATTCCTCCAGGGGGATTAAACACTGCAGATTATCACTCGCAACCTTAGACGGTAGAATAGAGGAAAGCAGGGTATCTAGCATAGAAACCTCGTCAAATCCCTGTATGTTGCTCGGCCTCTTCACAGTTTCCATCTCAAGAGCGTCTTCCCAGGCCTTTGCATCTTCCCAGTGAACACCATCATCGATTGTGGCTGGCAGGAGATGGGGGAATCCCTCAAGCTTTGCTTTTCGTGGCAACCACTGCTTACTGCTTTTGTCGTCGGTCCACGTTGGAAATTCTGGAAATCCCTCGTGTGGAGAGTAAAATGACCTGAGGAATCCAAGCGTGGGGTGAGAAATGCTGGTCATAGTCGAGAAGGGCAGTAATACGGCCAGATTGAGGATCAAACAAAAGATCGATAGTGCCTATGCGAGATGACAATATTAGCAGATGGGTTTCAACTCTTTGGATTCAGAAAGAACCGGAGTAGGACGTACTCAAAGTGCCGTGAACCATGACCTTCTCTGCTGCTGAGGCCAGGGATTTGAACTGAGACGCAACACCCCCGTTCGCTAGAAAACTCCTCAATCTGCTGGCGAAGGACTATCGGCGTGCCATTGTTTGATGTACTCATTGGCATCTGGTGACTTTAAAGCAACTTCCAGTTGGTTTTGGAAATACTCTTCATACGTTTGCCATGGAGCAAGGTCACCAAGAGAAGTGGCTGCGCTAACGATCTCGCCAGGTTTGTCAAAGGTCACGTCCCCGAAGCTCTTGATGCTTGGAGGGAGCTCAAAGTCTTGAATCCTTTTCAGAATCTTGGCCATTTCACTAAATAAATGCCTCTTCTGGTGAACATCCAGCTCTTCGAATGGATGGAACACTTCATATCCTGACAGTGCTCTTGGAGACTCCATCCCTGAGCTGAGCCTCCGGATGTGCCTCCCCAGGCATAAATGTGTAGCACAATGCTGGGTTAGTAAGAGCTGTGAGCCGATGAAGCTAGCTTCGTCATGGCTACTTCGTTCTCCACACGGCCTGTTCGGCTCATGCCTTCAGCTTCCAGGTTGGTGAGGCGCAGAATCAGTTCCTTGGTACCTTTCGGGATGGCAACGCAACCGGGTTGCAAAGGCCCATTTTCTCCATGCAGGTAGTAATCTGATTCAAGGGCTGATGCCAGGGAGATGAGGTAAACGAAGCTCTTATACTTGAATGAGAACACGGGGTCATAGTGAGCAGGTTTCACCTACACTGCTCTGTGATGTAGAAGCGATGCCAGCTTGAGGGCCACTCATGTGTGAAATACCGGTGGAGTATACTTACGCTGAAGCTGAATCTCGGCAGCAAGTCGTGGATAAAGTCCAAGTGACCTTGAAAGTTCTGGAGGTTGTGGGTCACTGGCATGATTGGAGACTTGGCTCTCTAGGTTGAAAGAATCAGTTGGGTTGCTTGCCCGGTGATGTCCTTCAAACTGAAGTGCATTGAGGGATCGACTACATGTTTATATGGAAGAATTCTAGCAAGGAAACAACCCTACTACCTACCCATGCTTGATAGTGACTATTTGCTGCATGTACATGGGACTCCACACTAGGTAGATATGAGAAACAAAGAGCCCAGTAATTATTGACAAACAGGCTTGAGTCATATCTTCTTCTGACACCAATCAAGACATGGAAGCTTGAGCACCTGGCGCCTCTATTTACAAGATCTCCACCCGGCAGAAGACAGCGCCAAAACCCTCGATAAAACCGCTCCCGCTGTTGGACCAGCCATAGACATAATCCAAGCGGAGTGTGTCCGTTTCGTTTGAAGGGCAATCCTCTGCAAAACCTATACGGAAATTATCCGTACCGTTCCCACCGTTGATATGCTTGCTGGGGCTCACAAAGAAACTGACCGAGTCTAGCCACTGCCCGGCGTGACCTGTCACGCAAACAATTGACTCCGAGTCTCCAACTTCCAACTCCCTCTGCGAGCCACCGCGCCTGCCGCGGAGACCGCTACTGACACCGCCATACCAAACCTCGAAGCCATCAACGCGATCCCAGGCATGGACAACTACCTTGGTGATGGGCCAATGTTCCCTTGCAAACTCCCGGTCGTTGAAGTGCCACATTCTGGAAGAGATACCGGCACACATGGGTCCCGTTGTGCCAGCCATGATGACCCGCCTCACTGGGTCATACGTGCCCACCTTATCAAACTGTGGCCACTGAAGTGAAGGCGCGAGGATGTCATCAATCTGTTGTCGGTAGACAGCACCAGCCGTGTCACGCAAATCCTGTACGTATCTGTTCACCTCCTCTTCAATACGGTACCATCTGCTTGGACCGATCTCAGGGCCCCATGAGATCGTCTGGGAGAACTGTGTTTCGAGGTCGCGAACAAACTTGCGCCATTGACGACCAACCAAACACCAGTCATAAGCTTCATCTTCTGTCACGATGATACGCTCATCCATACGCCACTTCAAGCACTTGTCGCGGATCTGCTCGGCAGCGGTGGTATAGATGGTGATCGCATCTTGGAGTTCCCCGCGGAGCCGCACCTCATCCATTGTGTCGTCGGGTAAAGCTTGTCCCAGCGTAGCAGTTGTTCGCGGAGTAGCGTGAGATGGAGCGTGGCCAGAGGAACAAAATATTGCAGCGTCAACCAAGGTGTGCCGTTCTCGGTGAACTCGCGCCGGGTGACGGTGAACCAGTCAAGGAGGAAGGTGAGCTTCTCGCCTTTCTGTCGTCCGCCATAAGCGGTTTTGCTGTACCCGTCGATCAAGTCTTGGAGGGAGTCAATCTTTTGCCGGAGAGTGTTGGCCTTGTCCCTGTCCAGAAGGCCCTCAATGACCCTGCGCACATCCTTCTCGATTCTGTCCCACTGCAGGGTGGGCTGGCTTTTCTCTGGCCAGAGTGCGCTGACGACGCTCCCCAGCAGCGAACCTACAGCTGGGACAGCTCTGAGGCCGGACGAGACAGCGGTCTTCAGGAGCTTGTTGATGTCGACAATGCTGTTCAAGAGGAATGTATCCGGGCTTTGATAATATTGGCGGGTCGGGACCATGATGAATGGCTGTTGGTGGGTTGTCGAGTGAGGCATGGTGATATCTAGCATGCCAGTAGGTCAGCCAATCACAGGATTTCATCCCTTCAGTGATATCAGCCTACCGTGGTAAAGTCTTTGAAGGAGCAACGTATTATGAACTTGAGGTCTTGGCAAGCTGATCCTCACCAATTCAGGGGTAATAGGGGTCGCCACCAAGTGGGGACCTGACTTGAGCTTCACTTGGTGGGTCCAAACCCGACAAAATGGTACGAACGTTGCATCGTACACGTCAAAGCCAGCGATAAGCTTTGATATACGACATCTTGTCGGAATATGTCGATCACTGTCTTTTATGCTGCCATCCATCGCTTGCACAGGCGCCTCAGATGCCATCTCCGGGCTTTGGGTTGCCGGGAAGGATTGCGGCGTAGCAGCTGAGAACCATGGGTAGAAGGACCGGAGTTTGTGATACAAGAGCATATGTCTTTAACGAAGCTAGGAGTGCGGACACTTCGCATGCCCTATCATGACATCTAACAGCAACGAACCGCACAGTTGAAGAGCATCTGATCTACAAAAGTCGGAAGAAATGTTCCGGTAGCCAAGATGATCTCCATTTTTCTTTTTCAGATCTCTTCTTGTTTGTTGGTTCGGATGAAACGACAAGAGGGCTTTTTGTGGGACTGACCCTGATCACTACGACTTGGTGAGCTGCGTGGGGGCTTCTCGAAGTTAGAGCAGCTTACCCATCTACATAAACTCCATACCTCGAAACTGATCTGCATACACATCTCGGAATGAGTGGATCAGGCAAGGCAGGTATGATGCTGAAGATGGACCGACGGGACCGGATTAGCCATTGAAACGATAATTTCTGAATTTGCAGGTAAATAAAGAAACGAGACACGCCCATTTACACCTCACAGCTGATGTTCATTTATCCCAAAAGTGCCTTTGTTTTGCCCTTTGTTTCACTGCGTGAAGATGTCTTCCTCAGCATCCGCCACGGCCTCCCTCAGGGAAAAGTCCGACAACAACCATCTAACAAGCAGCACAGGAAGCGACTCCGACTCCACCAAAGTCGAAGCTGGCCTTCCCAACCCCAACACCACAGACCCAACACCACCACCCCGCGACATCCACGGCTTCAAGTGGATCTCGGTCGTCATCGCAATCTTATCCTCCATCTTCCTCTACTCCCTCGACAACACAGTAGTAGCAGACATCACCCCCGCCGCCGTCAACGCCTTCGGCGACAGCCTCAAACTCCCTTGGCTTTCCGTCGGCTTCTTACTCGGTGGCGTAAGCGTTGTCCTGCCCTTTGGAAAACTTTACAGCCTCTTCGACGCAAAATGGCTGTACATCTTCTCCACCGTCCTCTTCAACATCGGATCTGCCATCTGCGGAGCGGCACCGTCGATGGACGCGCTGATTGTGGGGAGGGTGTTGGCTGGTATGGGCGGTAACGGGATGTACCTCGGGACGATGAACCTGTTGAGTGCGACAACCACCAACATGGAAAGACCTGCATATCTCAGCTTCGTGGGCTTGGTTTGGGGAGTCGGTACCGTGCTCGGGCCTGTGGTGGGCGGCGCGTTCGTGGAGAGCCCGGCAACGTGGAGGTGGGCTTTCTACATCAACTTGTGCATTGCCGGTTTGTTCGCACCGGTGTATCTGTTTTGGATTCCATCGTACAAGCCCCAGCTACGGGAGACCTCGAGCCGGCAGCTGGTCAAGAAATTCGATTTTGGAGGGACGTTGTTGAGCGTGGCGGCGATTACGACTTTGGTTATGGCAGTCAATCTGGGTGGTGCCCTGTACGAGTGGAATAGCGGCAACATCATCGCGTTGTTCGTGGTATCCTTTGTGTTGTTTGGAGCATTTGGCGTGCAGCAAAGCTGGAACTTTGGACTAAGGGATAAGGGCGACAAGATCTTCCCAACGCACTTTTTGAGAAGGTGGAATCTGGTCTTGTTGTTCTGTTCTGCAGCTGCCATCAATGCTGCCGCGTTCATTCCGATCTATTACATCCCACTATACTTCTAGTTCACCCGGGGAGACAGCCCGACCGAAGCAGCTGTCAGGCTATTGCCTCTCATCTTCACCTTGAGTGCGGCTATTTTGATCAATGGACACCTGATGGTGAGATGGGTATATTTCCAACCTTGGTATATTACCGGCAGTATCTTAGCGCTTGTGGGAGGCGTGCTGTTATGTAAGTGATCTGTTTGTGCGTCTCAAGATGATCTAACTAACATGTCTCGTCTGCTCAGCAAGGATAGAAGCCAGTACGCCAGAGTCTCACCTTTACGGCTTTGAGGTCCTGATTGGCCTTGGAACCGGTGCCTTTGCCCAGGCGGGATATGCTGTCATCCAGACTTTAGTACCTCCTGAGGAAATGGGGTACGGCATCAGCTTTGTTATGCTTGGGCAACAGGGCGGCATCGCCTTTGGCTTGGCTATTGCTGGGGCGGTGTTCGTCAACGATGCCATCGCAAATCTCATGGTGGCACTTC
Organism: Podospora bellae-mahoneyi; assembly: GCF_035222275.1. Taxonomy (NCBI): domain Eukaryota; kingdom Fungi; phylum Ascomycota; class Sordariomycetes; order Sordariales; family Podosporaceae; genus Podospora; species Podospora bellae-mahoneyi. Next base: position 3,254,522 of record NC_085885.1, on the reverse strand, counting down.
CCGGCGTCCCACGAAACACATTGCAATTGGCCCTGTCAGGGCATAGCGGAGAGTACTTCCAGTCGCTGTCAGAAGAGTCGAGAATTGCCGCAATCCAAGCCATCGTATTGGCTTTGCAAAAGGTGTTCATTCCTGTGTATGTAGGAGGCGCTGTTGGCTTGATTCTTTCAGTATGTTTCACTGTAAGTGACCATCCTTCCCTTAAGCCATACAAGACAAGTTGTTAACAATGGTGTGAAGAAACGGAAGATGTCGAAAGATGTGATTGCCATTGCTGCTTAGATGGTGGGGGACTGGCCTGGCTTGCTGGGGAGAAACCTCTCATCATTGGGTGGTAGGGAGACTAATCACTTCGAGCCTTCCTGCGCCACTCAAGAAAAGCTGGCAGGTCCAAGTCCATTTAGACCAGGTAGTGGGCCATCAGCTTCGAGTGTCTCAGTGTTACTCACCTCTCTATCACATCTCAGCTTGCCACGAGAAACTATCCTATGAGAAGAAGCTTTTAAATTAAACCAAAAATCGTGTTACCCATCCTTGGGCATGTCCATGAATTAGACTCATGCAGTTTTGCGGCACGGGTGTTTAGCAGATGCGGCTGAGGTCTCCCATCATTGTCGCAGCAGTTGGGTAGTACATTGGCTGCGGAGATGAAGAGGTGATACTTATTGCCCACCATCTTTGGCCGCGGTGTCGAGTGGTTATGATTCGGTAGTTTAGTTCAAAGCCTTTATTTCTGTTGACAGTTTGAACATGGGCATCATCATAACTCGTCCATCTCCCAGGGTTTCAACAGGTGGTGGTAGCTCAGGCAGCAGCACTGGCAACACCGGGAGCACATCAGGCACAGCAGGCACGACTGTTGGCAAAACTTGGGGTGCTCCCGCCCCGGCACCAGCCCCAGCCCCGGCACCTGTCCCCGTATGGGGAACAACACCAGGAGTGATCGTAACAACTCCTCCTGAAGTTGCCGCTGCCGGCGCAAAGTCAGCAGGCAAATATGTCACTGGTGACCCAGCTATAGTGCCGGTATGACAGGATCAAACAGGATTTGAGCCACATTTGCTGATGGACCTTCTTGCTGATAGTACCTTGATCGTGGCAACTCCGGACAATACCCCGTAGTCATCGTCACACCTAGCGAGCTCAACACTGGAAACGACACCAAAGTTGCCCTCCCTCCTATACCTGTCGAGTGGATCATCGCGCCTCGAAACATCACCAGTCCCGACCAATGTCCAAACGCCGGAGCTACAATTGCAACCTTTGCTGCCACGGACGTTATCCTGGCGGTGCTCCTGATCGTCACCGCGGCAAGGCCAATACTGTACAGAGCCTCGCGTCATCTGTTCGGCAAGCGAGGGGGCAAAAAAGTATACTGGACATGGCTGATGTGGCTTGTCCTGCAAGTGACAGGCAATGTCGGCGCGGCTCTTCTAGTCGTCAGAACTGAGGGATACGAACATCTGGAATTTTTAAAGGTCTTTGCTCTTTACCTGTCCAGGCCCAGACTAAAGGCATGGTGGCTCGCTATCCTGCGGACATCGTTTTCCGTGGGGGGCCGGAGGTTCCCTGACGGCAACACAAGACTTGAGCAAGAACAAGAGCAAGAGAATGAGAAGATATCCCTTGCGTGGGAAAAAGACGGCCGCAAAGAGAAAGAGCACATTTATGTTGACGCGTACATTTCGGCTGCCCTGGTCGAGTTTATTTTCCAGATCTCCGCTGCGGTGTTCATCGGTGTGACCTGGGAGAGGTTTCCAAACGAAGTCATCAAGCAGTACATGCAACCACCGCTGCGATTCATGTTTGCGGCGCCTGGCATTATGTTGGTCGCCATTTCAGTGGGAGTTCCAATATGGCGTATCACAGGTGAAACTTGGGGTTGGAAGGAGACTGTGGACAAAGACCCGGAAACAAAAAAGGTGATACGGCGCCGATCACCGCCACGGATGGGCGGCATCCGGTTTTGGTGGGTAATATGGGGGTCTCTCATTTATATTCCCGTTTACTCCGCCGCATGGGTCTACTGGACACACTTTCTTACTCTTCCTGGCGCATTGTGGTGTCCGCCCAGGCTGGTCAGTCAGTCAGCGATTTGGATCTTGACGTCTATTTAGGGGGTGCCTTGACCACTCCTAAACACACCTCACTTGAGCCTTCGCTTTATTGTCATCATTCCACCAAGTCAAATGTTCTGCAACACCGTCGACGCCCACCTCCCACGTCCCATCTTCCACCAACGTGGTCCAGTGCCGCAAGATTAGTGCCAGACGGGTTCCTCGTACTGGTCCCCATGGTGGCGGCCTGTCAAAAGACGTGATCCCTCGAGGAACATCAGCTGATCCGCTCACCAACTCAGCTGCCTCGGCGTACCGCTGATCCCATCCATTGAGATAAACACCCGTCCGACGGTGAACCATCTCAGAAAGTGCAGCCTTGTAATACCCGGGGCTCCACTGATAAAAGGGCGATCCAACCTGGTAAGCAGACGGGAAAACCAAAGTCGGCCAGTTTTTGTATTCAGCACCATTCTTGTTCAACCTCCGCTCAGAATTCTCCGGTTCGGACCCATAAACCTCGAGCCAACTCTCCGGCGAGAACACCGTGATTCCCGGACCAATAAATTTGAACTTTGGTCTCTTGGACCTGCTCAGAAACTCCTTGGCGAACCGACTGACCTTGTACCGTTCAATATCCTCATCCTCCAATCTCAGCGGCTCATCCCACTCCCCTCCCGTCCCACCCTTGTCCTCGATCGCCTTCAGCAAGCCCTCCCAAGCCTGAACTGTCTCGTCCAACCCGATTTCTGTCCAGCCTCTCTGCTCAACCTTCATCTGCTCCTCGTCAAAGTAGTACTCCCCCCTCTCCCACTTTTCCCGTTCTTTCTCCAAAACAACATGGAGGGGAATCCAGCTTGGACCGGGGTACTCCGGCAGGCCGTCCATCCCGTGGCGCCATGTCGCCTCGAGGGTGTCGGCATCGAGCACCAGTCCCTCGTCGTAGGGTGGCTCGCCGGTGAAGTCCATGTTCCCGGGGAGGAACAAGAGGAGACACCGGCCTTGTTGCTCGAGCGCCTCTTCAAAGTCGATCTGGAAGAGAGAGTGGTACGCCTCTGAGGGGACGAGCAAGTCGGGTTCTGGTTGGATGAAGAACGGGGAGAGGATTGCGTCCCGTTGGAATGGGGAGCTTGTCTGCAGCTGGGAGAGCAGGATGTGAAATGGGTGGGAGTGAGGCTCTTTCATGTTGGAGAAGAAGGCTGGGTGGAGGGTACTGAAGCGGGGGAAGAGGGTTGTTTCGAGGGCGGTTGTTGTTGGAGGGTGAGTTTGGGAGTGGAATTCAGATGGGATAGCGGCGATGTATCTGGAGAGTAGGAGGTTATAAAGCTCAGCGCAGTGGGATGGGTCGCTGACTATGGGGCGGGGGTTCCATTTTTCAATGGCTTCTTCAGAAGAGGAGTGTTGCAGAGAATGCGGGTCAAATTCGGAACTCATTCTGATGTGAAGGTGGAGAAAGATCGTAGGTAGGAAAAAGATGTAAATGGCAATGATTGCATGCCATTGGGTTGCTCGCGCCATTGATCAAGATATCTGTAGTGGCAGTAGGGCGGCGCTGTTGCTCAGTGAGAAGTGAAAAGTCCAGTCAGGGGTTTGAAATTGCAATTAGTGGGTGTCTTGGCATTGTGTGTTTAGAGCCCTGGCCACGATGTGAGCTGTGATATCAAAAGGACAAGCTTTATGCACGTGTATCTGAAAGGACTTTAGGAATGTCTATCTAGACAACTCCAAAATGGCCAAAATACCTATTGAAATAAGTTATATCAAACCAGTCCGATCAAAAATATCTTGCATCTCATGAAACCTGGATCAGTCTGTACGCAAATAAAAGTTGCTTCTACCTAGAGAGTCACCTGTCTTTAGGTAATCCACAAGTCCATGAATCACATGCAACATGATGATCCCAGAATGTACCTAGAAGTCTATCGTTAACTTGTTTATTACCTCGGCCATTCTTATCAGACAATTCCATCATCTCCTAGTGCCATGCATGGCAGCTTCTAGTCCCGATGGCACCTCCACAACTGCTCATTCAAGTGCCAATTTGGTTTATGGCCTAGACCAAGCGAAGTGTTTGGTGAGGAGAAAACTAAGTTTAAACTAGGTATTTACTGCCTCTTTAAACCTATAAAACAGCCATCCTCTTCACCCGCCTCTCCTTCACCACCACCATCAACAACAATGGACGACTCAAACATCCCTCCCAATCAACCAGCAATCACGCTCCCACCCCTCCCATCAAAACAACCACATCATCCCACCCCTCGAATCCACCCCTTCTCCCTCATCCACCCCTCATCCCTCCCCCTCATCCACCCAACCGCCACCGTCGGAGCCTTCTGCCTCATCGGCCCCAACGTCACCATCTCCGCCCGCACCACCCTCCTCTCCCACGTCTCCATCCCCTCCAACACTACCCTCGGCACCGACTGCACCATCCACCCCTTCTCCGTCCTAGGCGGCCCCTCCCAAGCCCTAGCCGACAAATCCCAACCTCCCAACACAGGCAAGCTCACCATCGGAAACTCGTGCACCATCCGCGAGGGCGTAACCTGCAACGTCGGCTTTTCGGCCAAAGGAACAGTGATAGGAAACGGGTGTCTACTCATGGCCAACAGCCACGTTTCTCACGACTGTGTCTTGGGGGATGAGGTCATCCTCGTGAACGGGGTCCTCCTGGCTGGGCATGTAACGGTGGGGAGGGGAGCGATTTTTGCGGGCATGGGAGGGACCGTTCAGTTTGTGAGGGTTGGGGAGTACGCCTATGTTGGGGGGGCGACGGTGGTGAGCAGGGATGTTTTGCCCTATAGTATGGTCAAGGGGTATAGAGGGAGGACGGTGGGGGTTAACGCTGTGGGGCTGAAGAGGAGGGGGTGGACGGGGGAGAGGATTCAGTGGGTGGAGAGGGCTTTGAGGGCTGTGTTGAGGGGGGATCAGGAAGAGCTGAGTGAACTGGTGGAAAGAGTTGGAAGCACAGGAAAGGATGATCTAATGAGAGTGGTAGATTTTGCGAGGGAGTCGGAAATAGGGCTGTGTTCATTGCATGAGAAGGTAAGCGGGGGAGCAAAGCTGTGATGTAAGAGGGAGTGCGTGGTCTGCAAATGGTAACAACACATTCTTATTTTCATCTCCCCCAGCTATCCTTTGTACTTCCCTCGATCAACCTGCGGACCCTAAGCGGCAGTCTTGTCGACACTCGAGTTCTGTTTCGAAGAGAACGGTTTGCGGCCATAAACAACATATCTGCAGGATTGGGGTCAGCATCGCCCGCCGTATTGTACCATCCAAAGATCACTCACATGGGCCAGTAAGCATGCACCCTCGGATCTCTCAACACCTTCCTCGCGTCAGCAGCTAGCAACAGCACCTCTTCTTGACTCCAGCCCATTGCCCTCGTGAGAGGCGCCAAGATGGCCGCCTCCATGACCTGGTCCATGTCATAAAGTGCCCACTGGCCCAGCCTCTTGTACTTGGGGTCACGGGGCCAGCCGTTGATTGGCCACTTGTAGATGTACTCGACGACGTCTTCAAACCCGGCTTCCTCCATCATAGACTTCCAGTTTTGTGCAGCTGAGAAAGGTCGATGCATAGCTTCCATGGCCTTCATGAGCCATGACATCCAGATCCATAGGCCAGAGTCCTCAGTGAAGGTGCCGTCATCACAGCCAATTGGCAGAGCCATGTCCTGTGCTTCAAAGTAACCGCCGGGTTCCAGCTGGTCGTAGACCTTTTTGACTATGGAGGCATTGTCGGCGAAGCTGCCTGTCATGAAGCGGCTGATAATGAAGTCGAACTTCTTGGACCATGTCCATTCCTTTTCGAGATCGTCAATCTGGAAATGTCAGCTTCATTCCAAACATGGTATTGCATGGTCGTCTTATGAGATGTACCTCAAAGGAGCAATTCGGCGGTATGCTAGATCTAGGGTAAGCGGTGCTGTCAAAGGTCTTGGCAGATGTATACGCACAAGTCCGGTTGAACTGGGCTTAGGTCTACACCGATGACCTTTAGGATGGTCAGCAATCGAGTTGAAAGAAATAGAAAACCAACGAGGCTAACGCACTTCTGCCTCGGGATGCTGATCCGCTATTCCATCCCAATCAGTTAGCTTTCTGCGTGGAAACGAAGCACGAGAAGCCTTACCGTAATCGATACACCAGATGCCACTTCCGGTGCCGAGATCAAGTACTCGTTTGGCACCGTCTTTCTTTGGGCAAAGGCATATCTGGTCGTCAAAAGTCAATCTGAAAAGATGGTGTTGCAAGTCTGTTTAGAAGTTGCCAAGTCAGATAAACGTAGCCGACGGGCATTTGCCCCCAGCTGCATGTGGACCTACCCAGCCGTTCAACTTCGGACTATAAGTGGACATATGATTTAGCACGATGTAATGGCGGGACGGCGTGCACCTGGCTTACTGCATCATTCGGCATGAAATATTTCCCAGCGCTCATAGAATGGTAGGTCCGCCCGTTCTCTTCGTAGAACTCAAAAATGCTAGATCGTAGAGAGGTGAGACTACTACGTCTTGACGCCTACAGTCGGTCAGAATCGGCGAGTCTTGAGACACGAAGAAGTGAAACATACATCGTCTACACCTGAGTCGTAACCCTCTTCATCATGAGCATCTGACGGTCCCTAATGTCAAAGATTAGGTGGCAAATCCCCCGGACTGCGGGGAAAAGATGAATTGGGCATACAAGCTCGACTTCGTGCTGATGACGGGCATCCTCTGGCGGTGTTTGAGGCATGATCTTGTTGTGTTTGTGATCCGGCCTCGACTTGGGTTTGATGGTCCGTAAGAGTTCGAAAGAGCGGAGTCGTGATGGTCGGTCGGCCAGAACAAGGAAAACGGCGAGCGACGAGATAGGGGATGCTGAGCTGAGGGTAGAGCCACATCCCAGACAATGAACGGAACATGCCCCCGGTTGCTGGTGTGGCTTGACACATGCGGGTCCCCCGCTTCCCAATCACACGCTCAGAACACCAACAAACCAACAAGGACCATCGATAATTGGTCCCAGGCGGTCCAGCACACTTCTGCTGTTGCAGTAGTGCACATACACCCTAGCTGCTGCAAAGCCAACAAGCATCCCCCAAGCCCTGGACCACAGCACACCTCAAAAACAGGCCGTGGTTATCGTGGAAATGAAATGCCCACCATGTGACACGACGGAACCCAGCTTGTGTTTCCCAAACTGCTGTTTTCCATACGGTACAGAAATGCGAGATTCTGCCATGTCATGGCTACCTTCCTCGACCGTGGCCCTCATCGGGACGGCCCTCTTACTTTGCTTTGTTATCGCCACTCGCATCCAGTCCTTTGTTAGAACACGGCATATTCCTGGGCCATTCTGGGCTGGATGGACCGACCTGTGGATGATACGCGCCCAGCTCAGCGGTCGATTTTGCTTCCTCCTTCAGGATGCAAACACAAGATATGGTATTCCACCCCGTGCTGACCTACCTAACCTTGCTGCATATCCATCCACTGACTGACATTAATTTCAGGTCCAATCGCAAAGATCGCACCCAATTGGGTCGTCTGCGGTGACGCTGAAGAGCTGAGACGTATTTGGGGAGTCCGTTCAGCGTGGAAGCGACCATTTTGGTACCGCGCTTTTCGTTTTGATCCCTACAAGGACAATGCTTTCTCAACCACGGATGACCAGGTTCACGAAAAGCTGAGGGCAAAGCTCATGCCAGGCTACGGCGGCAAAGATGTCGACAACCTCCATGAGCTCATCGACAGACAAGTCGCTGGTCTTGTGTCACTACTAGAGACCAAGTATCTGTCAAGCAAGACCGAATTCAAGCCCGTCGACCTGGCGCGAAAAGTACAGTATTTCACCTTGGACGTCATCTCTGCATTGGCGTTTGGCAAGGAACTGGGCTACCTCGCCGCCGATCAGGATCTGTTCAGCTACATTCAGACCACTGAGAGCACGCTTCCCATCATGCTCACGATAGGATTTATGCCCTGGCTCCTGAAGCTGATTCAGTCACCTCGCCTCAAGTTTCTGATGCCCGACATCGACAGGGTAGTTGGCATCGGAACTGTTGTCAAGACGGCCCAGCAAGCGGTTGCCGAACGCTACGGGGACAAACCCTTGATCAAGCGCGATATGCTCGGCTCCTTCGTTGCCAATGGCCTCACCAGGGAAGAAGCGGAAGGCGAGACCGTAGTACAGATCATTGCCGGCTCCGACACGTCAGCTACAGCCATTCGCTCCACGTTGCTCTTCATCATCACCAACCCGCTCGTATACCGCCGTCTACAGGCCGAAATTGACACTGGCATCCGCGAAGGTCGCATCTCCTCACCCATCACAGACGCCGAGGCCAGGAATCTGCCATACCTTCAGGCCGTCATTCGGGAGGGCCTCCGAATGTGGCCCCCAGCGACCGCTGCCCTCCCCAAGGTCTCTGATAGGGACCAGGTTGTCTGTGGAGTTCACATCCCCGCCGGAACCATCATTGCGTGGGCCCCTTTCAGCTTCTTGAGAAGTAAAAAGATCTTTGGGGAGGATGCGGATGTCTTTAGGCCTGAGCGATGGCTGGATATTGAGCCAGAAAAGTATCGGACCATGGACCAGACTGTCATGATGGAGTTTGCATCAGGCAGTCGATGGGAGTGTTTAGGGAAGACAGTGGCACAGATTGAGCTCAATAAAGCTTATGTTGAGGTGAGCAGTTGACCCTGCAAAATCCATATGCTGTTACTAACACCCAACTACGCAGCTTCTTCGCCGGTTCGATGTTACTCTGGTTGATCCTACAAATCCTTGGACCTCCTTCAATGCGGCCGTGTTCATTCAGAGTGACATGAATGTTGTAGTCACCAGGAGGGAGTTGTGAGACTTGGGCACAGTGGTAAACGCACGATCAAGCACAGCTCGCGAAGTCTGTGGAAGAGGTCGTGTTGGATACTTACGATTGGAAAGTCAGCGAATGAAACGCTTGAACTTACCTACCAATGCAGAAATGTCTAGGCGTTTTGAAAAGAGCCTATCTTGACCATAATGCAAACGAGGCGCTGCCAGAGTTGTGCGGCTTATGCGGGCAATCATTGGCCAGGGTCCTTCCCAAGCAAGCCACATCGGCTGGAGCGAGGAAGGAAGCGCGTGAGGCAGAAATTCATTTATGTTGTGTTCGCTCTTTCCTTTTATTGTTCAGTCTTTGTTTCTTTCGTCATCTCAAATTCAAATTTCGATCTTAACTGTAGTCAACCATACGACTACATGCGGCTCATTAACACCAAAACGTTGCAACCCACGGATATCCAAGACCCCCACTCAATTCGATATCCCATTCTTTCACACTGTTGGACAGATAGCGAGGAAGCAAAGTTCCGAGGGATTACCGACCCAGCCAACCTCCGCTAGGCAACGCGCTTTGCCAAAATTCGCACATGTCAGCTAGCAAAGGAGCGCGTTCGACAATTCCACCAATTGGCTCCAAGGGTCCATGGATCGGGCAAAGGTCTTTGCCACATCCCTAGAAACCACAGAGCAGCTGTGAGTTCATCGTTGAGAAGCATGTCGACTCCCATCTCCTTCAACCTCTTCAACAAGCCAGCAACAAAACGTGGCATGTTGCAAACAAAGGTCACACCCATTGAGGGTAAGGAATCTGAAGCTCGGCTTGTCAGCCAGGTAGGTACCATATCACTGAGTTTCTATTCCCAAGCAACCCAAAGAAGCTGACCGATGCATTGAACTTGTTCCCAACTGTAAGTCAACCCGCCCCTTCATGATCAGTTGGGTCAAGTTGTTGGTGTTTGTCAACCTGGGTCTGGCCAATGACAGCACCAGCATTGGAGTGGCTGACGTTACACCGATCCTCCTAGTTCAGATCCTCGGATCAAGCCAGCCCTTCGTTCACCTACCGTACCTCACATCCCGATATCATCCCCCTTCCGCCAATCTATCCACGCCAGCACTCGGACATTTCTAATCTGTATTGAGCAACCCGGCCCGCATCGCATATTTTTTGACTTTTGAATGGCTGCTCAGCGACCTGAATATGACTATCGAGGGTTGAGTTGGGATCATTTAAACGAGTCCGGCTCGATCTCCAACCTCCCAGCTGCTACCCCACTTGAGTGGGAGTCCCTCTCACAACATCAACGAAATGTTCCACAGCATTCACAAACCACCCCTTGGGGACATGGAAGGGATGGGGTAGAAATGGGGGATTTGGGCACCCAGCGGCCCGCCAGAGAAGATCCATTCAGCGACCACAACCCTTTATCCAGGCCGTATCGCAGCGGAGGGTACCACATGCTCGACGAAGTACAAGAACCAGCCAAGCAGGGTTTCCTCAAGTCAGTCATCAGTCCAACACCAGCAACTCAACATCATGACGGGTCTTCTCCGCCTGATCGTGGTCATCCCGGGCCTTCCGGGCCGTCATTCTTCGGTCGGATAAGACGGTCCAAGTGGGCGATGTACATCTGCCTCATCTTTGGTGTTGCTTGTGCAGCTGGACATCATGTGTTTTACAGCATGCTCAATGGCAAGCCCGCAACGGATCAGCTTGTGATGCAGCGGTATGGAACGTTGTTGGCGTTTGGGGCAAAGGCGGGGCTTGGTGCTGCGGTTATTGAGGCTTCTCATCAGCGGGTGTGGGTAACGGCGCGGAAGAGGGTGATGACTGTTGGGGCGTTGGATTCGTTGTTTTCCATGACTGAGAGCTTGGCTTCTTTTGGGGCTTGGGAGGTGCTCAAAGGGGCTAAGATAGCGGCTCTGTTGGCTCTTTTTGTTTGGTGCGTGGCTCTTCTTTCGAACTTACATGCAGTACTGGAGACTAACAGATGTAGGATTGCACCGATCGTCGTCATTCTGACTGCCAACACTCTTCAGGTTGAGCTCAGCCGGATTGTTACTGAGGATAGGTGCGCCGGGATCAGGACGCTCAACTTCAGCTTTGAAGAAATAGACGAATGGAGAGATCCAACCAAGATAGGCAAATATTTCGAGGTTCCGGCCTCCATCTGGAACACAACGAAAAAGGCCACCGATGACGACGACAGCGATGAGTGGTTCGACTATTACACCGCACCAGGCCTGGAGTTGGCTCAGACACTTACCATTGGTGCCTTCATGGGAGAGACAGTGATGCGGAAGAACGCACAGGCGGAGACTTGTGGCAGCGGCTGGAACTGCACTTTTGAGATCAAGTTCACCGCCCCTGCCTACAAGTGTACCGAGCTCGCAAGCGGTGTCGGCTCCAAGGCATCGAATCTGACGCAACAATCCGGCAGCATCGCTCCACCGTTCAGCACCGATCTGCTCCTCCCCAAAGGCATCTATAGCTACTACGCCTTCACCACAGGCGGCGATTACTTCAACATGCAAATGAAAGACGTCGAACCAGGCGGAATTCCCAAGACCGACCGCCCCTATCCCAAGAACCTTGGGGCCTTTCGCACCGATCCCATCGTGTGGATAGGATATTCCACCCGCACAAACCCGGGGGAACCTCTCCCTGAAAAGTCCTCCTCTCCCGGTTGGGAGCAAGCCTTCACCCCCAAACTCTTCGCCTGCGAGAACTATGAATCATCCTACATCGTCCAGTTCAACTACACCGAAAACCTCCACTCCACCTACGTCCTCGACGTGGAGTACCTCCGCCCCGTCATCAACACGACCTACCTCCCTGACATCGAGTTAGAAGATGGCACGGCAGACAACGTCGCCGCCACCCCGCAGTCAAACTACGTATTCCCCCAGAACAAGAGTTTGTACCGCCGCACCGCAGCGTACTACTCCCTCTCCCTCATCGCCCGCTCCTTCCTCAACGGGACAGTAGCAGCCAACCAGAAAAACGCCAACGGAGTTCCAATGGCCAATACGAATGTTATTCAGACAAAAGTATTGGACATTGCGAATAATTACTTCCCTGTGGGGGACCTAATGAAGACAGTGCAGAGGTTCTACTCTGAGAACATCATCCTTAGCATGCTCTCCAACCCGCAGTTTACCAGTGTGGTTTGGGCTGCCAAGCCAGATGAGCAAAGCGGGATTGACCCTGATGTACAGAGGGAGGATGTGGAGGGGCTGAAGTATCCTTGTCAGAGGTCGAGGGTTGGGAATGTGTACACGTACCATGTGAGGGATTTGTGGATTGTGTATAGTATTTCTATTGGGCTGGCGGTGATGGGGGTTGTTATTGGGGTGCTGTCTGTGAGGGAAAATGGGGGGTTGATGAGGAATGTGAAGTTTAGTAGCTTTGTTGCTGCGACTAGGGGGGAGGGGTTGAGGAGGGTTGAGTGGGGTGGGGCCGATGGGGGACGGGTGAGTGAGGGGGTGAAGGGGATGAGAATGAGGTATGGGATGGTTGAGGTTGAGGGGCAAGGCGGGAAGGAGTTGAAATTTGGGTTTGGGTTTGAAGAGGATGTTACGAGCTTGGAGAGGAACGGGGGCGGGACTGCGGTGAAGAGGTTGACGATGTTGGGGGCGAGTTCTAGAAGCTTGGCAAGGTCGGGGTGAAACAATCGACTTTACAGTTTCATGCATGTTGTACTTACGGTACGTGCCTTCTTTTGCCGTCACATACCGACGGCACGCACCAGCCTCGGGAAGGAGTTGATGTACTACATTTGGCCATGCACCCCGAAATAACTTTCCCGAAACTTGAAGATTTGTGTTCCCGCCGCACAATGCACGGATCCTGCTTATATCCCGAGCTCGTCTTCTCTTTCAAATCCCGGCTCTTTCCCCTCTCTTCCTCACTACAAAGCCCTGGTAGACCCTCCCTGATGACACATCATCTCATCTTCCAAGAATGGGAATAACGACGCTGAGAAAACTACTTCTAGCCTCTGCTTGATTGCGCCTCTTCTATCTTACTTTTGCAGAAGATGTCCCGCCGACCAGTGACTTCCTAAGACGTAATCATGCAGCGGGCAAGGCAAACCTACCTACCGAAAGAACCAGGAGATGGGGCTACTAATGCACGTGTTATCTTTGAAGCCATCGTCCTGGGCGACTATCTTTATATCGACGGGGGAGAGGTGTCTCATAGAACTCCACCGACAAGCGCGCATCCCACGCCCTCAACCATACCCTCTCACTTCCCCTGAATATATCCTGGAACAACCAAACAGTGGCCTTCCAAAAGATCCACAAACCTCCATCGGTACCTTCCCTCAACTGTCAAGCAGCCTGGCGTGATACTTCCGGGACGGCGTGATCCTTCCGGGACGGCGTTCTACATCTGGGGTGGTATAACATCGTACCGCACTCAGCCACCATCTTCTGAGCTGTGGAAATTCATAGCGGATGGTTACGGCGGTGGCTCTTGGAAAAAACACGAAAGATCTCTTCTGTTTCTCTGGGCAAACATGTTCGTACATCACGGTGGAGCATGGACCCAAAGCAAAGACGTGGGATACTGGCTTGGAGGATATGGTACAGCTAATACCGACACGAGCATCCTCCCACCGCAAAGTTCAGATGGTGATAAGAACATATTTCTCGCTGTTCCGGGAATTATTTCGCTCAAGATGGCCAGTGGAGAGCTTACGAACTCGTCGGTTGGCATGGGGCCTGTTGGGACACTCTGGGGCGGCAGTGCTCACCACGTACCGTTCGGGGGTGGCGGTGAACAATCTGACGACTTATTGGTTTTCCTGGGAGGTGTATTTGAAGTCCCCAGACCACAGGCCTATCGAATTTACCAATATCACCGTCTATGATCCGCTTCATAAGAAATGGTATTCTCAACAGACAACGGGGGCAATACCTAAGCCGAGCTACCAAATTTGCGTGGTTGGTGTGAAGGGGGACAATGGGACGTACGAGATGTGAGTTGGCTTTTTCTCGATATGGCTGGGAATTCTGCAATTGCTGACAGGGTCTGATCTTAAAGCTTCATATATGGAGGCATTTTCTGGTCGTCCGCCAAGACGCCCAAGACTGTGGGTGAAGTGTATGTTCTTTCTCTTCCCGGATTTGTTTTCTTCAAAACACCTATCGAACAAACGCCGGGAACAAAGCGGGACGATCACACCTGTGTGGTGGCTGGGAAACGACAAATGATCACAATAGGGGTCATGACGAATCATTGCGTAGCCCGGACAGGTATTGGCGCGATCCGGACCCCTGGTCCAATGGCCTTGGTGTGTTCGACTTGACAGAAATGAGATGGAGCAATGAGTATAACGCAGCTGCTGAAGGGTACAGGTGGCGGGCGGTAGTCAAAACGTGGTATTCAGAAGGTGGCCTGGAATCGGTGGCCTGGTCAGACAACACGTTAAAGCGGATGTTCTTGGAACCCCAAAGTACTACCATACCGCCAGATCAAGAAAGCTCAACTCCCTCCGATCCTAGTACCGGCACGTCGCCTTCACCATCACTTGAACTTGTGGTAGGTGCTGTTTTGGGTGGTGTAGGTGGTGGCACATTACTTGCTGCGGCCGTCTTTCTCTTCTATCGCCATCACCGGAAAGAGAAAGCCAAAACAACCGCGCTTGAGCTCACCAACAGAGACAGCTCGGACAAAGCTTTACACAAACAGATGGTCGAAAGCCCTGCTCAAGAGCTGCCATCTTGCTCAAGCGCCGCTGAGCTTCCAACCGACCACAATCATTGCGAGTTGGGTGCAGCTCATGGGCATACTGAGTTGCCTTGCGGTGACACGCAATGCGAGAGCCAACAACCGCGTGAACAGTCGGCAAGATAAGAGCATGGGAGACCTTTTCCTCGGCACTAGCAGCCATACGTGATAGTCTTAGCGTACCCAATAATGTCGTTCAATTGCGATGGCTTGTTCTTTTATATTTCCTACCTAGCTAGGTGCTAGCGGCAATTATGGCGTCCTCAATTCATCCTTTTTCTCCTACCATGCATGTGGTCTAGATCCTTGATTGACTACCACTGGGCCACTTAGGTTGAGGAATCACGGCTGTTCCCGGTGACGTTGCAGGGGGGCTGCATAGTCAGAGGGTCTAGACGCTTTTGCTGCAGCCATTCAGCTCTCGATGTGCAGGACAGTATTACCACCACCAGCTACTTTGAGACTTAAATGTCAAGCTGAAACCCCAATACAACGCAGCCACAACATCCAAGCGTCTTGGTTCGTCGACAGACCAGAACCATCAAGTCACCTGCAGTTCGTCTCGCAGATGTTGACTTCGTTAATAACCCCATTTCGACTGTGGCTTGACAGGTTGAAGCTGGTGTTCATGCCTTTCACATAGGTACTCAGAGTTTTGAACATGGTGCACCATGCGAAGAGCAGGTATTTGACGACCATGATGGCCAGGATTTACTTCCCTATTATCCATCTTTCTAAACACCTTTGAAAGCTTCTTCTACACGTAACTCTATCTTCTACAGGTACTCAGTCTTTGACTCTCACGACAATGTCTGATCAACCTCCCCATGACATCAGCGAACACATCAGCAAAGATGCCGCCTCCTGGTCCACGGCTCCCCTGCTAAACTTCTTGCTGCACTACACCCGCGAGACAGAAGAGAAGGGCCGTTATTCTGATCGCATCAGCGGGCTCAAGGCCATTGATGTGCTCAACAAGGGGTACACGGAAGAGGATCCCTTGCCTGACGAGAGCGAGGAACTTCGGCAGTCCCTTCTGCAGCTTATTAGCGACGGTCCCGGGAAGGAAAAGGTTCCCAAAGGCACATCTGTAAGCTTGTTTCTCACTGATATGGACACCACATGCTAACTCTGAACCAAGGTTACGATCGTCGGTGCTGGTGTGTCCGGTCTCTGTGCTGGCTATGAGCTGAAGAAGGCTGGCTTTGATGTCACGATCCTTGAGGCATCCTCTCGTGTGGGAGGACGCGTGGTCACGTTCCGCGACCCAATTTTTGCCCCTGGACTGCACGCGGAGGGAGGTGCTATGCGCATCCCTCGCAATCACTTCCTCCTGCGAACCTACATTGACAACTTCAAGATTGGTGAGCTGTTCAACTTCGAAATGCAGAACAAGTTCATCTACTTGTCTGAGTACAGGGGTGGGACCACGTTGACCTACGACGACTTCAATGCCAAACTAAAGAGTCAAGAGCCTGAGCTGCTCAAGCTCTTTCCATCGCTGAAGAAGTGCGAGCGAGGCCATACGATTGACAAGCTCTGGGAAGTGGCGGTGGCACCTGTTGTTGAAGACTTTCGCAAGGCCTACAAAAACGCCGAAGGCGGTGAGCCCTTCAAGATCAAGACGGCTTACCAGGCCATCACCAACCTCTACGACAAGTACACTCTGCGATCGTACTTGCAGGAAAGGGCCGGCTGGAGTCCCGACGCCATCAAGCTATATGACCTAGGCAATGCCCACGTAGTCTTCGAGAACGGCTTCATCGAATCTTTCAAAGACGCCTTCCTGTCCAGCAACTCCCAAGGCGCGCAAGCCGGCATGCAGCAGCTCCAAGGCGGGATGGATCTCGTCCCCAAGGCGTTCATCTCCCCTGATCGCGGCGAGAACTCCCTCATCGACAACATCATCTTCGGTGCCCGCGTCACTCACATCACCGATCCCAACCCCTCTCCCAACCCCAAAATCCCCACGGCGCCCCAGATCAAAATCACATACGAAACAACCGGCTCAAAGAAGATCACGGTGGAGTCAGACTACCTCATCCTCGCCATCCCCAACACCGCCCTCCGCGCCATCACCAAATCTCGCCCCTTCGCCACAGTCCAAGAGCAAGCCATCCGCGACGTCCGCTACGTCGAGGTGACCAAAGTCTTACTTCAGTACAAGACCCGCTGGTGGGAACAAATCTTCACCGACCACAACCTCGGCACCGACGGCGGGCTAGTCTCCGACCTCCCCATCCGGTACACCGTCTTCCCCGTCTCAAAAGACAACGACCAGTTCAAGCACTCCCGCCGCGGCGCCATCATGGCAGCCTACACCTTTGAGCAGGACGCCACCATCCTCGGGGCCATGTCCCCCGAGAGACAAATCCGCATCGCTGCCGAAAACCTCCATACCATATTTCCCGAGGCCAAGTCGCTCGAGCTGCTCGAGGCGGGGACGTCGCAGGCTTTCCCATCCGACGAGCTCGCGGGGGGGAGTGCGTTTTGCTATTTTGGACCGGGGCAGAAGAAGCAGTATCTGGAGGCGATGTGCGAGAGTGATTGGAAGTGGCCGGAGAGTTCGAGGTTGGGGAAGCCGAGGGTGTTCTTTGCGGGTGAGCAGGCTAGTTACACGCACGGGTGGATTCAGGGGGCGATGGAGGCGGGGTTGAGGTGTGTGCAGCAGGCTTATGCTAGTGCTACTGATTTGGTGGTTACTGTTAGGGATGGGAAGGAGGAGCAGGAGGGAGAGGAGGGAGTTGTGGCCGAATGAGCGGGTGGTCACGCTGAGAGGGGAGAGGGCTTTTTACCTATCTGTAGTTTGACGACGGCTCCCAAGAGCCTCAACGAGTTCCGATACTCATTTTGACAAAAGGAAATTTGAAACAGTCGTGACCTGGAAAAACATGCCATGCCGGTGACTCGAGCATGTTTGAAAAGTTCAGATTGCATGACGTGAAAGCTGCCTTACCAGCTGTCAAACGGCTACATGCGCAGCAAACATCGAGCCTCACACAACCTCACAATGTTGATATACATCTTTCCAGCAAACAAAATGACAAGTACAGACTCCCACTTTGACTGACGACTTGTCAGAGTTCCCTCTTTTGCTCTTTGCAGCCATACCTACCTACCCTCTCTCACCAGCTTGTCCTCCTCCAAGATCTCTCACTCTCCCTCAAGATAACTTTTTCGAAAGTTCTCACCCCAGCATCTCTCTCAGAGTACCTACGTCATCATCAAACCCACCACAATGTCCTACTACCGCCCCTCCCCCCCCTCCGAACCCTCCCCCTTCGACTACCACCGCTTCCCCCACAACAGGGAACTCCGCCGCCTCGCCGACTTCAAGTCCGACAAAAACCTCCAAATAACCCACCGCTTCGTCTGGCTCTGGGTCCACAGCCGTCTCCCGGAAGCCATCAAGTCCGCAGTCCTTCGAAGCGGATTTTCCTATTTTGGATTGCGGCCGGCGATTATACCGGACATGTGGGGAGACATCACGGTTATTGCCTGTGATGACAACTGGGTTACGGAAGAGCAACTCGAGGGGCTGGAGGTCGATGTGGAGGGGGTGTTGGAGAGTTTTGGGGTTTTTGGGCGACAATTAAGGGTTGTTGTTGTTTGAGGGGGGAGATAGTTGGTGGTGGTGGTGGTGGTGGTGGTGGTGGTGGTGATGGATAGATAACTGTTTACATTGGGAAAGACTTGGGGTGATATGGATAGACAAAAGTTGTTCTCTGGGCGCATCATGGAGTTTGAACGAGCAATTACCATGTGGCTCCCTCAGCCAAGCGCTTTGACTCATTATTGACCGGAGCTAAAAGAGTTTGGAGGTCTTGGGACTGGTCCACAAGTTGAGGTTAGCGACGGGGCAAAATGACCTAGACTTTGAACCCGTGTCTCAAACATTTTAAGTCTGATAGGGCTGAAGAAGGATTTGTTGGTTGACTTGTGGTTGCAAGAATTAGTGATGTTCTATGCCGTGAGCCGTGAGACAGGGGTTAAATGGGGGTCAGGTCCGTCCCTGTCGGCTACCGCCAACCCCAACCCTGACGACACAAAAACATTGGCATTCGCAAGCTTCAACTGAACGGGAAGCCCCGCAGCCTTCCAGAGCGGCTCCTGGTGAAACCTTAACACCGCGACAGGGCGTCTGGCAGATCTCGGCCTTTCCCTTCAACTCTCCACCAGTGGGCGGAGCGACGCCCGCTTCATTCGGCCCGTATGCCACGTCCAGGATGGAGCTCCACCGCAAGTGTTCCCTGTCGTGGATTGGGCGGCGCAACTGTCTTCGCTGTCGTTCGTCGAGCCACTGACAGAAAGTGGGTGGGTGGGGGTCAATTGCAGGCTTGTAGCTTTTTCCCTGACGCGCGGAGTTTCCCTTTCGGTGCGACCCTGGAGCAGTGTCTCGACACTCGCGTCCCAGTGCTCGTCCTTGGTTTGCAAAGCGATGAGGAGTGCTGCCAGTGAATGCGTGTGTGAGTGGGCCACACGGCAGATACGATGGTATCCGTAGCAGAATACAAAAGCCGGCAGCATCCCTCAATCCTACCCACTTACCATTGATAGAATGCTTCTCGTTTCTGGATGGGATCCATCGGTGCAACCTTGAATATACCATCCGGGCCGTTGACGTTGGGAGTTAACTTCAGCCTCATCAAAGTTAATGTGTTAGTCGGTCCGTATCTGTGCCACGTTCAAAGAAAAGCCTCTTGACCGCATGCTCGCCCTCAACACCATCACCTCTGCGCAGAGGTAGCACGTTTGACATCATGGCCGACAACGCAACAGCCGCAGCCATGGCCAACACCGGCCAGCAGCCGCCGGGCCCTCCGGCTCCTGCTGCCCTCGACGACATCACCCCAGCGCCAGCCCCCGATGCTTTCCAAACCTCCACGGCCAACCTCACCCCCCCAAACAACAACGACGACCTCGAGAAACAAACCCCCATCATCACCACCACCCCCATAAACCCAGCGCCGCTGATCAACCCAGACGTAAACCACTACCGCATAGCCGCCCTCTCCCTCGCCTCCCTAACCGCAGGCCTAACCGACGCCTCCGTCGGCCCCCTGATCGAACCAATGAAGCACTTCCACTCCCTCCCTGACGATAAACTCATCTCCCTCCTCTGGGTCGCCCAAGCAGTAGGCTTCATCCTCGGCGCAGCCCTCATCTCCCCCCTCCGCTCCCTCAAACCCTTCCTCAACCACGACAACATCACCCTCCTATCGGCCAACATCCTAGTCTTCCTCTCCTACCTCCCCTTCTCCTGCTCAGCTCCCCTCCCCGCAATAGTAATAACCTTCCTCCCTCTCGGTTTCGGAAACAGCTTCAACCTCGCCATCGGCAACGTCTACTGCGGCTCGCTTCGGAGGAAAGCAACCTTTTACCTTGGGGTAACGCACGCCTGCTACGGCCTAGGCGCCACAATCGGACCGCTCATCGCCACGAGAATGATTGTGCAGACGCGGTTGGATTACGGCCAGTTTTACAGCATTCCGCTGTGTCTGAGTCTCATCAACTCGATGTTGTTGTTTTGGGCGTTTAGGGAGCACCCCGTTGTTGCGCCTCCCGCGGCGGGCACAATGGAGGAAGGGAATGCCGCGGCAGTGGCGACGGAAGCGAGGAGACCGAACCCAGGAGAATGGCTCAGATCCCACCTCCCAGCCGACACCAAGCTCGTTGTTTTCGCCGCCTTGTTCATCTTCTGCTACCAGGGCGCCGAGGTCTCAAACGCAGGTTGGATAACTGAGTATCTCCACCACCGCCACCCCGCCTCGCAGGAAAAGATGGACACATACGGGTACACCATGACCGGGTTCTGGGGCGGCGTGACGCTCGGACGGATGGTGTTGACACCGCTGGGGGAGCTCTGGCCCGGGGGAAACAAGGTGTTTGTGTACTTTCTGATCCTGCTCTGCACAGGCTTTCAGCTGTTGATATGGTTGTTAAAGGGCGGCATTGTTGCAAGCGGTTTGTCGGTAGCATTCGTTGGGTTCTTCATCGGCCCCGGATATCCCTGCGCGATGAGGGTTGTGATGAAAATGCTCGACGAGAATGAGATACGGAGGCCACCGTTTGGTAGGGTGGATAAGGAAGCCAAGGCGGCCGCGATGGGCGTCATTTCTGCGTTTGGCATGACCGGTGGGGCGGTCGTGCCTTATGTCATCGGAAACCTAAACAGGCCTGTTGGGAGATGGGTGCTGCATCCAATTGTGCTGGGCTTGTACGCGCTGATGCTCCTTCTGTGGTTCTTCCTGCCAGTAGCAAGATGGAAAAAGTCGGCCTGGAAGCAGCGACCAATACACCGCTTTGTTGATGCCGTCTTGACATTCTGGCAGTCGCTGTAATAGGCTAGAAATGATAATTAAATATGATAATAGTTCGTCACATACCTCGGAAAAGTTTGTCTCATGGGCGCGTGGGCATGATGTGGATGAAGGGTGAATTCTAAAACGTCTATTCGTCTATTGGATTGGCATAAGAACAGTTGCCGGTCTATTTTCTGCCCGTTGCAGCCTCCTTGACGGTGGTCTTGCCAGCCACAATGTCCTTGACAGTGGCCAGGATTTCGGTGAAATCCTGGAAGGTTGTGAAGGGGACGTTCTCCCTCTCACAATACGATACGAGATCTGAGGCCTGGTCAGCATGAGCAGCAAGACACAAAACGAAACCAAACGTACCTCTTCCAGACTTGGCAAACAGGAGATCCGTCTCCTTGGCTGCGGAGAGATCCGACACGCCGTCGCCGGCATAAAAGAGCACCGGCCTCTCTTCACCAGGGAGCCTGGCATAGGGCCGAATTTCGAGGGACTTGTCATGTCCGAACCCACTAGACTGGCGTCAGCACCATATCTCCGAGCTCCACCGTCGACCCCCACGCGATAAAACATACCTATCATCGTGGTAAACGATGTGCCAGCCGCCGGCCTCGTTGACGCTCTTTCCTGGCCGGGGGGCAACATCATTGCTGACGATTTGCAAAGTCTCGGCTTCCTCCTTGCCCAGCATGTGGGCCAGCAACGCTCTGATAACGGGCTCCATACCGCCGCTCAGGATCACGATGGGCACATTGTTCTCCTTGGCCCACTCAAAGAACTGCTTGAATCCTGGGTCCAGGGTGATGTTCTTGAGGAGGAGCTCAATGCACTCGTTGAATGGTGTCTTGATGCTGTCCAGCATGTCGGCAAAAGAGTCCCTGAAATCCCGGCGGCCAAAGAGAACATCCTCGTTGCCCTTCTTGCGGAGCTCAGCACCAAAGCCAAGGTTATCCGTCATCCAGTCATTGCTGTCTTGCTGGGTGATAGTACCGTCGAAGTCGGTAAAGAAAATGAACTTGGGTTTTGTTTTGAGCGCCGGGAGCGCAATATCGAGAGCAGAACCCATGGCTGTGGTCAAAAGCGGACTGGGTGAGGTTGAGAGAATAAGGAGTATCTATCCTTCCAGCTCAATAAGTAGGTACAAAGAGGGGGCGTTGCTTGTTACTAAGAGCAAAGCTGGCTGCAGTGAAGATCCCGGCGCTGAGCTGTCCAGGTCGTCTCAAAACGAAGGGCAAAAGACCTTGATTGGGCCGCAGTCGGCACTGAAGAAGTATCGGTGTATGCGCTGGGGCTCTTGGCCGAACTTTGCGTGCTTTTCCAGAAGACAACGGCGTTTAGAGGTAGTTACCGCAAGTCTTTGACCCCACTACAAATCTTGATCCGAAGCAGTGGGTGGTCCCTGGATCTTGGATCTGCGCTCTCGGCACAGTGCGTTCCGTTGAGTGTCACTTTGTCAGCGGGGATCCGGGCGGCATTGCCCCTGACCCGATACCGGACTCGGCCCGGAGGCGGTAGACCTTGAGTTGCTTTGGAGGGGGCCGAAGCTTTGGCCTATGGCAAGTTCAAAGATGGCACCTTTGGATTAGGTAGCGTAGGTATACTGAACAGTTTGATCGGAATGAATTAAGTTAGTCCCCAGGTCGATTTGGTTCCAAGTTAGCTTCTTGACAGGCAGGGCCCTGCGTTTCAACAGTAAACCAAGCCCCACCACACCCAAAAATTCCACTGCGGGGCACTGATTTTCCACTGAGCTGCAGACCGGAAAAGGTCGTCATCGCAATCAGCATTTGCATCCCAGGTCGCGACACATACAGGATCCCAAACCCGAGCAAAAGCACCTTCAAGCCATGGCCAAGTCAAAGCGCAACATTCTCGCGGCCGCGCAGGAGACCCTCACTCCTCCCGAAGAGTTGACCGAATCCCAATCCATCGCCCGTGTACTCCAAGTCGAGGGCAGCAATCTTTACATCTGCGAGCTGCCCAACACCAAGACCATCGTCGTCGAACTCCAGTCGCGCTTTCGTGGTACCATTTTCATCAAGAGAGGTGGATATGTCCTGGTAGACTTGGCTTCGGCCGCCGAAAGGCCTGCTACCAGCAGAGTGGTTGGCGAAATCATCAACATCGTGCGCGATGAAAAGGAGTGGAGGAAGCAAGCCTATTGGTGCCGTCCTTTCGTCCCAAGGCTGGCTAGGTATTAGGCTGACACATTGCAGGCCCAAGAAATTCGAGAAAAAGACCGACGACGACTCGGACAGCGAAGAAGAGTCCAACGTGGGAAAGATGCCGCCAAGCGATTCGGAGGACGAAGACGAGCGCTGATCGAGCTGGGCGTGGAGCCGGGGTCTCCGACTACTCCCGGCATACATGAAGCCATGCCGGCGGAGTCACGAACGGGTTCGCCAGCCCTCAATCACTTCGTCTTCTCAGCGTTATCGACCCATAGTACAGAGCGCTTTGTTCCCAGCCATACCGACGCAACGGTTGTTGCCATCACACCAATGACGACCCCCGAGCTGAGTGGTGTGCTGGGATAGACATTCCAAGCCCATTCCTGGGCAGCCCACAGCATGTATTGGAGAACGGGGTGGATGCGGCTTTTGTACAGGAGATAAGGGGTCGACCAGGCAAGATATGCGTAAAACTGGTAGTGAAGGGAGCGAGCGAAAAGCAGACCGATGACGTTGGCTGAGAGTATGGTTGTCATAACGTACTCTGGCGTGATGGCTTCGGCGATGGCTTCTTGTTCGTGCGGTAGGAAAGGGGATTTAACCTGGAGAACTGAGGTGATAATATGAGAGAGCGATCTTCCGGTCCCTTTGAGCCATCGACTTGTGAGGAAGCGAAGCAGGGCGAGGACATGGAGCGCGAGAAGGACCAGGGCGAACTCCTTGCTTAGAAAAGCTTGTTCTCCCATAAAACGCCAGTTTACCGTCCACTTGAAGAAAAACTGCCGAGAAAGCTCGAAGGCCCGCCCAAGGTAGCCCCACGGGTTGTTGGCAAGGAATGGAACTCCAATTAACACTTGTACCAATGCAATGATGGCCGCAGATTGCAGGGCTGAGTTGAGTCCGGTCCCTAAGAGTAGGATGACACCCACCGCGGGGAGCACCAACAGTAGGGACATTTTGATGCCCAACCCCCATGTGTAGAATAGGACACCAGCTCGCCACGAGTGATTCTGGAAGGCAAGAATGGTGAGGAACAGAAAAAGGACGGCGAAACAGTCGTTGAAACAACGGAGAACAAAGATACTATGCAGGCGCCTGGAGAGGATGAGGAGGGGAAGGACGTAGGGAGGCACCTATTACGACATGTCAGCCTGGTCTCGTACTGGATGATATACCTCTTGCTCACCCTGGCATTGCGGTAACACCTCATTACAACACCCAAAGTGACGACATAGAGAACTGCAAACAGCTTTTGCGCCAGCAAGATGTTCTTCCCCTCGTCGGTAAGGTAGTACAATCCTGTATAGGTGTAGACATGGGCGGCAGGATAAACCAGAGGGCCGGTGCCTCCTCGAATTTTGGTATAGTCGCGTTCGCCGGATACAAATTGAGACACTTGCTCCATGTATGCTTTCCAATCGATTTCGGTGTCTTGGTAGAGAGAGTGTTAGTTGGGACATATGGCTGATTGGCGCAACAAGAGCTTACAGGGTATCAGTCGAATAACCAAGGCGCACAGGACAGCATCCGCCAGGAAGAGCGCGGGCGCAATGACTTGAGAGAGCATATGACGACCATTCAAAATATCTCCCACCAGCCCAAGGGCCTGTTGGTGCAATGGTGGTTTTCGGCCCGTCATGTTCGCGTTGCTACTGAAGCTTCAGGTTGGTCGTCGCGAGAGGACGTGTTGCTGGAGCTCTCGGCTTGGAGCTTGGGTACCTGGTGGCTAGTTACAGTGGACACCTGGCTGTCAACTGGTGCCACTCCCACCAGCCAATTTGATCGCAACTCTTCATTTAGCAAAACAAAACATGATCTTGCAGCTGCTCTGTTTCTCGTTGTCATTATCATTATTCAATGTTCATTGCAACGCCATCACAGCTTTGACTGCCGCTTCTCCTGCTTCACAATCTCATCAACCAGCTCCACCACCTTCTCAGCACACCCATAACTGCCCTGGTATCCCCAACCAGCATGGCCATAATTGTGAACAACCCAGGTCCCATCAATCTTCTCCTTCTCAATCCTGACACCACCCTCTCTTGCTGGCCGTAGCCCAACACCATGCCGGATAATGCTCAGCGCCTCAATCCCCTTCCCGTCCGTCAACTCCGGATGCGCCTCCACAGCGCGCTTCATAATGCGCACAGCAATGTTGGGATCTGGGTTCGGGTCCCAGTTGTGCCTCATATAGGTCCCTCCCAAAATCGTTCCTCCACCCAACGCACGCTGCATCACATACATAATCTCATCATCCGCATCATCACACCCGCTGCTCGTCGGCATGAACCCCTTGGCCTCATTCCTAACAACAACAATCTGTCCTCGTGCCGGGTAGACAGCCTTGTCCATCACACCCCCCAGCTTGCAGGCCAAAACACCAGTGGCATTAATCACAATATCAGCCTTCTTCCCAGTATGGCTGAGGTTGTGTGCCTGGGAGATATGCTTCACAATCCCTCTTTTGAACTGCACCCCATACTTGGCGCATTGGCCGACGAGCCACGGGAGGTAGATCGCAGTGTTGATACAGACAGACATGAACTCACAACCAGAGTGCATGCCCTTGGGGAGTTCATTAGCGGGTATCTCGCGGAAGTTGTCCATAACCTCCTTGTACCAGGGGTCGAATTGGAAGAGGCCGTCGGCCAAGGCAGCTTTCAGGCCGGTGGCAACATCCTTCTCGCGGCGGAGAACACGGGCAGCTTTTCCCCTTCAGTTAGAATCACCACTTGACATATATGCAAGGTAGGCTCAAAAAAACAAAAAAAAGAAAAAGAAAAAACTCACTCTGAACATGCAACCCAGCCTCGGGCACCTCCTTCGCCAACCTCCTCAACACAGGCCAAGTCCGTCTCTCCCATCGGCTGTCCTTGTCGAGTGCCATTCTACAACACTTATCAGCAAATAGTGCCATGATCAAAAGGTTTGAGCAACACTCACGGCAGGACGTTCGCCCCCGCCCAGGGAGAAGTATACTCAATGTCATAATCCCCAGGCATATGCTTCGCGACAACCGTAATCTCATGCCCGCCCTGCTTCGCCAACTCCAATGCGCAGGTAAGGCCGCTCACACCGGCGCTGTTTGGGTCCCATTATCAGTTCCGGCACCGGCGATGTGGGGCTCTTGTTCACGGAGACTCACCCGAGGACGACAATGATTGGCATTTTGGCTGTGGAATAATAAATCGAGGTGTTCAAGACGGGCTATTGAAAAGGGCAAGTATAGATAACAATATACAACAAAAAACCCCCTCAGAAGCAGAGGTTTTATGCAGCTAAAGAGAACTTTGGTACGAGGCAGTTGTCCACAAATCGGTCCAGAATCCAGCCTAGGCGCCTGCCTTCCCGGGCTTTAGCGCTATCAGCCCCGGGTCCACTTTTCAAATCTCCGCAGAGCGCCGTTTATTCCCGCTATCCCGTCCCGTGTCATGGGCTTTTTCCATGGCTCAGGCTCCGCTCGGCCGTTGGCTGACGTCTAAAGCTGCTGCATACCAAAATCCGCCGCGCCGGCGAGCCCATTCAGGAAGCCTGACCGCCGTGATTACGCTGCAAATGAGGCACAAGAACAAAATTCCTTCTCAGACAACTTTCCATGCATGGGGTTTCTTACCCAACATGCGCACTTGACGCGTTGAGCCGCCGAGTGTGTGTTTGTATTTCGGCTACCGGGTTAAACCCTTATGGTGTACGCCCTTTAGATAGGTAGGTAGTTCTTCGGGTGACATAAGAGACCATGCTACAAGTAAGCTTTCACCTCGTGGTACGAAAGCAATTTGAACTAACATTGCTTAGGTGCATATCATCAGATTACCTTACAAAGCAGTCTGTCTCTGTTGTCACGCTCAGCAAAGCCGAATATCCTCCTCTTCAACACTCCAATCCAACAAGTCCCTTCCGCTGTTCTCAATTCCGACCGAGACTACTAATCCACCACCTGTGCTGGGACGTGATACGTTAACAGGGATACACGCATCACCAACAAACCGATACGTCCTAGCTGTCATCGCTCTGCGCAATATGCACGGCGCCTTCCCACCGAGAAGCACGCCGCAAATATCACCAGTCTGAGTAGGCAAGGGGACCAAGGCGAAAAGCCCCCTTTTCGTGACAGCAATACGTCGATTATGGACGTTCCACTGAGCGTAGGTGTGGAATCCTTGGATACCATTCCTAGCACTGTCCGGAGGAGGCCGCGGGACAGAATCCCGCCTTGTAGGCTCTTCCTGGCACAAGTACTCCATGTAGGCAGTCCTCCATTCCACCCATTCGGGCCATTCAGCGCCCCATGATCGGCCCACAGACAGCACGTGGGCAAATGATAACGCTGCGAAACTGCTATGAGTGGGTGATGGGTTGGTGAATGCCACAGGGAGAAGGTCGAGCATCTGGTTCCAGAGCATTTTGATGTCGCTCATGGAGACATCTCGCGAAAGCACATCAGACGTGAAGATGATGTCGTCAAACATGAGCCCCTTGGCTTCCAAGGCGTTGTCGTGGGAAACGCTAGGTCTCAGCTCGGTGGGTATGAGAGCTGGGCCTGACGTGTGAGTGATGATGTTGTCGAATAGGTTGAGATCCCATCGAGGTACCCATGAGGGAAACTTTTCGTTCATACTGTTCTCGGTATGTTGTACACAATGCAACAGGCTGATATCCCCCATCGAGTTGACGTAATCTCTCGCCATGTCCAAATAGACGTCTCTGGCTGTCTTGTGTTCAGAATAGTCCGGTTGAATATGGAGACTTAGCCCAGCCGAGGTTGCCAGTGACATGAAGGCATACACCCGATCCCGCGCGTCCCGCACATAGAGAGCCCGAGCATCATGGAGCACGATGAGAAAGTCAAACTGGGATGACTGTTTCGCGTAGAGCGGCATGGTCTCCCTCTTGTGCCTCAGCCGGTACATCTCGAGATGGAGCCGGTTCATTCCCCGGCCACCGTCCCGGTATTTAACCCGGACCTGTGGAAGCCTCCGGACCATCCAGGTATAAACGCGCACGAACGACTGCCAACTGATCTCGGTCTTCCCCCACAGCATTAACCCATTTCGCGCCAAACCTGCCTCCTGGATCACCCAACCGCGTGTGAACCATGGCATATGCGTCATGTTGATGAAAGCCTCCCATCGCGTGTCTGCTAGGAACTGCTCCCGCTCCTCCGGACTGGGGGTTGGAAATGTGTCCCACGACTCCCCGGCTGCTCTGACCCCCTCAAGAACCATGGCCTCGATTTCATGCACCAAGGACAGGACCACCTCACCCTCCTGGTTGCTGTCTTCACCAAGGTGCAGCAGTACCCGTCTTGCCTGCCCGTAAATTTCACTCATCAACAGTACTTGGCTCGCCCGCTCCGTCAGGTCGTCTTGGTTGATGCAGATGGAATCCGCCCAGAGGACGCGGGACTGTTCGGGTAAACGCATCCGATGCAACGCGCGCCAGAGGTTGGCGGTGATGTGGCCGGCTCGGCCGTTGATGCGGATGGGGTGGTCCCGATGCGTGTTTCCCCATACATACGAGATGGCTTCGTATGGGATGGGCTTGTTGAGGGTTGTTATCTCAAGGGAGCAGCACAGGGTGTCGTCAACTCCACCGGGCTCTAGAATCAGGACGCGAAATGCGTTACTCTCGGGCAGGGGTGCATATTCATACAACATTCCGGCAGAGCTGGTTCCTGCCACGTTTGAGGCTGATTCTTCTGTTGAAGACATTTGGAGGGCTCCTGAGTTGTGATTCAAGTCAGCTTCTCAAAGTCAAGTATCCGTACCGATCTACGAATCGTGAATTTGGCTGGACATCAGGAAGGGGGAAGGACATGATAACGAAGGGAAAAGAGACGTGTCAAAAACTGCGCAGCCTTAGATTCCTTTATAGTTTCATGTTGGGTAACAAACTGAGCCACAGAGGTACCTTAGTCTGCCAGGTGCTGTGCCTTGGGGGTGTGGCAGGCCATTGCAGGCTACCGACGAGGGCGGTGCAGGGGCGACAGCCGCTGTACCATGAGTTATGGTTCGTCTGATTTTCCATCGATACCTATTGCCGATAAATTCGAGGACATCAAGAGTCCGGTCGACTTGTTCATAACCACCAAGCCCGCAACCAATCGAAAAGATAGAAAAGATGGTATTTCAATGCCGATATATGCAACCAATATCCAATCTGAACGCCACCAAGGAGCAGGCCAGAAATTGGATCGTCATCATAGTGAAAAGAAACAAATGAAACCAAGCATTATTCGTGTTTCCCGCTAAACAAGGTAGTCCTTCCGAAGCCGCCAGTACAAGGATTTATCATGCACCACTCTGCTCAGCTTAAACAGGCATTGCTGGTGGCATCATGTCGGTACGAGCAGCAGCCTGACCCCATGCTTCCCAATCAAATCCATCATTTTTCTTGGATGCGGTTCTTTCTTGCTTCTGCCCCTTCGCACGAGCCTTAGCACGAGCCTTCGGGATTCCAAAACCAAAAGACCAGAGGTCTCGCTCGCCGTCAACAGAGGGACTCCCCTCACGGCTTGGGGTTGACCTGCGATCCATCGAGGAGTCTCTCTCAAGGTTGGAAACAGAGTGCTCATCCGGTGATGAGTCTCGGTTTCGGCTCGAACTAGGCGGGCGATGGGTCGCTGCATCACTATATGTGCTTGAGGCAGGCTGGTGTTGTTCTGCAGAAGAGATTGGTAGCTTTCTGTGTTGAGTCCTGGGACTAGGCGCCTCCTCAGTCTTTTCGTCATCGGTAGGTGACTTCGCTCCGCTGACTGACGATCTGTCCAAACTAGCACTACGGGAAGACTGGGACTGCCGAGCTTCATGAGCTGCTTCTTCATCGTCACTGCTGTCAGCGTCGGGGCTTTCGCTGACATGGATGCTTCCATATTTTTCAATATCCAGATCCTGCAACTCCTTGAAGAATTCGTCTGGGAGCATTCCGCGATTCTTTATAGCCGTGTCATAATCATGTTTCGCTTGAACAATAATTTCCTCAAGCACCCGGACCAACTTTCTTGATAAAATTCGCTCTTTGGGGTCGTTCACCAACAGTTTTACTTCAATAAAATCCAGCACCTTGCCAGTGATGGTGTCTGACAGCCTAAGTGAGAGACGCAAAAACTGGTGCCAGTCTTGGACTGACTGCAAAAGCGCAAAGCCATCGTGAAAGCCACATTTATGAAGTGAGACACCTTCGTCGGTCTGGGCCGTTGGCACAGCGCGAATGGCATGGGAATGAAGTCTCTGATATTTATCATAGCCGTCTGGCCCGAAAACAATTCACGTCGCAAAACTGGACAAAACGCATCCCGGGGACCAAATGGTCATCCCGTGCAATGATTTCATGGTAAACTGTGTTATCCGCCGCCCGGGTGTGCATTCTGGGGAACCTGGACGAGTAATTTTAATATAAGTCGGTGCGAGGATATATATGCAAAATGTACAAATATCATACCGGATCACAAGGCCCTGTGAGTCATCTCCACGTTGAGCCGATGCAAAGACCTTTTTACTTCCAACTTAGATTGGTTAAAGTCTTCAAGCTTGAATTTATCCTTAACCCAGAAAATACTGTTAGGGTCGGTATAGCCATGCCATCTGGATTATCCGGCAAGAATCAGCGAGTGACCATACAATTGACTTCAGCAACGTACCCTTTTGACAGCACGACTTTTCATTTGGAAATTTGTATTCCATTTTCTCCAGGTCAGATAAAGTCTCCGCCACACCGAATATCCTAGTCCAGGAGTTAACGATTTCGAGATCTGTACTTGGTGCTGCTATCGAGGTAAGGAGATCATAAAGACTTTGTTCGACACCCTCAGAAAGGATGTGGCATTCCCCGTAATCTCCCTCACCGGAGCCTTTGTACAGGAGGCTTCCATGGCATTTAATCGCTCCTTTGAGCATTCCGATGCCCTCAAAGTGGCTGATTTCATCCCTGAACACTTGATAGTTGCTTTAATATGAAAACAAGGCGGGACGATAGCACTGGAAAAGTCTTATTTAGTAGAGCTCACGCTACTGGGGCAAACGCATATGGACTTATCTCACATAGAACGGGATAACTTAACTGACCAAACTCGTTATCTTCTGTCTCTGACCCCTTGAACTTCTCACTGAGCTCTCCCGAGACGAGATCACTCTGGATCCAAACATTGTTCACCGCTGTGTGAACAGGTCCAGGAAGTCTTACGACTTCCTTCCTGCAGAATGGGAGGATGTAAAAACCCGTTTCCAGCACTTTTGCTTTTCGGCAGATATCCTCAACCCTAACTGGCACGAATGCCCAGCGCTCGTCGTCGAACCGATCTATAAGCTATTGTATCTGCGATTCGGGCCGCAGATGACGGCACCGGATGGCGTCGCGAATCCCACTGGGGATGTCTCGATCAAGCGTGTCGTCTTGAGAGTATGATATGAAGATGTGTATGAGATTCCCGCAATTCATGTGGATGAGAAAGGCAAAAACAACCAGCGCTCCCTCCAAATCTTCATCTCGTACAGGCACAAACGAGTCGAAGCCGTAGGCGCTGGTAAAAAGCAGAGCCGCGTTCGATGCGTTATTGCCATTTTCGACTACTTCCATCCAATCTACGATATCTCGCTGCGCATAGAAATCCTGGTCGTCATAGTTGGTGCGCTTGATCCTTCGAAGCATCAAATGGAACTCTTCTTTGGGTCTGAATGGCATGATTGCGGTGAATGGACTTGAATAGTGGAAGACAATAAAACGAGGAAGGAGGGGAGAATAACTATTAGGGGCCTCCAGTAGATGCCTGAGATGGAGTGTAGAGATGGAAAGAGGAGTGCTGTTGGTGACCCGACTCCAGTCGCTCCTGCCCGGTCTTCTTTCTGCACCTCGGTCATTCTGAGGAGAGCCATGCAGCAGGTGTGCCTACAGACCACGAACACAAGCAGGCTTCTACGAAGACATCATGTGATAAAATCTTTCGATAGTTAACATGCTGCGGTTCTCACGGGCGGCTAATCCCTATCAATAGGAAACAGCATCAGCCGCGGTTTTGGGTTCATGAACATTCGAGTATCCATATTGAGACGCTTTTCAAGATTTCCCGGCACTTGAAGTATAGGTACCTAAATATCTAAGTATCTGAGTGGCTTTCAAAAATGTGTGGTAGATTTAGCTACATCTCTTAACCCTATTTAGCACCATCATCATTAGATGTCACGAACAAAATTCCTCATTGGCAAATTTTCAGAGGTCGTCACCCTCTCCTGGATTCAAGCTTGAGGTTCGTTCTGATTCCAATTTCAACCGCGGCCTGAAACAGTTCATCCTTATGATGTACCAAAATCAGTGGAAAAAGAATAAAAGAAACAAACAAGGTTAATCTTACAACAAACTACAATGAATGCTGTAATCTTAGGCAGTGGCCATGTGAGCGCCTCCACTAACATGCAAGGTCTGTCCAGTGATCCATCCTGCTTCATCGCTTGCCAGCAATGCAACCACACCAGCAATATCTTCCGGCATCCCAACCCTTCCTAGTGGACTCCAAGATGATATACGAGCGTCGATTTCCGCCACACTCAGTTCATCCCCGTCCTTCATGTACTCCTTTGCATTCTTGTCATACATATCACTCTTGACACCGCCAGCTGCGATGCAATTCACTGTGATGTTCTTCTTTCCAAAATCCCATGCCAGGCACTTGGTCATTCCCGTAACCGCCGCTTTGGACGCCGCATAGATTGTGTGATGTGGTACGCCCTGGCCATATTTCTCAGCGTAAGACTCAACAACAGAAGAAACTCCAGGGCGTGGGAACATACCATTACGGCAGAAATACTGCTTGTCAGTATCAGCCTCCCCCTTTCCTCCATATACTTCTCCGCTTGTTGAGCGACGAAGAACTGGCCCTTGACATTGACATCGAAGACATGGTCGATCTCCTCCGATTGCACTGCAGCAAGATTGCCGAAATGCTCAACGCCAGCGTTGCTGACAACTATGTCAACCCTTCCCAGCACTTTGACAGTCTTTTCAAACAGTTGGGCTACTTCCTCGGGTTTGGAGACATCGGCCTGCACGGCGTAGGTTGTCACATCGTAGTCCTTATTAATCTGTTTCCCCAGGATCTTGGCTTCTGCGGCGGAGTTGTTGTAGTTTATTACTACAGCACATCCATGTTGAGCGAGTGTGGTTGCAATGGTTGCCCCAATGCCGCGAGAGGCGCC
Source organism: Podospora bellae-mahoneyi (assembly GCF_035222275.1). Lineage (NCBI taxonomy): Eukaryota > Fungi > Ascomycota > Sordariomycetes > Sordariales > Podosporaceae > Podospora > Podospora bellae-mahoneyi. The sequence goes on along the minus strand of NC_085885.1, from coordinate 3,221,241 downwards.
GGTTACTGGCAGGATGGAGTCAGATCTCGGATAGTTCACTGTCAACTGCGGAGGAGTACCTTACCGATTGCAACTTTGCCCTCAAGATTTCCTGTGAACTCATCCATGGTGATGGCTTCGAAAACGGCGAATTAAAATTGCGAGTATGGGATGATCAAACATATAGATCAAAAGGCCATGATGGCATGCCATCGTCAGAGTGGATCCGTGTCTCGTCTGAACTCACCACGGGAATTCGTGACAGTTGGGTCCATGATATTGGCTAGATTGGTCGATGAAGAAAAGCCTATCACGTCACATCTTTCTGATTTATATGAAGTCAATACCGCAAAGCGGCGAACTTGGGCTTTTGTGACGCATACCCACGGTCTGATCAGAATGTCGTTACCCCTGAATACCCCCGAGTACCCCTGAACCCTAGAGTATATGGATGCCAGGGTTAGGGTATGACGTCTTTGCTCTTGGCACCCGGGCGGTCAGCGGGGTACCCGCGGCAGAATGCCAGGGAATATCATCAACGGATCCGATGGACACCCGATAGCTCTCTTCTCCTCACGTCCGGCACACCCGCAACGTCGTTACCGTTCCAGCCGTTCCCCGGGCTCGAGCCGAATCCTTCATGTCGCCTCACACAACTTTGCGGCTGGCTGCCCGGCCTCTCAGTCAATTGGCGACGAGGAAAGCGCTAGCCCAGCTGCCACCGTCGCAATGTTTCCGGTATAACACCTCATGCGCTGGATTCGGCATTGGGCTCTACGCCCGTCTCCCACGGCACTTCTCAACCTCCCGCCCTCCCCCAAAACGACCGCAACCCGAGACAGATCCTGTCATTGAGCTCGGATCTCCAAGCGAGCCCATTCTCCTCAACGCGCCCCAGCCCGAAACCCAGCACAGCACAGAAAACACACCTTCAGACCCCTCATCACCACCGCCAACAGAAGATGCCGACCGCTCAAAATCAGAACCAACTTCCGAATCACCTTCCTCCTCCCCGGAATCTTCCTCCCCCGAATCTTCCTCCCCCGACCCTTCCCCCTCCGAATCCCCAAACCCCTCCCCCTCAAAACCCAACCCCCCCGAACCCGAACTCCCCTCCGTAACCGACTCCCACCGCCACTCCCTCTCAGTCAAATTCTCCGCCTTCATGGACCAGTTCCAATCCCGCATCCTCGTCGCAACCCAAACCCTTAACGACCTAACAGGCTACTCCGCCATCGAAGCCATAAAGTCCCGCAACGCCCAGCTGGAATCAGACCTCTCCACCGCCCAAGCCCGCCTCCGCGCCGCCCGCCAAAACTACAAGTCCCTCACCACCCACCGCGCCTCGACCCAGAGGGAGGTTACCGCCCTCCTCGCGAGAAAAGACACCTGGAACCCGACCGATCTGGAACGATTCACTTCGCTTTATCGAATGGACCACACCCTCGAAGCGCAAGTCTCTGCCGCGAGCGCGGAGCTGACAGAGGCAGAGACGAACGAGAGCAGGATATCTGCTGAGCTGAACGCGGGGATTTTGAGGCGGTATCATGAGGAGCAGATTTGGAGTGATAGGATAAGGAGGCAGTCGACTTGGGGGACGTGGGGTTTGATGGGCGTGAACTTTGTCTTGTTTTTGGTTCTGCAGTTTGTGGCGGAGCCGTGGAGGAGGAAGAGGATGATTAAGGGGATTGCGGAGACGGAAAAGGAGAATATGGAGGAGGTGAGGAGGGAGCTGAAGGAGGTCAGGGCGGCGATGGAGGTGGTGAAGGAGCATCATCAGAGACAACAACTGGCTGCGCCTGTGGTGGTGGAGGAGCCAGTTTTGGTTGAGGAGGAGGAACAAGAAGATGGTGCTGCCGTCCCCTTGGTAACAGAAGAAGAGGAAGCCACCCGCCCATCGGAGCATGACTTTAGGCGGAGCGGCCTTTTTGGAGGCGGCCAGAGGCCTTGGAAAGAGGTGCTTCAGGAGTACTGGGAAGATCCCCAGTTGCTCAGGGATGACGCGATGGATTTGTATAGCGACAGGAGGATAGCGCTGAGGATGAAGGATGTGTCGGTTATCGCGCTCGAGGGCGCGGCGGCGGGTGCTGCGGTTGCGCTGGCTGTTGCGCTGGCGGTGATGCGGTTCAGCAGCCCATAAGCTACAAAAATGTTTATAATGTAAAATACCAAAACCCCCTACCTATTCATGTAAATAAAACCATAGATGGAGTGCCGTATATTAGACCTGGGTTGGGTTGGGAGTTAACATCCAATTTGACCAACCACCAGAAAAGGGGGGATATGGATAAAAAGGAAGATATTTCCCTTCCTGGCAAACACTGCCGTGACATATAGAGGCACCCCCATAGGTGAAAAAAGGTAGTTTCATCTCTCCCGTTCATTTGCTTGACTTCTAAAGAAAACGGCCTTGATACAAGAAGAAAAAGACAGTTGCAAGAAAATGCCCCCCCACCCATCATCCCTGGTGTCTTTTCCACCCTAGCCTTGACCTTGTCCAGACCCAAACGTCGCACAGCACGCCCTCCACCTACTCACATATGGTTCTTCCATCATTGTCAACCCATTACACCATCCTCCAATTCTTCTCTTGACACCTCACTTGTCAGCCTGCCTACCGCCGCCTTGTCGTTCTTAGATCCCTCTCTCGAAGCAGCAAATCTGGTCTGTCATAATGCCCACTGCCTTCCCCTTCCCGTCAAACGATTGTCCCTCCTCATAAACAACGCAGCTGGACACAAAGTGCCCTGGGTATATGCTAATTCCCCTCGGCCCCCTTTCATTACCAAAACAGCAGCGTTAAACAACTAGCCACGTTGCAGGCACAAAGTATTCTCGTGTCTGTGTTGGTGGTTGCCATGTCGGCAACAAACTTCGACAGATAGACCGCGGTCGGCTTCACGATAGTCCAGTTGGTAACCTCCCTCATAAAGTATCCGGCCCTCCATCGCTCTACTCAAAGTCGGCTGTGTATGAGAAGCCGCGGAACTCCTCCTGCATGGCTTGCGAAAGTACTACAAATGTATGTTAGCGTTGTGTTGAATGAATTTGGGAAAAACCAAGACATACCAGACTGCACAGGCGTCAAGACTGGCGTAACACTTGTAAACTCGCTATCAAAATTGCTCGTATCTGTTGCACTCTTAATTTGAGGCAGGAAAGGCGGCGCCACCCGCTTGTGGTAAATGTCGTCCCAGTTGATGTTGCGGAAGAACGGCTGCGACATCACCTCTTGAGCGTCTGTCGGTCCGCTGCCCAACCGTTGATCGGGCTCACGTGTGAGCAGCTTCTGCAGGATCGAGACACTGTCGCGGGGCATGTGGATCGGGTAGAGGGGCTCGTCAGCGAGAATGGCGTCGTAGATTTCGTCCTCGTCCTCACCACGGAAGGGGGACTGTTGCAAAAGCATCTGGTAAATCAGAACACCAAATGCCCACCAGTCGACGGCCCGTCCGTATTTCTTGTCCAAAAGAATCTGTCACAAGTTGTCAGCAACATCCCCCCAGCTTCCATTTCGCACAACATACCTCAGGGGCCATGAATTCAGGAGTACCGCAGAAGGTACTGGTGGTCGAGCCGTACCACATATCCTCCTTGCAGAGACCGTAATCGGCAATCTTGATATGCCCATCCAGGGTGAGGAGAATGTTGTCGAGCTTGAGATCGCGGTAAATGACACCGTTCTCGTGGAAGTACTTGAGCGCCAAGCACACCTCCGCAGCATAGAATCTGTATCATAGTCAGTATTAGACATTGCGTCTTTTGCGACCAAACGATGAACTTACTGTGCCCGCTTAGTACCAAACTGCCCACGCTGGATGTGCAGCATCAAGTCGCCACCGCTGATGTACTCCATCACAAAGTACACTCTCGTCTCGGTCTGGAAGCAAGCGTGAAGGTTGGTTAGGAAGGGATGGCGCTCCCGGTTGGCGATCAAGAAGACGCGCTTCTCCGACCGGATGCTCTCCACTTCGTCATTCTCTATAATGAACTCCTTCTTGAGCACCTTGATGGCATACAGCTTGCGAGATCGCTTTGTCTCGGCCAACATGACCTTGCCGAAGTTACCCTTACCAAGCACGGCGAGGAAGTTGAAGTGGTCCAAACCAATGCGCATGCCAGTGCCCGGGTCGGTGGCCGAGGGCAGCGGCTTCTTGGTCGGAACCGGCACGCCCGACGCCGATGGCACAATCATGGCAGGCTCAGTTTGCGCCGGCAACGGCTGCTGCTTGGGCGGCTGTTGATGCAAGACGGGCTGAGCCTGCTGCTGGTACATCGGTTGCTGGTGATGCGGGGCTACCTGCTGGGGAGGCGACTGTGGTTGAACGGGGCGGGGCTGCGCTGGTTGTTGCACGGGGTAAGCCCCGATGTTGGCGTAGTCGGCGGGGTTGTACTTGCGCTGCTGAGGCTGCTGGCCATAAGGCTGTTGCTGATGCTGAGCTGGCGATCCACCATACATATCATCTTGCTGGCCAGGACGTCCATATCCACCAGGTGAACCATAATGTCCTGGCCCAAAATCAGGTATCGGGGCTTGCTGTGTGGGAGTTTGGGGCTTGGGGGACATGGCAGCGGCAGCTGCGGCGGAGGCAGCGCTTGAGCTTATGGACGTCCGATCTGATCCAGAAACACGTTGGGGGGACCCCTGGCTGTACATATGCTTTGCAGCTTCAGTAGCGTCGGCTGAAGCGGTTGAAGGGGTGTAGGAAACGGGCGGATAAGTCGAACTGGACCCAACGCTACTCGTGGTACCTTTGCTGCCCGTCCTCAGCGTCTTCTCGCTCAATGATGCGGAGCCGCTCTTGGCCTTCTCCTTCTTGGTCCTCTGCTGCTCTGCCGCCATCTTGATACTATGCAAGATCTGATTTGCCTGTAACATGGACATGCCACAGAAATCGGGAACAAGATGCACACACTGAGTGTGAGCAGTCAACGGGCATTCTATGCAGCGAGTCAGCATGGTCAACAATCTAAAACTCATTTGACTTCAGGGGTTTGAGCTAGCTGAAGCCCTTACCTGTACATCTTCTAGAGTTCTTCTTCGAACCAATTGGAAGCATGTAGCCACAGTGGCAGCACCAGTTGGCGGTCAAATTTGAGAAAGGAACAAAACGATGGGGGATCTTATGGTTGAGCTTCTGCTCGTCGGGGTCGCTATCAGCATTGCTCTTGCTGATGCACTTGATGACCACCTGTGAGTAACACTTGGTATGGCAAGTGTACTTGCAATCCTCGCATTGCATGCCCGTCGAGTACTTGAGGAATTCACCGCAGAGGGCACAGCGCATGATGTTGTAGAACTGTTTCTCGACAAACTTGTGGCCCTGCATTTCGTGAACCTCCTCCTTGCGCTGACGCACGGCACCCTTGCGTCCAAGACCAGCGTCGGCGGGTCTACCGCGACCGCTGGTATCCTTGACGAAGTTGAGATTGAGGAAGATTTGGCCTGCCGGTTCCAGTGCAAACCAGCCCTCAACCGATTGTGGAATGACAGGGGCAACATCAGGTCTCGGGGCTAAGAACTGCGGGTCGTCTTCAGAACCGTGGAACCGTCCTGGAGATGTCGGGGGTGGTTGGAATTGGGGAGCCTGTGCGCCCATAGGGAACTGTGCAGGAGGAGGGCCACCGCGGACATCATGGGACCCAAGTCGGTCGGCAGACACCCATCCCTGGGCAGTAGTTTCGGCTTCGATCTTCTTCCGGCGCATCTCTTCCACAATGTCGGAGATTCTGACCCAAAGAAGACCAATGGGCACAGCGTGCTCACCGGGCTTATCGTATACCGTCAACTCCACTTCGTTGGCCTTGTCCACGAAGATGCTGTGGTATTCCGACTCCCATCTGTCGTTGCGGGAGGCCTTGGTCCTCGCCACGATGGCATCTTCCACCTTGAGTGTGATAAACGTCTCGGGAGAGCGGGAGAAGCGGGTCAGAGGCGCATGGTCAACTTCCTTAACAGCGACGATGCGAACCGAGAGCTGACCGGATAAAGGCTTGCGTAAATTAGGCATGTTGATACTATCATCTGTGAGATTACATCGTTAGTAGACAAACTTCAACATGGAAGGATATCTGGTGGAACTGAGCACGCATACCATCCTGGGAATCTGCATCCATATCGATATTCAGCTCCTCAAACTTCTTGAGTGCTTGCTTCAAGAGTATGATCTTTTGTCCACTCTCGACGCGCTTAGCGGCAGCATCCGCTCTGCTCTTCTTGTCGCCCTCCATCTGATAAAGCTGAACCATCTTTTCAATACCCTTGAGATACTGCTCCTCCACGTTGAGCTTGAACTGAAGTTGCGACAGCATGTGCTGAATACGTGGTCCGAGATGGGGAGTGTCATACTTGATAAGATCTGTAACACCGCAGATGTTAGTATTCCTGGAAGGTACATATCTAACTTGGCTCGTGTGGTCACAACGTACCAAGCTTTGAGAAGTTGGGGCGGGACTTGGGGATCGATGAATTTGGCGCTCCAGCGGGGAAGGGGCCTCGAGGAGGCATCAGATCACCAGGACCGTAGGGTGCCTGGCCACCATAGTTTGAAGGATATCCGGACCCATCCTTGGGAGGAGGTGCAGGTCGTCCGCTGTCGTCGTGTTGATACTCGCTGCTTCTGGTGGAGGCCAATGTTGATCCGCCCAGTGACATGTTATCCATGGACTGGTTCACACGGCGCATTTCCAGTTCCTTCAGCCTGCTCTCGAAGAAAGCAAGGTTCCGGCGGCCCTCGCGGACCTGGCTGTCGAGTTTCTGTCGTACGGTATCATTGAGGGTCTGCTGCCGCATAACCAGTGCCGCATTAATGAGGGCCTTTTCCCGCTCAATCTTCTTCGTGATGTCTACAATCTTGTCGTCGTCGGTCATGGCGGCGGTGTTGGTGCGCGGCCGGGCGCGCGGTGAAAACGGGGACTATTAAGGGATACTGTGATAACAGAGGTTGTTAGGAAGACTTTTTCTCTTTAGGATGTTGGCTAGTGTCGTAGGGCAAGAGCCACTGGCGTACCAGCCCGCCGATCAGGACGCGGAGGTTGCTGTTTGCGAGCGACTCGAGATGGGATGTCGTCAGTGCTGGGTTATGGCGGGGTTGATGTGTTTCGCATTTGGAAACAGCTCTCTGGGGAAACACACTTTGCCACGGTACCTTGCGGCGACTCCTTCCTTCCACTGCAGCACCTGGGATGCGAGAGTCGGTGGGCAGTGTTTGGCAGCGAAGCGTGGAAATGTTGGCTATCCACCCAACTTGGGTTGCTGTGGGAGGTGGTGGTGTGGAGGCGCACTGGGGACTAAAGCTGGGTATGCTCTTCTCTATTGCTGGGCGCTGTTGCTGAAGGGGAAGATGCCGGGAATGAATGAGGATTGGCAAAGCAACGGGAATAATAGGACTCACAAAGATAGGCCTGCGCTAATTCGGGCTTTTGCGCTTCTACCAAAAGTTTTGGTTGATATGTGCCGTGGTCATCCAAAGAAAGAGCTTCGCCTCCACGGGCTGGAACAAGGCTGTCATGAACCTCGCCTGCTTGTGGCCACTTTTTCAGCTTTTGCTCAAGGTTTGTCTATCGGCCACTGTTGACGACGAGGTTCACCTGGTCGTTGAACCCTGGCCCATGCACCGAGTCCCAAAGCCAAGCGATAGCTTGACCAAGTGGCGCGCTGCGGGGTAGCTCACTTTCACACCGTGGTTGAGGTGGCACAGCCGTGTTGTTGATCAGATAAACAGCCCGTACTCCGTACTGCACTCCTGAACTACGGGGGGCGAGAGAGATATCGGGTGGAAGTTGGGACGGCGTAGACGAGAAGTACAGACGGGATCAAATCTTCATTCCATCAAGATATGTCTTGCTGATAGCCAGTGCTTTCTCAGCCCCGTCACACAGTCACAGTCAGGCAGGGAAGTGGAGCATCGAGTGAGGGGCAGTGTCCCGATTTCTCCATGAGGTGCCTTGCTTTCCGTCTGTGAGCATGGCAATGCGCAACGTCGGTCAACTCTCGACATGCAATCCAAAAATCTCACATCGAATCGCGTTGCATCCCGGAAACCACTTGGGATCATGCCGGCTGTGCTTCAGAGCCCTAAGGTATTAATTGGGTTGGTCTTGGCAGGACCGATAACGGCTTGTCAGATTTGAAGCCATATTGCATATATCTCATCTTTCACAGTGGGGATGAGGTTGGCGTTTTCGCTACGGCTGATATGCTTCTGTTCATTTCCGACTCTCTGGCTCGTCGCTAGGACTGCTCGTAGGACTTTGTTGTGCTCATCCGTCCGTGCCGGGCGTTTGGGTACCTTCGTACTCTGGACCCGGTCTACCGAGAAGGTGTCCGAGTCTGATCTTGCAACCTCAATAGAGGCCGAGCGGTCTATGGCAGCCTTGGAAGGAACATGTTTGTCTGCATTGTTAAGTATGGTTACAGCCGAGATGTGGCCCATCATGTCGGCCCGTTTGCTTTTCCTCCTCTCCCATCGGTCTCGGTGTAGATGAAGAGACATGCAAAGGATATCTCACGACCTTAACAACTGCCAATACTGCATTGTACATCTCACAAGGTGCAGATATGGAAAGTTTGCAAATTCAATCCCCATCCATAGGGCTGCAAGTCTGTTTTCTGGACTTCCCCAGAATCCACTTCACCTTCAAAACGCCAAGACATACCGCAAGACAAGCAGATCCTGGTTCATTCACGATATGTATTGTGTAAATGGTATTCATATGCTTTATAGCTCTCAACGAGGCAAAAACAAGCCCTCCATTTTCAGGCCCAAGGAAATCGCCCATGCAAAAAGATAACTCCGGTTCAAATGTATGCTTCAAACAGAGTGACAAAAGAAAACAACCTAAGCGGTATACTCCTTTTGCAACATCTTCGCAATGGTGTTGAGCCTGCAGCATTCTGTTAGCAATAGTCGGGTTAGCTAGACAAGAGACAAGAACGTACTGAATGTTGCTCGTGCCCTCATAGATGGCGCCAATCTTGCTGTCACGGAAGAACTTCTCAGCCAGACCCTCACGGACGAAGCCCATACCACCCATCCACTCCACCGCCAACCCGCTCACACGGCCAGCGACCTGGGAGGCGTAAAGCTTGGCCATGGCAGCGTCCATGACGAAATCCTCGCCGGCCTCCTTCTTGCGAGCAGCATTGTACACTAACGCGCGCGCCGCCGCAATCTCGGTGTAAGACTGCGCAATCTGGTGCTGCATACCCTGGAACTCGCCAACTAACTTTCCAAACTGCTTGCGGTCGTTCCACACATACTTGACAGCATTCTCCCACGCACCGAGAGCAAGACCGGTCATCTGAGCACCAATACCGATACGGCCCTCGTTCAGGATCTGGATGGCGTACTTGTAACCCTGGCCCTCCTGACCGAGGAGGTTCTCCTTGGGGACCTCCACATCGTCAAAGTTGAGAACGCAGGTGCTGCTGGCCTTGATGCCGAGCTTCTTCTCCTTCTTGGCGATGCTGAAGCCCTTCATGCCCTTGTCAACGATGAAGGCGGAGATACCCTTGTATCCCTGCTCAGGCTTGAGGTTGGCGAAAACAATAAAGAATTCGGCCTCCATGCTGTTTGTGATCCACATCTTGCTGCCGTTGATCTTGTACCCATTTTCGGTAGGGGTAGCCTTGGTGGCCAGGGCGAAAGCGTCAGAACCGCTAACCGGCTCGGACAAGCAGAAGGAGCCAACGGTGTTGGTGGCCAGCTTGGGGAGGTACTTCTTCTTGAGGGTTTCGCTACCCCACCTGATCACAGCAGTGTTGACGAGGGTGTTGTGGACGTCCACCATGACGGATACCGATGGGTCGACACGGGCCAATTCCTCAATACCAACAATCGCAGCGGTGAAGTTCATGCCGGCACCACCGTACTCCTCGGGAATCTCAACACCCATGATACCCTGCTCAAAGAGCTGCTCGACGATGGTGGGGTCCATCTCCTCGGCCTCGTCCATGTCGCGAACCTTGGGCAGGATGACGTCGTTGGCGAACTTTTGGACCGCCTCGGCCATGGCGACCTCGGTCTCGGAGAAGTGGGTGATGGGTGTTGGGGCGACATCGGCAAGGCTGGGATCGCGGCGAGGAGCAGTGGTAGAAAGAGGACGGGCAGCGCTGGGAGGGGCTGTCAACTACAGTTCCTACCCATAAACACCAGCAGCTTGAACTCACATCTGAACAGCAGGAAGAGCAGCCGTTCTCCCGCTGGCTATCCTGGGAGCAGAAACAGCCAGACTTCTACGCACAGCAGGGCGCAATGCTCTCGCGAAGGGCCTCATCTCGGTGATGTTAAACGTAGGGAGGGTACAGACGACGGTTGGAACGCTACAAAGGGCGGGGTAGACGTTGAACGGTATGGGATGGTGCACCGGGAAATCGAAAACGGAATCACAAGAAAAACAAAAAGTCCAGGGACAAAAGGAGGGTGGGCAGCTTAAACGGTCTTTATACCACACCGGAGGAACTGCTCTAGTTTCGATCTATGTTCGGAGGGGCGGTTTCTCTTCAACGGAAACGGACCCGCCAAGTAGCACTTAACGATGCATTCCCCCCCAGAGGACACAGCGAGGAATACAGCACCGAATGGCACACCACAGGCAATCCGCTTCCAACGGCGGAATGGGACGATCAGGAAACAAGTCCAAAAGCCGAGGTAACATCTGCACTAACCAGTCAAGCGGCTCCCTGCGGACAAACCCCCAGCAGCGTCATCGCACATCGGGGAGAGAGACGCACGATGGAGAACGCCATGTGATCTGACCTGGGGAGGGGTCCACTTGAACCGACAATTGCCGGGGCAGCTTTTGGAGGTTGAGAAAGCACGTGCCGCATCCCGTGATTGTCATGAGTAGCCCGCGCCAAGCCAGGAAAACAATTGTGGGTCCCATACTTTCCATCGCCCGGCCTGCCAATTCGCGACGAGGACGAGGACGACGACGGCGATATCTTCAGTCTCGCCCGCCATTCACACACCCAGCTCCCTCACCATGGCATCCTTTCTCAAAAACCTGGTCTTCAGACCATCACTCCTCCCTGTCGCCTCCCCCATCAGAACCTTCTCAACCACCCCCTCCCAATCTGCAACCCTCAACCAAGTCCTTCGAGTACGTCTACCCCCCCGCCCCCCCCTCTCTTCCCCTCCCCTTCCCGATATCTAACCTTCCTCCCCAGGGATGCCGAAAACCCCAAAAAGCCCGCCACCCCGTCTCCCCCGCTCTCTCAGCAATCCACGCAGCCCAGCTCAAAGGCGTCTGCGTAAAAGTCGGCATCACCAAGCCCAAAAAGCCCAACTCTGGCGAGCGCAAGACCGCTCGTGTGAGACTCTCCACCGGCAAGGTCATCACCGCCTACATCCCCGGCGAAGGCCACAACATCCAGCAGCACTCCGTGGTTTTGGTCCGCGGCGGCAGAGCCCAGGATTGTCCCGGTGTGCGGTACAGACTGGTGCGCGGAGCGCTCGATCTAGGCGGTGTGGGCAGCAGGGTGAGCAGCAGGAGTAAGTTTGGGACGAAGAAGCCTAAGAAGGCGACGGTTTAAGGTTGAAGAGGATGGGGGCGTATGAGGGGGAATGATACCCATGGAGTGGGCAAATAAGGGAGCTGGACTTAGGCAGAGAGAAGGCGGACATCAAGAGAAAGGTCGGCTAGGTCAGGTCATGCCAAAATTGGAGGGACATCATTGTATTATACAGATCATCTAAAAACACCAATTGGGCGTAGCAGCTCAGCAATGACAGAAGAGTCAACGTCAAAACACTCCCATGGGATTCACATTCGTCTAAGCCATGGCAGGATCACAATGGGAAAAGGTAACAATATATACAGCGAGAAACTCCCAAAAACCCTCACCTTCCATACTGACGAAATCCGCCTTCCCTTCCACCCTCCTTATTTCCAACATGACTGAAACATCGCTTGCTTGCCTAGCATATCCCTCGGTTGTTCTTCCGTTGTGGTGTGATTTCGAGGCCGTCCCTTAGTTCCCGCAAAAAGAATCGACCCAGTACGTTTGTCAACCATGAGTTGATGATGGTTGTATGTTTCGGTAAGACAAAGACAGATAAAAAAAACGAAACACAGTCATGAACTTGATAGAATTTGGTACAACTCTATATCAATATCCCTGTTTCTCCAAACAGCTCAGCAATTCTGTACTGGTCATCACTAAACAATTTAGTCAGTTTGGTCTTGCCAGCCCTCGGGCTTCTCTAGACCGTTGACCTCAAAGTATCTTGATGTGCCTAGAAGAAGTCAGTTAGCTGGATGTTTCCAGAAGAGGGAGGCCTTATCGATGCTTACAAGAATACCCCTTCCAGTCAAAGTTGTTCTTGGGGTCGCAGTGGCACTTGAGGTCCGTGCGGAGCTTCTCACCCGTTGGGCAGTGGGTGAAGGGCACGTGGTAGTAGGCAATGTCGTTGAAGAAGTGAATCTGGTCCTTAGGAAGCATGAGGGCCGCAGCAATCGAGTGCACAGGGGCATCACCCCAGCGCTCATAGAAGAAACCGCCATCCCTGTCGAGGGACTCAAAGTAGTCAATGTAGGCCTTGGAGCGGAGCCAGCTCAAGCTACCAATCTCAAAGTTGGACCACTAGAAGACTGTTAGCAGCACATCACCTCAAATTGAGCGCAGAGAAACCACTTACGAAGTGGCACTTGTTGTACGTCTTGCCACCGTCATCACTCAGAAAACCCATAGAGTTGTCCTCAGCAATGTGCTCGGGGTGGTTCTTCATAAACTTGGTGACACTGTCCCACAGGGTGGGGATGGTCTCAATGTACTCGTACAAGCTGAGCACGAAACTGTACTTCTTTCCATTCTCGTGCATGAAGCGGAAGGGATCGTAGTGAATGTCGCAGAACAGCTCGACCGAGGGCTCGACACGCCAGTAGTATTCGTAGTTCATCATCAGAGGCTGGCGGAAGAAGAAGCCAGACTCGAAGCGGCACATGTGGCGGTAGCTGACGCTGTCGCCGTAAATGATCTTGCGCTCTTTCATATCCTCGCGAACCTTCTTGGCTTTCTCCTGGTCGATGAAATCAGGGAAACCCCAGTGTTCCTCGCCAATGAGACCATAGTGCGTCTTGCCCGAGCAAAGGGATGTTGTGACCTTCTTGAAAGTGTCGTCGAAGGGCTGGTCATTCAGGAACACCCAGTCGTAGTTGTATCTCCGGTTGAAACGGTCCTCAACTTGACGAATGGACTTGGCGATCTCCCAGACGTCAGAGTTGCGTGCCAGGGTAACGAAGGTTGCGTTAACGCGGGGTCCTCCCTTGATGCCGGACAGATCGTGAAATCCGGGGTCATTTGGGGTCATGGCCAGCGGGTACTCGGCGGGATCGATGTTAGCGCCAACCTTGGGGATCGCGGGCTTGTTCTTGGTGTTGTGGGTATCACCAGCAGCATCATGGCTGTTGGGCTGGTTGTTTAAAACGGCATCCTTGTGGGCGTGGTCATCGGTGCCCTTGTTGCCATGGGGGATTGGAATATTTTGGGAAATCGCATTGCTAGAATCCGATATAAAGTAGAAAACTGCCAATACCTAAAGCGCATGCGTTAACAGGAAGTCTTCACAGCAAAGCTGGGGCATCACCTTGAGGGCTGACGTACGAAAAAGGCAATTAGGATGTAGCGCACATAGCGAGCGCTGCCGGCCGCCATAGTGAAGGACGCCAGTCAAATCGTTGGGCGTTTTGATGGCTGTGGCAGACGAGGAAGAAAAGAAGATGCGTGCGTGGTAGAGGTCTCCAGACAGCGCTTGGGTTTTGGAAACGCCCAAGGGCAATTCGTGATCGTGGCGAGGAGTTGTTCCAGGCCAAAGCTTAACGTTATTGGTGGGGACGCCGTGTCCAAACGAAACCAGGGAGCTTATTGATGGAGCATATCGTTGGTGACTAGGTTCAGGAACAGCCTGTCATAGCCTGCGCTTCTCAAGGGTTTAAGAGAGTCAAGAATTCACGACGTGGAGGTGTAGGAATGGAGAGAAAATAATAGAGCGGACGTTCTGTCCCTTGGGGCCAAGCGCCAAAAAAGTCCAGGGAATTAAGGGATGGTCTCAGTGCTCCTCAGGTACACCTCTAACTGTCACACAACCAATCCATATAGACCCCAAGATATGATGGAACCTTTTGTCACAGAGGTCGCCAAATCTCGTAAAACCCTTGCATCTCCAGCCCTTCGGACGCCGAAGACCCTGTCTCGCTTGTAGACAGCGACAATGCAATGCAAGCAGAATGCCACAGATGCTTGGGGCCATAGAAAACACGCAGGTGACTCTATATTGCCTGCAGTTTGGGCCCTTTGAATTCCTCTTGCTACCCGACAGTACCTAGCTGGAGGGAGATCCGATCCGCAGGTCCCGCGCCGCCAGGAACCGGGCTGCTCTCCGCGTGGGGCTTGATGTGGGACACTGCCGATGCTTGAATCTTCTGAGTGACGGCGCCGCAACTAAAAGACGGTTTGTGCAGCAAGGAGCTGGGCAAAACTGATTCTTACCCAACGGCTCGTAGGCATTCTTTAGAGAGGCATGCTTGCCCTGTTGGTTCATGTTGTTGGTCGTCCAACTGATACCTAGAGACAGGGAGGTTGCTTAAAGGTGGGCTGTTGTGCAGAACTTCCATACAAGCAGTGATGCTTCGCCAAAGTAACATGTGATAGATGGTAGTTGAAAGCAAGCATTACGATACTCGGTCCAGGGCAATATGGACATTGGGAGCAGGCTTAAAATATCCAGGAGCAGTTGGTCCCGCTGTAAATGCAACGGGCAGAACCACACCTCTGAAGATTTGGCTGAAGTTGTCAGACGCGGGGTGTTGCAGGAGGGTTGTGTGCTCCGTGCACGACTCACCCACTTCCCCACCACCACAGCAATAAATCCGAGATAATCCGGGGTCAATGGCAACGCCTATTGGTCAACCGGATCATTTACATATCCCACTTAGCGCTCCATTCTTTGGGGTGAGCCACGGTGATGACCCACTGGCTCTCGCAACCTCCAACTCCAAGGTTACCTCATCCACCTGGATACCTATTCACTTCGTCCCTTTCCTTTGCCTCGCCACCTGTTTGTTGTCCCGCGGCGCTTTGCCGCGATCTTGTTTCTGTTTTCGGGCTCGAGTTTGTTGTGTTCTTTTCAGCAATATACAGCTCCATCCACAAGCCTGCCGCCTTCACGGTTCGCTTGTTCCGGCCATCCCACCTTCGCAATCTGGTCGCATCGATCACATCATCATGATATTTGACCGACTCGACCACAAGGCTATCTCTATTTTCCACGCTGTAAGTACTATACATTTCCTTCCTCTAACTAGCCATGTGCATGTGGATCGCCTTTGCCCGCGACCAACGGGTCTGGCTGCGCCATTTGGAGCCTTCGGCGTCGACTATGCCTTGACGCAACCGCCAGAGCTGCCCCCTTGATTCTGCCCAACTTCGGCCATGGGCTTTCACAGTATCATTATCGCATCAGTGGCTAATATCCCTCGTTTAGTAATTCTCTCGACCTCTGCGTCTCTGCACCTTTCACCAAAGTCGCAATCATGTCGTTCTTTGGATTCAATAACGGCCATAACACGGCGGCCACTGGCTTTTCACAGGCCCACAATCCCTTCCAAGGCCTTTCTGGCCGAGACGACGATGGCGATGCTTTGGAGTTTGAAGACACCTATGACGGGCTTGGAGATCAGCTCGAAGAAACCAAGGACGCTTACAACGATGATACTTTCGGGGATACTAGCGACATAGCTGCCGCGCCTGTTGGCAAGGATTTTGATTTCTTCTCGCAAACTGCCAAGGTTCAGAATGCCATCGAGGAGGAACATTATCTTTTCAACCGTCAGCAGCCGCCGGCCCGGTCCGCCCAGCCTGCCCAGCCTGTCCAGCAGATGTCTTACGGTCAGCCGTCTCTTCAAAGCGCAGCCTCGTACGGCTATACATCTCAGGGCCACTATCGCACCGGCTACGAGAAGTATTCAAATGACAAGTACAACAACAACGAGCCGGTTCCCGAATTGCAGGTTGATGCCTCTCTCTGGGGTGTGGCGCCGAAGAAGCCGGCACAGCCTGCCCCTCAGGTCTCCCAGCAGGCTGCCCAGTCGAGTTCCGCGCCCAGTCGCAAGATTCTAAGCCTGGAGGAAGTCGAGGCTCAAATGAGGGCTCAGGCCCAGGCCAAGGCTGCCCAAGCTACACCATCTCCGGCTCCTCATGCTCAAGGCCCTTCGCAAATCCCTTATGACCCGGCCATTCAATTTGCTCAACCGGCTCAGCAACAATTTGTTCCCCCGGTTGATCATGCCAGACAAGCTCTCCCGATTCACGTACTGCAAAGACCTCAGTCCACTCAAGCGCCTTCGCCCCAGCCCCCGGTCCAACCTGCTGCTCATCAACGGCAACCGTCATCGACTTCTGTTCAGCCAACTCAAATCTTGCAGAATCCGAATCGTCTCTCTGGAGATGCCGCTAGAATGGGGATGCAGCAGCATCCCACGCCTCCGGTACCAGGGCCTTCTGCCCCCCCAACTCAACCCGCCCATAGACAGCAGGGTTCTTTCGGGAGACAGCCCAACATCATAACGCATCCATCCCAGGTGTCCCAGCTTACCGAGGAGCAAAGGGCCGCCTACATGGAACAGGAGGCTAAGCGCGCTAAACGGAACCACAAGATCTACCTGATGTCTCGTGACAACGGTGTCATGACACCCCAGGACAAAAGCTTCGTCACACGCATTCAGCTTCAGCAGCTTGTTGCCGCCACTGGCAACCCGAACGAGCACGGGACTGATGAGTCGCTTGCCGAAGATTTTTACTATCAAGTTCATAGCTCGCTTCAGGGCGGTCAAAGGCAACACCCCAACCAGCCGCTCAACAACTTTGCACAGACCTATCTTTTCCAGACTGGCAACAGGTCGGGTCACATGCGTCGCCACCGAGGCCCTGAGAATCATATGCAGCGTATGGAACAGCAGGTCCAGCGAGCTGTTGAAGCTGCCAAGAACAAGCCCAAGAACAAGCAACTCGTCATCGAGGGAAGTCTGGGCAAAATTTCATTCAGCAACGCCAAGACACCCAAGCCGCTGCTTAACATCAAGCGCACAGAGAGCACCGATGATGCCAACCGTCCTAGCAGTGCGCACAAGGTCGTCAGTGCCGGCGATCGTAAGAGTGATCTGCGCACCATTGAACGCATCTATACCATACTCATGAAGATGGAAGACCACGACCGCGTCCTGCCACCTCCCCCTACAAGCGACACCGATGTTGAAGGTCACCAGCGGGGCATGCGTTGGAGCAACGAAGCCCAAGCCCTGAACCAGGATCTGTGGTCCGCGCTGAGAGTCTACGATGAACCTCAACCGGGACACCCCCATCCTTTTGTTGCGCTTCTGTCATATAACAAGGGTATGAAGGCTATGAACAGGATCTTCCGCCATCTCAGCCAGGAGCAGCGCACCACCATTCTCACCTTGGTTATCGTCAATCTTGACAAGCTTGATGTTGTTGTCAACGCCCAGGTGACGTCCGCCGCGGTCCAGCTGACAGCTGCAATGCGCGAGAATATTCACATTTTCTCCAACGCCGTCATGAATACGCTCTTCAACTTCTTGAACGAGCTCGATCTTGACATCGTTGCCGGTCTGTTGTCTATTCTTTCCAAGCAACGATTGGACATTATTGCAAAGAGTCGCATCGGAGCTTCCATGATCACCATGATCCTGAGCCGCGCCGAAATTATTAAGGTTAATGTTGGAAACACCCATCCATCCTGGCAGGCTTGGTAAGTTGATATTCACCCAATACCACCGCGACCATGGCTAACGAAATACAGGGACATGTGTCACACTGACTTTTTCGATCGTCTCGAACCTACGCTTCCCTATATGTTCCCTGGCTCTGTGAACACCGCCGATGACATTTACGTATGGCAACTGCTCGCGGCGCTTGGCATAGGAGCTAGCCCAGAGCAGCAGCAGAGGCTTGTACTTGCTGTCAAGGACCGCGTCATGGACACGGTCGCTTTGTCAAAGACACTCCCCGCAGACATGGGCGCCCAGCGTCTCCAGAATGTGAACCTCTTCATGCGCAGCATTGGGTTGGATGTCGAGCTTCTACAGTAATTAATGAGCAGTGCCAGGTTTGGCAGGGTCTCGTACCGCTGAGGGCAGAAGGATCTTTGATAGGTGTCAATCCTGGATTTTCTTTTCGTCATAATCGCACAAAAGTTTTGATGCATCATGAAGCGGAGCGCACAAAGCACGGCAGGTTCTATACTGGCAGCGCATTATTTTTCATTGCACAATAGTATTTATGGAAAGCTGCTCTAACTGGCAATGATACCCAACAAAACGGATGGTGGAAAATGGCGGGGAACTTCTGGAGGGAGAGTCAGGAAAGGCTGGTGTGGAAGTTTATGTGATCTTTTGTCTAAAATTAGGAGCATAGCCATACGTGAATTATTGATTTCTTGCGTGCGGTATTTGGGACGTGTCTGTAAACAAGGTCCATAGCACAGTCTGTCTTGTTTCTGTTTCTGTATCATGTTAATCTGGCAATTTCTAGTTGAAGCTGTCGTTTTTGTTGACAAAGGCTGTTATTCTGCTTCAGGCTGCTGGATATATTCCACCATTCATTCTCCAACAGCCCAGTATGTATGCACATGCATCAAGATACAATGAGGAGTTGTGCCAACTCAAGTCCTTAGTCTCTTATGTTCGATTGAAAGACGGGGAGGGTATCGATTATACTTTATACTAGTAAAACCTTCCCTTTACATGAAGTAGCCCCCAAACACAACAAACGCCATTAAACTCCACCTTTAGGACAACCACCAAGACACCTTGCCCAAATGCCAAAAACTACCACTTTTCCGTTATAATCTTGATATACTTCTCCTCATCCCAATCTGTCCTCAAATGCGCAACCTTGTCGACAAGATCGGGCATGGCACAGATCTTATCCCTCTCATCGGCCACCTCCTTCGTCTTGCCCTTTGCATCCTCCTTTGTTCCCTCCTTGTTGACCCCTTCCAAATCCTGTTCTGGAACCAACAAGAGGTTCTCCCTGTAGGCCTGCCAGGCACCGTTCGTGTCGTCGGGCATGTAATCCAAGTGCTGCCACTTTTCCAGCTGGACCTTGTGCGTCCGGTCAGCCATAGTGTCAGTCGCCACGCCGTCCATGGCTGACTTGAGAGACATTTGGATTGCGCGGCCTGGGGCGCGGGCGCCGGGGGCGGCGTCTTGGGGTGCGTTTGGGTTGGGACGGTTGAGGCGTTCTTGCTCGGTGACGGCATCAAGGTGCGGTTGGAAGGGGCGGAGGTTGACGGTGTCGCTGAAGGGGGTTAGGTGGATGTTATCTGAGGGGGAGGGGGCGGTCAGCAAGAGGACAGTGGGAATGGGTAAAGAGTGAGGAAGGTGAACTTACTGCCCTTGAAGACACCAACATAACTGTGAGGTACGTTTTCGTTCGCAATGCGATGCCCGCTCAGCGTCTGCGTCTTGAGCACCATGTTCTTCCTCGCGGCCTCCTCGAAGTTCATCCGTGGCGGTTCCTCCTCACCAGGGGCCATCCTCCGACCTCTGCTTGCTGCTGTCGCGGCGGGACCTACGGAGCTGAATCCACCCGCCAAACCGTGCGTGCCGCCCTTTTTCGCCTCGAGAGACTTGGTGAGGGCGGTGCCCATCTCTACGCCTTTGTTGCGATCGTAGGCCGTGTTGATGTCCATTGGGAGGTCTACCTCGTAGAAACCGGACTCGGGCTTGTGGCGCATTCCGATGATGTGGGGGATGCGAAGGGTGGAGGGGTCGGTGGCGGTCTTGTTGAAGAACTGGAGGAGTACGAGCTTGCGGTTTTCGGGAAGGGGGGGCTTGACGAAGAGGTTGTACTCGGCCATGATGGGGTCGTCATCTTCGTCGAAGGGTGTGACTGACATGGTGAATTGATGTGTTGGTTGTTGAGAAGTGTAGAGTGGGTTGTACTGCAATTTGAAATGATTCAAGAATAGACGGCGTGCGCTGCTTGAAGGGCTGGTTTTGGTGGTAAGAGGCAAGAGTATGAAAGTGAACTTGATGCTTGTGATCTGAAAGGCTCAATGCATCAAACAGCTGCCCCGCGGTGTTGGAAATTTTGGTGGGGCATGCATGGGCCAACACTTGCCGGCAGGCAACTGGTCTTGGCAGCGAGGCAGGCAGCTCAGCCGATCCCAAGGATCATCAGATCAGGGTTACACCAGGCAAAAAATGAGGAGATCGCCGTGCGATCCGTGAATGTTTCACATTTTGAGTGTGTTAGACTGACGTGCTGAGCACCTACAACATCGGACCTTGCTCGACGAGATTGCGAATAGCTTCTTCTGTCTGCTTCCTCTTGTTGGGGCTGGTGGACGGTGGCTAATTTTGTGGCTGCCGCAAGAAGCAGGAGGTGTGATCGTCCCTGCCCTAGAGAACACGAAAGCTTTTTGGCTCGGCGCAGTAACTCGGTTGGGTCAACACCGTGATTATTTCTAATAAATCCTCCCCCGCTCTGCGCAATAAAAAGATCTCTTGGGCCGCGCAGAAATAGCCATCTGCCTCCACAAGGAAGATGGCATCTTTTCCCATTTGCCCAGACAGAGTTCCCGACAATCCCGCGCATTTTGAGGCTGCTGCAGGCGCCCCAATCCCGAAGCATCACTGCTGCATAACTGGATCGACGCAGCCAAGAGGGACCCAAGATTTTTGTCACCGCATTCAAGCCTTGGTTTCAGAATTGCAAACCTGATGATCCCCTGACCAATTCGTCCCATTCCGACTCACCGGTTCTGTACTCTGTGGATTTGCAAGTCCACGCCGGTGATGGGCTTACCGCTTCAGATAGAAACCCGTCAGTGCCGTGGCGCTGCCAAGTGGATGTCGTCGACCTCTATCCCGTACCACTAACGGGGCGATACTAGACTCCGACATGTTTATCCCATCGCCAGGCTCGGGAGACGAAAGCTGGTCTGGCAGTTTCATCGCTTCATGTACGCATTGCGTTATGAGGTCGCTTGATTGATGAGGTTGTTCCACTACCCCAGATGGCTTTCCCCAAGAAACAGCATGCACCCTACCAGCCATTGGTCCAAGCAAAGCTCCTGGATGCTACCCCTGAATGCCACTAACCCCTGCTGTCCATAAGTTACATACTAGTGAATGGGGCGATGGGACCGAGGGGATTTGCTAGGCGATGCTGCGGAACCCTCACCCTGGCCTTTAGGTTACCGGGGGCAATCTTTAAAGACGATAGAAATCCACGCTCCTGGAGAGCCAAGTAGCTAGCCTCACCTTGACTCTCTCACTCTTCTTGCCTGCTGGGTCTGTGACAAGATAGAGCCATGTCCAGCAGCCCTTGTTTGAGTACCACCGTCCTGCGCTGCCTGTGCTGATAGGCATGTCCGTTTCTCAATTCTTTCGACGACAGTTATAACGACTCGATGGGCCCCAGTCCAGAAGATGAAGAGCGTGCACTCATTGCCCTGTACGGGCCCAAGGAAGATTGGCCGCATGATTCCAGAGGGCCTGGGATAGCGGCTTCGGTCTGGGTCGCTTTTAGCTTCGCCGCCATATTTGTCGCCTTGAGATTCTGGACTCGCATCAAGATTGTCCGGAGTATTGGTGCCGCAGATTGGCTGGTCCTTGCATCACTTGTACGTCCCCTCAGCGAGATTATTACTTTAAAGCGGTCCTCTCACAGTCTACTAGCTCGTAGCTGCAGGCATGTCGGCCGTGATGACAGTGGAAGTTGGCTATGGAATGGGGAAACACGTATATGACGTTGAGCCGAAAGAAAACTTTCTCAAGATGCTCAAGGTACGCCACCTTCTCCCGACCTATTACGACAGATGAGAGAGACTGATTCTAGTGCCCAGACATGGTATTTTTCCCTGTTCTTCTACTGCGTCTCCTTGGGACTCAGCAAGATTTCGATATGCGTGATATACGTGACCATCTTCACGTATGACTGGGCGAAGAAATGTTCGTGGGCGATGCTCATCTTCGTCGGTGTGCATAATCTGTGGGCACTCGGCACCACGCTCACCTTTTGCATTCCACTCCAGTCTGCGTGGGATCCCAGAGTCAAAGCCAGCTACTGTCATTCCGAGTCAATTTGGTGGGTCAACACCAGGTATGAACACCCTCACCACTCACCCCTTCCCCCCGACGCGTTGTTTGGAAACTCACAGCTTGTTCTAGTTTGGGCGTCTTTACAGACTTTCTGATCTTTCTCCTCCCAATCCCGATGATCATGCCACTGAAACTTCCTCGACGACAAAAAATCGCCGTCACCGCTATCTTTGCGATTGGCTTTTTGTAGGTTTCAATCTTTGGAAAACACTTGCCACGTCACTGACATGAACGCGCCCCTAGCATCTGCATCATCTCCGTCATCCGCCTCAGCATCATCGTTTGGTTGAAAAGCAACCCGCACGTAGATTACACCTACGTCAACGCCTTGTCGAATCACTGGACGTCACTCGAGATCCACATATCCATCCTTGTCGCCTGCGCCATGACACTCAAACCTCTCATCACGCGCCTCTTTCCCAATTTACTCGAGCCCTCATCAGAGGAGAGCATAGGACTACCGAGCGGTGGGGGGGCAGGCAGCAACGGAGGAGCACAGCTGACGATCGGGTCGAAGCCATTGCGGAATCAGCCGGTGCCGGCACGGCCTGGGGCCGGCGGGGACTGGTTGGAGATTGTCGCAGAGGAGGGGCCGACGGTGAGAAACAACAATAACAAAAACAACAACAACATCAACAAAGAAAATAATGTAATAGAGGACGTTGCCCTCAGGGATATTGATGTCGAGGCGCAGTCATATCAGCACCATCGGCCAAGGCAATCGAACGCCGCCTCCACGAAGGGGGAGAGAGGGTACAAGGAGCTGGGATCCGACACTCATTTGGCACGAGGCAGTATTGTAGAGGAACTGCCCGAATTTTTGAGGCCGGGGAGCAGGCCTTATGCGAAGGGGGATGCGGCGTCGGTTAGTACGCAGGCTTCTTTATTAGGTCTGGAGGTTACGGCGAGGTCGATTGGATAACATATATTTTGTTTAATAATGGGATGAAAGTGCATGTCATGGAGTGAATGATTCTCGGTTTGAGGGGGGGCCGGGGGGGGGGGGATCATGACGTTCTTATGGTATAGTCTTGGATGGGTTTGTGTTGCTGCTGATGTCTGCCCTTATTTTCGTGTTGGGCCTGAATGGGATATGGAATGGCATGGAATGGGAAGGGGAAGTGGGTTGCATTATTATTTCAGTTGGGCTGCCTTTATTGTTATTGATGATAGGCTATGGAAAAAAGGAATTCATGGTTGATGATGGTATTATTAGGTAGAGGACACATGTATATACAGAGATGAGTTGTTTATTGACCTCCGGTTACTACAAAACTGTCTTAACACATGCAACATTGTTGGGCTAGTGGCCTAGGAAAACCACTGGCTGCGAAAGTGAGGCCAAAATGGCCAGAAAATAGGTTTGACAGTTGGTATTACAGTAAGTTGGTTGTTGGTTGTTCAAGTCTAAAAGTAAACAATGGAAAACCCAGCCTTAAGAGCAAACCGTGTGGGTCTGGTGAAACCCGGGCCCTTTGTCAGGTGCCCCACAAACATAGACGACTATCAAGACACCTGATTACCTCGTGAGCAACAGACTTAAGCGAGGGGAGTACAAAGCTTTGCGTGGAATGCCTGAACAGAAGTATGAAAAGTCATGATATTGTCAAGCACTGGAAAAAATCACTCCGGAGAGCAGAAAATCTATCTAATCTGACAACCTGTGGCCCGGCCCACGGAAGCCCTAAGAGCAACCTGTCTGACAATCTACCGGCAGCAATTCATCCCACACCGACGGCCGGATCCCGACTTTGTTCCAGATTTTTTTGTAGGCGTCGGTGACGATCATCAAAACCTTTGCTTCGTTGGTTCGGCCCCATCTCAAAATTAGTATCGCCGGGGTAGGTCCCGAGAGGTTGTGCCGGGAGGAGGCAAGGGCCTGGGTTGTTGTAGAAGTTGTTGGTTAGGAAGGAATCAGGTTTGTAACGGTTAGATGGCTGTCTTACCTGGGGCCGGAGAGACGACCCATCCTCCCTCATGCAAGGTCGAGCACGGCGCAGGAAATATCTGGTGACATAGGATTAGCCTTTTTCTCACTTCAGGTATCGGGGTGGCTTGATGTAATGTACTATATCCAGGCCGGCCCATCTCCTTAGCTTCACCTCCTTCTCCTCCATGGGGAGGGAGATTAGACGAGCGATACCTACCTATGCAGGGTCTATATTTCCCAAGCAGCTGGTTCTTTGGTATTTTGAATGGTGAGTGGTTAATGATGGTGTAAGCGTTGGTTTTCTGATGACGGTATCCAAAAGCAAAAAGATTAGTACACGCAGTGTAAGCTTTTCTCTACCGTACATACGTAGTGCTTATTTAAAGAAGTTAAAGAGTATTCTATATAGAATCCTGACGCGGCATCTAGCCATGCGTCAAACGTACGTGAAACATGTTCTATAATGAAGGGAGCATGGCTCTCCGGACAGATGTGCAGTCTTCTGATCCTGTGTCTTTATATCCGGCCAATGAGCCATATTACTCAAGCTAAGGCATGCCAGTTGCCGTAGTGACCATGACCCAGATAACGTGACACCGTCACCCTGAGTCATGGTTGACCACGAGTGTAAAGAAACCTAGCTATAGTCACGTTTCAATGTCATAATGTCGATTCATTCATGCTTCATTGCTCCTAGATGAGAAAACTATGAGTCTTCACAATGTAATTGATGTCAAAAAATAGGATGCCACCCATTCCACGACCCGCGCTTTTAAGTGTTGAGAGTCGAACCTCCATTCGCTTTTCCCATCCCAAAAAATCCAAAAAGAAAATTTCCCACCATCTCCGCTTTACCAGCCTCTGCCAGCAAGCTTCTCATCCTCCTTGAGCCCAGCGTTGCTAATACCCTTCATGGCAGTCCCGTGCTCAATGCTGGCCTCGATGAGTGCCTTCTTGTCCGTCCAGTTGGCAACAGCCTTGACGATAGCCCTTGCGCGCTTAGTAGCATGCTCAGCATCCAGCGCATCCTTGAAGATACCACTGCCAACAAACACACCATCGCAGCCAAGCTGCATCATGAGTGCAGCATCAGCCGGGGTAGCCACACCACCAGCGGCAAAGTTGACAACCGGCAGTCTGCCCAACTCAGCAGTCTGCTTCAGCAGAATAGGATCAGCACCAATCTCCCTTGCCAACTTGGCGATACCCAACTCCCCCTCGGAAGCAAGAGCAGCCTTCGCCTTGGCGATCTCAGCGTTCACCGTCCGGATGTGCTTCACAGCCTCGACAACATCACCGGTGCCAGCCTCGCCCTTGGTGCGGATGAACGCCGCGCCCTCCTTGATTCTCCTCAGCGCCTCGCCCAAGTTTCTGCACCCGCACACAAAGGGGACCTTGAAGTCGGTCTTTTGAACGTGGTACTGGTCATCAGCAGGGGTGAGGACCTCGCTCTCGTCGACATAGTCGATTCCGAGGGCCTCAAGGATCTGGCACTCAACAATGTGGCCGATGCGGGCCTTGGCCATGACGGGGATGGTGACGGCAGCCTGGATCTCCTTGATCATCTCCGGGTTGGACATACGGGCGACACCGCCGACCTTGCGGATGTCGGAGGGGATGCGCTCGAGGGCCATGACGGCGACGGCGCCGGCCTCCTCGGCGATGCGGGCTTGCTCGACGTTGGTGACGTCCATGATGACGCCGCCCTTGAGCATCTGGGCGAGGCCGGCTTTGACGGTGAAGTCATCGCTGATGGAGGAGATGCCGTTGGTGAGGTTGGTGGCCATTTTGATTTTAGGGTGAGATTTGTTTTGATATTAATAGGAAAAGCGTTTTGAGGGCTTTTTTAGTGGCGAGAAGAGGTGTTTTAAGGTTTGGTAGTGTTGGTTATGTAAGAGTCTTTGATGGATGGTGGAGGTCAAGCCAGTCAGTGTGATAGGTAGATAGATGGTTGAGGAAGTCGATGCTGTTGATGTCGAGAAACAGCTGCCTCGAAGGGGAAAGACTTGATCTTTTAAGGAAGATGATTCGTGAGTCAGTGAGGGGACAGGCGTGGTGGTTGACCCCTCGATCGTCAGGTGTATGCATGCATGGCAGCGTGAAGGGCGGGATCTCTACACAGTGTGAGATCTACTGTAGCGTTGAAAGAACTCTGGGTCTGGGACAGTTCACGCCGTGAGCGATTGACGACCCTTGCCTCCGGATCGGAGAGGACCCGGAGCGTCGGCACACCAGTCACGTAGCTCGAGATTACATAACATCCTAGCTTCCAAAGAGAAGGTGGCCAGCAGCTGTGCTCACGGGGATATCTCGCTTGATCCCTGATGCCGTACACTGCCACGACTGGCATTGTCTATCTTGGCCTTGTGTCCATAGCATACGGCCGAGGTTCAAATTGTTGATGATATCTCTCTAATCTGAAGCCAATTGAGGTCCAATCTGGACATCCCACGCCCTAAAAGGGCTGGAGACTAACACAACACCGGCACTTTTGACATGTGGCTTACTGCCCACGCGCCCTTTCCACGTAACAAAGAAAAAAAAAAGGCAAGAGTCACATTTCAACGAGGGGTCATCGAGGGGCAGATATTACCCCTCCAACTTTTTTGCTCTCGGCCTGGGCAAGCGTGGGGTTCCCACACCGTATCAACTTTATTTCCTCCCCACGGCCCTGTCACCACCCGCGGCGATGTTGAGGCGATAGCGAGGTTACCTCTTGCACCATCCAATGGTGAAAAGTCTCGAAGAGTCTTTTGCCTGCCCCCTGCACCGTGTGTGTAAAGTGTCCGATGTCGTTCCCAATTGGGGTGGCGAGGGATTTTTTCAGTACTTTCTTGTCGGATCCAAGAGACCAAGAGATGGTTAATAAGCCGCCCCTATCCGGCATATCCCGTGCCACCCGGCCAGCAACCATGTCACCACTTTGCTCACCTGCATATACCTTACCTCCTGGTACCTGCTTACGACTTGCGATGAGCGGCCCCATCTGAAATAACAATCATCGTGACTCGTCAAGAACGTTTAAGAATTCAGTATTCCGCCAGGAGATACCTTCGGCAGATATCACACCCCATTTTGGCTGCTCACTTGACAAGGCGACTTATCAACAAAACTATTGTGTACCACCAAGCTTCATACTGTAACAACCAAGAAGCCACCGCTCATACATATATTTCTAACCCGCTTTGACTCATCATTCAACCAACCCACCTACACCACCAACCCTACCCCTATACACACCCACAGACACAATGCCACCATCAACCATCACCGTCGGCGTCCTAGCCCTCCAAGGCGGCGTAGTCGAGCACATCGCCCTCCTCAACCGCGCCTCGGCAAGCTACCCATCCGTAACCTTCCACTTCCTCGAAGTCCGCACACCCGAGCAACTCTCCCTCTGCGACGCCCTCATCATCCCGGGAGGCGAATCCACAACCATGGCCATCGTCGCCCGCCGCCTCGGCCTCTTGGAGCCACTAAGGGAGTTTGTCAAAATCAACAACAAGCCCGTCTGGGGGACTTGCGCCGGACTTGTAATGCTGGCGGAGGAGGCCTCTGCCACGAAGCAAGGCGGGCAGGAACTCATTGGTGGGTTGGACGTGAGAGTGCTGAGGAACAAATTTGGGACGCAGGTGCAGTCGTTTGTGGCGGATTTGAACTTGGATTTCTTGGGGGAGGGGGAAGGGCCGTTTAGGGGGGTTTTTATCAGGGCGCCGGTCGTGGAGGAGGTGATTGATGGGGATGGGAAGGTCAAGGTTTTGGGGACGGTGAAGAAGCCTGGGGAGGAGGAGGATATTGTTGCTGTGAGACAGGGGAATGTTTTTGGGACGAGTTTTCACCCCGAGTTGACGGGGGATGTGAGGGTGCATGCTTGGTGGTTGGGGAATGTGGTTGAGGCTTTGGGGCAGGGAGGGGAGGGTAAGGGGTTGGTGGTGGGGAAGGGGAAGGGCGATGCTGGGAAGGTTTATTGAAAGGGCGTTTGCATTTAGTTATAGAATTGGAGTTTAAACATGACTTCTGACATACGTGTCAAACGAGCTATAATTCAGGCATGATTACGTAGATCAATGCATATAGAGGCTGGGTCCTCCTAACATGGGCAATCTATCCCATGAATATTGGCGCGTGGATCTCGGCGCCTGAGTTGAGGTGGAATTGGGCGGCTAGGATTTTTAAGGCAGACATAGCCTCTCTATCTACGTAGATATCTCTCATATTCACCTTTGTTCTCCGCCATGTGCATAACCGCACTCGACAGACCGCATAGTTCCCACCAAGATTTTTGTCACATGTTGAGTATCTAGGCAGGTACCACCCACAAGTTTGAGCACGTACATTGAAATCAGAATCAACCATTTCCCGTCACATGTCTGGTAGGCGAGAAGCAAACAGCAGTGACGAGGGGTGGGTGTTGACGGGCAGGTGCCAGGTGGTTAGGTGACAGGTGGTTGGTTCCCTTCGCCAGTAGACTGTCGGGTCTGCTTGCTTCCGTTTTTAGTTCTTCATCTTCTCCTGAAGATCTTCTCGTGCTGTCGCTCTCTCCAAATGTCAAGGTGCTATCTCGGATTGCTCAAAGTTCAACCTGCCTGTCTTACCACTGGCTCCCATCGTTTCTTATCCCGCTCATACTCTTTAGTAACAATAGCAATCATGTCAATCGCTCCCACTTCGAAAGAGTACAAAACATTTTTGGACGTTGTCAATGCCCGTGAGAAGTGCGTGTTTGCTTCCGAGAAATATGACATAGCCAACATCTTAATCGGTTGCCAGTTTCCCCATCCTGCAGTGGGTATTCCAGGTGTATATCGATTCCATCGATAGGTCTTACCATCTTGTCATTCCGCCGGCTGATCAAACTGTTAGGCTTGTCATCCCCTCGGTTGTTTCTGCCTTTTGTGGTCTCCAAGGTCGGAAACTCGACGAGCCCAGCAGGCCAAGGACCTTAGCGCTTGTCGATGGCACCGACGCCGCGTCGAGGACAGCCATTGTCCAGAAGACTCTGCACAAATTCTGCGACGAGAAGATGCTTGCGAATCTGTCACGCTGGCGCAACGAGTTGAAGCCCATCTATGGATCCAGTGGCGAGCTTCCCTTCAAGGTCGATCGTGCTACCGCACCCCTTCTCGGTGTCGTCTCGTATGGGATTCACCGGACAGCCTTCACTCGCAGTGACGACAGTCATATCAAGCTGTGGGTGCAGAAACGCTCACAGTCCACTACATTCTATCCCGACCACCTCGACAATACTGTAGCTAGCTCGACTATACCCGATGGCCAACTGCCTCTATAAGTGGCGATCCCTGAAGCGGGAGAGGAAGCGACCCTTCCTGAAGATCTTGTGCGCTCCAGAACCAAGTCATGCGGAACTGTGACGTATATGCATCTGCACAATGCCTTGCTATCGGCGAGGTCGGTCTTGTTCAGCCACAGGTTGAGTACTTGTCTGAGCTCGAACTGCCGGGCGGGGCTGAACCTAAGCCATGCGACCACAAGGTGGAGTGGTTCAAGCTTTTGGATGCGGAAGAACTCATAGAGAGCATCTTACAAGGCAATCATACGTTGCTCTCGGAGCTCAGATCATATGTTAATCATCTGGACATCCAGGTCACGTCAAACAGGGCTACGCTATGGTTGCTCTAAACTTTATCATCCAGCATGGGCTTCTGGATGGTCAAAATGAGCCGGACTTTGTGGAGAATACCACAAGACTTCATCGCACGCTCGAGTTGCCTGTCAAGCAATTAAACCCTTCCCTAGACTAGCCTGAGATGAGATACATTGTGTTGACGACGGCTTGTGCCATGTATCACTCCTCCAAGTAAACTATGAACTAGGTAATTACCTGGCTTGAAGCCTCAGCTTCCAGGCTCTGGGGATCAGCCCTGGCAGACGCTTCATAAGTAATTGGTGTGCTGCTGATCTCTTCTCAGTTAAAACTCATGGTAATGGTGATGGTAGGAAATTGCTAACGTGACTGGCAGAAGGCTGCCTCGTAGCGGCCAACAGTCCTGGAAGAAAGCTACCAGGCTACCCTTCATCAAACGTAATCTGCTCCTTTTGAGGAAGACACGACCTACTGAGGCACCAAATAAGACAACCGCCTTCAGAGTAAACTCAGCTGCGATAAATTCTCCCGCTTTGATAATTCTTCCCAGAACAACCCACAACGCAATCGGTCGGGTAGGTTTTGCTCTCCCCGTCTCATCACACACAATGACTCCCACTTCGTCTCCCAGGGCGACACCTCTCATACCAGAGGAAGACATCCTCTCAAAGGTCCTCCTGCGCCATTCAAATGGCGCATCAACATTCATCGTTCCGTGGTGGCGACTCGAGAAGAGAAAAGATGGGATGCTAGTCCGACAGTACGCGGATGCAAAAAGCGAGGTCCTGAGTTACCAGCAAGCACTGGCCCAAACGGTTGCATGCGCAGAGTGGTATGATGCTGAGATATTGTACACGAGCTAGTGTCAGTTTGGTGACATACCTTTCTGTTTAAACCACGGTAAGAATAGCCCTTCACATATCGCAGTAAAGCTCTGACGTGACTAATTGAACGCGCAGCTGCCGACTTTAAGGTGGCGCGGATGTGCTTGCTCGAGTATCTGGACTCAATCCAGTTCTACATGAACAGGCTCTTCATTGAAATCGACAAGGCGGTTGCTAAGAAGCAAGAGGAGTTCGATGACGGCCAGAGGAAGAAACTTCTGCACCTCGTCAGGGTTGCATTGTGAGGTGACGATGACCGTTGCAGACCTTGACATTTTACTAACCATAGCTACAACATACTGGTAATGTCATTATGGACATTGTCCTTTCATCTGCTCACAACTCACTTTCACTTCTACGTCACGCCAGTCATCTACGCATTCTTGTACTTTGTGGCTCACGACCTCCTGGGCGCGAGCTGGAAAACTCTTTGGGCCACAATTTTCACCATAGCTTCGAAGGATTCACCGCTCCAGCGGGAACTCACGCACTTGTAAAAGGTCTAAACAATGCTCGTGAGGACTGGAATGTGAAGAAGAATTCCATGACCAAAACACATGCGAAGTTGATGGTAATGGTCCAGCAAGGTATGTACTGTGGGGAACTTTACGGAGGGATGCATTCTTTTGGGTTGCAGACCAGCGGCTGGAAATATCTGCCTCCGAGGCTGAGCCGGCTTTTGTTTAGAGATGAAGAGACAGCGAGGTTTATGGACTCGGTTGATTTTGACTGGGGGGCTCTCTACAATTGAGATTCAGCCGGCTGGTGGGAACCGCACTCAACATATTGCAATGATTTTAAAAGGTCATAACTGGCATATCGGAGAATGAACTAGGGGAATTGCGATAAAGAGGCAAGCTTGGGATGATACAGACGGGTCTCCTATCTAGATAAGTACCTAACGAAATGCATTATCCTTTCAGGACTTTAAAGTCCCTTGATGACCAGCCCTGATGGGCGCAATGATCCACTGGCATATATGAGGTGTTGGCTTTCTCACGCGTGCCCAATCAACCTGTTCTATTCTTTTCTCTTCATCAGTTCTTAGTAAGTTTATATTACAATGTTTTTTTTCCAAAATCAACCTAGTCTGTTCCTGTATGAGCTAGAAAGATCAAACTGGCGTCTATCGTGCTTGAGAATACTGCATGGTCCTCACTGCTTAAAAAATCAACCCTTAGTCGCGTTGATCATTTCCTGCACCAGCCAATAGCTGATAGGAGGCTCCTTCCCCTCCCTCAACTCCCTATCCCAATTCTCCAACGACTTTTCAAACACCTCTGATATCTCGGGGGTGAAGCCGAAACCACCAGAACCCTCGTCATCTTGCTCGCCATCATCTCCGTCACCGTCTTCGTCGGTCGATACTACACCGGGCTCTTCAGAACGACCACATCTCTGCTGCCCTTCATACCCCTTATTCCCCGGCACCTCACGCTCGTATATTTCCTTGCGCGCCGTTGTTGCCCCTTGAACGTGCGCCACCGCTCCGTGTTCTCCTCGTCATTGTAACTCAACTCCACGAGACCGTTCCAATGGTTGTATGCCAGGTGAACGTAGAACCGGTGGAGGGCGCGGGCATTGTCGCCCTTGTTGCGCTGACCGAGGAAGGAAAGCGGTTCGATGATACTGCCACAGCCAGAACAATATCGGTACCTGGACATGGGCGATTTCCATCTCCGTTTTGGGACCTGAACAGTCGCCACTTTAACCTGAGCAGAGGTGGAGATCTCCTGAGCAGGGGGAACAAGAGCGTGAGTAGGCCCTGAGCATGGTAAGCAAGGCCCTAAGTATGGTGAGCAAGGTCCTGAGTACGGTAAGTAATAATTAAATCCACTTAAAACTAGTCTAAAAGTAAATTAGAGTAAGGTTATTTTTAAAATGTATATTTTTCTATAATAAATATTGAATATACTACAAAGAAATTTTAATAAAGTTACGAGAATATAATTTTGGTTATACTTTCAAATATTCTTTTTAAAGTAACGTTAAGTATAATAAGTTATAATATGTATCGCGTAGCAGTTTGCAGTTCATGCCATTATGCCGTGCTGCCTGGTTCGATCAAGACGCAAGTACCAACATCAAACCGTCCAAACCAGTGCAGACGAGAACCAGCCGGACCCGGCAGACCAAGTGTTAAACCATTTCAAAGCGTTGGCCGAGACCGTGAAGGAGAACGACCGGAAGGCGGCGGCGGTCATCGGCGTGCAGTCGCGGTTTTCCGCCAACATGTGAATCCGACGGACCGGTTGGCCCCGGCATTTACGGGGGTTCGACCGCGAGTGGTTGGCCGGGATTGCACAGCCGCGGGGTCCGGAAAACCCGGATGTGAGAACCCGTGGGAATGGAGAAGGCGAGGGTGAAGACAAACCCGCAACCAGCGAGGATGCGTTGGCGCGCGTGTTATAAGCCGTCGAAAGGGTCATTTGGCGGGCCCAGCGAGCATCCCGAGTCGACCTAGTAGGGTCGGCGGCCATCAATTATATCAGCAGACGCGAGGCGGGCGGCGATTGGAACGAGAAGCCGTTCCACGCGGAGCAGAAGGGCCAGACGATGAAGCGGTAGACCGAATCGTGGAAGTCGGCAGTGGGGTACATATGGCGGACGTGCCGTTTGAAAGCCACAGGAGCAGCGGAAACAGCGGAAACAGCAGATACTACAGGGTCCACGGCAGACGTAGGAGCAGATGGTGAATCGGAGCAAGATGAAGGAAGCGGCGAGAGGGAGAGCCTGTATGAAGAACTTTCGTTAAAACGGTTCAAACCCTGACATTCAGGCGGAGTGGCCAGACCAAACGAACACCGTAAGCAAAGCGGTTGCCCCTTGGTTGGATCATGTCTAAGTCTAACCATATGGTGTTGTTTCTGCATGTTTGACTTTCACTTGGCTGTTGGCTTCCCAAGCCATGGTCAGCACCACGGTGAAGGCCTTCCTCTTGGGCAACATCCACCTGTTTTTTGATTTCTCGTTTTGCTGGTCGAAACATTGTCTATCACTACCTACTCTCTCCTTTTCGACGCTCATTTCTTGTGTTTTTGAACTCGCTGGCTGAGACTACCCCGTTCCTTTTCTTCCATACCTACGCCTGATCCAAAATTTCCAAAAGACAGCGATCCCCGACCCCTCCGACTAATGCCGGACCTGCCGTGCTGCAGCTCTGGGGAAAACAGGGCAAAGGATATGAAATTGCTGACGCAGACCTTTCCACCGCCACATGATATAGAACCAAAACATGGACTGGGCCCGCGGACCCGACAAACGCTGAGCTCTAAAAGGGAGGGCAAGGCAGCATTTGATTGGCTCAATTCGGCGTATCCAGCGAAAAAGGCTTATACAGGTGCCAATAACACCCTCCTGGTTGCAACCTTGTATCACCCTGGGCTCAAGAGATATATCAGTGCATAATCCCAAGGGGCACACGCCCCAAGGGCGGCCTTCACCCCTATCTCACGGACCAGTCTAATGCCACCAGGTTGGCAAACTTGGTGGAGTGCTGCCTCTAGGTTCAAGACCAAGCCCGAGGACGGAAATGCTCCTATTGGCAAGGGCCCGCAGCGACTCGACGCAGAGGACGGAGCCTGGGCACTGTTCGAGATGGACTTAAAGACCCCCAAACTGCGCGCCGACTACGTGGGAGACGGCACGTTCCTCTCGGGCAAGAAAAACAGCTTCATCCGACTGCTTGTGTACGGGGACAGACCCAACAAGACCCTCGGAATTCAGGAGTTGCGCAATACTTGGAGCACCAAGATACCCTGCTGCCAAAAGCTGTGTGCGACGCTTGGTGGCATCTGGATCAAGCCGCATTCTAAGGGTGTGCAAGGTGTGGGTGGAGGAGATGAGGTGGGGGATAAGTCAGGGGGCGGTAATGGTGGCGGTGCGAGTGGGAGCGGTTCAAGGATAACGGCGGTGGAAGCGGTGGCAAAGGAGGAGGCAGCGATAAAGGCGGCTCCTCTGACTACGGCAGTGACGACTTCGGCGATGCTGACTGGAGCCAGGTTCAGGGAATGAACGATGCCTCAAACAAGACTGCAGACGCAAAGCAGGGTGTCAAGTCATCCCGCCCAAATCCGGAGACACCCGGGCAGAGACCTGTCAACTCTTCTGTATCCACCGCTAGACCCTCAGCGGCACCCGCCACCGTGAGACCTGTCCTCGTCTCCGCTTCCAAGCAGAATGCACAGCCACGCAAGCCCCTTCAGAGACCGACTACTCCTTCCGGTACCACACCCACCAACCCGTTGAGCAAGACCCCCAGGCAGCCCCTAGGTGAAAGACCACCCTCCAGCCTCAACGCCCAAAGGCCACCACCAGCAACAGCTTCAGGCTCTCCATCCAAGACAGTCGGCGGTGCCACAACCGGCAAGACACCGCTGAAGCAAGCATCAAAGACTGAGACCAACACCTCCAGCACCTCCACCCCCAAATTGGGATCGCTGAAGGCGGCAGTTTCGTCGTCAAAGACATCCAATACTGCCCCTTCCACTTCAAAGTAAAGGGTCTGATAGGTACACAAGATAGGTAAGTAGGATTCAGGCAGGACCTGGTAACAGAGAGTGGGTTCTTTTGGTCGTAAGGTATAAAGTGGGATATTATGATTGGTTTTTGTTTTCTGGTAGCTACTGGCTTAGCTTTTTTTGGACCTGGAGTTTTTTTTTTGTTCTGATTTAAGTGATTTGTGGGTTGGGATATAGTTATCTTTATGCCGTGACAATAAGTGGGTCATTACCCCTAGGACGATGATGAATGAGATGGTCGAAAGGACTGATGTGGCTGTGCATCAAAGCGCGTATTTATCATGTATGCGCTCACTTACAAGTGGTGAAACAGCGCTGTGGAGGTAGCAGGCAGACGCTGTAGGTACTGAAGAGTAGGCAAGGTCATGGATGTATTGATAGATGGGTTTTGTAACCGCTGCACTATCCCCCGTATCCCCACAGGTCGGCGCCGGTAGGCCTCGAACCTACTTTAGGTTCAAGATACAGTCTCACAGTTTCACGAGTGTTTAAGGCTCTCAGGAAGACGACGGACCTATATTCAGCCCTCTCAGCCAGGCAATTTCACGGCTACTGAGGCCTCGTGTACAGAAAGGAAATCAGAAAAGACAAAAGCTCTCCAATTGAATCATTACCCCCAAAGACATTACTCTAAATACCCAGGTATCTGAGAAACTCCCCATTATCCAAAAAGACAAAAACATTGACCCCGTCAAATCACCCCATCGCCTTCCACCACATCCAATCTCAACACAGGTTCGTGGGCGCTTTCCCAGTGCGTCTGGTGTAAAGGGAGCTCATGGCGTCAATAACAGGCTGGTGGGTTTTCAGCGCTTTCATCTCTTTGGAGAGATTGCGATCATCCCCGGCCGTGCCCTTGTGCACTCGCTTCATGAGGAGGTCAATTTTGGTCTGGAAGTGCTCCCAAGTCCTCTTATTGTTCGGATCATTCTGTGTTTTCTCAAAGTCCAAAGCTTTGAAGGTCTTCCCTGCGAAGCTTGTGCCGGTGTGGTAATGCCACTCGATCGGTTCCAGCTGGGGGTTGATCGCCTGTCTGTTGCTATCCACCCTGTAAACACCGTCGCGCCTATCATTCGGGAACAACTTTCTCATCTCTTCCTCCATCTTGTTGAGCTGGTATGCCTTGCGCAGCTTGATGATGTTTTCCATGAGAGGCATGAGATTCGGGCCGATGAGGTTTGCCTCGATTTTTTGCGGATGGTTAGCCGGTATATTCTGGACCCGCGTTTGCACTTCCGAGATGAATTTTGCGTAATTGACCTGATACAAGCCGACATAGCCAGAACCCTTCATCTGATCGGTTTTCCGGTCGTAATACTGCAAAATCTTCTCTGATGAGAGTAGTGCGTTGAGGATGCCATCCATAACTGGAGCTTGGGCATATGCTTTGATGACATCTTCTATCTTGCTCTTGTTTGTGTACCAGTTGGTTGGAAGGTCTTTGGGAAGATGGTTCGACAGGGCGGGTTTGCCATCGTTCTTTCCTCCAGAGATGAAAGTCATGAACTGGCAGGGTTCCAAAGTTAGGTAGGGCGAATAAAAGACACTGCAGGACACTGGAATATCCTTACCTCGTCCAAGTTGCATGGCCTGCCCTTTCCTACTGCACAATCTTTGGCAATGCTGTACCGGGTAGGATCAAAACCAGGGGGCCGTGAAAGTTCTTCTAAACGGTACAACATGTAGGCAAAGACACGCTCAGCAGCGTGAGCGTACTTTGACTCTGGCCCCGCCATGGCCTGGCAGACCAGAAAGGCTAGGAGCAGGAGCCATGAGGGAAAAGACAGGCGGGACCGCATGGCGCCTGTAGCAAAGGTGATGAGAAAGAAAAACGAAAGTGAAGTGAGTGGCGATGGTTCAAAGAACCTGGAAAACGAATGACAATGAAGGCAGCCGCACCAAAGGGGCGATGGTGTCAACGGAACAGAGAAGGAAAGGGATGAGCGAGACAGAGCCCTTTCAAGAGTGTCCCGCAGGCACATCCGTCAGAGTGGATCACGGTTCGAAAACTTCATCTATATTTGGTGAGTGTGATGGGTAACGTAGTGTCGCATTGGTCCGCGGCTAGTTCCAACTTCCGGGAATCTTGATTCGGCCGAGGATGCAAAACAGTCCAGCCTCATCTTGATCTAGACATCCGATATTTGACCTCCTCGGTAGCGATTTAGCCAGCAGCAAAAGCACTGGATGTGGAACGAGATGGGGTCATATTTTGTCAGTCTCTGGGAATTAAGGAGTTCCAGACCACGCAAAACTCCGACGGTTATAAATGCCGTCGGGGTTTTGCTATGGACCTGTGAGCCCCTGAAGCAAGACCCCCCAGCGCCCACTACGCCATTGCCCGAAGAGGTCCTGGTAGATCGAATGTTGCAAAGAAGGTGGCAATAGGCATCCTTCCAAAAAGATTAGTAGGATGCTTAGACTTTTCTAGGGCTGACGTACAGTTACATCGTAGACTCGGAGAATTGGCATTGTGATTAAGCCTTGGCATCCATGAGCAAAGCTTGACATGCAGCATCAAGACCAGCCATGGCAAAAGTCCAACAGGTGGTTCAGACCCATGGATATATTGGGCGGTGCCCGTGTCGTGAAGCTACGCCAATTGTACGTCTCTGTCTGTACTTGTTGAAACAGGACTGGGCCAGATACCTATCGTCATTCTTTTTGTCAGTCATTTTTGTCACTCTTTTACTTTTGTTGTTTTTATTTGCTGGGAGCAATCATGTTGTTACCTGTGGCCCTTGCCCTTTTGGGCATCAAGGTGCCGATGGTGGTCGCCCAAGGATTTGAAATACCTCAGTACTTTGAGATTTCTGGGCTCCCCATGGACTCTGAGAGCTTTCCGATCGTCGATGCAGCAGCGCGACCACAGCCAGATCTGTCTGACCCCAAGACAGTTGAAAAGCTCGAACAACAGTGGTTGGAAGCAGCACAACGCATTCCCACTGAGCTCATCAATCGATGCCCTGTGGCATGCAGTAGCGCTGGGAGCGACTCTCTCAAGTGGGACGTGTACCCACACGTTGCGCGCATGGCCAAGTGTGAAAAGACTGTGCTGTTTGAGATGCCTGTGTTCTCTGAGATCAAGACAGACATGACACCAGTTGAGTTGCGTGTCTGGTAAGTTAGCTCCCATCCTCCCTTGTGTTGTGGACGACAGAATACAACTGACCCCTGGTTCTAGCACCGCTGATCTTACCGGGGCGGGCCGAGGGTCGAAGAGATCTCTTGGCAACGACGGTGAATGCGCACCAGTCTTCCAAGTTGAGACTTCAACGTCACTTCGTCTGGCGTTGACGGGGGGGCAAAAGGCGCCGGACAAGGCCGCAGCCGGGGTTGTGTCTTCAATACAGCAAATATCCAACCACCTGGAAAGCATTGTGCCCTCGTGTGGCAAGAACAAGGTCGCCTTCGCCCACTCTGGGACTGTCGTCGTCGGCCTGTATGTGGGCGCTCAGGCCCACCGCCAGGGCCTTGCTGGAGATGCCCTTGACCGCCTGCTTGCTCGGGTGGAAAAGGAGGGGTTCTCGGATAACCTCATTGGGGAGGTATGCGAGTCCGCGTACAGTGCCGACTATGTTGTCGGTGTAGTTGTCCATGCGGGGAATGACGCAGCCTCGAAGGTTCAGCAGGCTATCCGCGCATGGAACGAGGGTTCCTGCCTCGCCGCGGGTTCATCCAGCCAGGCGGTGGGCGAGCCTATCAGACTGTTCGTGCCTGCCCCATCAACCCCTTCCGCCGCTTCTTCTTCCTCGAACCACACAACCGCTTCCTCGTCGAACTTCACCGCACAGAGCCGTATGCACCGCGCGCGTGACAGTGGCTCCATGTTTCGCGGGCTCGCCAGCCGACAGGAGTACTGTTCCAACGTGAAGCAGGTGGTTGCCGGCAACACCTGCGAGACGATTGCCGACAAGCGCTGCACCATTTCCCTGGATCGATTCCTCTCCTACAACCCTGGCATCGACTGCAAGAACCTGTGGGTTGGCCAGAATGTTTGTTGCACAGAGGGGGCCACGCCCCCTCCCGCTCCCCTCATACCCGCCCCTGATCCGTACTGTACCAACTGGAAAACTGTCCAGGCAGGCCAGACATGCGAATACATGGCCGACAAGCGCTGTACCGTTTCCCTCTCCACCTTCAAATCTCGCAACCCTCACCTCGACTGCAACAACCTCAAAGTCGGAACCACGTTCTGCTGCAACGCGGGCCGAGTCCCCCCTGAGAACGAGTGTTCAAACTCCAAGACTGTGGTAGCTGGCAATACCTGTCTCCAAATTGCCGACAAACGTTGCACCATTTCCATCGCCAAGTTCGTCGAGTACAACCCCCAGCTCAACTGCCAGGACGACAACGGTCTGAAGATAGGCGAACCCTTTTGCTGCAATTACGGCAGGGTTCCTCCCCCAGGGCCGCCACCCAACGCCGATGGCACATGCAAGACCGCCGTTGTTGCTGAGGGGGACGGCTGTGATAAGCTGGCAACCAAGTGTGGTATTGCAGGAGATTACATCACCCAGTTCAATCCCCAGTCTGACTTCTGTGCGAACCTCGGTGAAGGGCAGACGTACTGCTGTGGTCGTGGGTCTCTTCCAAATTTGCGCCCCAAGAAGAATGCCGACGGGAGTTGCTTCGACTACACCATCCAACCCCTTGACAGCTGCAACAAGACCGCCATCCGTCACCAGCTTACCCAGGCTGATCTCTTCAAGTTCAACAAGAACACATATGGCTGGAATGGGTGTGACAATCTTAAAGTCAACTTGAAGATCTGTCTGAGTGAAGGGACCCCCCCTATGCCGACTGTAGACGAGACCGCTGTGTGTGGCCCGACAGTTCTCGGCACGAAACGACCGGCCAATAATACTGCCCTCGCGGACCTCAACCCCTGCCCCCTCAACGTCTGTTGCAATCATTGGGGACAGTGTGGCATGACCCATGAGTTCTGCAGCATCACCGAATCTGTCACTGGAAACCCGGGCACTACCACGTGCGTTTCAAACTGCGGCAACGAAATCATCAAGAGCTCCCCTCCAGCCGATCAGATGCGTATCGCATACTTTGAAGCCTGGAACGGCAACCGGCCATGCCTACGAATGAACGTGAACCAGATCGACACATCCAGATATACCCACATCCACTTCGCTTTCGCTGAAGTTTCTCCTTCATTCGAGGTTGTGATTTCTCATGTGCAAGACGAGTGGGACCGGTTTATGACCATGACAGACGTCAAAAAGATCATTTCATTCGGTGGCTGGGATTTTAGCGTCAAGGAGGGCACCTACAGAATCCTGCGTGACGCTGTCAAACCAGCCAACCGTGAGGTCTTTCGCAAGAATGTTGTCGACTTTGTCAACAAGTACAACTTGGACGGCGTTGATTTGGATTGGGAGTATCCTGGAGCTCCAGACAACATGCCTACCGCTGGCGATCCGGTGGAGGGGCTCGACTACTCGACCTGGCTTAAAAGCGTTCGCAGCACCCTTCCATCCAGCAAAACTGTGTCTTTTGCCGCCCCGGCCTCATACTGGTACCTCAAGGCCTTTCCCATCTCGACAATGGCCAGCTACATCGATTATGTCGTGTATATGACCTATGATCTCCATGGTATGTGCTCTCTGTTTTATTTCCATTCCACGCTAACAATATGACAGGCCAGTGGGACGTGGGAAACAAGTACGCCATTGACGGCTGCGAGGCTGGCAACTGCCTGCGATCGCACGTCAACATCACCGAGACAAGGGCTGCGTTGAGCATGATTACCAAGGCGGGCATGCCTTCCAACAAGGTCGTCGTTGGCGTAACCAGCTACGGGAGGTCGTTTCGAATGGCGGAAAAGGACTGCGTCGATCCCCTGTGCACTTTCACGGGCGACAGGGAAAACTCGGAGGCAGCGCCCGGCAAATGCACTGGGACGAGAGGATACATCTCCAACGCTGAAATCGAATCAATCATCGAGACCAACCCTTCAGCAATCTCCTATCATCACGATGGTACCGACTATCTCGTCTACAACGACTACGAATGGGTGGCCTACATGTCGGAGCAGACCAAAGCTCAGCGTGAGAGGTATTACGAGAGCTTGAACATGCGTGGGAGCACAGACTGGGCCGTTGATCTGCAGTCGTTTGACACTGATCAGTGGTATGGGGTGGTTGATCCTTTGGAAGGTCTCGAGCCCGAAGACATCGACCTGCTTTTCCCAAATGACTGTCCCGAGCGGAATTTCAAGACCCTCGAGGAAATCGAGAAGGCCAAAGATGTGGACGCCCACTGCATAGGGGGTTACATGATCGAGGCTTTGGCCAACATGTTGGAAAAAGCTGTGTCCGACTACGACGCCATCATGAAGACCGACTACGACAAGAAGTTTGGGTACTTCGCGAAGGCAGTCAAAGAGAGCTGGGCCGCCAAACTGCGCGAATTTTACTACGACAGCAAGGTCAACAACGACGACTGGTACAATTGTTACAAGGTCGGCGGCAGCACCAAGGTCAGCTGCCCGCCCAAGGCGTCACAGACCA
Source organism: Podospora bellae-mahoneyi (assembly GCF_035222275.1). Classification (NCBI taxonomy): domain Eukaryota; kingdom Fungi; phylum Ascomycota; class Sordariomycetes; order Sordariales; family Podosporaceae; genus Podospora; species Podospora bellae-mahoneyi. The sequence continues at coordinate 3,179,671 of NC_085885.1, read as the reverse complement.
CCTCTGTCCGGATGGAGGTCAAGAACCAGAAGGCGTTCGCCGATCATCTCATGAAGGAATTCAGCATCGATTACGCCGATACCATGGCCGGGACTGTGAATCTGAATCTCATTCCTTCTGGCTGCGTCGGCACGAGTCCAGGGAACAATTATGGCAACATTTGTGGTGCGCTGCCCAACCCTGTCGGCACAGAAGCGATTGGCGTCCGGCTTCTTCGTGAGGACCTTGAGATCCCGAACCCAAAGAAGGAAGTTGGACAGTCGCTAGAGAATTTGCGCAAGCTGCCCAAGTATCTCCGCAGCATCGTCAAGCTGCATCGGCTAGGTGCCCTTCACTACGAAACCGACCTTGCAGACGTCATCGACACCACGGCGCCCAGCGTCTTCATGGTGCAGGAGTCGGTGGATGCCATGAAGAAGGCTTATGAGATCGGGGAGGATGTCGAGGAGGAAGAGAAGAAGAGGAAGCAGAAGGATATCATCATGTGGGTGCTGTCGGCCATTCTCTTCATTTTGCCCGGAGCAGGTCAGGCCCTCGCCGGGTTCACGCGCATTGCCATGATTGGCCGTATTGCCAGCATCACGGCGTACACTGGCGGTGTCGCGATGAGTGCGTATGAGGTCGCCAGCGATCCAGAAAATCCGGTTTTGGGCATCTTCATGCTCCTTGTGGATTTGGTCCCTGGCGTGGGGTCGCTCAAGTCTACATGGAAACAGGGCGGCGCCATGCGGGGCAAAATGACGCAGGCGGATATTGACAAGATGGGGCCTCTTGTCAAGAATGGGTTGCAGCAGATTGATAATATTAGGCAGGTGTGCCGGCGGAGGTGATTTGTTGGATGATAGTTTTGGAAAAGAGTGGATGGTTGGTTTGGTGTGAGCTAGTTGAATGAGTGGTGACACAGTGTCCATCCAACGTGACATCTTTTTCTTTGTATATCGAGTAAATAAAAACACCAAGTACATACCTTGTCGTGACCTCTTGTTGACGACTCGCTTACTCTGCAACGTGGTGCGAGTCTGGAGCTTTGCTCGCTTGACATTGGATTGCAAGTCAACATGCTTTCAGGCGCGTCAAGTTTCGAGGAGCAAGGTTTATGTCATTGATGAAAGTGATGAAAGTGTATGGCATTACACATAGCCGACAATAAACCTCGGTAGACAGCGGGTCCCCGTTTCAAGACGGCCTCGCCAGACTCACACAGAATTACAAAATTTATATCAGACCTCCAATCTTGTCCCGTTCTACAAATCTTCCACCTCATCACCATCACTCTCTAGATCCGGATCCGGTACGTGCATCCCCTCCGGCAACGCAGGCATCTGCTGCACACTCACCGGCGGCGGCGGCGGCGGCTGATGCTGCTGAGGAATAATAGTATAAGGCACATTACTAGGCAACCCCTGCTGCGCAGCCAGCTGCGCCGCCTTCCTCTCCTCCTCCCTCTTCATTTTCGCCAACATATTCCTCACATCACTCTTCTTGACATACTGATACTTCTCCCCAAAGCTAATCCTAATCCCAATCGTCAGCTGCCTCAGCGTCAGCTGCGCCTCCCGGTGCATAATCATCAGCCACCTCGCCCCATCCGGCTCAATCTTTCTGAACTGCGCCGGAACGCTCACACCGGGTTCGCCGGTGAACGGCTCGTGGTTGTGCTCTGCGCACTGGACGACGACGTGCCACTTGTCGTCGTAGGGGTGGGCCTTTTCCTGCACGGCCTTCATGCGCATGGGGCAGCCGGTCTTGGTGGAGCGGGTGTTGCGGATGCCTTTGGAGTGGGAGGCGTAGGACTTGCCGCCTTTGGCGCAGGAGAGGTTGTAGCGGCGGTAGTTGCCTTCTGAGTCGCGGTTGAGGGAGGAGCCGATGACGACTGCGTAGCCTTGGGTGCGGGCGAAGGATTTGACGTCGGTGAGGAGGGTGGTGAAGTCGGGGTAGAGGCGGTCTTGGGGGGGTGGGAGGAGGGACATTTGAAAGTTGGGGCGGGGGGGGTTTTGAGACGGGGGTTGGGGTTGGGGGTGGGGGTGGGGTTGAAGGGATGGGTGGACTTGTTGGAGAGGGTGTTGTTGTTGTTGTTGCATGTGATTCTGCTGGGGGGGTTGGGCCTGAAGGGTGAATTGCTGCTGCATGTATTGCCCTTGGGCGTGGGAGTTGGGTTGGTGAGCCATAATGACATGAGGTGGTGGTGTTGATGGCCTTGTCAATTGATGCAAAGTGGTGAGTGTGAGGAGTTTGAGTTGCGACGTTGAAATTGGCTTTGCACGTGCAATCTGGCTATTTGGACTAACTGTTGCGGATAAATTGCGGCTGCGCCTCGCCTTGGCTGCCTGAAACTGCGGCTGATTGGCAGCTGCCAGCCGCCCTACACGCTTGTCTCAACAACATGCCCCCACAAGGCTGAGCACGAATCTTGCCCACTGTTGGAATTGGAATTTTTCCATTGTCAGGGACAGCACAAATTGGTTGATGAAATCTCGGTCTGGGAAGATTAGTTAGTATACCATTCTATTCTTCACAGCTGACTTGCCTAGAAACTATGTTTTCTGCCAGCGCTCGACACGCTACAGCCGCCCAGGATTTTACCATGGTCTCTCATCGTTTGGCTTTGGTACAGCGCAGAAATTCCAGTGTTTCTGTTGAGACCAACTTCGCGACCACAAATATTCAGCTTGCTTCGGTATTGCATCATAGTATCAACTTGAAACAAGATCATCGCTCAGTCAACATGAGTTACGCTACCATCGTAAAACCCGGGAGACCTTTTAATGTCCCCGTAGCCCTGACTATCGTCGGCATGCCCTACTTGGTGATGTGCGAGATACTTGCCAACTTACACTGCAAAGACATTCCTGCCCTTAGTCGGATATGTGAGACCGCCCGCAACGATACCACTGCATACTTGTACAATGGAGCAGCAAGAATGTCGCCTATGCTCAAATTGCATGGAATCACTCAGATCAAATTCTGCCGCCTGAACCTGCTCTCGTTGGGAGCGTTTCCGCTAGGTGATAGCCTTCCCCTCCTTAAGGGGAACATTGGGAAAATCACATTGATTTCAAGGAAGTAGGTAATCACAAGGTGGCTTTTCAAGGAACTGCATTCTCAAATTTCGACTACTTCTTGATCAAATCCTCAAATCCCGTCGACAGATAGCTATCCGATAGCCCTTTCTTCATGATATCCATCCACCATTGCCATCGATCACAAAGTTCTCTTAACTGGCTACTTCGAGCTACTGCCACCAGAAAAAGATGAGCTATTACCTCTGTTGCTGTCTTTGCTTCCACCGCTGTCTTTGCTGGCCCCACCAGAATTGGTAGAAGAAGAGGACGTTTGGTCTGGTTCGAGGGAGGGTGCCTCGGGCACGTAGTAGGGGGGACGATCTAAGGCGCCCATAATGTTTTATTGTTTGTTGCAAACTTTTTGCGGGTGTTGCAGGTCTTCTGTTATACTTTTATTGCGGGTTTGAGTTGGAGGTTCAATTCTGGTGCGAATGATACTCGGGGAGAAAGATTTCTATCTTGGATAGGGAAGGTGCCGATAGATATAGGCACTAATGGCAGAGGCCAAACCACGGAACGACCTCTCACGCAGCCATGTGTTCTTACGAGAGGCATGATGTCTGAGGTAACACATGGGGCTCGTGAGTAGGACAAGATTCATGTCCGGGGGGGCTATCAATCACATTGACCAAGGGCCAGTATCTAAGTAAACCAGCATGTTCATCAGTGCTGTGACACGGAGTACCTGAAAACTCTTTGCACTGTGTATTCTGCAGCCTCGAAACATACAACCAGGCTGTTGGCCCTATCCTATAACACAGCCACCTCCATATGCCATCACTGGGAGGCACGGCGCGGTTGGTAGTGGCCCGTGCGCTGTCCACTATCACAACAAACCAAAATGCTATTCCAGGTTCGTTTCAATCAGAGTGCTTTGGGTCTGCTGTATATCCCAGCCATTTTCCCCCATTTTTCTGGTGTCTTGCGAGGGAATATTCGGTTTACATTCAGAATTTCTCTACCTTAGTCTTCCCGCGACGACTCCCTCAAGCCACATCGCAATTCCCAGCGAGCGGGTCTCCACTTTCCCTCATGTCAGGTCTCGATGCGCTGCTCAACCGGCCACGTCCCAGCGCCTGGCAGCGATTTGTTCAACAGCCATGCATTTTCCTCGCGCACAAGCTCTACACGTGGAGACAAATTATTCCCATACAGCCGATACACCCCGTCTCAGTTGTTTGTATTTCCGACACCCACAACAGCCAGCCTGCGCTGCCGGACGGTGACATCCTCATCCACGCCGGCGACCTTACGCAGTCGGGATCCTTACAGGAACTGCAGACTGCAGTTACATGGCTGCGCGCCCAGTCACACCCTGTCAAGATCGTCGTTGCAGGGAACCACGACTTACTCCTCGACGAATCATATACAGGCCATCGCGGCGATAACTTCAATGCAGGAAAGGCGGCTGGCAAGATGATCAACTGGGGCGATATCATCTATCTCGAGAACAGTGAGACGACCGTTACCTGCGCCAACGGTCGCCAACTACGTGTTTACGGCAGTCCTCGCTCCCCTCGCCATGGGAACTGGGCCTTCCAGTATCACCGCAGCAAAGACGTCTGGACGGGAGCGACACCAAAAGGTGTCGATATACTGATTACCCATGGGCCTCCGCGTGCACATCTCGATCTGCAAAGACTAGGTTGTGACTACCTGCTGCGGGAACTATGGCGAGTTCGCCCCAAGCTGCATGTGTTTGGACATGTTCATGAGGGTGCGGGTACAGAGTGGCTGCAGTTTGATGGGTTGCAGAGAGCGTATGAAGATACTGTAATTACCGGCGGTGGGTTCTGGAATCTTTTATGGACGCTGAAGGCGTTTTTACTGACGCTTTTCGGCACTGCTGCCGAGGCGAAATACCTGCTTGTTAATGCAGCCATGGTAGGCGGCCTACGGGATGACGAGCGAAGGCGACCGGTCAAGGTGATGATATAGCATTGTATGTACATATAGACGGGCGAAGAAACGACACGGGGGGTATCTATGTACTACTTTTATACAAAAAGTACGTGAGGCTCCTCCGCAATGATATTCATGTCCAAAAATCGCTTGCTCCTGCTCTCCTCCCCCGGCTGCTTACCGGACTTATCTGGTATAATCAAAGTCTGCCGCAACGCCGGCACCTTTGCCACCCAGGCCGGTTCCGTTTCCAGGACAATCTCCCGGGCTTTCAACACATTCTCCGCTGCGGCGCCAGTGATAATAGCGGGACTGCCGCGCGGCAGTCCGCGCTCGATCAGACGGTTGAATGCCGTTACTAGATATGATGGCAAGACAGCGAGGATGGCGTACCGCTCCGGGTCTGGGTCGATAGGGTCCGGGATGTCGGAAACAGCCCACGATGGTTGGTTATAAAAGTACTCGATTTCAGATCGCAGGCCGGTGATGTACCCGGTGACCAGATACTCGTACATGCGGTACAGGGATGCTGTGGGGGTCTTGCCTTTGCTGTGTGCTGGTTGCCCCTTGTGTTCATCTCGGTGAGCCAAGAGCCATGCCACTGTTGGGGCGGTGGTGTCGGCGGTTGCGTTGTTCGGCTCCCGGCAGAAGACCTTGGAAATCGCGCGCGCAAGGTTAGACATTTTGAATGAAATTGTTGGAGATCTGATGTAAGGGAATTTGTGGTCAATGAGGAAGGACAGTGAGCGGAACATGAAGAGACAAGGGAGTGAGGATTTTAGATGGTGTCAGATTGAAGATGTTGGCAGGTTGAAGATGTTGGCAGGCGTTGAAGAAGTTTAGCCGCCCGCAATGCGGTACAGTGCAGCTGTCACTGTATAGGTTGGACAGCCCCGTTCGGCCGGGCTTCAAGCGAACCCTGCCTTGTTCCATCTGCTAGCAGATGTGCAGGCCGTTCCGCCCAGAATGATATTTTAGCATCACATTCGTCTGGTTCCTTACCCCTTATTATCGAGAATGAGCTTTGCCGCGACCCTCGAGCCTGATTATAAAACTAACCGATACTGGCGCTAGGCTCGCGTTGGCCCAAGACTACAACGTCGCGCTGTATGAAGACCAACGTCCACTTGATATCGAAAGATGAGGCTATATCGAGGGTTAAGAGTCATAAATATGGACGGAGACTGGGATGTTGATGAGGATTAAAGGTCTACAACTTGACTCGTTCGGATGTCAAACCAGAAACCTGAACAGCAGCCTTCTTGACATTCGTTATTTCACGATCTACCTCTCTCATTCAGTCCCAACCTTCATACCTCCCTTATCGCTTGCAGCCGCCGTGCAAAGCCTCGTCCGTCCATCATGGGTCAACAGTATTCTCGCCTGCGACAACGGCGCAATGCCGACCGACTCCGTGATCTGGCACCACGGAGAACCTCAGGACATGAGGAACCCCTCCCCAATCTGGACCATCAAACGCTTTGGAATGCCCTCAACAAGGTTGCTGCTTACATCGACCGTCACGGAGGCAACGTCTCCAACCCCGGAAGACCTCCTCAAACAATCATCCGGTAAACTTCTCAGCTGGCTCGGCGGCCCCTACGCTGTTCTCCTCCAGATCGCAGCCCCAAGCATCGCCCTCGGCTCATGTACCCACTCCCGCTTCCAAACGTACCTTATCTCAGGATTTCGCCGAACCGCAGCCTTCATAATGGCCGTCGTTCATGGAACAGACGAACAGAAAGCACTCATATGTGGTACCATCAAGAAACAGCGTCCGTATCCCCCCTTCCAATCGTCCCATTACTGACACAGCGTACGTAAGGACTCCTTCATCACCGACCCCTCCTACACCGCCGCCAACCCAGAGCTGCAAAAGTGGACGGCAGCCACTCTCTTTATTGCCGGACAGCTAACCCAGAACCTCTTCTCCGTCAACCAAAGCCCCATGCCGCGCGCCCAGAAAGAGGTACTCTGTCAACAGTTCGGGAGGTTTGCCACGGCGTTGGATATGCCGGCTGAGATGTGGCCCTCTTCGCTGGAGGAGTTTCAGGCATATTTCGACGAGCAGATTCGGACAATAGAGATCACGGAGGAGAGTAAGAAGGTTGCGAATATTTTGCTGAGGGAAATAGAGTTGCCTTGGTTTTTGATGTGGACATTGCCTGTGATGAGGGTGTTGATGGCTGTTTGGTTGCCAGAGAAGTTTAGGGTGACGTTCGGGTTGCCGAATCCGAAGGGGTGGTTGGTTTGGGCAGCGTATTGGGCTGTGGTTTGACGATTTGGTGTGCCAATTGGTTGACGCCAGAGAGGGTGAAAATAGTTGGTGAGTCCTGGATGAGGAGGATATGGCGAGGGCGGCGGAGGATATTAGACTCCATGGTCGGTGGATGGTCTGAATATCTTGCCTTCAACATGTACTGGATGACCTCTACCCGTCAATCAGCGTCGCATTGGCATGAACTGGATTGCTTGGGTCTAGAGATGCGATTCCCTCCTTAGAGTATACCACAACTCCACGCTCCCCGTCGTCAACCGAATAAGTCTTCGACAACAAGATGGTCTTAGTTATAGAGAAGCCTTCGATTTCTGGGAGTAGTAGGGGGTGATGTGCTGGCGGTGGCGGGTTCCAAAGTTCCAGGTCAAGCCCAAACGATCTGAGAACGTCCAGTGATCCGTTCCTCCGAAGCTCCGTCATCTTTACTTCTTGGTCGATCAAGGGCAAAAGCTTCTCAAAGTCATGTGGGAAAAGAAGACCGACAAGGTCCGATAAACTTAAAATCCCATTCTGCCTCGCGGCGAGATCCACCGCCGCGTTCTGTGACCGGGGAATGAAGATTGGAGTAAATCGCTCCTGCTTTTCCTTTCCAAACAGCCCGATCATGCTATTGAGGTCCTGATATACTTGAACTGAGTGGGGAGTTTCGACTCTCAAGTGGAGCTTTTGACCTCACGGGCAGCTGCCACTATCTTCAAACCAAAATCAACAAAGGCGGCGATGTTGGCAACCAGACTGATGGAAGTAAGGGGATCCATCTTGTCTTCGATATCATGAGATGTTCAACAGCGCAGATATCGCCAATCTATACGCGTTGAGGTCTAGGTGAAGAACGGCGGAGAAACGCAGCTGCACAGATGAGGCACAGGTGGTTGGTTGCATTTTCAGGCAGAAATCGTGATCCACCTCACCTTCCTCCAAGTGTGCCTTCCCAAAACACTGCATGATGTAGAATCGGTGTGGCGCAGCACCTTCTGTTCGTCCAACTTCAAAGGTTCATGTTCCTCTTGTGCTATCAGCTGTGTTGTGTTGGAGTTTGGTACCGATGTTCAAAGATAGAATGGATTTACAATCATACTATCAGCGGAGATGTCATTCAAGGATAGCACTACAGCTTCCCCTGGTTATCTTTCTTCCAAGCATCATACTTCCTATAGATATCATGCCGGAAAGTATTCTTCAGATCCGTCAAAGTCTGCATCTGGACTGGCATCGAGGCTTGTATCGCGCACAAACCACAAAGACCATTTGTGCGATCAATGAACCAAGCAAATGACAGCCCACCCCCCCACGTGAGCGTCCTCTCACCGTACCACCCATCAGCCCCTTCCAGAGTCAATAGGCCTCCAAGGCCGTGTCCAACTTTCATCCCCTCAGTACCCACGCGATAAAAGACACCGGTTGGTCCATCAAACACCGCCTTCGCATTGTCCTCCGCTTCAGGGCCAATCTGGTTGCTAAACATCTCCTCTACCGTTTCCTTCTTCAAAAGCTTCCCATCGTTGGCAAGCAAGGACTTCAAGACCTTGACGTACCCCTCAGCAGTCATGAACAACCCATGGCCGCCAAAGTCTCCCTCACTCCGCCTGTTCATCTCCATGCCACCAACGACAGCTAACCCTAGCCCCTCCGGGTCAGAGGGGTTGAGATCGACCATTCTACCCCTAGCCTCGTCACCCTTAACTGGGTAGAATTGTGCATCGGAAGTGGGGATTCCAAGAGGCTTACAGATACGCTCTTGTACATGCTTCCCAAGAGTGGTGTTGGTTGCGCGCTCGAGGATGCGGCCTGCCCAGTCGTAGTTGGGCCCATAGGTCCAGGACGTGCCAGGGTTGAAGATGAGGGGGTAGGCAAATGCTTTTTCGACGGGACGACGGTGGCCAGGTTGAAGAGGCGTTTCGTTCTTTTCGCGCCAAGAGGAGAGGTAGGGGAAAAGGAAGTGATAGGCTAGGCCGGAGGTTTGAGAGAGCAACTGGCGAAGGGTAATGGCTTTGGTAGAGGGGGTGAGAGTCTCCCCGTCGGGGAAGAGGATGGGTTTGTCGACAAGTTCGGGAGCGAACTTTGAGATGGACTCTGGAGAGTCGAGGGAAAGGTGTCCATCGTCTATGGCTTGGAGGACGGCGATAGTGGCAATCAATTTGGTGCCGGAGGCGAGGTAAAGGATATCATCGAGTTTGTGAGCGAGAGATTCCCCAGAAAGTAGGGTTCGGGCGCCGACTGTGTAGTTGTATGCGAAGGTGCCGGTAGTGTTGGTTGCGCAGATGATGACGCCATTGATTTTGGAGGCGGCGATGGCGGCTTCGAAGGCGGGCTCAATGGTTTGCTCAGCCATTGCTTGTTGTTGAAGTTGCACTGATGGGACAACGCTTTGAACCACGCAGGTAGAGACACAATTACAAGGTATTCTGATTCTCTGGTTGGAGACAGCCTATTGAAAGTGATCGGGAGTTGGGTTGGCATTCGAGTGTCTCACGCAGCTCTGTCCCAATTTATGCTGAAGAGGGGTGGCTTCTGATTTGAGGTCATTCACTAGAAGGCCCCTCCATTCAAGGGTTGCTCGGCTTTCTTGACAGCGCTGGCAGAATCGTTGCTCGCCGATGACTCATCGGGATAAGCCAACCCCAATAAATGCGAGGAATCCGAGCTCAGCTGCAGCAATGAATTCCAAAAAGAATAGTCCACAACCATGTTACCTTTACCAGATGTAAGAGACACTTGTGTCTCCGCTGCCAACATACGCGTCAAACCAAAGGGAAACATTGCAGGTCAGTGTGACATCAGATGTGGATGTTTGAAATTTAAATCATTAGAGCAATCGGGTTCAACTTTGTACTTACTGCTTGCGCTGCTTGCTTTCTGAGCTGGATATACGGCTCCGGACTCCAACACCCCCATCCTCAAGGCCGGGCAAGGCACGACCTTGGCTCTCCCAAACACCACACAATCCTCGAGAAGCTACCTCACAGTCAGAGCTTATTAAAACTCGGATATCAAACCACCAGGGTAGCTCACCAACATCTATGTTAACTGCTGTGGATCGATTAACTAAAGGTACGATGACTGTAATGCACGAGGTGGCTCTTCTACGTATGGAGCTCTCGGTATTGCGAAAGGCCAATGAGGCACTTAGTAATAGACTGAGAGCTATAAAAACACGTGTGAGGCTTGGAGGGTTACTTACCGTACAAGAGGCATAGGATATACTGGATCAGAAGGCTGTAGGTGAGCAGGTAATCCAGGAAAATCGACAAAGTGGTGGTGGTGCAGGGGAGTCTCGGCCGAAAATTCGGTGCTGTGGCGGGTGCGGTAAGCCAGGCCATAATGCACGTACGTGCCAGGAGGCTGCAGAATCATCTGATTCATCTATTTCCGATTCAGTTATAGTTATTTCCTAGTGTTGTGGTTATATAATTGAGGATAGCTGTGGTAGGGTGGTAGAAAGTTCGGCGCTCGCTTGTCTGCGGCGCTCGCTTATCACGCACGTTAACACTTTCTTAAGTGTTTCTGTGCTACTCTAGTATAGCTTCCTGCCTGAAACATGATCGTGCCTTGCCAAGGCAACTCCAATGTACGACGCTGTGGCTCATTAATGGATACAGGTAGCCTGGTGAAGAAAACACGAGCTGGGGAAAATCAAAACAATATTTACCTGTGCTAGATCACTTGAGATACGTTCAATATTTGCTGTGGTGCTAATAACCATGCGGGTATCTATCATTTCTTCAGATTCTATGCAACAATGAAACATTAAGAGTTAGATGCCAATGTTTAAACCGAATTCTATACGGGTCAGAGAGCTCGGAACCTATCATCCGCCCCCCGATTCGCCTCCGCCCGCTGAGTCTCTATCTGTAGCTGAGCTGAACTCATCGTCGGCCCAATGACTACTGTCCCAGAACCTAACGTAGGCGCAAGGACCGCGTTGGGATTCCCAAAACAGGCCCAGTATAAGCAACCGTAGTCCCGCTACTCATCGAGTGTGTGTCGCTAATCCGTGAGGAAGGAGGGCCGGGATAAGCCGGCAGAGGTATGTCGTTCTCCCTATCCTGTGCTCCTGGCCCCGGGTTCACAGTGCTACCACTAACACGAGCCCCTCCATTTCTTCTCCCCATTTCAATACTTTCCTCCTCGCCTATCGGCTTGCGAGCTCCCAGCCACTCCACTGGATACTTATGTCGGAACCCCCACTTGAACCATAATTTGAGCTTCATTCTAAGAGGTAGCGTCTTCCATTGCTCCTTCAATCGTTCTTGGTCATCAGGGCTCCGCTCCTGCTCTTGCGAGGTGAACAACGCCACGAACAACCCGAGACAGAACCAGGACACAGTCCCGAACCGAAAGCACCATCTGCCTTGCATCATCCTCCGGAACCAGAAGAAGTTCTCAATCAATCCGAGAAGAAAAAAAATGAGACGACGGCAACGACGATGACGGCCCACAGTGCGATTAGCTAGCACCCTCCTGACCAGGCGTGATAATTCGGAGGGCATGGAGATAGCTCCTCGAGCCCCCACCTCTCCTCCTTGGCCTCTAGCGTATCGCATTCCCAGATGTAGTTGTGGTTGATAGCTGAAGCTGTCGTTATCTGTGTGCGGCCTTAGAGTCGGGGCTAGGTCCGTTGGTTTCAGGTGGAGGTACGTTGAGGTCGAGGTGACCGTTTCGGTAGAAAAGAGGCGATGATCGCTCGAAATCGCGACGGCTCTGGCGTACGTTGTCAATCGTACCTCAGCGGTGGCTTTCGGAAGGAGAATCGCTGAGAGTGGCGAAGGGAACTCGAACCGGTTAAGCCGGCTGGTCGTTGTGTACTCAAAGGGGATTGGACAGCTGGCCGGGGCGGTGAAGGCGACGTCGATAACCCAGACTGGGGGATTCTGGTAAGTAGTGGTAGTTGTTTCCTCAAAATAGTTAACGAGGTCGGATTGAGGCACAGTGCCAGCGGGGAGGAACACCTTCACAATCTCGATGTCCCAGGATGGGCTGGTTATGGTCGTTATCGTGACAGGTGTCACACCGGTGGGTATGGAGGTGTGCTTCACTACAAAGTTCCAGTGGGTTATCGTTGACGTCCTGCACTGTTGGGTTGCCCCGCCTGTTATACCGCAACTATAGGTATAAGACGTCGGCTCGTAGACATATAACTGTATTCCAGTCCAGTAGCTACCCAGTCCTGCTTATAGAAAACAGGCGACGGCGAGTGCTAGCGGACACAGCTAACTTATCCGCTTCATGTTTACGCTACCGGTGACCAAACAAAGTGACTAGAAGTAAAGCCAAAAACTGTGAGAAAAGCCCGTTAGTGATCAATGGTTGGGCGCCCTTTCCACTTAAGACGCGTGCTTTTTGCCGGCCAGACTGGCCTAACACATCGCACGTGCGAGATTGGCATCCCATCTGCAATATCAAGGGTCGGCTCTCGGCACCAAAGCTGGTTATGCACAGCCTAACGCTAATATGTTTTCCCTCAGTTGGGCTGCTAAAGTGTTATCGACGAATAAGCAGGCTACATAACTTCCATGCCAAGCACACACCGGTTCAGGCGTCCCTGATGCCCACGGCACAGCCATGGCCAAGAATCCTTTCTTTACTTTCTATCCAATAAGAACGCATGAGCTAGTCCTGATGGTTCTTGTGTTTTTTATAGCGCCGACACCCTTATTATCGTTACATTCATTTTGAGGAATATCGAGGTGATCCCTAACCCTTATGATCTTTTTACCCCTAAGCCCCTAAATCCAAGTAGAAGCAAGAAATAAAACACACCGCAACCCTATTATCCTCGACTAAGAAAAGGAGTCTCCCGTCCTTCGGACTAGGTGGTATATCGTCATTGTTGAGATTACTCAAGTAACTACCTAGGTACCCAGCAATAATACCTAGACAAGCAGCCATCATACGGTACAGAATTGTAAAGACAAAGTTAAAGGATATAACACACTATCTCATAGGGTCTCATGTTGCCCGAAATATAATAAAGTCGCGCGCTAGTAGGGCGAGTCTATCTACTTAGTGTAACTAGACACAGCCCAAAATTAGGTATCCCACACACAATCACGCCCGCCTCGCAATCCAGAACTGTGCATCATACGCATTCTTCGTCAAAGCCCGATCGTCAAAGCCATAACCAGCCTCCATCCCCCGCACCTTCTTCCCCGGGAGCGACACGGCACCGCACCCCTCCAGCACGTCCAGAAACTCAAATCCCATCTCTTCAGCCACCGTCACAATATCCTCCAGAGAGAGCTGAATGAACGGCGCAGTTCCGTAGAGCAGAGGGCCAAAGTTGATCCAATAACCCCCAGGCTTGAGCATACGAGATATCGTGTCAAAGTAGGTCATGATGTTGCGCGCCGTGTCGACGAATAAATGCGTTACCACAACGTCAAAGCGGGCTGTGCTGTCCGAAAATACGGTTGTGAAGTCGCCCTCTACTAGGACAACGGCCCTCGGGTTGGGGGGGACGTCAGGAAAGGTGACGGCGCGGAGCATGTTAGATGCTGTTCGGTGGTGGGACCACGAGTCAATGAATGGGTACAGGCTGCTGGAGGAGCTGCTTTCAAGAAAGCGGTAGACGAGGTTTTGGTACATTGACCATTCGTTGTTGGTCACCTCGAAGGCTGTGAATGTAGTTCTAGATCAGCATTACGCAAATGGAAAGTTGGAGGGGGTTTCCTGTTACGTTGTAATTTCGCGACATCATGCCCTAACCGTCCCAGGCCAGCACCGGGCAAAGCAATTCTCAGGGGCCTGCCTTGGTCGGCGTCCAAGGATGCCATATCTGACAGGGCCTTCAAGATGCATGGAAATGCTGCGCCTTTCTTATTCACCACCTCAGCAGACCAGTCACGAACAAGATGCTTCAGCGCTTGCGAGACGCTGACTTTATCGGCCGATCGTCCAGCCGCCTTCATCCCCTTGATATGCTGGTCAAGCTCAACTTGGTCCACTTGATAGAATGTGAGCCCGTTTTTGACAATCGCATCACAAAGCTCTTGGTTCTTTGAAATGAGATTGTTGACATTGGCGAACCTCTTGCTGTATGCAATCTCTCGCTCGACAAGCGCCTTTTGCTTCTTGTGCGCGGTTGTACAGACCCTTGAGATGGTCGAGGTCGGCCCGCTGCAGCTCAGCGTAGCTGGAGAACCCACGCAGAGCTTCGAGGAGACGATATCGTGGATGATGCTCGTTCCAACGACCATGTTTCCTGCTCATGCGCTGAAAGAGGCGCTCATTTTCCTCGAGATGTCGCTCTGTGACTGGTCCAATGGGCAACGATGCGTTTTCTTTCACGGTAAGGATGGTCTGGTGGACTTCAAAAAATGGGGGAATACTTCTGGATTTTGTTGTTAGATCATGTGGTAAACGTCCGAAGTTAGTGTTCCTTGATTGTGACTTGCCTCTACTTGGGACTACTGTTCTGCAGCTTGGCTGCCAGCAAACGCCCCCAGCCTAAGGAGCCACTGAGTGGCGATGAAAAGACAGAACCTTGTCCACATTGCGCATAAACAGATAGGCAGCAAACCGCAAAGATGGACATCTCGCCGGTTCACGCGGATGGATGATGCCGCAATTATTATCAGCTTCATGAGAACATTGCGGACCGGCCGAGAGCCGATATTTCTGCATCTTTTGCGCGCTAACCAAAGTGGAGTCTCTGCATATGTGAAAGAGAACCTTGATGGACTGTGAGTCGCTGGCAGCCGAGCAGATGCAGCTGAAGACATGCCTGCCGGGAAGAGGTTGCATGTGGCAAACAACTAGCTACTGACTTCAGGCTGCTGGAAATGGTTTAAGTTAAGAGTCACGGCCAGGTGACTTCTCATGGGTAGGTAAACTAGCACAGCGACCCCGAAGTCGCAATGTCTCGTTCCGATGATCGAGCGCGAAAGATTTTGCAAGCCGCCCTTCGATGTAGCCGGCCAAAGTTGATGGTTTACCTCCAAGCAGTAGGTATCTTATCCTACGTACCTAGGTACTTATATCGACCCTCTTCCCCAACCCCAATTATTCAAGGGATCGTCCGGCATCAGATTAAACATGACTACAAATTAAGTCAGCAAATTCTGGAATGCGTAAAACAAAACATCTGGGTATACCTACCTTGGCCAAATGCGCCGAAAGCTTCATCCAGCGGCAGATCCAGAGATTGCATGTTGGGGCCAACAGCGTTCACGTGGTTAAACCCTGGGTATGGCGCCGCCCACTCATCTGCAAAACTCCCCTGTTGGTCGTAGTCTTGTTGGAGTGACGAAAGCGACGTCTCCGAGTTGGAGGTCGGCGGAACTTGCAGTATAGTTTCTCTGTACTGGTTTTGGCTAAAATCGTTGCCTGGAAGATTTTGCTGCCTCTCAGACGCCGGCATCCCGGACTCGCATGTGTTGTTGGCAATAAATGGCGGCTCAGGCGGGGGCTTATCTGTCGCTTGCCCGTGGTGCGTTTTTCGATCGTCTTTGAAGACCATGTCAACTTCGCAGTGCAGACTAAGTTTCAAGAGATCGCTGAGGAGCTGCTCGGCGTGGCGTGCGATTTGACTGCGTGCGCTGAGCGCCTTGGCTGCCCGGATGATCCTAAACACGCCGGCCTTCGCTTCGTGGGCCGTGTTGCTGTATGGGTGGCTAGTTGGGGGGATACAAAGTATGACTCCAGCGGTGAAGAGATGGACGAATATGAAGGCCAGGCTGAACTCGTGCTCAAACTGCATCACTGGTGTCTGGGATATGCGGAGCGCCGCTTTGATCGAGACATCGAACGATCTGGATATGAAGTCTACCGAACTCTTGGATATTCCTTGGCGGTATTCGGACGACAGCCTGTGTTCTAGTAGCGGTCGATGTGCGAGTATGATGGCGGCATCGTAGGTGATTTGCAATACCCATGCCTGCAGTTTGAGACGCTGGAGCGGAGATGCTGCGTGATCCTTTCCGTCGTCCTCAAGGAGCCCCGGGAATGTTAATCCTGGAGAACTATGATCACCCAGCACGCTGCCGCTGTCGAGGGGTGGTGGAAGCGTTTTCCGCCACTCAGCCAGCTGCGCATCGACATGTTGCACGGCATCTATCAGGGATTGCAGGTCCTCCGCCGTCATGGGACTGTTTAACTGCAGCAGCCTGAAGGTGGAGATTGTCTTTCTAATGATCTCGTACACTTTGTACTTGAGCCAGTGAAACGTCAAAACAGAAACCGCACCACCGCCAACCCCGTTCTGAATTCCGTGCTCACCGGAGGTAATATCAATGGCTGGATCATCCTCCATGCCCGCAAGCGGCAACAAGTCGGAGAAGGCTGGATCCAGCGACGCCGGTCTCCCATAAATTTGTGAGGCAAACGTGTCGGCAACAGTGACGTGGTTCCAGCACCGGCGGCGAATCTGCGTGGTGATCTCATCGTCCGAGTCCATCTCGCAATGTAATGCCAGAGCGTAGGAGGCCCTGACCGACATACCAATCATTGCCCACGCCAGGCTCGGCGAGCCATGGAAGATGTAGTATGCGCCCAGGAGCACAGTCACCTGAACAGTCTCGATGCAGCTGTCGTCGAGCAGGTCCAGCAAATGCCACCGAACCTCTCCGATCATTTGGTTTACTAGCCGCTGCGGGTCAGGCGAGACTGAGGCGAGAAACTGCAGGCCCTGCGGCGACGTGTTCTGAATGGCGCTTTTCAGGCCGAGGGCGGCCACAGTCAGGGTGACTAGGATCTTGCTCATGTCTTCCCGCCGCCAAGCTGGAGCCGTTATGATGTCCCGCGCCTGGGTCATGAAGGACGGTCTGTGGAAGATCCAGATGAACCAATGGAGCCTCTCAAAATACGCGTCTATCAACTTCTCCATCACCGACGGAGCTGGCATTTGCATGGTCTGCAATCCCCATACTGGCCCGCTCGGCGAGCCTGATGCGGCATCCCCGGGAATAGTTGAGCTCTTTGTAGGTGCGTGCGTCCCAAAGTTCTCATACATGTTCATGGCGAGAGATATCGTTGACCTGTTGGCGCCGAACTGCTGCGTCTCAATCGAGCCGGCCACCTGTCGGGTCAAGGGAGAAGCGTCTTCCGGCGGTGTCTGGGCCGGACCGATCGATAGTCTCGCTGTCTCCGGCCCGGAGGAGGTAGTTCGGGCCCTCCGGGCCACCCTGGCGATGCCGTCCCCATCATTACCAGCGTCACTGCTGGCCTTGCGCCGCCTTGGCGTCGATTCAGGCAACGGCCGAGGCTGGCACTCCACGCCGGAGCGGACGCACATGGTACATGGTTTGGTGACATCGCACTACATGTACACATGGTTATTAACCTCTGCTCCTCATGTCAGACATCTGGTAACAATGCGCGGGTGCTTACCTTCAACTTCTGCCGGCGGCAGCGCGCGCAGGCTGTGGAGACTCTGCTGAGTGGCACACCACCGGAAGACATCGAGCTCATCTTTACTGTGGAAGCATGAAGAGGAGTGGAAATTCCACCGGATGGCAAGATGTACGCACATCGGATGCTTGTTCGGCATTTGGTCTTTACGCTGATTGTCTAGCGCAGGTCCCCCGCATTCCCCCCTCCCTGCAGGGGATTTTGGAGGTGTTGAGCTGCGGAGTTGGCGCCGCTTGGCCGGATGACTGGCGCTTCCGGTGGAACCCGTTGACCAAAGACATCATGTTGCAAGTTGCAGGTGACTGGGCGATAATTATTTTGAGAGAGAACAGTAAGGTAGGTATTGTAACCTGGGCGCTTGCTTTTATGTGATTTGGCCTGTTCCGCAGTTTTGTCAGGAATCCTCAATCAATGCCGCCCTTTCCCCATTCCAGCTGCGCAGCCATGGGCTTCGAAGCTACTCCAAAACCTGACACACCCTCGCAAGCTGCCGTAGCCAGCAGCGAAGAGTCCAGCCCAGTCAGCGAAGAACCAAAACGAGCGAGCAGAAGGCGGTCCAAAGTAGCCTGTCGCGAGTGTAGGCGGAGGAAAGTCAGATGCGATGTGTATCAGCGTGGAGCACCTTGCACCAACTGCCAATTGGACCAAGATGATTGCACTATTGTCCGGAATAGAAGGTGGGTAAGCCTGATGAACCTTATCGTCTAGATTCTAATGAGCATCTGAGGGATCAGGGGTCGCAAACTACGCCAACATGAAGCCACCCAACACGCACCCGTCGCCACAGGATCTTCTCTCAGCGGTAGTTCGAGCAACGCCTCGAATCATTCACCCACATATCGACAATCACCAGTAAACATACTGGACGACAACATTCTCAATGGATATCTCGGTCGTCTTCATTCCCCGGCTGTATCGTCATCATCCCCCAAGCCTGCGTCATCCATACCGGATTTGCCGTTCTACCTCCATTGCGACCTGTCCCATGTCTCGAACGAGGACATTTCCCTTCTTCAAAGGAAAGGATGCTTTACGTTTCCCAAAAAAGACCTCCTTGATGATCTACTCAAATGCTACTTCGATTACGTCCATCCGCACGTGCCATTCCTCGACGAACAAGAATTCTGGGAGACGTACTTGGATCGGGATCCACAGAGCCAACATTTTCATCACACTGATGGCTACCGCATCAG
This sequence comes from Podospora bellae-mahoneyi, assembly GCF_035222275.1. Taxonomy (NCBI): domain Eukaryota; kingdom Fungi; phylum Ascomycota; class Sordariomycetes; order Sordariales; family Podosporaceae; genus Podospora; species Podospora bellae-mahoneyi. The sequence continues at coordinate 3,160,889 of NC_085885.1, read as the reverse complement.
TTTGATCCTATTCCAAGCCGTCCTCTTTGCCGCCACAGCCTGCGCTCCCCTGAGTGTCTTACGCAGAGCCGGATACACATCGCGCAGGGTCGCGCGCCGGGCCGCATTTGACAGGGTCCATGCGTTATACTCCCTCGATGCCGAGCGAGACAAGATGGTCTTGCTCCAGACGCTACTGCTCATGTCGTTTTGGCGAGGAGGTTCGAGCGAGGAGAAAGATGGTTGGCACTGGTCCGGCCTGGCCTTCTCCCTGGCATTCGACTTGTGCCTGCATCGCCAGCCGGACGCGCACCTGACGGCGCGACAACAAACCCTGCGTAGGAGGTGTTGGTGGAGTTTTGTCCTGCGGGATCGACTGCTGGCCCTCTCGGAGCAGCGTGCTCCTAGACTCCAGCTCGACCAGTCCGACGTGCCTTTGTTGACGCTAGCGGACTACAACGTAGGTCTGCGATGCGCCATAAGCGAGCTCTCTCCGGGCGAAGAACTTGGAAAGAGAACCACCTTGTCGATGTTCTCTCTTCAACTAATACGGCTTGTGATGTGCATCGGTGATGGGTTCCCATCCCATTCAGAGAATCTGAAGAACTACTCGTCACCTGCCCTGGAAACATGGGCCCAAACTCGGTTGACAATCCACAATGACAGCTCGATGACGGGACTGGTGGACCTCGATTTCTGGAGATCGAACTTGCTTGAAGTTCTCCAGCGTCCGAGTGACCCATCGGGCGACGACACTGTGCTGTCTTGTATCCTTGTACACCGGAATGCTCTGCAAATATACTACCAGTGAGAAACCACCAGAAATCCAAATAACGAGGAACCACGCTGTTGAACGCTGTTTAGAAAGTTGATACTCGCCATCTGCATGCCGCGAATGCTTAACGCCGCCTCTCAAGGCGAACTCGAGCACAATTTAGAACTCGCGCGCCGTTGTTCGACCTCGCTTTCCGAGCTGTACAATGAGCTCGTCGATCGTGATTCGATCCACTGCCTTCCCAGCGAGTGTTTCGGCTCTTCTGCATACCTAGATCCGATCTACATGCAAAATACACGCAGCTTTGAACCAACGCCGGGCAATGATGGTCACATGGCCAGGATATACTCGTCTGTGGCTACCGGGGCCGCCGGAATGGCGGATCCTACGAGCATACAGTGGACGACGTCCGGCCCATCCGGATCGGAAACTCCAAACCTGAACTGCGCCCAACGGACTAGTGGTATTCGACTCAAGCAACCGCATCAGCTCGCCCAGGAAGGATTCAAGGACGAGGATGGTCTTGTTTTGGACATAAACGTCGCACCGGATACTGTCTGCGTCTGGACACTTGATGATGTCAGAAGTTGCGATAACATGTCTCGTTTCTCTGAACTGACGGCAGACGAACCCATCAGCGGCACCTCAGATACTGCTGCGCCGACACCACCAACACTGCCAACCCTTGACCCTCTGCTATCTCCGATGTGGGACAAATCTGTGAGGGAAGCGGGTATTGAAGGTTCGCTGGACGTCACTGATGATAGTGCGGCAATATGGGATAATATGCTGTGGTAGATAAGAATGTGGATTTTCAATGCAAACGCGTGCTCTTGAAAATTAATGACCGATGATGACAGCAGCCATCCAAATGATCCTGACTTGGTGGTCTTGAGGGGAGGTCATATGTCATTCTGTGTTTCTTGCCAGAATCCTGCAGCACTATCTACCTCGCTATATCCGAGTATCCCTCTTGACCAGGGCCACCGTTAGCCCCTTTTTTCCATCCTTTGGCCCTTCCTCATATCTTGCTCAACGGCGGGAGCATCTTCTGAGTTGGTCCGTTCACAAGCAACGCGTTCGCTATCACAGCTTTCTCTGACTTACATTATTCACCGCATATAGGCCCACAAGCCGTTGCCAGACATCCCCTGAGATATCATCAATGCCAAGCCTACTGACGAGCTCAGCCGCAAGTCGCCTACTCAATCTGATGTCGGCTTTGCGCTATGCTGTATCCACCGACCCTAATACTGTCGACAAACAATGTCCAGAGTCTTCGCATTTCCGGGGCCGATATCCGTCGTCGAACTGAAAGTCGGCCATTGGCATAACGTCTGTGAGGATGTCGGCATCACTCAGAGTGCGAGCCGATAAGAACGGTAGACCACCGAATTGGAAGCAAATTTGGACTGTGGTGCAGCGGATGGTAGCCCAGGACACGACGCCGTCATTTCCAATGCTGTTAAGACAGGATGTCGATATTTGTTCCACAATACCGTCTCCAAGTCGTCGTTGTTCTCCCTTATGGATCCGATCCGACTGCCGGAAGAGCACAGCTTCCGGTGGAATTGGCACATTTCCGGTGGCTCCTTGCCAGGTTCTCCACAACTTCCCTAGCATTCCCCCGCATTACCCCGGATTTGGCTATCACCGTGGGGACGATCAACGTCTGGTGCTTGAGCGATGGATTCATAGTTGCATTGACGTTACGGGGATGTCCACGCATTGGACAACCAGGCGGGCGGTGTCCAGGACAGCGATGCCGCTAGAACCAGGGCTTGAACATTCAGGTGCATAAAAGCTCTCTTATTGCCCCTTGGTTTGAGCGATGGACATCATGGGTTCACCTTCGGTCGAGACAGCGACGGCAACCTTTTGAGTGCCCGAATACCGTCCGCTGGAAAAGTCATACACACAGGTCCTTATTTTGAACTGTTATTATTTCCATCATGTCGGACACTATGAGCAAAAACACGGACGAAAAACGGACGTCCCCGGCTTCCAACGAGGATGGCCTCCCGCCTGACGTCGCTGCCTTGTTCGAGGAATTTTCTGGGGAAAAGTACAACAAGCTCATGCGCAAAATGGACATGCGCCTTATTCCCATCGTGAGTTTATCCCACTGGCGCCCAGGTGATTCACGCCCACTGGAAGATGCTGATATCCTTCCCTTCTGCAGATTGCCGTGCTGTACCTTCTCGCGTACCTGGACCGGTGAGTTACCTTCCATGTCAACCTCCAAGGCACTGCTGAATCACGGTTGGCTAAAACTCCACCAAGGGGAAACATAGGCAATGCAAGACTCGCGGGTCTGGAAGAAGATCTCAACATGAACGGCGAGCAATACAATGTGGCTCTGACGATCTTCTTTGTGTCCTACATCATCTTTGAGGTTCCAGCGAATATGGCCTTAAAGTATCTCTCTTTCCGCACTTGGAGTGAGTACCTACCGTTGTCTCCTGGCCTGGAGAATTTCCTGGCTGATTCTTGTACCCAGTCCCCGCAATCACCATCTCGTGGGGAGTTGTGATGACCTTGATGGGCATCGTCCGCAACTACGAAGGGCTCCTTGCCGCGAGATTCTTCCTCGGAGTCCCCGAAGCAGGCATCTTCCCGGCTTGTGCATACTACATCACCAGCTGGTACACAAGGCACGAGGCCATGTACAGGACGGCATTGTTCTATGCCACGGCATCTCTGGCGTGAGTATAAGAACAAGCACTCTCGCTGCGGTCTCGCATTGTCTCTAACCGATATCAATTTAGGGGCGCATTCTCCGGCTTGCTCGCCTACGCCATCACGTTGATGGACGGGATCGGCGGACTTGGCGGCTGGCAGTGGATCTTCATACTCGAAGGCATTGTCACCGTTGTTGGCGGTGTAGCTGCCTTCTTCACCATCTACAATGGACCGGAATCCGTGTCGTGGTTGACAGACGAGGAGAAGCGGTATATCAAGGTGAAGCTGGCCTATGACGGCAACAGGTCTGGCATGGGAGCGACGGAGGATGGGTCCAAGCGCAAGTACATCAAGGACGCGTTCCTTGACTGGCAGGTGTACCTCAGCGTCGTCATCTACTTGGGCATCTCTGTGTCCACCTACGGGCTTGTCTTTGGCCTACCGACCATCATCTCGACGCTTGTAAGTTTTGCTCCATGCCCACCTATGCCGGAAGATTTCTAATGCGTTTATTTTTGTTCTGCTTCTAGGGATACACGGCGCGACAAGCCCAGCTCATGACCATCCCACCCTATGTGACCGCCTGCATTCTCACGATCGCCGTTGCTCATTTCTCGGACAAGTTCAAGCGGCGCGGCTACTTCATCCTGGGCTCTTTAGTCCTAGCCCTTGCTGGTTTCGTCATCGCAATCACCACCTCCAACAATGCCAGTCTTGCCAAGGTCACCTATGCTGGGTGTTTTCTGGCCTGCTGTGGATTCTTCCCTGCCTTCCCCGGCGTCATTTCATGGCTTGCCAACAACCTCGCCGGACCATACAAGCGGGCCATCGCCATGTCTCTGCAAATCTGTAAGCTGAAGACACCCATTTTGGATCTTTTGAGGGCACAGTAGTAGCTAACCCTGATTTTCTTTCCTAACAGCCCTCGGCAACACTGGTGGACTTATTGGGTCGAACATCTATCTCGCAAGAGAGAAGCCGCATTATCGTTTGGGTTATGGCATCTCACTTCTCTTCATTGGCCTCGCAATGCTCGCTGCTATCGCCATGTTCTTCATTCTTCGGGCTATCAACAAGAAGCGCGAGCGGTATGTTGCCGAGAACGGTGGGCCAGATGGGGTTGTTGACAAGCATGGAGATGTGGCGCTTACTGAGATGGGGGACAAGAGTCCTTTGTTCAAGTACACTTTGTAGGTAATCACTGGCCTCGACTCAGAGTGTTGGTTAGATAGTGTAGTGTGAGACCATTCCCGCCACAAAATTGAACTTTTTACCAGCTATCGGCGGCTCCCTTGCTCCCTCATATAGCCTTACCAGCTTTCTTATGCCACCATGCTTTATGCCCAGTATAAGGTAGCGAACGCCTATGTAGGTAGGTATCTAGACCAACTGAAAGGGTAGGTACAAAGTTCAAGGTAACTTTTAGAAGATGGTTTGGCGCAGATAAGAGGTGCATAGCACTACTTAGTAGACTTGTATAGACGTACTTATCGGATCAGAAATCCTAAAAGACCTGTATCGTGAACTGAGAACGCTTCCATCAGTCCTTGCGGCCGACCAATGGCCACTTACTAAGCTTATCGACTGCATTGAACTCGCTGACAAAGTACCTAAATCAATGTGGTCATGAACTGTCACCGATATCGGTTCGCAGGGTATGAGGGACAAGCTGCCAAGATTATCATCCAACTTCCTTCCTGTCAATGACAAAAGTGCACTCAGAAAATTAGGTACCTAAGGTATCCTTTCGAAAGCATATCGAAGACTTCCATTCCCTGCACCTTCCACTGATTCTAAGTTTCACAGGGCAAACAACCAACCGGCCACACCACAGCCCCACTGCTATCAATATGCACGCAGTGAGCCAGTCGTTGGAAGTGAAGCAATCAAAGAGATGGAGCTATTCCCTCAAAGAAGTCCTACTGGCCCAGTGGTAAATCGAAGCACTCGGTACTAGCCCGAGGCAGCAGGGTGCACGGACCACTTGCTGAAGTTAAATATGCGTTCAGGATCACTATATTGTACCAAGTCTTTCTTCTTTTCTTCATCATGGACTTCGAGGCCATTGAAGATTATTCGCTAAACTAAACCACTTTTTCACAGATATATCTTTTCCGTCTTCATCAGCATGCCCGAGTACTACTATTTTCAAGCACCCAATTTCGATATTAACCCCGACTCCCCTGCCGCACCTAAACTGGGCAGTATCTTCTCGAAGGCTGGTCTCGATCGTCTCATTGCACCCCTGAATCAAGATGACTACATCTACATCTCTCAAAACACGGTAAACCAAAGCGGACCCTCCCCGTTTTCAGAGACGGTAACCGAGAGACTTGCCGTATCTCTTGGGCTGTCCGGCAAAGCCGTTTTGCTTGGGGAGGGGAACATTCTCTACCGTTGGGCCAGAAAGAAACGTTTTACATACCTTGGTGGATGGGCTGGAGACGGTTGAATTCGAACCTACAGATAAAGAGCAGTTCGTGACCGACGCTGTTGTCGCCTCCCAACAGGTGCAAAGGTTTATGGATAGAAGCTTTGCTTTCCACAACAAAGTCTATATGATTACCGGACTGAAGGTCGTAACGGAGCTCTGTTGGGAGGCCGCCCAGGTAACTGAATATGGACCTTAGGTGGGGATGAGCGTTGATGGCATGGTAGCGGGTATTCCTCTTAAGGGTGGACCGGAAGCCGCGAACTAAAATTTGGCGGGGAAAGGGCTTTTGCGCAAGGCCCTGCGGCAAGCAATAAAACTGTTTTTGCATATCGAGTAGTTGTGGTGTAGAGGACTTAGAATGGGGAGATAAGATATAATTGGAAGAGCGGCGAAAGGTATAGTGTTGATGATGATGATGATGATGAAGAGAACAATGGGTTTGGGTACATGCAGACAAATGATAATAGTGTGGCTGTAGAAGGGCCTGGGTGCCTGCTTGGCGCGTTTCCAGTGACAGGCGAGGAGTGAATGGGGTTTGAATTTTGACCTCGTTTTCTGTCCCGAGGGCAAATAGATGATGCTTGTTATTGGACTGGATCAATGATCTACTGGCTGTCTATTGTTCATGTAACCAAACAATTTCATTTCCTAGGTGTAAAGGGAACTCAAGGTATCAGCAAAGTTACCGCAGTAATGCTCTAATTTCCCCCTGAATCCAACCATCAGTTCTGTCGTCCCGAAACCATTCCCAGTGCCTCACCCACCAATATCCATCCTTCTTATTCGTGTCGGACTTTCTCTCGAACATTCTTTGTAGGCTACCCACTCTATGAAGCCTTCTTCACTCGTCCGAGGTCAGAAAAGCCCTGGCGTAATCTAGGACCAGTACCGCAACCCCAGCTGCGATAGGGACTGCGCAAGAGGTACCACTCTCCACCTTCTCATCTCTTGGCGCTTTCAGTCCTGGTGGCCATGTCGAGCGGACACACTCCCCGAGCACCATGACTCTGTTGCCATCAATTGGGCTGGGAGTGAAACTGGACCGGGTGCCGTAACCATCTCAGGAGTGAACGCAGATGACGTTGCTATCCCTCGCGGGCCAGGCGATTCCATCGGGGCGGTTCCGGCCATCGTTGGAGACAGCAGCAAAGACAACAGCATCCTTGCTTGCTGCGTACTTAATACTGTCGTATATCGACGGAATCTCCTCTCCAAACCCGAAAGAAAGCACGATTAAGTCGACCTCCCACGTGTTCACGGCATATGTAAGTGCGTTCGAAATGTTCAGCTTTGCGTTTTCGGAGTCCGGTTTCTTCTTAAAAACCCTGGCAACAAATATTTCAGCGTAGGGCGCTATTTGTCGTAAGAGGGTAGTGTGTGTTCCATGTCCAACCTCGTCCGTTCAAGCGGGGTTATCGTCGTCTCTTGTTGCTCCGGTGAGGACCTCCACCACCCTGCCGCTGGAGAATCTTTTCCAAGCAAACGCCGCCATTTGTAACTCCTCCACTTTTCAAGAAATCTCAGCTAGATGGTCAACAAAGGAGGTCGTCATCAGGTACGTGTCAGTTACTATCAAAATGCCACCACATCAAATTCTGTTGAATACGATCTTCAATTAAACTTCGTTGCCCCCTTCTCAGCATCCATACCGGCGCTTTGAGGCCTCATCTACTTTTGCCTGCGCCCACAATTCTTTCGCCTTGAACCGCAGCTTCCTACGAAATGATTTCACATTACGACAACAAGTCAGCTCGAGCTTATCAGCGCAGCCATGACGCACTCATCGCTGCTCCTGACAAGCACCACTATCGTACTGGATAACATCCTCGACCACCTCGAGCTACCCGATGCCCAGGCCATTCATCTCACCTGCAAGCCTATGAACGACTACGTCAATTCCTACCTCGGCAACCGAGCCTGTAGAACGTTTACAGCCGTAGGTTTGAAGCACGCCATCGGCCTCATCCGACTCGCCGAAGTGGTCCAGCATACACCTGAAGCTCAAGGCTCCCCTGATAGTAGGGTCTGCCAATACGCCGAACCCTTGCTGGGTGGCGTGCGTGAACTCCGGCACAACTGCGATCACCCATGGTCTGGAAGCCGCTCGGAGATTGATGAGTATCGCCGATATGGCTGGATCGTCTGGATGCCGAACTGGCAACTCTGTTGCGTTTAGCACCCGCTCGACACGGGGATGGCGATTTTGAGGATCATTATCGTCGACTTTTGCATCCCACAGTGGATGATGCCAAGAGCGATGTGTTGAAAACTCAGCTGCCGTGGCTCGTTCGCTAGGTATTCTAGAGGAAGGATAGTTTCCTCCCTGCTGAACCTGAGAGGCTAGATACATAGCGACGTCTTAGGTAGCTTCAGGCGGTGCATAATGGATGAGAAATGCACCAATAGGTGCCGTGCCTGATCTGAAACTGGCACAGGGTCGCAGATAGAGGATAACATTTGTGAAATGTCTGATGTGCTGGTCAGTGGAGTATAGGAACATGCGAATGGTCATTCTTTCTGAGTTGATGTAAAACCTTAGGTCGTCAATTATCAGCTTCAGAGAATCCAAATATTCTTCACTTCCGTCTCGTCGACTAGGACCCTCATATCATCTTTCCCCAGCCCCTGGAAACGGAACGCTCCAATGCGCTTATACTCATTTTCAACGCCCACACCCCCTTCTAGCATCAACCCGGTCCCAGAATTATACGTCACCTTTGGCTTCCTCCATGACACTTCAGATCCAGAAGCCGAATCATCCACCATCACCAACTGCCCTTGCTCGTCCGTTTCATGCGCCGATAGCACGAGCAAATACACCTCCCTCCCCTCCTCCAAGACGACATCCGGGAAAAAGTCAAATCTCTTCACCACTGCCACATCCACCACTGGTACCCGAACCCCTTGTGTCTTTTGATCCCAGCACCCCCTCACCGTCACCCCCCTGACCGCAAGCGTCTTACCAACCAACTCAGGCTGGTGATCCCTCTTCGGCTCCACCCCTCTAGCCACCAACTCCGAACTCCCCTCCACATCACCAAGACACTTCACCTCAAACCTAACCTCCCCCCCGTCATGGTGCCTAACCCGGTACCAAGTCCCCGCCAGCGGAAGCCTCGATTGGAGGGAAATCTCCCCTATAGTCGACGCCCACGACCAACTGGGGTGTATCCCCTGCAACCCAGGCAATCTCGTCTCCTCCCTCAACCTCGGGTTAACCACCCTCCATGCTAACTGAAGATACAAATTCTTGCTCCACAAACCAGCGGCGTACTCCTCCTCTTGGTGGTCGTTCTCATCCCAAGAGCCCTTTTCCCTTAGCCCGTCCCGCACAACCTTTGCGACGCCCCATATGGCTTGGAGGCGGTCGGAGATGTAGTTTGTTAGTTCGCAGCGGGTGTAATTTCTGACAGAATTTATCCAGAAGGTTTCCAGGGAGTCATCTGCTGTTCCGGCTCTGATAAGAGCGGGCTGATTAGCGGGGGTTGATCGCATGAGGAGGAGGCGCTCTCGCCAGTGGCGTTCGGTGGCGGAGATGGTGTCGATTTGTCGGGGGAGACCTTGGGGGAGGGACTCGGAAGCGGAGAGGGTCGCGCAGTCCCAGAGGAGTTGATTGGTGGAGAAGTGGAGGATTCGGGGAGCGAGCATGCGCTCTGAGGAAAGGGGGGTTTAGTCTCGCTGAGATGAATGAGAAGGTATGGACGGGGAAAGGGGCGTACCTTGGAAGACCCAGCCTCTGGTGTAGAGGATTTTGTCGAGTAGCTCGTGGCGCCAGTAATCTTTTGGGAGGATGTACCACTCCCCCGCTATCCCACGCTCACCCTCGATCTTGACAGGTTCATGCAACACCCTCTGTCTGGGGGTCTCTTCGTACGACCTGAAGAGCCCCTGGCTTCCATCCTTGGAGTCAGCGCCGGCAAGGTTGAGGAAGCTATTCCTATACACAAGATGCATCAGCTGCCCCTCTGTCTTGAAATCCCCAGGCGCCTTCTCGCCATCCCCCTGGACGATACAGAGCGAGTCGATCCAGATGTACTTGACCCCGAGGGCCCTGGTCACGGTGATGGCGTCTTGGAAGGTCTTGGTGAGCTTGTCCCAGTTCACGCCAACGGACGGGTCGGTGAGTTGGGCATAGTTGGCCTGGATCAGCTTGATGATTTCGATCCTGCCCCAACAATGTGACAGCGTGGTGTAGCGTTCCTTCATGGAGGGGCTGGTGGTGATGATGTGGATTTTGGATGGGTTGGATACGTCGATCAGGCGAGTCGGGAGCCACGAGGAAGAGGTGGAGGATTGAATGGCTTGGCATCTTTCGTGGGAGGTGGAGCATTCGTGTATCCAGGATTGGATCTGGGGAAGAGATCCAGAGGGGGTTATGTTTGTGGTCTTGGGGAGGGTGGTTGCTGGTGTGATTGTGTCTGTGAACCGGTTAACGAGGAGTCTTGATGGATGATAGTGGGGACATGCCTTTCTGGAGGAGATAGAATGCCACTGAACCCTTAAAATGTCCCGTGGAATGGCTGGTTTCCCCGTGATTTTCCGCCTGCGGGCCCGAAAGATGATTGTCGCTTTGACGGAAGGTTATGAGCATGCACTTTTGGTCTTCTCTTGTAGCCGATAGCCACCTGATAGTCCATCGATATGCGCAGTCCACATCGACATTCTTGCCAAGGTGGGAGCAAACAGTGCATTTCTCCAGTTCTGGGTCCTTATCGACGTCCCTGTAATCCTTTCTGTGAAGTCCCCATCGGCGTGCGGATGCGAAAAATGTCTGTTGGCAAAATTTGCAAAGCATTGCGTCCCGTACCCAAAGATGTGTATGCTCAGTGGAAGAAGTGGGAGCGATGGATGGGGTGGGATGAGACTGTGAAAACGGCTGCCTAAGGTAAGGTATGCTGACAGAAGCTGATTGGCGGCCAGTACCAAAGCGGGGGAAAGGGGGTGGTTGTGGGGGCCAAGAGAGGTGGACTTGTGTCGCCTCTAAGAATCTAGCATGTTCCTGGATTCCCAGTGTAACAAAAGACGTGTATCTCAGTTTCATTTTCTTATCATAGATTTGAAACGGTACGGATATTGCATTTCTTGGAAGCTTGTGAAAGCATCAGGGCACGTCCGTGTTACTCTCTTACTCCTTCTCACATTCCCACTCAGACACAAACTCATTATACCGTTCCTTGACGTAGTTGTAGAAGTCAGGATGAAAGCATCTCACATAGTACCCAGTGCCCATCGTTCCAACTGCCAACAGGCCCCCTGCAGCGCCAATTACCTCGTCAACAACTTCAACGTCTACAGAAACGAGTAAGTCTTCAAATCCATGACTTCCACATCTGTCACTTTCTTCCAGAAGCTTCGTCTTAAGACTCTCAAATTCAACACCGGAAAACTTGGGGTCTTTCTCTGCGTTGCCCACAATTCGAATGGCATGCAACGCCAGCATTGCCCTGGCCCTCACCTCTCTTGGCGACGTCTTGTCCAGTAACCGACTTCGTATCTGCGCATCTATCAACAAGTCAAACATCTCCACGACGCTCTTCGGGAACCTGTCACTTTTGGCCATCGCCGCATCAAGGGTCTCGGCCTGGTGGATTGTCTCGAGCAGAAGCAAGGCCATGCTGGGGTTGCCGTAAGACAGCTGGACCAACTTGACCACAAAGTCAACGGCCTCTCTTGAGGGTTCTTCCGTGGTACTACCGGATATCAAGCGTCTGCCAAGGCAGGATAAGGGAGGGTATTCATCTTGGTGAGATCTGAAGGGAGGTTCGAGCGGCCAGAATCGTCCGTGTTCGAGCTGGAGGTTGTGGATGATCAAGGACTTCATGCTGGGCTCGGGGGCGTTGCTGATTTCGAATGTCACGGGAAATGGGTTGCTGGTGAGTTCTGGGGGAGAATGTGATCTGTGGCAGGGGTTAGTGACGGGGGTATGCGCGAGTGAATGCACATCGATGTGACGGAGCTGAAGGTATCTCACTCATTCCCACAAGCATACCCAGCCTCTTTGCACTTCTGGCAGATCCAGAAGGGCCCTCCAGTGCTATCGTGGTCCAAATTACATTCCCACCACGTTATCAGACCAGGTCGACCTTCATGTTGTTCTTCATCGTGATCGTACTCATTCTCGAGAGAAACGTCGCAAATTGGTTTCAGAGTAGAGAGTTGAAAAGGAGTACGAGAGGTGAGGAGGACTCTGACGCCAATGCCACGAAGTTGCTCCAGTCGTTCTTCCACTTCGAGATATTCTTTCCTGATAGGCCACAGACAGTCGAGGTCGTCCACCACAAGCCAGACGTCTGAGAGTCGGAAGAGCTTGAATCTGATACTGTTGAGAAGTGCTGTACCGTCGATCTGAGTCTGAGGGGAGGGAGGTGGAGAAAGATCGCTGTTGACACCGATCTTGGCATCTATTTGTCTCTCAATCTCCGCCAAGAATTGAACGCCGAATGGAATGGCGTTTTGTTCCTGGTGAACCGCTGCGCTGGCATCACGAACAGTGAGGGGCTTGAGAAATACTGATAAGACAAGAGGCGGCTTTTGATGGTTATGATGGGCTTGATCATTCTGTCGAAGACGGTTTACTGCCAGTGCGGCGAACGAAGTCTTGCCGGATCCTGGGCCACCTACCAGCCTCAGAAGGCGAGAAGGAACGCTCTTGACCCAGCGATCATACTCCAAGCTGTCAAAAATGTAGTCAAAAAACCATGGTGCCGGCGGTCCCAGGCAGTCGGCAGGATTGGACGAGATGATAACCCCGTCAACAACTTGTGAAGGTGAAGACATTCTAATAAGATGATGAGTGTACGGATAGCAAATGGTGTGATGGACCTGTGCGAAAGTGGGGTGGATATCACCAGCATCAAATAGTGTTCTTGGCCATCGAGCGGGGGAGTTGGAAGGAATGGCTTCATGCAGCTTCCTGCGTCTAAAATCTGACACCAGATAGAATAAGAATGCCAAGGTGAGGCTGGCCGTCGCTTTCCAATGAACATATAGCACACACGGTGCACCTGTCCAAATAAGGGATCAAGGTAACATTGGATACGCTAATGCATGGTACCGATCCACTCAGCCCCCAAAGGCTCACGCCTTGGCGCGGTTTCATTGAGCTAGGCAGGAACCTGCTATCTGCAGCAAGAAGGTAACTGGTCAGCGGTACCTGCCAAATAGGTCGGTGGAAATTGGAGGGGTGTTTGGGGGCTAAAAGCTGACTGATCATAAGCGATTGGCTGATTTTTACGACTCCGAGAACCGTATGTTTTCTTTGGAGGTTGCCTTACACTATTTTCGTGTTCGCGGCTCTGCAGGATCCGCCTAGGAGGGACGGGAGGGGAGCAATACGGATGGGATTTAAGCAAAAGGGACGGGCCTCCCTCGTTGCCACGATGTGGGCAGCGACTGTGAAGGACTTTTGTTTGCGTCTGTTACACGACCATGACGTTCGTTCCCAGATTGCTCCTCTGGAGCAGCTTCGTTCTTTCAGGCATTTTGGACTCTGTCAATGCCAGGCCGGGACCGCGTCCGAGTCTACTCAATCGACGTGCGGCAAACGATACGGGCAGACCATGTGGTGCGCTCTTCGATATCATTGAGGAGGACCTCAAGCTACGTGAGGGATTTCCCCAGTTATTTATGTTGACGAAACTGACGCCATCACAGAGTTCTTCCCCGTATTCAACGCCTCTGACGTCTACTCTTGTTTAACCGCCGTCCCCTTCCTCAAAGACGTTGGACTCCGCTTCATCGAGTACTACAACACCACCTTGCAGTTCCAAAGCACTTTGGCCTACCTCGAGTCTCCTCCTGCCGAGTATCAACAACCAGCAGTCGACGTGGTTGCCGAACTTGGGAGAGTCAAGCAGAAGGTCCTCGATGATCAGTACACCAGACAATTGGATTTCGAATACGACATCCACTCCATCGTCCACGCCATCCACGACGACCATGTCAATCTCTACATTGGCATCACCGCCGCTTTCAGCTTTGCAAGCCCTTTCGACTTCGTCTCTGCCTCTCTGGATGGGAAAGCACTACCAAGAATCTACCTGAAGGATGATATTGTGAAAGCACGGAACAACGGCTGGGCGGAAGAGCCGTCTCCAGTGGCAACCATCAATGGTGCTGATGCCACTGAATTCCTTGCCCAGTTCTCCAGCCGGAACGCGTTTGGCTATCTCGAAAGTCATGCCGATTGGAACGACATGTTTGAGCACCCCACCAACGATATCCAGGGCTTCTACGGCACTCTGGGCGGTCAACTCCTGTTCTATCCGGGCAATGGACTTGACGACACTTTTAACGTGAAGCTAGAGGATGGAACCGAATGGAACGACAACTGGCTCGCTCTCCTGAATCAAATCCACAGCCCTGGACCTCTCGAGACTGCTGGGGACTTTTACAACTATTTCGTCCTCGGCTTAGCGCCGCCAGTGGAAGTCATCGAGGACTCATCGGATTCCGGTCTCGTCTTTGACTTTGAAGGAGAGGATGGCTTGAAACTTATCGAGATCAAGATCGATACGGACTGGTTAGAAGAGAGTGACGAGGCATTCCCAAAGCCCGAAGTTGCGCAGCCGTTTCTCACTATTTCTGGCGGTGGAGTAGTCACCGGCTACTTCCAGGATGACGTTGGAATTCTTTCCATCCCGACCTTCGAGCAGTTCCCCGAAGAGGCCAAGAATTTCAGCAACGCAGTCCAGGAGTTCATCACCAAGGCGGAGGACAGGAACGTGAAAAAGATCATCATCGATCTCCAACAGAACCGAGGTGGATCCCCCAACCTTGCCTTCGACACATTCCGTCGTTTCTTCCCCCAGGAGCCTGATTCCCTGCCGTGGACCTGGGCTGGCAGTCGCAGACGAAGCCATCCTCTGGGTGATTTGGTGGGAGATACCATTACCGAGTGGTGGAAAGGGTTGGATCCCGAAGACGATGTGCAACTGTTTGATCAGTGGGACGAGGCAGCCAACGAGTTTGTCGTCGCCACCAAAATCAACCCTCTCACAAACACTACGTATGACAACTGGGCCCAGTACAGTCCCGGATCGGCCAGCTACCGCGAGGATACGTTCTCAAAAGTCGAGAGGCTGAACCTCTCCGACGATCAAGTTCTTTACTCGGCATTCAGCATCGAGACGGTGGAAGACGACCCGTACGGCTATGGCGGCAATCCTGTCACCACCAAGCAGGCGTGGAAGCCCGAAGACATCGTCATTCTCACTGATGGCCTCTGCTCGTCCACCTGCTCCCTCTTTGTTGGGTTCATGACCCAAGCGGGTGTACGTACCATCGTCGCTGGTGGCCGTCCCGAGACGGGTCCGATGCAAGCTGTCTCTGGAAGCCGTGGCACACGCGCTTACTCCAACCATATTCTCGACTGGATATTCCAGTTCACCGGCCAACTCCTCCCGGACAACTCGTCACTCCCAAACATTCCAATCGACTACGAAACAAGAGACACCGGGCTCTGGATTCACCACGCCGGGCTTAACCTGCGCGATGAGATCCTCAAGTCTGACTGGGAGAAGGATCCCAACACCGAGCACGTCCCGAGGCAGTTCCAGTACGAGGCCGCCCACTGTCGCATTTTCTACACTGTCCGCAACATCTACAACATGACACAGCTGTGGAGCGATGTCGCCAAAGCTGCCTGGACAGACCCCAGTCTCTGCGTCGACGACTCGACGGGATACGCCAAATTGGCCAACCAGCCTGCTCCTGTCCCAGCTCCCACCCGGCCCACCGCTCAAGACGCCCAAATAGTCATCAACACCACGACTACCCGAGGCGGCCCCGGCCAAGACCCCGACGGTGTCCCCATCTTCAACGAAGGCGACATCGTAGCCGGCTTCACCGTCCAAAAAGCCGGCCTCGAGCCATGCGGAGCAGGTGACAAGTGCCCAAGCAACTCCATATGTGAGCCTGTCAAGGTCGTCTGCGCCAACGGGGAGAGGCCCAAGGCGACCGAGGCAAAGTACTGCCTCCCTCTGTGCAAGCCGGCAGTGGACACCTGCGCACATTTTGCTAGTGATGTCAAGATTAACGGTGCGTTGAGGTGCGATCTGAGGTATGAGGCTGTGACCAAGAGCAGGAAGCATGATTTTGTAGGGTTGTGTTCGCCGAGGGAGGGGATCAAGCCGCAGAATTTGTGTCCGGGGAGGCCGACGGCTTGAGGGGAGGTGTGAAAGCTTTGAGAGTCCTTTTCATGATTTAAGCGGGAATAATGTATTGTAGCTATGAGAGGGGTTTCGAGTTTAAGGAAGAGAGGTTGTACACTAATAGGGAAACATTGATCGCTCCGGAGAACTAGCTAACAGTCTTTGCATATGTATTATCTATTATATTCGGCCTACAATAAAGGTCTATGAACTATGTCCAAGTCCTGTGCTGTACACGCTTCCCAGAGACTTATCCATGCGGTTTGCAATGTGCATTACATCGCCAGCAAGGCGGCCACCATGGCGCCAACCACGCCGACCACTGGTCTAGTAGATCCTCCAGTAGGGATTGGCTTCTGGGTTGGCACGGGCGCAGTCCCGTTGGAGAAGATGGAAGTAGTCGTCTCAATCACCACCGAAGTCGACTCAGAAGTGGGGGCCGTGGTGATTGTCTCGATGGTTGTCAACCCGGTGCTCGTGTTCGGGATCACTGTATCAGTAACAGTGACAGGTTCACTGGTTGATGATGTCTCGGCGGCCGAGGTCGACGTCTGGGGCACTGGAACAGAGGTTGACGAAGGCGGGATCACAGTCGAGGTAGTTGTCGTCTTCGGCAGCAAGCTGTACCAAGAAGGGGGAACCGCATACTCGGCCTCAGGACAACGGCAAGCCCCGTCAGGCGGCAACTGTCCACCTTGGTTGTAGCCGTAGAAGCAGTTCTGGCTCCGGATCTCACAGTGGTAGCGGGGAACTGTATCGTAGTAGGTCTCGAGATCGGGGAGGGCGCCGTCCTCGCAGTTGCAGATGAAGCAGTAGGTGTTGGAGTTGAAGGGGTTGTCGATGCCGCCGTTGTTGGACACGCAGGCGTTCTCGCCTTCGAAGACGCCTCCTCTTGACTTGCACAGGGCCTCACAGGTGTTGATCTGGCCGGGGCAGACGGTGTTGCCTGTGAGATGTTAGCATCTGATTGAACAAGAATCGGGTAGGGCTGGAACGAACTGAAAGATACACTTCTGCCGGGCTGGGTGCGGCGGGGTGGCGTGAGACACGTCCATCCTTCCTGTCGCAGCGCTCTATCCCACCCAGGAACACTCGTGTCAACACCCGATGTTGCTGAGCACACACCAACCAAACCGAACACGAGGGCCGCGATGCCCGCCGCTGATGAGAACGAGCGCATTTTTGGTAATGAGTGAAGGGGTGATCAAATGAATGACTGGTGATCAAAAGAGTGACGGATGGTCGGAGAGAAAACTTGCATGTCTGACCATACTGGGCGCGCATGTCCTTAAAAACATCTTCAAGGCATGTTGCGTAGGGGCTGTTGCTTGAATGGTTCAAGGCTATTGACGAAAACTCTCCATAATCACACCCTGCTAAAATGAGTACAACGTCGTTGGCTCCACTATCAGGCCGTGTGCGCGGGCCGTGATGACCCTTTAGTTTTACTGGCGAATCATCGTGATAGTTTCAATGTC
This sequence comes from Podospora bellae-mahoneyi, assembly GCF_035222275.1. Classification (NCBI taxonomy): domain Eukaryota; kingdom Fungi; phylum Ascomycota; class Sordariomycetes; order Sordariales; family Podosporaceae; genus Podospora; species Podospora bellae-mahoneyi. The sequence continues at coordinate 3,143,390 of NC_085885.1, read as the reverse complement.
AAAGATTAAATCCTTGCCGCAAGATTCCACTCTTTTTCGATGACACATGCAAGTCATGCGGGACATTCGCATTGGGAGACGCAGTAGCTTCGCTATGTTACACTGTGCATTTATTTGCCTACAACGGCGGTGGCCAGGTAGGTAGGTAGGTAGACCGCTGCTGTCTTCTTTCCACAGGGGGTCATGACCTGCCTCGACATGGTCGAACCACATAAACTTCATGGAGTGCATGCCATATCTTTTGGCATCAGTGATGACTCCTTGGCAAGGTGGGATCTCGGGGAGATCGTCGGTTAGATTGTTACAAGCTGAAGGACCTGGATCATGACATCGTCCTCATACTGAATGGTGGGATCCATATGCTGTGAAGGTCGGGATGAGGGCAGAAAAATAAGTAGAATTGATCTGCTAGATAACAAAGGAAAAGAAAGCACGAAAGAAGCTAGATATTCAACCAACATATATATCCCAATATTTAAAAAAAAACACTAGAATAAACGCAATATATCCAGACCGAGTGCCGACCTTTCCTACACCCAATATCTCTGAATGAAGCTATCGCCAGACGTAAGTTGCATTAGGGTAGTAGTCGTAGGCCGAGGTCTTTGCCACTCTCACCAGGGCTGTGGTTGGAATTCCGATTTAGGTAGGTAGAGTCGCACCTTTATATATGCCGATCATGCATTGTTTAACTAATCAAAGCACCTGATAGAGCCACATCGCTTAGCCGAAGACTCACTAGAATTCGCATCAGTCTAGTCCTATTGCTAACATGAGTCCTACAAGCATCTCCGTGACCAATCCAACTCGTCTTTACCACCCTACCCAAGTTCCATTCCAAGCAGATCAAAACTCAGCTACTGCCTTTCTGACGTCCTGATCCCTGATAGCCTTTTGGACCACTGGAATCTCCGGAATTTGCCCAGGGTCGAGAACCTGACTGTCTAAGCCGAGATCATACAGCTGCAGCGGGCTATACTTGATCTTTCCTGTGGACTCCAAGAAACGTTCATACGAATTCTTGCCGAGGGCTTTAGCCAAGTTAACAAGTTGGAGGACAGGAGGCGGCATCTGGGAGGTCGTGGTCTCAACTGATCCAAGCTGGAGTGCCGCCGTTGTATCCGCGTCCCACATCACCCAGGCCAGGCATCGGTAGTTCTGGATGCAAACGAAATCCTCGTAGATCCCTGGGGCGCGAAAGAACCTTGGCTGTGACAGGGTCATCCGGGTGTTGTTTCGATCTTCAACCTGGATTGGGAACTGGCTTGCGTAGGCTGACCATGCGGCATTGGGTCCGAGAGGGTCCGTCCGCTTGGGCACATTCCATTTGATGTCGTCGGAATGATCTTGACCTTGGACTTGCGAAAGGTTAGAATGGTCGTCATGGTTAAATGGAACATCAGTAAACCGTAGTCTTTGTTGCCTGGAAGCGTAGTGCTTATCGTACTATGCAAGGGACCAAGATGGTTAGCCGGCAGCTATCTTGGGACTGATACAACAATAAATGCTTACGAAACGTCGATAGAAGGCCTGGCTGATCTGATATCTGAAAAGCCATCTGAGTGCTTTGGTGCGCGTGTCGTGAGTGAGCCGACGCAGGCCTTGGCATTCCATGAAATCGAGTGCGCAGAGAAGCTCCTCGACTTCCCAACGATGCAGTTTGTGAAAGGCTCTGTCTGTGATATCCTTGGAAAAAACAGCATGTAGAAAGAACAGCAATTCTGCTCGAACGAATGCCCTCTCCAGCCTGGCGACCTCGGTTTTGGAGAGGGGTCGTCGATGGCTTCCAACGGCAGCGCTCAGGGTCCTCAGTTTCTCTTCGTAAACACGTTTGTCGAAGTACCGGTACTTGGGTTTCCACATCGGTGCGAGCCACGCAGGTTCCTCAACTCTGATCCATCTTTCGGCTTTATCGGCAAGTCGTCGTTGGATCCGCAAGACAAATCGAACAAACCTTGCCGCGAGCTCCTCAACACGGCAGAGGTCAAACAAAATCCGCGGTGTGGTAATCGAAAGAAGGTCTTGCTCCTCATCGAGGATCTGTATGGCCAACTTAGTGTCCTGGCTTGTAAGATGTTCGAGCTGACAATGCCTAGCCATGTCGCACAGGCGGACGAAAATCAAGGCCACTTTAAGACCTTCTCTGGTGAACTTTCTCCTGGCCCGCCGGGCCAGGTATGTAGAAATGTAGTCATTTAGAAATCTCTGTGTCCGATAGAGAGTTAGGACATCATCCATGGCGCATTTATCAATGATATTGTCCATGACCAATGACACTCCCATCAGCAACAAAAGATTCAGGTGACGGGCCATCTTGACGGTAACGTAAATCTAATGACAATCAGCAAACATTACTGACAGAGGGGAGATGTGTCCAAACAACTTAGACAGATGACATGAGGTGAAGTGTCTGTTCAAGTTTCTCATTTGCGCAGCTCCTTTCCCGTCTTCGCCGTTGATTGCTGGAACTGCAGGTAGGTATTTGACACCAGTGTCGTAGAGACTCGTAAGAGTCGGAAAGAGCCCCAGCAAGGGAGATGCGGAGGGAGAAGACCAGAAAAAAAAGGATGGAAAAGATGGGGGGAAAGAAGAGGGGAAGGAGGAAGGAGAGAGCAGGGAGAACAGGAGGGAAGTGACCGTCTCGAGGTGGATCAGGCTACTGGCAGGGCAGGATAGTCTTGCTCTACGGTTCACTTTTGGTTCCCAGCAGCCAATTCACTCGCGATACAGAACTAGGTTTCAAGACCGCGAGTCCTTCCAAGGTGGGTCTGGAGCAGATCAAGGGCAGGATAGTATCGGAGCAGGATTAGAAGAAAAGATGCCAGGTGAATTGAGGAACTTCACGTTCACTGCGCAAGGGCAATGAGTGCAAAGTGCAAAAAAAAAGATAGAAGAAGGCCGGACCCCGACGCAGGACAAGAGTAACAGTAGTCTGGCACACTGTGATAGGGAAAAAAAAGCTTAGTGACGCGAAGGCTTGAATACCTCGAACGGGTGGTGTTTTGGAAGCCCTCCACAGACTGGAGCCACACAAACAAACAAAACAAAAGCTTATCGCGCAGTATAGATATTTATTCGAAATCTTTTGGTTCACGTGGCTCACATTTGATTTCCACACTGTCACCTCTTTCGACATCATCTACTGCCATCTTCTTACTTTTCCGACCACCTAATTGCACCTTTACCAAGATTAACCACAATGGGTACTAATCTTGATCTCCTATCGCTCACCCGGGTCACACTGTCTATGGACTAGATCCTGGATTACTGCTCGATGGACGACATTGGTGCTCTTTTCCGAACCAATTCCGGCCTCCACCAGTATATCTGCGACCAGTACGTAACCCGTCGTGTAACACAGAGACTCACAGTCGAAGGTTGGAAAGCAGCGATTACCTTCGCTCGCCTCTATAGTGTGGGCACGGCCCGCGAACCAAGGGACATTCGCCACCCGAGTGAGGGAAGCAACAGCAATCATCGATGAATGCCCAGATTTATAGTCCATCACAACCCCCCGGATGATGTTCGTTCTCGGCCGTGTGGAAGTAGCCACAGGCCACTTCGTTCAACATGTTCTCCGTGCCCAAAGACTGCTGGCCGACCACTCGGTCGAGTGGATGGGGTTGCGGGAATCGCGATGGCTGACCGGAAGAAGCCCATATTCAATATTACCCCCAAGTCCCAGCACGGAATGCCACGACAGAACGAGCGATGATTGAGCGAGGATTTATTCGTGCTGAGACCATCCTTTTGATACGAGCCTTCTTTCCTGCTCTTGGCAGTAACGTCCTCTTCACTATGGCCTCACCCTGCCTGACTATACGATTCTTCCGGACCCTTCACAACTGGGAACTTGAGGAAGGGATGACGGCACTGGACTTCTTGTACTGTCACAGTCTATCCCAGCTTGACCCGTCGCTCAAATGCCTCAGTGGGCTCATCGGGCATCAACTTGACCGGGTCTACGAACGTAAGGCAGTTTACTGTGTTCTTCCTGGTCGAGGGAAATATTTTGCCGCTTTTGGACCTAGGTGGGGGTATGTGGTTAGGAGCGGCACCCCCCACCCTATCCCCTGTCAAGAGTTGATTTCAGCTTTGAAATCTGCTTGATTTCTGAATGTCTAAATTAACCACGTTTAAGTTCAAATTTTGCAAAAGAAGGTAAAAGTCGAATCGTTATATAAAATAACATACTAGTTAACTACTTAGTAACGTGTGTGATAAGCAAGCGGCCGATCTAAGCGAGTGGCCGCTTCCCCAGCACAACGCGTTTATTTCACCACTTCTACAAAATTCTACCACAACAAGTCATAGTAAGCCCTTCAAAAGAGGCATGGTTCCTTTTGGCTTTGGAAGCTATTCGAAAAGATAATAAGCTTAGTATTCCGGCCGCAGCTAAGTTATATAACGTTCCGGAAAGAACGCTTCGTTACCGAAATGCCGGCCGATTTTCCCGACGCCATATACTAACTAACTCACGCAAGCTTACGGATTTGGAAGAGAAAACGATTGTTCAATACATTATTGAGCTATTTACGCGCGTATTCCATCCTCGGCTTTGTTACGTAGAAGATATAGCTAACCGATTGCTACGCAAACGTGACGCGCCAACTGTTTGCATATGATGGGCTCACAACTTCGTTAAACGCCAGGCAGAACTTGGGACGCGTTTTACGCGTAAATATAAATACCAGAGGGCCAAATGCGAAGATCCAAAAGTTATTCACGAGTGGTTTACCCTTATATATAATATCAAGGTCAAACACGGTATCCTCGACGACGATTTATATAACTTCGACAAGACTAGGTTTATAATAAGCATTATCGTCGCCATTATAGTCGTTATAACTTCTAATAGCCGTAGTAAAGCTAAAACGCTCCAGCCTAATAATCGTAAGTATGCTACAGTTATTTAGGGAGTAAATGCTCTGAGTTGAGCTATCTGTCACAGTTAAGCCGGCAGGCAGGACAGACTGTGTGCGGGGCATATGACGCAAAGCTAATCGCTAGCAAAACCAATTAGAAGGCAGAAGGATGGACTAATAGGAGGTGGATTATCTAGGACACAAAGGAATTATAAGTGATTCCTCGGAATTACTTATAATCCTCGAGAGTTAGTTACAATCTTCGAAGAATAGTGAAATGGAGAGAAAACACACAAAACAACCACAACACCACAAATATACCCTCAACAGGGCTCTGAATGAACACACCTGCGTGACAGTGGCTCGCTCGCAGGCCGCACTTCACGTAGGACAAACAAAAGACTTTGTGGGCTCGCAGGCCGCACAGTAAGCACCGGATTGGCCTGATCAGAGGGCCAGAACTGCCTGGACGCATGCAAAGCGCAAAAATACGAAGAAATAAAAGTCGATGGTCCGTCTAAAATAGAATGTCCGAAGCAGACCGCTTATATACATAACCCCTGAGCCCCCCGAATCCTCAGAGAGCCCCACTTCCTTACTCATACCCTCAGGCCTGTGGCCACACCCCAAACCAATAGTAACTATATATCTTCCTTAACGTAAATTCCCCGATCCGAAGAAAGTCGGTTTTAAGAGTAACTTTAAAGGGAAGTACTTTACGGAATATCTAGAGCGTTTTAAGAATACCTGTAAAGAGTACTAGGTCGTGGAATTTACCTCACGCGTTCGTAAGTTTAAATCCTACCGTGACTTCGATGTAGGAAAGGAAATCGATAAATATATAGACTTACCTATGCGTCACCTGTACTATGTTGATGTGTACGCGTACCACCAAGGAAACAGTACTATTCTCATGAAAGCCTGTATCAATCTGCGGTGCCGGAGACAGAACGAAGGCCGCAAGGATTGACTCCGAAATTGACCTTTTATTTACCTAAGTTGCAGTTTGTGTCTAGTGCATCTATATCTGGGGCAGTAAGCTATTTGAGGTGTGTAATTCGGCATCAAGGGAAGATGACTCAAGCCGAGTATTCAGGAAGTAACCGGCCCTCTAGATCCAAGGTGTTACTGTGTTACTATCGTAACATTTGCACCAAGAAGCTGCCCCGCCGTCGCTGTCACGGTGAAGGCGCCCTTCACACCCGGCTTTGCACGCACAATGGACAGCGCCATGCCACTGAAGGCCTTGCGCTGCTTGGACGTGAATGCGGCCATGTCGTAGGGGTTTCCGTTGTCGGTGGCCACGATCTCGCCCTCTCCGGAGGAAACAGCGAAGGTAACAAAGTTGCTCGCATCCGGGACAACCTCACCGCCCTCATCAACCACTTCGAGCGTAAGGAACGACAGATCGTAACCGTCGGCCTCGATATGGGCGCGGTCAGCTCGTAGTCGTAGCCGCGCGGGAGGCCCGGTGGTGTGAACGGTGTCGTTCGCCCACACCTTACCGTCCTTGTAGGTTACGACATGCAGCTCACCAGCCTCGTACTTGACATTGTCCCACCGGAAACGATAGTTGGAGGCCTCTTTCTTTATCCTACCCTGAGTTCTGCCGTTCAGGAAGAGCTCGGCCTCATTGGCGGCGGAGAAGACATGCACGGGGGTCACCTCGCCCTTGCGGGCAGGCCAGTTCCAGTGCGGAAGGAGATGGGCAGTCTTGAGATCCGGCCGCCACCGCGCTTGGTACAGGTAAAACCGGTCTTTCTTGAAGCCACAGAGGTCGACGATACCAAAGTACGAGCTACGCGCCGAGTAGTATGGCGTTGGCTCGCCCAGGTAGTCCCAGCCTGTCCAGACGAATTCGCCAGCGACGTACGGGTTTTCATCCTGCTTCTGGAACACCTTGTCGGGTGAAGCACCGAACGGCATCGTGTACAGCTCGTAGGCGCTCACCTGCCGCAGTTGTGGGTTGCCACCACCGCCGGGTTGGTCGGTGTGTGGTGCGCTGAATTCTTTGGCCACGGGGAAGAAATACGTGCCGCGGGTGCTGAGGGCTGCGGCTGTCTCACTGCTGAGAAGAAGGGCATTGGGGAAGGCTCTGTGGAAGTCCGGGTAAAGGGGTGGCGTGCGGGTGCCTTGAAAGCCGGCGTACGCGCCTGAATCGCGGATGCCTTCGCCTTGGTAGTTGAGACTCATTACATCGAGAGCCTTTGGGAACGGTTGGTTCGGCTTCGCCACGTTCATCGAAGCCGTGCTGCCGCGGAAGGGGTCCTCTTCGTGGACGATGGCGCTCAGCCGCCGGCCGATTCTCTCGCCGTTCGCCCCGTCCGTCTGTTCACCCACCTCATTCCCGATGCTCCAGGCGAAGATGGAGGGATGGTTTCGGTCGCGGCGCATCATGGCCCGCACGTCAGCTTCGGACCAATCGTCAAAGATGAGGTGGAAATCATTTGGGTTCTTCTGCTTCTGCCAGCAGTCAAAGGCCTCGTCCATGACGAGAAAGCCCATCTCATCCGCCAGATCGAGCAGCTCAGGGGCGGGTGGGTTATGCGCCATGCGTATTGCGTTACTCCCGAGCTCGCGGAGTATCTCCAGTTGACGCTGCGCCGCGCGGTAGTTGAAAGCAGCACCAATAGCGCCTAGATCATGGTGCTGGTTAACTCCTTGGAGGTAGATACGCTCGCCGTTGACTAGCAGACCCTCACCGGTAGCCTTCAGGGCGCGGATGCCAAAGCGCGTCTCGTACGTGTCGATCGTCTTGTTGCCCGTGACCAGCCGCGTCACCGCCACGTGCAGATTCGGCCTTTGCGTTGGTGGCGGGCCCCAGAGCTGCGGCTTCTCTATCGTGGCCGAAGTGCTGACTGTCCGCTTCCGGCCGGCAGTAACGGTGATCACTTTGGAGGCGAACTCGGCCAGTACGCTTTTGTCTGGCTTCCCGGTCTTGGGGTCGAAGCCGTGTACCTCGGTAAGGATTTCAATTTCCCGATCCTCCTTGCCGCTATTTTCAACCTGCACGGATAGCTGAATGGTCGCCGTCTCGGCAGTCGCGCCCTCGGTCGTGATGAACGTGCCCCAGTGACCCACGTGTGTCTCATCAACCTTCACCAGCCAGACGTTACGGTAGAGACCGCTGCCGGGATACCAACGAGACGACTGGACCGGGTTATCGAGACGTATGGCTAACTGGTTATTGTCACCTGGCTTGAGGTACGGCGTGAGGTCAATACGGAACGAGTTGTAACCAAAAGGCCAGCCACCAGCCAGATAACCATTGATCCAGACCATGGCATACGACATGGCGCCATCGATGTCCAAGTACACCCGTCTGCTTTGGTCCTCAGGACCTATGAACAGCTTGCGACGGTACCAAGCAACGCCTTGGATTGGCAGACGGCCCATACCACCGCCGACTACGGCATTGTCGGCCGTGTAGAACGGGCCCTTGGCGGCCCAGTCGTGTGGCAAGTCTACCGCCTCCCAGTCGCTGTCGTCATATGTTGCCGCCGTGAAGGGTATATTGCCGCTGGGATTGCCTGTGGGCCGCTTGTAGTGCTTAGTTGGATCGCTAATGAAATCGTTCGCCGAAGGGAGGATCCATGACTTTAGTACCTGGGCCTGGCCTGGGGTGTCCTGGCGCTTGTCATAGACGATCTTGTCCGGGTTGGATTCCCAGCGTTGGAAGTGCCAGCCCCTGTTGAGGCTGATGCGTTCACGACTAACAGGAGCCACACTCTGTTGTTGTCGAGATGCGACGGAAACAGCGTTGGCAGCTTTGAGCATAAGCAGGAGGTTCAATAAGAGCATGCAGACGCGGGCTGCTGTTGCAGACCAGGAGACTGCCATTGCTGTTGGGACTTTAGCTTCTGAGCGCTCAATGTCTGCTGTTAGTTGGCTACCGCAACATACCGGGATAGTCCTTTTCACTAGCAGTTCTACAGCTCTTTCTGGGAGACTTATAAGTCACGGGGGTTTCCGGTGTCTCGTTCCCCGCCACGGAAACGAAATAAGTGTGCGAAATATTTATAAATACCTGGCTTGGCTGTCCTCGGAGTAGGCGCGCCGGGAGCCTCTCTCTGGGTTTTTACACATCCTTGGGTACGGGTAAATAAGGTGCCTACCTCACCCTCTCGGTTCTGAGAGAGCAGTTTATCGAGGGTCTGGTCCATCTTATTCGCTGGGCGACGAATATCACATCGCTCCAAAGGGCAAATATTATACCTCGAAAAGCGGTAAATAGCGGATGAAACTACGGGTGCATGCTATCAAATTGCACCTCCTGAATCTTATGTGTATTGTGACACGTGCACTTAGTTCTGTGCCATATTTTTTGTGCGTGGCGGGCTGGTCGTTACCACTGTTTTAATTAGAGGAAAAATCTTCTCCACCAATCGTTCAGGCATTTGCAGTGATGAGTATCCTGTTGGTAGTTTTATAGCAGGCATGATCCACGCGGAGGGTAATCTACCAGGAATCCCATTTGGCGGACTGCACATTTCCCTATGCCATGTAGCTGTGTAATCTAGATCAGATTGTCCCTACCATGGTCTGGTTTATCGGTTGTTTTCTTACGTGCCGGTCACATATCGGCCTCACTCTGAGGCCGACAAGAACTTCCTGTGTCGTCTTCAAGTGTCATCTCCGTCGTCTTGTCAAAAAGCCAAAAAGCTGCCTACAGCTAGCTGATGCCATTGATCGTACAATTTCGTATCAATCATACAAAGTTGTCTTCTTGTCAACCATCATGCATCGATTTGGCGCTGCATCGGTTTTCCTCGCTGGGCTTGCCGCCGGCCAATCCTGCGGGACACTGCCAGCGACCATCTCCTTCTCCGGAAACGCCATTAAGCTGCCCGATCCGTTTACCTTCCTGAACGGGTCTAAGGTTACGACCGAAGCCGAATGGCGCTGCCGGAGGGAGGAGATTAGTGCCATTATCCAACGCTACGAACTAGGTCCCATGCCCGCGGCCCCCGAGGTGAAAGCATCCGTCAGCGGCACCCGGCTTAGCATCACTGTTACGGCTAACGGCAAAACCTTAACCATGACACCAACCATCCGACTGCCTTCATCTGGCCAGGGGCCATTCCCGGCTCTCATCGCGCTGGGCGGCGCCTCGATTCCAGTCCCGGCCAGCGTTGCGCTCATCACCTACAACAACGAGGAAATTGCCGCCACCGACCCCCGCGGCAAAGGCAAGTACTTCGACTTGTACGGCACATCCTCCACAACGGGCGGCCTCGTCGCCTGGGCCTGGGGCGCCAGCCGGATCGTGGACGCCCTCGAGCAGCTTGGCCCCGAGACGACCAAGATCGACGCCAAGCGCGTCGCCATCACGGGCTGCTCGCGCAACGGCAAGGGTGCGATGGTTGCGGGCGCCTTCGACAACCGGATCCGGCTGACGATCCCACAGGAGGGCGGATCGGGCGCGATGGGATGCTGGCGCATCGTCGGTGAGATGAAGAGGAACGGCACCAAGACGGAGGACGCAGCGCAGATCGTCAACGGCGACCAGTGGTTCGCAACTGAGTTCTCCAAGTACGTCAAAGCCCTTGACAAGCTGCCGCACGACCACCATATGCTGGCCGCCATGATTGCCCCCCGCCCCTTCCTAGTCATTGAGAACTCCGGAATCGATTATCTCGGCCCCATCAGCTCCTACGGCTGCGCTACCGCCGCGAGGATGGTCTACGAGGCCCTTGGCGCAACTGACACCATGGGCTTCTCCCAGGTCGCCCACGGTTCCTCACACTGCCAGCTCCCGTCCAATCAGAATGCCGACGTCGCAGCCTTCTTCAATCGTTTCTTATTGGGGCAGAACGCTGTCGATACCAAGATTTGGAAGCCTGACGCGAAGCTAAGCTTAGATCTGAAGCGATATGTGGACTGGACCGCACCAAAACTAGTGTAGGAATGGAGTCTGGTAACTAGAAGGTATGGGCTAGCGTGTGTTAAGCGCACATAAGCCAATACATTGGAAATTATCATAACATTAATGTGGTATTTACAGCTAACGTAAGCGAGTGACCCACTTTATACCACACCGTAACAAACTATCCTCAATTATACCGCAACAACACTAGGAAGCAACTACAATTATATTAGAAATGGCGGAATCAGATGATTCCCCAGCCTCCTGGCAAGTGCGCGCGTATGGCCAGGCTTGCCGCACACACCACAGCACCGAACATTCGTACGAGCCCCCCCTACACTACCGCCATCCGGCTTTATTTCTTCCACTACCTCCCCACCCACGGCCTTCTGGTCCAGTAGATCCTATGCATCTTACACAGTAAGTAATCCTCCGAGTTATACGCATGTTTTTGTCGCTTTCCGGCGTTTACTTAGTGCCTAGTTCGCCTTACGGAACGAAGATACCTCTAACTATAAGAGAGCTACTTAGTACATTATAACTATTACATATCACATTTAAGCCAACAGGCAGGACGGACCATGTGCGGGGCACAAGACGCACAGCCAATCGCTAGTAGAACCAATCATAGGACAGGAGGATGGGCCAATAAGAGGTGGATCATCCAGGGCATAAGGAATCATGAATGATTCCTGGGAATCATTATGATTCTCGAGAGTCAGCCATGATCCTCGAAGAATAGGATGATCCAAGGCTTGGCATTAGGTCTATATATACGGAGGAACTGGCTGGTGTAGATAGACAGTTCCGCAGTATGCAATTCAAGTTGGTATTCACAGTATCTAGTGTTTACATTGAGACATCTTGTTGTGCACTCTTTAGCTGCACCGAATCAGGATTGTTCAGAAGTAGCCTTCAACCAGTATCCCTTTCAGAGGTTCTGTACAGGGGTTCGTCATATTACACTTTTAGTAAACTAGTTTACCGCAATTAATATTAAAGTCGGGAAGTTACTTTAATAGTTAGTAATATGAATTTTAATAAACGTTGATTATAAGTTACTTTCTCGAGGGTTTATAGTATCTAGAATACCTAAGGTAATGCCGTAGTTAGGCTTAGGGCTATGGGGTATTGGCGTACGATGCTTTATTGTCACAGTTAACCCAACGACAGGTCGCGCAGTATGCGGGGCGCAGGACGTCCCCAGCCAATCATTAGGAAAGTCAGGAGGCAACCAATCAGGGCTGGCCAGAAGTGCTATGGCGCCAAGAAGCACGAGCACTCTGCAGGATGCAAGATGCTACGGGTGATCGAAGGCATAGCACGACGAGCACTTCGCAGGATGCAATGTGCTAGGAGTGATCGGAGCCATAGCAGGGCGAGCACCTCAGGGTCCCCAGGTCTGTATATACGGAAACCTGGGCGTGAGAGGATCTGCGATTATTCGTGTGCGCTTTTCCTGCCGACTGAAAGAGGTAGGTCGGAATTTGCATGGGAAAGTCGACAGCCTGGGGCCTAACCATGCGCGGTCCACCCACGTGAGTCAGTTCGGTAAATAACGGAGAGCGTCGCCGTTTGACGTTCCTGACCTTCACCATCCGTATAATTGGTATATGGTTAATTATCGGGCGCTTGGTTGGGTTTGGCTTGACAGAGAATCATTTGACGCTCTTCAACTCGGGTCTGTTGATGTCGACTTTGGGGGTATGGACTGGAGGAGACAACAAGCCCATAGGCAATCACGATTTGAGGTGAAAAGAAATGATGTGGTGATCGGTGCACGGGCCATATCAAGCCATTCGGTGAGGTCGCTGACAGCACAGCTACCAATAGCGGCGAGGACCAACAAGTGGTATGATGATGAGCAGATTCCAGATACTTCTAATGGCAAGTCTGCGGTCAGCTTTCATCCCGCTGTAAACTGTTGGCTTCACAAACGTTGCATTGACTCCCACCATTCGCGGCGTGGTGAGGTTCGCGGGGAGTCCGAAAGCGGCCAATGAAACGGCCCGGATGTCAGACAGCTTCTTGTTCTCCGTGTCCGTGTCACCGTTTTTGACGACGTGTGCTTGCTTTCACGCTTCACTCATCGACATGCAAACAACCCGCCCAAACTAAACCTCGTCTCTAACCCGAAGCCATGTCCGCCGATCAAAGTTCAGACGAAGCCCTCTCCAAATGCACCATTCTCCTCGTCACCGGGACAGGCGGCTTCACTCACGCCGGTAATCTCTCTTTCTTTATCGCCCACTCTCTTTTCCATCAACCTCTAACCCCCTCCTCCCCATACTTCAGCCCCAGTCCTCGAACTCGGCCGCCTGCTCGCCTCCCGCGGGCACACAATCCACTTCGCAACCCACAAAACCCAAGAGAAATGGATCCTCACCAACCCCTCCTACGCCTTCATCTCCCCTGCCCACATCCACCCCATGGGCGACCCTCTAACCCCCCAGCAAGAAGAAGCCCACTACCTCGCCCTCCAAAACACCGACATCCGCGTTGATTACAAGTCTTACTTCGCGCCCAAATATACAGTCGACGCCTTCTGGACGTCAGATTACATCCACCTCCTCCGCATCACCAAAGCCATCTCCCCCGACGCGATCGTGACTGATTTCTTTGTCGAGGCAACAAGGGATATGCAAAAACAGTTTGGCGTTCCAGTGGCGATGGTCTGGCCGCAGATGCCGTACGGGATGGTATCAGCGGGGCATATCCCCGGGATTCCTGGGTTTCAAGTCGATGCCCTGACTTCGGAAAAGGCAAGCCTTTGGCAGAGGATACGCGCGGCACTGAGGCCGTTGAGGGCAATCACGACGGTGGTGCCGTATTTGAGGTGGGTCAAGAGGATGAGGAGAGAGGCCGGAGTGAATTACCGCCTGGCCGGGGTGACAGCGGGAAAGCCGGATTATCTGGGTTTGGTGAATAGCTTTTGGGGGTTGGAGACGCCAAAAGATTGCCCGCCGCTTTTGCAGGCTGTTGGGCCGATTTTGTCGGAGGAGTACCCTGGGTTGGATGGGGAGTTGAGGGGGTTCTATGAGCGGGGGAAGAAGAGGAGGGTGGTGTATGTTTGTTTTGGGACGCATATAACGCTACCGACGGAGCAGGTTTTGATGTTTTTGGGGGCATTGGGGGATTTGTTGGCGGATGGATTGGTAGATGGGGTGATTTGGTCGGTCGGAAAGAAACAGAGGCAGCAGTTTCAGCCGTTGCTGAATCAGTGGACTGGTGGAGTCAGGGAGCCAGTGGGGATGCTGCTGGAAAATCAGAGCGAGAGGTGGTATTTCACGCCTTTTGCGCCTCAGAGAGCAATATTGGATCATCCGGACACAATACTCTTCGTCACCCATGGTGGCGGGAGCAGTGTCAATGAGGCGATGTACCATGGAGTGCGTATGTTGTGTCTGGGATTCTTTTTCGACCAGCTTTTGAACGGTCTACGGATTGTCGAAGCAGGTGTCGGGTTGGGCCTCGATAAGGCCACATTCACAAGAGACGAGATCTACGACAAGGGCCGGCAGGTACTGCTTGATGAGGACGGCAGCTTTGCGAGAAATGTTGAGCGGATGAGGCACATTGCCCGAATATCAGCCCGGAAGAAACATTATGCCGCCGACCTGATCGAGGAGATGATGTACGATGCAAAGTTCGGACTGGATCCCAACAGTGGGAAGATGAGACCGATGCATCTTCAGACGGCAGACGTTAGAATGCCGATATGGAAAGCCAAGAACCTGGATCTGTTGTTCCTCGGAGGACTGGGGACTGCCGGGTTTGCCGGTGTAAGCTACTGGCTCTATTCTTGGTTCAGGGATCAGTTGTGATCTGAACTTGTTGAAGTCTCGTTGGATATGCCAAGCATTGGCAGACATATTGCTTGGCAACTACCCCCCTTTTTGCCCCTTTTTGTTCACCAGTTGGGTTCAGTGCATACAAGCTTGTACCAGAAGAGCTACGTTTATGATAACAGCCGTTTGTTATAACGTATGATGCTCGTGCAAGACGTTCATGGGCGCCACAAGCTGGTGTATTGTTACCAGCATGTTCAGCTGATCTCACAATCCGAGTCAGGTTCACGTTAGAACACTTCCTCGTGGTGAATGCAGGCTCTCCCAGCCGAGAACATCTTGATACGCCGCGTCATAGGGCAGCGCTTGGACACCGAGGTTGTGGCGTTTTTTCCGCGGATCTCAGGGGTGCTTTCGTAGCATCAGTGGCATCATGATACGCGAGCTTCCCGTTTCGGCTACGATTAACCCCTGCATCCCCGCGTTCACCACCAAGAGCTCCAACATCTGAAACGAAGATAGTCCCGGAATCATGGACACGGGCAGAATGCCAAGTTTGACGATAATGTTCGTTCTTTTTATCCAGCTGCCCGTCCGTGCATGGGATGATCAAACGGGTTGAATCGTTGAACCTTTCTAGTTTTCTTCTCGACAACTGGTTGTCGTTTTGGCTTTCACTTTTGGCACCAGCCCAAGATGTTTTTGTTATGAGCCCTGGCGTTGGCCTATTTTTCTTCATCTTATATTCTTGTAATTTTTGTTGTTTGGAAAATATTGAACGATGCTGGTCATCCGCATTTTTTGGCTTCAGGCCGCGCTGGCGATGGCCCAGTTGCCGAGATTGGATGATTTGTTGGGAGGGGACAATAATGGTGTTGAGGAACCGGCAGGGTCAGAGGGGGGAGGGCTTGTGCCTGGACTTCAGGATTTGATCGATGCGGTCCCGGTGCCGACGGTGGCGGATGATATCGTTGGCGCCCTTCCGGATCCGACGGAGATTTTGGACGGGGTTATCGGGGCACCAGGGTCGACAACGCCGGATGAGGAGGCAGTTGCGACTCCAGAACCAGCTCCTTCCCCAACGCCTGCGGAGGAAGAATCGCCCGCTGTGGAGGAGACAGCCGTCGTTGAGGCTCCGACTCCCGAACCGACGCCTGAAGAATCGACTGCTCCAGTTGTACAGGTGCCTGTGCCCGTTGCGGAGATTCCAGCAGTCGAAGAACCAACACCTGCACCAGCTCCCGCTCCATCAGCAGAGCCGAGCCCAGGACCGGCACCCGTACCAGCGCCGATTGTCGTTGCCGACCCTCCCGCCGAGCAAGAAGACCCCGAACCTATGCCCTCGCCAGCCCCAGCGCCCGATGCCCCTCCAGCTCCCTCCCCAGATGCCGACTCTGGCGCTGGCGGTGCAGTCCTCCTCCCGCTCCCCTCACCGCCAGCCGATACCACCCCTGCTCCGGCTTCAACCCCCGCCCCAACAACAACCGCCGAGCAACCCGCCAACACCTCCCCCTTCCTCAGCCTCGTCATACCTGCCAACGGCTCCCCCTTCATATCGGTCTTTACCCCACCCCAACCGACCCAAGTAAACGCCGTAGTCGACGACGACACTACCGACAGCCCCTCTCCCCCAACAACCTCCGACACCACAAACCCCCTAACCAACACCAACGTTTCCCCCGACCTTCCCCTCGATAGCACCCCCCTCCCTTCCACCAGCCCCACCCCATCTGAAAGCAGCGGGATCCCCCTCTCCACCAAAATCGGCGTCGCAGCCGGTCTGGGAGGTGGCTCGTTGGTCCTGCTCATCGTCATCCTTTACATCATGTGGCACAAGCGGATGGAGAACAACCCGTTCAGGAGACATACCCGGTCTGGTAGTGCTGCCAGTGGTGGTAGTAGCAAGCGGGATTTGGAGAGTGCGGCGGGGTTGCCGGTGCAGGAGAGGCAGAAGCTGGATTGGGAGAGTGGGCATGATGTTGCTTTTGATTTTGGGTTTGGGAAGCCGACGGTGGAGATCAAGGGGGGGGATAACTGGAAGGAGACCAAGGAGGAGGATAGATTGCCTGCGGAGATGGAGGCTAGGATGGGGGTTGGGGAGGATGGGAGTGCGCAGTTTAGGAGGTGAGTTCTTGGTGGAGGTGGATGCAGGAAGAAGGTGAGGGGGGAGGGTTGGGAATCAAAACGGCTCGGATTGTAGAGATGACGGCGTGATGTCTTGTTGGGGGGTTGCGCTTGGGATATATCGCTGTTGGTTTTGTTCACGGCCATGTCAGGTGATTTCTGTGCACATTTTGATTTCTTCTGTTATTACTTTAGCAACAAATACATCTTACCTTTGCATAAAATGTTCCATTATTAATAGACATACACCCTCTTTTGCCTCTCCGCCTCGACATACTCCCTCAGCACGTCCAGGATCTCCAAGACAGTGTCATACTCCCCCTCCTCCCACTTGTTGATGTGCAACCACCGCCTATCCGCCCAAGATTCCACCACCCGCGCCGCCTCCACTAGCATCGCCTCCCTCTTCCTCCTCAGTTTATCCTTTTTATCCTCGGTGATATACCTCGCATCTTGCAACCCAAACAGTTCAACATCAATCTCGTACATCTTTTGCACCAACTTTGTCAACTCCTCCACATCCTCCCCCGTGACTGGCTTCTCCCGCTTATTTTGAGAGTCAGCGGAGTGGCTGAAGATATTGTCCGCCAATTGGTGCTCATCCCCGCCGACATCATAATAATACTTTAGAAACCCAGCGTGGAATGTTTCAGGGGAGACAAAATCCACTGCTGCGGTGTGGGCGCCGAGTTCGACGTCATTGTTTACGTCTTTTGAGCCTGGTGGTGATACTCGTGGGATGAGAAGAGTGCCGTTGTGGTACCACGTCCATGCTGCCCAGACTGCCACCCAGATGCCAGCTAACGTGCAGATGAGACCGTAGATTAGTTGGTCTAATTTCTGAGGGTTGTTTTCTAAGCGGGAAGAGTCTGGGTCGGGGAGGGTGATGACCAGGCTGTTGGTTGGGATGGTGTCAAATGAGGAGAAGTTGTGAGGGACGGCGATGAGGTTTGGTGGGAAGTAGGAGAGGCCGAGCTTGGCGGTGGAGTGGTTCATTAGACGGAGCCATGTTTCTGGGCTGGTGATGGGTAATAATGGCAAGGTGTTGCTGTCGTTGTTGTTGGTGATGGGGAAGTCTTTCCAGAATTCCATGCCGGTTAACATTGTCGCGGCGCATGGTTCTTGCTTGGTGTCATGACGCGATGATGATTTGAGGTTGGAAATGATGGAGGTGGGAAGTCAGGTAACAGTCTTTGTCGTGCAATCTTGGGGTATCTCGCGTTTAGGGGTTCAGCTCCAGGAAGGTACCGGTACTTGTGCTATGTTGCTCAGAAGTGATAGTCTGCCTTGGGATGAATTGTGGCGGTTACGCTGCAGACTTTTGAGCGCCAAACTAAGCCATCGTGGGGTGTGACAGGTGGTGACAGTGCAGAGTGCAGGTGGTCCAGGCAAATCTTGGCCAATACCGTTTGATTTGGTGTCCAATGGTGGTTCAGCTCATCAAGCCCCCTTTGCGGCGCAGGTCAGAGCCTTGCCAGTGTCCCGGACAGGGCTTAATTGTTGTTCTGACTTCCTTGTCTGCAATAGGGGTCTTGAATGAGGCCGGTCTCACAGGATAGTTGATAGCCGCTGATATACCGGATTAATGATAGCGTGTTGCTAAAAAATGATCGTCGGCAGGCCTAGTTGAACACACTGTAACAATTCGACTCTTTCAACAGGTGATAGGAAGAAAGCTAACTGAAAGATGTTCCCCTTGTGACAAAGAGGCCGGACTCGTGAACAGTTTATCCAGTGCCGTATGTGACATGAGGGATACTCGGGATGACAGAGTTCAAAGTCTAGGTGGTTTGTGAAAGGGATGTAGGTATGTGGTACCCTGAGAGTCAACTCTTTCACACGTAAACCCTCCTGCTCCTACTGCTCTCTACAGTGTCGTAGATGGGCCTACGTCCCTGCCCAGGCTGCCTGGAGCTTGTCGACTCCTGATTCGGGTCCGATCCCGCTCCTGATGCTGAATCCTTATCTGGTACGACGGGCAGGTGCTGCTCTCTCTGGCTACCAGCGTTTCCCAAAATGAACTGCCCAGTACGATCTGTGGCGGCCTCCGCGATGGGGATTCTTCCAGGTTGGCCAGCATACAGTTGAAAAGCCGCAACTTCCTCGCGGACTGTAACGACCAACTCCAATTCCACTTGCCGATATTGTGTTTTGGTGTCTTCGTCGGTGTCCCGGCGGATGACTTTGGCTTTATCGGCAGTGGAAAGGGTGGCCAAGTCGTAGTTGAGTTGAACCTTCTGAAGGTTTCGGATGTCTAGGAACGGGCGTCAGTACGTGCCGAGATGAACAATACTGAGCATTTGCTTACCCTCAAGCTTGTCACCCTGCTTGGAATCATGGGAGATGACGACGGTGCAAGAACCTTTCAGCACCTGGTCATTCAGCTTAAGAATCTTCCTCACAAGCTTCACACTCTTGCTGATGCCATCCGGCTGTGTAATCATATCTCCCTTTGCAGCAATCCATTTGAGGTGGTCTTTGGCGCGCATGCTTTGGCCAATGGCATCCGTGTATGCCTGCTTCTCGTCGTCCTCGTATTCGTGAAACTGTTGGGAAATAAGGACTCCTATGTGGTATGGGCATTCGGCACACGCGGGCGGGACTTCGCAGTTTATCCCGAGCCCCAGGATTGCTGCGCCGATGACAACGTCTGTCCAACTGCTTTTGTCGCTGAAGTGCTGTTTAGCCAGAGACACCCAGATCTACGGGAGACGGTCAAGACCTACCCCTCTTGCCCTCGGAACACTGGTAATCGGTACTGGTGCCCAATCTCCGACTCAACCTTTTTGAAAAGATATTCACTTCTTGAGAGACCTCCAGACAGGAATACGGCTGATACACGAAGGTTCTTGACTTCGAGCTGCGTGATCTGCTGTCTGATGAGGTTCACGGTGCCGTCGACGGTTTCTTGGAACATGTGCTCCATGTCCTCACTATCTTCCTATTAGTATTTTGACCTTGTCATGATGGATGTTGGGAGACCATACGGCAAAATCTGCAGATTTCCATTCGAGATCCCTCTCTCAGGATTGTCCGGTATGTCAAGGTCGCCAGGAAGTAACACTCGGAACTCCTCATCCTCAGTACCAACACCTGCAAACTTGTGTTTGGCAAACTGGAAGCTCTCGAGCATTGCTTGTTGCCGTCTTGAAAACAGCACATGTGGTCCGCTGCCAAAGTTGGACTCAGCATCTTCAACTACTTTGCGGTAGTCATCCGGGGTAAGGCGGCGGGGCAGAAAGCGTTTAATGAAATAGTCATCTATCCGTGTCGCACCGCAACGTCCGCCTGTCTCATCGTTAGCATCAGAACATTTGCAGCAAAAGATAAAGCTTACTGGACATCTCAGTCACCAAACTGACTTGGAAAGAGGGCGTGTCTTGGTCCACGCGGTAGGATACAAGGTCGACTGTCCCGCCTCCGGCATCAACAACCACGAAGCATGCTCCCTGTGAGATGACGCGTCAGTATTGGCTTTTGGCAAAACAGAAAACACGGGTGTTCATACCCGTCTGAGATGACGTTTATGCGCGCTTGTAGATGTCTTCATGATGTACTGGGCACATGCTTCCGATTCCGTGCTAAGTCTGACCTTCCCCGGGTTTGACTCGAATTCAGGAAATATTCTCTTGAAGGCAGTGTTCACCGCTCTGAAGGTGGTGTTCATTGCGCGCGGATGCCATATCTGGTTGTCTTGTCAGCTTATCACAATTTGACGCAAATGCCCGCCAGCATCTCTTACTGCTGGGTGCGTAATGATGAGCTCGATGGGAAAGTCGCCAATGACCCTTCGATCCCTCTGAACAGTCTCGATATCCTGACGAACGCACTGAGCAACTTCAGTCAGATAGTCGGCAACCACGTCTTCGGTCGACTTGATCAAATGGAGCGGGATCCCCTGCACAAGCGAGGACGCATGTTGTCTGTGTGACACGGGGCCACGCGTCGCCTCCAGGGTTCTCTTGAGCCGGGACAGTGCTTCGAGACGAGTGGGTGGCTCCATCTCCAACTTGGTCCATTGTAGAATGTGAGAATCAGCATCTCCAACTACCCCGTAACCCCACCGCCGGCCGGATGTTCCTGAATAACTGATGATGGAAGGAACTTTGGGGCCGATGACCTGGGATGTCTCCGGGCGATGAATAGCGCCCCATCTTTTCACAATGTGGAGCTCATTGAGCTGAGAAGGGCGGGTCCTGTGGGTGAGAATCCATCCCACTCCTAAAAGGGGTCAGTCTCCGAAGTTCATACGGATATGCCCTGCAGTGCGGGCCAAGAAGGCTGACCGGTGTAGGTGGTGCCATAGTCGACACAGATCAAGAACCTCTGACCACTTGTTGAAGACATGTTCGAGGGCCTCTTGGCGTAAAAAGGTGCTGCCCAGTGTAGGGCAGGATGATGAATGTGCAAAGAAACTTCGGCTCTTGTGTGCGACTGTCACTCAGGTAGCACGCCAGCTGAGGTTTGACATGGTGTTCGAGCCCCCAAATGGTCAGGTGGTAGGCAGTGCCAGTGGCTTGCATGGCGGCAGCCTACTTGCCAGCGCTAATTCTAATTCGACTGGGAGTGCGCCTTTCCAGTTCATTGGCGACAAGCGACTGTCCCCGCGCGTAACTGAGCCTGATCAAACAGTCTGAACATTGTACAACTGTTTCGAGAACAGTTTGGAATTGCTGGGCTCTCTGTGTGGTGTTGTCAAACCGATCATGGAACTTGCCAACTTGCACTTACACACATGAAATGGGTCCACCCAACACCAACCCAGGTCTATCAGGATTGGGGGATTTCTTGCACTGGCCGAAACAAGATGACTTCCATTTCCTTGTGATATCACAAATATCGCAGTTTCCACTTCAGGACACCAACGCCGTGTGGGGTGTTGCCTTGCAGTTCACTGTCGAGCGGCATTCCTAGGTGTTTCTTGCCCGCAAAAGCCCTTCATGGCAGTGAGATCTCATCTTCAACTACCAGAAAATAAGCTTTTCGGGGATCTAGAATTCAGCGAGAAGCTCTCACCTACTGATAAGAACGAATAACATGCTGCTTATTCCTGCGCACGTTCAACGGCCCCCCACCTCCGGTGTCACCAGAAGCGGGCCTCGCCGCGAATTCGACAAGAGGGCCGCCGCTCAACATGCTGAAGTCGGCAGGAGTTTCCAAGCCGCCGTCGTCCTGCCGGAATCTTTACCACCGGCTTGTGGGATCGCGCGGCGCCGGAATACAACCTTCCGTTTCGGCCAATTACTGTCATCACCCTGGCTCCTATCTTCCAAGCTTGTTCTTTTACCCGGTTCGAAAAATGGCAGTTGAGCTCGGGATGTGGGAGGTTCTATGCAAGCCGATGCCCCGCGTTGCTCCACTGGATTGCGCGTCCACTTCACTGTGTAGAACCCCTGAATCCACCACATACCAAGACATTTTGATTGAGGATGCTCTATACACCTTGAGGGCCCGGCAATGCTTGGTTACCCTTCGCATCTGATAGGTCGAAGATGGCTTCACCATACCATAAACTGCTGCGTCATTGCAGTCGGTTGCTCGGTTAGCGGCTATATGCCCCTTTCGCTTCAACTTCATGCGACTTGGCTTCCAGTTCGGGCAGGGAGGTGTCGCGTAGATTATGTAGCAAGATAGACGATATGCGTGGCGGGAAGGCTAACGGCAAGGAGGACGGGTATGAGTTGAACATGTATAAGTATATCAGCCAAGAGAAGCCTTCTTGCTCTTGTTCCGCTCATCTCAGACTCAGAGATCAACTTACTTTGGGTTTGTCCACTCATCTATCTCAACCATGCATTTCACCAAAGCCGCCGCCACTGGCCTTGCTGTCCTGGTAGGACTAGCCAGCGCCCATCCAGGCCACGATGTCGCCCAGGAGGCTGCCGAACGACGCGAGTTCCTCGCCAACGCTAAGCGGACTGATCTGAGTCACTGTGCTGAGAAGCTCCGCGCCCGCGGCATCGAGGCCAAGAACATTGCCAGACGTAAGGCTCAGGTCGAAGAGGCTCGTCGCAAGAGAAACATCAAGAAGCGTGATATCGGCGATGTTTTGGCCAAGAGCCACAACAAGACCTCCCTTGGCTACACCCCCAACACCGATAGCGCAACCCTCTTTGCGGGCATCAACTCCTGCATTCTGAGCCCCGAGGTCACCCAGGGCCCATACTGTGAGTGATGGTGACTATCCGTGATGAAAGAGTCATCTCAGCTGACATGAACAACAATAGATGTTGCCGGCGAATACGTGCGTGAAAACCTCATTGAGGACCAGGAAGGCGTTGAGCTCCTTGTCGACTACCAAGTAATCGACGTCGACACATGTGACCCTGTTCCCAATGTTTACCTCGAGGCGTGGGCTTGCAACGCCACTGGTGTGTATGGCGGTGTCATCGCCGGCGGCAACGGCGACACCGCTGATGCCTCCAACATCCACAACACCTGGCTTCGTGGCATCCAGCCCACCGATGAGGATGGAGTTGCCCGTTTCCAGACCATTTTCCCCGGCCACTACACCGGACGTACTGCCCACATCCACATCATGGTTCACACCAACGCCACCCTCCAGCCCAACCAGACCCTAGGTCATGACAACTATGCTAGCCACATTGGCCAGGCTTACTTCGACCAGGATCTCATCACCGCTGTTGAGCAGACGGCCCCGTACAACACCAACCGTCAGCCCTTGACCACCAATGCTCAGGACTTCCTTCTCGCCCAGGGCTCGGCTGGCACAGTTGACCCGGTGATGGAGTACACTCTTCTCGGCGACTCGGTCGAGGATGGTCTCTTCGCTTGGTTGTCGTTCGGTATCGACACCTCTGTCAGCAACAAGATTAATCCTGCTGTCTACCTTGGAGAGGAAGGTGGCGTTGCCAACCCCAACCCTGGTTTCGGTGGTCCTGGCGGTCCCGGTGGTCCTCCAGGTGGCTGGACTCCTCCTCCTGGATGGACTCCCCCTCCTGGATTCCCCCTTGAGGAAAACGAGGAAGTTGAGGCTTAGTGAACCATAGGCACTGAGACGAGTTGGGGATGTACTCAACTGGGATTATCGCGGTTAGCAAGAAGCCTTCATGGGTGGATAGTTTGGATCGTGTACATAGCTTTCAGGTTGGAGGGGAAATCGAACGGAAATGTAGCAAAAGAGAAGAATGCGATTTGAAAATTATGTATTCGGGAAAACTGAACGTCTTGCTCGAGATGCAATATACACCCGAGTTGATGATCACGGGATGGCGGGAGGATTTTTACTGGGCAGCAAAACCCCCCGCCAAAACCAGGTAGGTAGGTAGCACTTGCAGGCGCCGCTCAGGTTGCGCAGCATGGGGGGCGCCTCTCTGCACTCCACCAACGTGACCTTCCAGACAGCGCTTCCGCCTTCCACTGTTAGCTGAGGTGCCCCAGACAACTACAAAGCAAATGCAACAACCTGGAATCACCTCTCCAAAACATCAAAATGTGCTTTGGGACTCGAGAAAAAAACCATTCGGAGGGACCTCGACGACACCATGGTCCCACATACCAGGAATCATTTACCCAATCTCAGCCGCCGCCTCAGGGTTATTTTGCGCCCGGGGATCCTGGCCATGATCGTGCTCGTCAGATACCTGTCGATGACACCAAGGAAAAGATCTCCAGGTTCATGATAAAACACAACATACCCCAGCAGGAAGGTCTCGACAATCTCACAAATGTTCTCCAATGGGTCAACAACACTCTGCTCGTCAAGGACAACGAGATCGCAGTCATTAAGCGGTCCGCCCGTGAAGATGTGGACCGCATTACAAGGGAACGGTACACAGTATCACAGGAGCGAGATCGCTACAGAGCACTCTACGAGCGGGATAACGCTGCTCTGGCAAAGTGCGAGGAGGCTCTGTATCAGGCCAAGACAGAGAACCAGCGCCTTCACCAAACAATCGCCGACATGAAATGGACGCACAATGAGACATTGACCAAGAACGAAAAGAGGTACCAAACAAGTATGGAAGAGCAGGATACGAAACATGAGGATGCTGTCAAGAAATTGCGGATAGAGATTGACGATCTGAAGGAGAGAATCGGCGAATACACCTCACAGGATGACGCCGTCATTTCTGATGAGGCTTTCCGGACCTCGTTGCTTTCGTTGTCGCAACAGCTGTTGAAGATTGTGGATCACATTCCCAAGCCGATGCAACAGCAACAAGACACAAGGGGATGGTCCAGGTTTATTCGGAGCGTGTGCTGGACTCACTTGTTGCACGGGTTCTATCAGTATCCATTGGGATTTGGCATCTTTGGCGTTGAAGGAGAAGCGCATGCTATCCTTGCACACTTTTCTGAGGCGATCAGAGTACAGGCTGCTGATGGTGGGTTCTATGGTGTCCGATATCAGTATGGAATGAAGCTGATGAATTTACAGACCCTGATGATTCTACTTTAACAAACCAACAAAAGGCCAAAATGAATGAGGGACGAGGATTCCTGTTTGAACGCATTCTGGAAGACTTCCGCCGGAACAACAGCACCGATGAGAAGGCATTCACAACATATTTTCGACAAAACATAGAGCGAGTCACGGAGAACCTGGTGCGGGCTCTTCAGCAATGGAGTGGCCAAGCATTGGATTCACAAGTCAACAAACGTATCTGGACCGTGGTACGTGATGCAGGCGTGTTAGCACTTCAAATGGGGTCACAGCGGTCCCGTGTAATGCTGGTGGCATGTTCACGTGGTGACATCGTTCAGCTGAAGCACATCTTTGAAGACGAGACAGGTCACTCCGAGGAAGTCAAAGTCATTGTAGACATGATGACGCAGCCAGGTTTGATGAGGATTGGTAACGGGAAGGAAGACTTGACTCGTGAGCAGGTCATCTCGAAGGGGAAGGTTATTCCATTGAAGACCCGTGATTGAGCAGTTACACGAGAAACATTGAGCACGCCCCTCAATTGCGCTTGCCCCAGATTATTGAGACTCATTTCTGAAGTTTTTCGGCGCCTTGGCCGTGTTTCGCCAGGATCAGGTTTTCGCGCCCATGATCCCAGCGGCTGAAAACTGTCTCCGTGTGGCTGCGTTGTTGGCGCCCGCCAGTGCCTGCAAGGCGCTCTTTCTGGTCAAGGGGGCCCTCTTACATTGCACAAGGCTCTGTCTGGTCTTGGCTTGTACCAGTACATCCAAGACAGCAATATTCAGGGGCCCAGGTATATTGGGGTGGGTTTGCACAGCAAAGCCTGACGTGGGGTTAACTTAGATTTGTGTCACCAAAGGTTCTCGTTCTTCGCATGGTGCTGGGATGCCTTTGGCTTTAAAACACTACAAACCATACCATTCACCACGCTTCGACACAACTACGGGATGTCACAACCATCGCAAAATGTCACACTTTCCTCAGTATCACCACAGCCGCTCCCGGCAGGACTTCCACTACATGTCGCCGTTTTCGACACTGTCTGGTTCTTGGCCAGTGTGACCTTCACGTGGTTGCTCTATCGTTTGCTTCCCACATTTCAACTGCCTCATCTCGGGAAAAGAGAATGGAAACCTGCCTGGCCCGAGTTCAAGCCTGTTGCGCTTGGGGCAATGCTATTAACACTGTAAGTTGAACCGCGCCGACATGAGTCATTATGTTGGCTGACTGTTGCTGTGAAGGTGGTATTTCTTGACCATGATCGATCGCTGGATGCGCCAGAGCGGGAACAGCCAAGTCAAGTATGAGTATGTCACTGCTCGCCCCATCTATGACGTGTTCCATGTTACGTCGACTTTGCTGCTCGTGTGGGGTACATACAATGTCTTGTGGAAACGTTTTGGGGACAGGAAGCCTGACTCGTCAAGGCAAAGAGTCTGGTGGTTTGTTTCAAAGAGTGTTTTCTTTGTAATCAGCCTGGTGTCCGTCTTGTATCTTGTGTTTTATTTCGCATTTTCTTTGGTCTGGGTGAAGTATGAAAGCTTGGTACCGGTGGTGCATTTTGCGGCAAGAGGGTCTTCATTTGAGATTGCAACCGTTGTTCTTGTATGGGTTGCGAGCATGGCCATGTTGGGGGTTTATCGGTTCTTTGGTTCGTGGGGGCATGAGAAACACTCTGCTGTATGTCATCTCAATCCCAATTGAAGGCATTTGCTAACACTATCCTACAGGAAAGGTGGTATTTGTGGGGGGCACTCGCCATGTTCTTTGCCCGGTCCCTGGCTGAGGTGGCAGTGGTGCTAAAAGCACAGACCGAGAAACCACCCCAGCTGTGTCTCGAGAATCACATTGGCTCAGGGGACACTGTCTGCGTTCCTTCTTTTGGTACTCCGCAATACATCCCACCCTCGACTGGAGACAGCAACATGGCCGCCATTGACATTCCATACGGCCTGTTCAGCATTTTGTTTCTCGTCGCGATGTGGCTGACTGCGCGGGAGACAACTGGTGGCTATGACCAAGAGGGGAATCAGCAGCAATTGGTAATGTCAGACATTAGATCTGCCGTTTTGCAAAAGCTTCAAGAGCGGACAAACCAGAGAAGAAAGAAATCCCCACCATTTCGGGAGATCATGGATGAGATCGAAGAAGACCTCGACAAGTCTCTGGAGTCCGGCCCGCTGGCCAGGTCTTTGGCCACGGTTAGCCCACAGTACAAACGACAAGCGGCCCTTGCTTGCATACAAGAGCTACGAGACAAGTATGAGGGTGCCAAGCCCCGTTACGGAACCGAAGACCCTCCCGGTCACCGTCTCGCGTACAACCCACAGCTACCGAGTCTTGGCCCGAGCTCCGCCACCTTGACTCCCGGCGCCGGCGGACTCGGATCCGTTCGTGGACATGACGACGAGGTGTCTGTTCATGGTTCCTCTCTCTGGGCAGAGGCATCAATCAGGACACCCCCTGAAACACAACGACCCCGCTACCATCCTGCTCCCTCGTCATATTCGGTCCAAGAGCTAGAGGTACCCAATCAGCCTCTATCCCACCAATCCTCCCAAATCGATATGGTTCCCGCCGAGACAACACCGTATTACCCCTCCCCGCCTATGCCGGCACAAGCTCAGCAACGTCCCCTGGGGCGAGCAGCATCAATGGGCAGACTTGATCCTATCCCACCACCGGGCTTTACTTCGCCGGAGTTGTGGAGTCATGGAGCAGGATATGATGCTTACAACCCTGTACATTCCATGTCTCAGGACGCGATCCCGCCTGTTCCTGTGGTTCCAGGTCAGTTTCCTGCTACGAACGTACCTGGTATACCGCTTGCGGCTGCCTCTCAAGGGTATAGAACGGCTGCTATGCCACGACCGGCGGCGCTGAGATCTCAAGCTGCAAGGGGAGTTGCACCTGGGCCCTCGATGGTGCAGCAAATGTCGAGACCGATGGATATGGGTGGGGGGAGATCGGTGAGTGATCCGGTTGTGTTGACGCCGTTTTTGGCGAGGGCGGAGATTGCGGGTGTGTCTGGGGGGCCACCACCGGTTGCGGATGGGAAAGGAGGTGGGAATGCGATGGGGACTAGTTGGATGCGGGATGAGGAGCGAGCTAGAGGTAGAGTGGATGATGATGGGTTGGGGAGGTATTATTCAGCTAGTGGGGGTAGACAGTGATATGGTGTGTTGGTGGAGCACCATGGACCGGATCCAGCTAGAACAAACTAATGCTTTTCCCCTTACTGCAAATCGAGGCTTTTCATCATCTTCTAATCTTGGACTTTGCTCTTCTTTCATGGACCTCATCTTTGGGTTGTCATACACAGAAGCAGAAGTTGGCAGCTCGCGAACCACAGCGGTGTAACCCAAAACCTTGGTATTGGAAGACTTCCGGTGGTAGGATACGCCTTTCCCAAACCAGCCAATGCTCGTTGTAGCCGAGGCTAGTGTAAACCCTGGGGACGGCCCGTAGAGCACCGTGCCGCTCAATGCTCAGGGGCATACACTACCGAGTGGCCAAGCCTTTCCCCATGTAGACAATGCTCAAAGTATCAATGTGTGATGAATAGTGGCAGCCAAAGGCCGAGAATTCGATGTTGACGACGACGATGTCTGGAGCATGATGCCCCAGGCAAAATAGGAACGGGAGTCAGTTTATCAATTCTTCATAAATACAACGGGATCCTCACTCGTTTACAATGATTCTCCCTCACCTGCACTCATCCCCCTTCCTCACCTTTGTTCGGCGTCTCGTTCGGCCTGGGTGCTGCTATCTAGTACACCATGGTCCAAGCCTCTTTTCTGGCGACAGCCATCGCCGTTATTATTTCCGGATGCACTGTGTCTGCTCGAGGTGTAATGGTTCCCAGGGCCTACTGCACCAACGGCAAGCAAGTGGTTGAGGGAAACACCTGTGAGATCATTGCGGACCGTCGTTGCACCATCAGTGTTGCAAGACTCCAGCAACTGAATCCACAACTCGACTGCTCCAACCTGCGCGTCGGCCAGCATTTCTGCTGCAACGAGGGCGCAGTTAGGAGAGACCCGGAATGCACCAACTACAAGACCGTCGTCGCCGGAAACACTTGCGCCAGCATCGCCGACAAACGCTGTACCATATCGGAGTCCAGGTTCCGTCAACTGAATCCGCACCTCGACTGTTCCAACCTGCAGGTCGGAACCGGCTTTTGTTGCAACGAGGGTTCCTTGCCGTTGCCTGACTGCACCAATGTCAAGACGGTTGTCGAGGGCAATACTTGTGCCATTATTGCTGATCGTCGCTGTACGATCAGCCTTGGAAACTTTGTAAACTACAACCCTGTGAGTTACTTTTCCCTTCATGTACAGTCTCGTGTAGCAGAAACTGACCTGTTTGTGATCAGCATATCGACTGCTCGAGGCTTGAGGTGGGCGAAAAGGTCTGCTGCATGGAGGGGAAGCTCCCTGGAGGCCCCTCCCCCAACGCCGATGGCACTTGTCAAGACAGGCAGGTTGTGGGTGAGTAAAAATGTTCTTTGCGTGTTGTTAGCCATTGCTAATAAGACGGATAGCGGGCGACTCCTGTTCAACGCTCTATCAAAAGTGCAACATTACCCCTTCGCTTCTGACCCAGTATAACACAGCAACCAACTTCTGTTCCAATCTAAAAGTCAACCAGTGGATTTGCTGCTCACCTGGCACTCTCAAGGACAGGCGGCCCAAGCCGAATGCTGATGGGTCGTGTGCCACGTACACAGTCAGATCGGGCGACTCATGCAGCGTGATCGAGGCTGCCAATGGGCTAGTTGATGGCGATCTAGACACGTTCAACAAGAGGAAGACTTGGGGGTGGGCTGGGTGCAGCAAGCTTTGGCCCGACTCCAAGATCTGCCTCAGCTCAGGGACCCCGCCAATGCCCCTTCCCATCGCCAATGCGGTATGTGGGCCACAGAAACCTGGGACAGTTGCTCCTCCCGCAGGCACCAACATCAGCACCCTCAATCCGTGTCCGCTCAACACGTGCTGCAACATCTGGGGTCAGTGTGGCACCACCAAAGACTTCTGCGAAGTGACGGGCGATGGGACTCCGGGAACGGGAACATGCATCAGCAACTGTGGCATGACCATTGTCAACAACAATGCGCCGCCGGCAGAGTACAAGAAGATTGGATACTTCGAGGCCTGGAGCACCGACCGCGACTGCTTGTGGATGGACGCTACCTCTATTGACGAGACTCAGTTCACACACATCCATTTTGCCTTTGCCGACGTCACACCTGACTTTCGAGTTGATGTCAGCAAGGTTCAGGCTCAGTTCAACAAGTTCAAGGCACTCAAGAGGTCCAAGAGGATTATCGCGTTTGGTGGTTGGGCTGCATCGACGAGTCCCACCACATTCCAGATCTTCCGTGCTGGTGGTGAGTAGCATCCTGACGCCTTGCTTGTATCCCATCCGACACACATAACTGACTCGGTTCTACCTAGTGAACTCCGCCAATCGCGCCACTCTTGCCAACAACATTGCCAACTTCGTCAGAGAACATGGACTGGACGGCGCTGACATTGATTGGGAGTATCCTGCTGCCCCGGATCTTCCCGACATTCCTCCTGCGGACCCCATCGACGGCCCCAACTACCTCGCCTTCTTACGGCTGCTGAGGGCTGGACTTCCCACCGGGAAGTCCCTCGCCATTGCAGCGCCGGCCAGCTACTGGTATCTCAAGGGCTTCCCAATCAGGGAAATGGGCAGCGTTCTCGACTACATTGTTTACATGACGTACGATCTTCACGGCCAGTGGGACGCTGGGTCTAGGTGGTCTCAGGATGGCTGTCCAAGCGGCATGTGCCTTCGGTCCCATGTCAACATGACAGAGACATACAATGCCCTGGTCATGGTCACCAAGGCCGGGGTGCCTGCCAACAAGATCATCGTCGGCGTCAGCAGTTATGGCCGCTCTTTCAAGATGAAAGACCCGAACTGCCGAGGGCCCATGTGCGAGTATACCGGCACAGCAAGTGTTTCCCACGCCATGCCAGGCCCTTGTACTGGAGTCCAGGGCTATATTTCCAATGCCGAGATCCAGGAGTACAAAAACGTGAATGATATCAACGTGACAACACACTACGACCAAGCCACACGTTCCAACATCGCCATCATCAATGGGACTTGGATAGCCTACATGGACACGGCAGAGAAGAATGCTCGGTCCAACATGTACAGGGGCTGGAACTTTGGTGGGACAAGTGATTGGGCCATCGACCTCGACACCTTTACTGAGCTCGAGCGCAAGGTCAGCGGGTCGGTCCTTACCAGCAGGTTCACCAGAAAAGGCGCTACCGGGGGCTCTACGCGCTGGTATGATCTGTCGTGCAGTATCCCTGCAGTGGACACGGCAGACATGGACAGAAAGCAGCGATGGGAAGGGTTGATGGCGGATGAGGCGTGGGCTGACGCTATAAAGGCCTATCTAGCACGCACGATGGACGTCGGAAGCCTTTCGTCGTGGATTGTTGGCAAGTTCTTCCGTGGACACCAAGATGTTCACTGTGGGACATTGTTGCCGGCAAGCAACTGTCTGAGCCCACAGGAAAACTGCTACGACAAGGACAACAAACCGCCTATACTGACGAATGACCCTCCCGAAAGGACTGGTCCAGCAGGAAAGTTCATCATGAACTCATTTGTTACTCTGGAACAGGTATGTTTCTCTCCGTCTCACTGCCTTGACTTCGTCTAACACTTGTTGATCTGCGAAGCTTTTTGTGAACTACTACGACGCCCTTAGAGAAGCGCAACAAGATGTCAACCTAATCATCCCGGTGATGGAAAATTATTTCATGAAGGAATTTGATGATACCTTTGCGAAACAGATGGGCTATAACATCCTTGCTGCGGTATGACTGCAACCTATATCTGCTTGGTGATTTGTCAGCTGATGTTTCTTGCACAGATTACCAGTCTTGTGACAGGTCCATTGGTTGGGCACGGTATGTTCACCCCCCCCACCCAACCCTGGGGATCACACACTGCTTGGATGATTCTCTCCCCCTTGTGCTGTTCTAGCTCCAACAAAGCTACCAGATAGCTAACATGTGCCCCTGTATTAGTGCTGAGGAACTCCGCTGCAACGGAGGTAGTCAATCAGGCGGTTTTGGCAACGGTAATGACTTTCAAGGACAAGAACACTGGGTAAGTTCAAGACGTGCTCTCTTCCTTTTCTATCAGTGAGTACACATAATGACTCGATACCGCAGAGATATCGAGGACGATCTTAGCAAGGCATCCACGTTGGCAATGGCCTTGAACGCTACCATGACTCACTGGGAGAGGTCGGTTACCGGGTTCTCAGCCAAGCTGTTTGCTGGTCCAGATAAGGATGGCCACTTGACCCCACTTCTCGCCAACTTCATGGCCGAGGGCAAGCTGATAGGTGGTGGTGTGCCGAAGGAACAGCCTCGACCCGACATCCTTCGGGTAGACGACATGAAGGTCATGATCAGGAGGGCACTTTTCACCTTCATGATTCCTGTGGCGTGGAACAACAATGACGATGCGAACGTGGCTGTTTTGGAGACGGGAAATGCCTGTAGGACCTATGGCAATCTCTGGCAGCGTTATGTCCGGGAAGAAGATGCCAAGAAGGCTGAGTTCTGTTTTGAAAACAAACAGTACCTGCTACTGGCAGCTATGGGGCCCTACCAGAATTGTTACCCATTTGGGACTGGCGGTGGGCAGTCCTGCGACCATGCGATTTGGAGCCTGCCTCCCGGGTTTAACAAATTGGACGATTTTCATAATATCAGTGCCACGGATATTATGGAGGGGTAAGTTTTTGTTTTGATGGCTTTATCGGCTGGTGAACCATAAGCTAACTGCAGAACCTCTTTTCCCTTGACGCATAGAGCATTGAGAACTTGGAGGAGGAACGGTGGGCAGAACGGATACGAGTTTGATCCCGACAATCTCGCTATGAAGGACTACTATGACCCGGTGGACCCGATGAGGAACAAGATCATCGACATGGGACTGATTCAGTTTCCTGTTTGCACGCTTGATCAAGCTAATTTGAGGTGGGGGCACCCGGGTCCGAAGGGAGACTTTTATCCTTGCTGAGGGTGGTATTTTGAAGCGGTTGGGGCTTGGAGAGCCGGGGGCTTGAACAATCGTTGAGTTGATGGTTTTCTGGGAATGGATGTTGTCTTTGTGTGATACTTGGGCTACTCTGTAACGTGCATGATAAGCGAGCGACGCAGATAAGCGAGCGACGCACTCTCCACCACCTTACTATAACTATCCTCAATTGCTAGACCACAACATTAAGAACCAACTACAGTTACGTCAGTAACAGCTGAATCAGACCCTTCTGCAGCCTCCTGGCAAGTGCGGGCATTATGGCCAGGCTTGCCGCACACACCACAGCACTGAACCTTCGTACGAGCCCCCCCTGCACTACCGCCATCTGGCTATATTTCTTCCACTACCTCCCCACCCACGGCCTTCTGGTCCAGTAGATCCTATACATCTTGCACAGTAAGTGATCTTCCGAGCCGTACACGTGTTTTTTTTTTTAGCTCTCCAGCGCTTACTTAGTGCCTCATTGGCCTTACGGAGCGAAGAGACCTCTGCCTGTAAGAGGGCTACTTGGTGTATTATAGCTATTGTACCCTTAATAAATTGATCTATAGCACTTAATATTAAAGTCGAGGTTCTAACTACCATACCTGCGAAGATAATGCCCATTATAAACCCAGTCTCGTCGAAGTTATAGATATCGTTATCTATAATACCGTACTTGGCCTTAGTATTCCGTACGAGCGTAAACTACTCGGTAATAACCTTTAGATCCTCGTACTTAGCCCTCTAATAATCGTATCTACGCGTAAAACGCGTACGGAGCTATAGCTAGCGTTTAACGAAGTTATAGACCTAGGATTTGCTAATAGGAGGCGCGTCGCGTACGCGTAGCAGTTGGTTAGCTATATCTTCCACGCCACTTAATTTAGTTAAGAATGTACGTGTAGATAGCTTAAGGACGTATTAAACTATCGTCTTCTCCTCCAGATCCGTTAAATTACGTGAGTTGGCTGGAATATCGCGTCGCATTGGTCGGCCATTACGCCTATGGCGGAGGGTTACTTCTGGGACGTTATATAACTTGGCTGTAGTACGGATACTAAGATCCTCCTTATTTTGAATAGCTTCGAGGGCAAAAAGAAGTCTAGTTTCTTTTGAAGGGCCGTCCATGGTTGTTGGTGGTGAATTGTAGTAGAAGATATTTAAGAGACGTGTTGTGGTGGAGAGTGCGTCGCTCGCTTATCTGCGTCGCTCGCTTATCATGCACGTTACATGATTTTGTAGAGATACTTTCTTGGTGAGATGGTTATTTATGTTGAAGTGGGTGTTTAATTACGTGCAGACGGATGAGAGGAGAGAAGGGGAGCTTTTAGACGGATGATGTGGTCGGTAATAGAAGAGGACGATTATTACGAGTGCCTATGCAACTGACGGCTTTTCAAGTCAGCTTCTTCTTCCTCTCCTCCTCCCTCAACACCTGTTCCATCTTCTTCAAGCCAATCAACCGATATAGCACAAAGTCCAAGATCCACTCCCCAAAGAAAGTACTGGCCCAAACACCCTTGCTCCAGCCACCAGCCCAAAACCAATCCGCTCTGCCAAACCAAGACCGCAAGATAAGCGGCCACTCAGGCTTGAGCGCATTAGCCACCAGCTTCTTCGCATAATCCTCCGTCTTGACAGTTGCATTGTTCTGGCTGAACGTCAACCTCTTCTCAAAGATCTCCTTGACCCGCTGATAAATACTTCCCTCAGGCAGCGTCCGGTGGGTCTTGCTCGCGATCTGGCTCCTCACAGTACCAGTCATGGCAACCATGACCCTCACACCAAAAGGCTTGAGCTCCAACCGCAGGGTCCTTGAGTACGACACAACGGCACCCTTGGAGGCGCAGTAGACGGAGCCAAAGACGTAGGGGGTGATGGCGGCGAGGGAGGCGATATTGATGATTAAACCTTTGGAGTTGATGAGCAGATCGGAAAAGGCGGCGCACATGGCCATGACGCCAAAGACGTTTGTCTCAAAGGTCTCGCGGACGTCGTCGATGTCGATGTCGGTGGCGGGGTGAGTGTGGGTGCGGCCGGCGTTGTTGACGAGGATGTCGAGCTTGTTGTTGGTGAGGGCGGAGACTTGGTCGTGGCAGGTCTTGATGCTGGAGGGGCTTGTGACGTCGAGGGGGAGGGTGGTCATGCCCAGGGCGCCGAGGTCGGCGAGGACGGATGGGTTGCGGGCTGTGGCTATGACGTGCAGGCCTGGGGGGAGGGTTAGTAATGGTTGAGAGAGGTCATGATGTTGGAGTGACTAACCCTTGGAGTGGAATTCTAGGCATAGCGCATGGCCGATACCTCCCGGGGTGCATCTTTTGGAGGGGATTGGATGTCAGCAATGAGCTTTTATGAGCTTTCCACTGGGGTTGGTTTTGTTGTGATGCGGTAGGGACACGTACCCGGTGATGAGCACCGTCTTTTGTCCAGGCTGAGGTCCCATTTTCGCTTGCTTATGATGGGTGTCGATGGCAATTGGAGGTTGAACCGGACGTCATTCACGATCTTCACGAACCCCGCCATCGACCGGAATTGGGTTTGACGCGGTCAGCGCCCAGGTGAGAGCGACCCACTTTTTAACATGCCGAGGTGTGCTAAACACAGGGTTAGGGCTTGGGCAAAAAACATGGCAAGAACAAACAGGTCAATATTTGGCGGGAACGGAATAGTTTTGAAGGTTGTGAAAAGGGAAAAAATACTCAGTCCGTCCTAAGATGGAAAGTGCATGTCCTCAGCCCAAGCGTCTGCCTCCAATCCGGTTTGCCTCTTCTCTTGTCCGCGGCATCAGTGTCCCACCCACGCTCTTATCTTCGCTGCCACTTCACTCCCCATCATTGCTGTCCTCTGGCTTATAAACAGAAGCAAAATAATTCGCTGTCGTCGTTTTATCATGAGACTCAACCGTGTCGATAAACCACTCAGCCGGGCACGCCGGGATAATATGTCTGAGAGGTCACAGGTGGTTCGGTTACAGGGTCTTATTGACAAGCTAATGGCATGGCGGAATCTAGAACTCGGTGCGGGTCGATAGAAAAAAGCTTAACGTATGCAAGATCGTTTCTAGCTCGACACAACCCCACAATTTACTCACACCCCATTCGCCTATATCAACGCATGTCTCCTCCAAGAGGCAAAGTCAACGCTTCAAACTGCGAGCTGAGCGGTGGGGCTGTCTCAATATCGCATAGCGGCGACCCCAATGGCAAGCTGAGAAGCCGCGTCGGGACTCCTCCGCAGCTATCAGATGCAGAGTCCCGTTTCTGTTCCTAGTTCATAGGACTAGAATTCTCGTCGAGCAGGGAATCCAGGATACTCACAGTGTTGTCAACAAATCCAAGTGCACGCCCACGGATCAAATACACAGCTGAACGGATGGTCTGGGCTCTCCCTTGCAGCATTGGGGGCGTTTCTGAGGCCCAGACCGCGGAAGACGCAGTCGTGAGCGTCTGGGGCCGGCTCGTCGTGGTGCGAGTAAAGTCCAGCGAGATGGATAAGACGACAGGAAAAAGTATATAAGATGACGGTCTCGCTCTTCTGGAAACACTCGCAACACAACAACTTGACCTCTTCAAATCCTCACATTTGCCCTACCAACAATCTGCAACCGTCATCATGAGCACCATTATTGACGCCCCCCTTCCCATTCCCCCTCCAAGCGTGGTGGAGGCTGTTGCGAAGCCCGAAGATATTCTTGCGCAGCCAGATATTGATGAGAAGAATGGTATGTTGTCTCTATTTCAAGGCCTATCGACTGTTTGTGAAGCCCTGTTCTAACGGAGACTTGACAGAGAAACGGAATCTCAGTATCGGCGAAGAGAAGTTTCTGGATATTGACCCAGGTGTCTTCGACAATGAGATGGTCAAGCTCGCAGATGGCGATGTCACAAAGGGCACCTACACGGGAACCCAGGCGGCGCTGACCCACGCGTATGCCCGTATCGAACGAAGGTTAGAGTTCTTGGTTTCACACCTCTTTCTTAAACTTGCGTTTCCGAACGCGACTGAGGCGTACTGACAAATTGTAGTTACGAAACATACTTTGATGCTCTGCAGATTGAGCCAACCCTCCCTCGTTACGTTGAGAAGGACTTGAAGAAGGAGTTGTACCAGTGGTCCGACTACCCAACCAACAGGGATGGCACGCCAGCCCAGTATCCTCCTCATCTCCAGACTATCCCGCGCGAGGACCAAGTCTCACAGACCGATCTTTTCAACAGGCTCGGCCTGGCAAACACTTTGCTCATGATTGCCAAGCTCGTGCCTGATACTTGGTACGGCAAGACGGCCGACTGGGGAATCAGCATTCTTCAGCGCGCCTTCAACGGCAGCCCCATGGACGGCACTATCAAGCAGATCGAGGAGTACAACAGGTCGCACCGCAAGTCTCCTACAGACATCGAGGAGGGGAAGAATATTGGCTTATTGCCTGACTGGTTCACCGATCGCCGCTTCGCCGACCAGTCCTTCACCGGCACCAACCCAACCAGTATTACCGTCGTGCCAGAGGCCCTCCTCAACGAGTTCATAGCCGCTGCAAAGCAAGGTGGCTACGACAAATGGGCCACCATCCTGCCGACCATTGATCCCGCGACATTGTATGTCCAGGATGCGCGTAACATCCGCCGTAGTTTGGGAGTCGACCAGAATGAGACCCTGTTCAACAAGGAGCCAAAGTCGGATGACAGCTGGGGTTGCGCCGCCGTCACTCTCTTCCAACTGCACCCCACCGGCGAGCTGCACCCCATCGCCATCTGCACCGACTACAAGGGTGACAGTCTGGCGACATCAGTTACCATCTTCAACAAGCGCATGCTGCCAACGGACTCCTCGGAGGGTGAGGAGCATGACTGGCCATGGCGCTATGCGAAGACGTGTGCGCAGGTCACTGACTTTCTCCGGCACGAGGTGAGCGTCCATCTCACGCAGGCACATCTCGTCGAGGAAGCCCTGATTGTGGCCACCCACCGCACTGTGCCCATGGAGCACATTATTTACCGCTTGCTCTCGCCCCACTGGTTCAAGACACTGTCGCTCAACGCGGCCGCGCGCGCCACACTGGTTCCTCAGATCATCAAAGACATCGTTGGAGTCAAGCCCGATAACCTTTACCAGTATGTCCGGTCCGAGTTTGAGAGCTTTGACTACGTTGGGCGTTACATTCCCAACGACCTCGCAAGCCGTGGGTTTCCCAACACCGCCGAGGGTCTGGCGGCGCCACAATACCGCAACTACGCCTATGCCAAGAACATGTTGTCCATGTGGTACTGCATCCGCCGGTATGTGAAGAGCATGCTCCTCACGTACTACACTGAAGCCACGGCCGACGCCGTTATTAGCAAGTGCGAGATCATCAAGGCGTGGTACACCGAGGTGCAGACAGCAGCCCACATCAAGACTTTCCCTACCATCACCACACTTGACCAGCTGATCGATGCTGTGACGATGAGCATTCATATCGCTGCGCCTTTCCACTCGGCTGTCAACTACCTCCAGAACTTTTACCAGGTGTTTGTCATTGCCAAGCCGCCCTGTCTTTGCTCCCCGCCACCAACTACCCTCGACCAGTTGAAGGGGTACGAGGAGGCCGATCTTGTCAAGGCGCTGCCTATTGGCCGTCAGAGGCAGTGGTTGTTGGCTGCGCAGATCCCTTGGTTGTTGTCTTATAAGGTGTGTACTTTTCTTTGTCTCTTCGAAAACATGACACTAACCCATCGCGACAGGTTTCCACGGAGCGCAGTCTCATCTCCTTTGCGCAGTCGCAGTGGTGGTCACGCAAGTACGCCCAGACCACTAAGGAGAAGGCGGTGCGTGACATCAGTGAGAGGTTCCACGACGACCTCCGCGCGCTGGATGTCGAGTTTACTCAGACGAGCAATAACATGAGCGAGGGGAGCATCCCTTACATGGTCATGGATCCGGATAACACGGCGGTTTCCATTTTGATCTAGACATCTTCTTTTCCCCCAGATCCGTAGAAAGGGAGAGGGGAATGCAAAGAAATGTAACAGGAAGGGCTCAGGATTGGGGTTGGTCTCAGGGGATTATCGAGTTGTACTTGTCATCTTGAAGAGGAACTACAACTTATAAGAGAACAAAAACAGAATAGAATTTTTCAACTTGCAAGTCATTACCTCATGTAAATATGCTGAACGATATGGTAATGAGACTTAATTGACTGTCTAGACATACGATGAAGAGGTTGATGGTTGAATATATACACGGAGAGATGCCCCTGAATACCCCTGAGACACAGTCTCACCTGCCAGCAAAAAGAATCCTTACAGGAATGGTTGATGGCTGAAAAAATGGACGATATCATCCGTACCTACCTATATGAATACATTCACGCGAAACTAGGTATGTTAGGTACTTCTTTTGGGTTGCAAGGTACCTGATGTGAAAGGTAGAAGTGGTGTTTACGGTCGTGGTATTTTCCTCACATGGATTTCTCTGCTTGAAACTGGTCGGAATTTAGTGTTTTGACGCCATATCCATGTCCAAAGAATCAGTCTCAGAAGGGCAGGTGGACAGATACAGCAATGAACTGGTGAGACAGCTTGACTAGAGGCGGCGACGATTACTATGGTGCATTTCATCTAGCTTTGAAACGAGGAATAGTATTTGTCAATCTAAATAAGAAACAAAAGCAACAAGGGAAAGATGAAAGAGATCCCGCCACTACAATAAACCCAAACAGCCCTTCAATCCACAGCCCAGCGTTATCGAGAAATAAGTAGCAACCAACCACAACTTCAATTTCCCCATGTAGAGCCTAGAGCCTGCTTCGTACGTTGGCGTTGGTGTTGTATGCAGCCCCAAGCTCAGACTGGGAGAACAAAAACAGGGCCACTACATCCCTCAACTCCTTGTCCGCGTCGGCTAGCTTTGCATCGAATACTTCATCAACGTCTACCTCAAACAGCATGGGGTGACTCTGGGAGAAGAGATCAAAAGTCTTGACCCTCCTGATCTGCCCCTGCGTTGGGTTTTTGAGGACTGCGGAGCCGCAGATCTCGTTGAGATGGAAACTCCATTGGTAGAACAGTTGCGGAGTGAGCCATGGTAGACTCTTACCGTTACCGACCTTGCTGTCATGCGTGCTCACTTCTGTTCTCAGCGTCACCTCGGTCTCAGTCTTGAACGTCCCATTGGCGATTCGCTTCAGATAAGACTCGAACCTACGGAAACTGTCAGCCCATCCAAGTCACACAGAAACCGCAAGGAATCTCCACTGGCTACCTTATCATCTCGGTGTTGGCTTCGAAAGTCCCAAACACAAGGTTTTCCGGCTCTTGTGCAGAGTCTGGCTTCCCATTCCCTCCAAAGGAGTAAGCGGAGCGATGAAGCCACTGGGTCACGCGGAGTTAGTTTTCGTTGTACGACAGCAATGTCCTCTCTGTTTCCCCATCATGCTGTACCTACCTCAGCTGGGCGTGGAGTCAGTGTATCATGGTCCCATATCTTGAAGGCAATCTGTCTTGGGTTAGCCGTCCGTGGGAGATGTTGAGAGTACGGATATGACTTGCCTCGTTTGCGCTGATGTTGTCCATAACAGCATTCTGGGTTCGTATCCGGGGCCAGTTGCCTGCAATCTTGATATTTGTCTTGGAAATGGTCGTTGGCTTAGTGGCATAGACACTGGGCTTGATCAGTCTTGTGCCTCTGGGAAAAGGGACAATGGCATCAGGCTGCATGTTGGTGGGAAACGGATGGCTGCTGCCCCACGTATAGCCCTTCGAAATCAACAATTTCAGGTCGTTTTTCTCAATGTACGTGTTGTAGTAACCCTGAGGATGAGAGCCGAGCAAGACCATGTTCTGCAGGTTGTCCGTGGGGAGTGCGAGTCGGGCTTTTATGCCCGGCACAGTGGCTGCATCAAAGACCATGGTCATGAACTTCCCCCACTTTTCATTGATTTTCTTCCGGTGACCCTGATTATCGAAAAGTTTTAGGGAGTTAATCAGATCCTTGGATATGCTCTTGTCTCGCAAAATTTCGGATTTGACGGTCCATGTCAACAGATCTGGCACCATCTGATAGACCAGCTCCGAATTGCGGTTGAGGACAGCTTCTTTGGGAATCTTCCAGAATCGCGCCTTGACGGAAAATGGCTCCTTTGCGACAGAGGCGGCAATATGAGCAACAACTGCAACTGGGTAAGCGCTGGAAAAGGGGGCTAGAGATTTCCAATGTGGACTTACGGCACCACCGGATGAAAATATGTCTTGCCAACTTCGACGCCGACATCGACTTCATGTCATCGCGATGTAGAAGATGATAAAGAAACTTGGCGCCGGCCATGGCCGGGACGCTCCCAGCACTGTCTCGGGCTACCAAGTGCGATCCATCCCACTGAGAAAGCTTTCTTTTCAGTTCTTCGGGATCCTGATACTTTGGCACAAGTTCATTCGGTAGCAAGTCATGAATATTGCGTTGGTCCTGATCGGGCTTCTCCAGTTCGAGAGCGACAGTAAAAGCGCAAAATGTCAGCCAGTCTCGCGTATAGGCCTGTTGGCGCCCCGGCCAGTCACCGCAAAGCCGGGTGTCCAAGATCTTAAGCGGGATGAAGGTGTTAGACATGACGTGGCCACCTGGTATGACAGATTGGTTGCTTCCGGAAAACACATATTTGTTGCTAGACTGTTGAGAGGCATCCGCATATGTGAACAAATTGTACGAGTAATTCTGGTATACAAGTCAGCACCAGAATTCAAGAGACGAGGCGTATGATGGTGATATGCCTACCTCGTCGACGGGCTCATCGTCGTCAGGCCCCTTGTCTTTCACGATGGCAATCTTGTTCTTGAGCGGTGCGTCCGCATCAGTGGGGTCTGACAGCAAGGAAAATACTAGAGGCCAGGAAACTGTTTTCGATCTTGTCCTTCCAGAGCTTTGTGCAGCAGCCCCCCATGTGAATGGGGAAAGAGGAGTTTGGTCTCCCTCCACCATGAATCCTTCTATTTACTGTTGTAAGTGATGCGAACATTATTACCGGCCGGATAGGTCGTTACTGGGACAAACCTTGAAATTCAAATGTTTGCTCCCCTCCTCCGAGTTCGTCAGTGTCTAGGGGGCTTGTCGCAAGCTCCAAGTACGTTTTGCCATCAGGCAATTCCAACTCTTCGACAAGGTAGTTAAAGTCTAGGAAATTCAAGGAGTCAGTTCCAGGCCACTGCTGCTGTTAGTGGCTTGCTTACTCTTTGTGCCATTTTTCTTCGCATTACCTCTCGCTGATCCAGCGGGTGGTCTATTTCGTCTGGTGGGCTGACCGTGGTTCTGATTGATGGTCTGGTTGTTGTTATGCTTGGTGGTCTGCTTGGTGTTCTGCTTGGTCTTCCGCTTGTCGGGTTGTAGAGAAACCAGCTTGATAGTTTGCTTGGTGATCGGCTTGGTCGTTTTTTTCGGACCATCATCCTTTGGCGGATTAGTTGACGGCTTCTTGTCTCTCTTCGTCATGATGATGAAGCAAGGCCAACTCCTGGTAGAAGCAAAGGGGAAGACTCAGAGGGCCATCAAATAACTGCAAGCATGAAAACTCTGAATGCCTCCTTGAGCTGACGAGATGATGAACATTCTCTCGGCCACATTGATGTTCAGCGAGATGGTATTTGTGCCGTCTAAAAATCCTGGAGACATGACAGGATATACGTACCTAGGTAGTCACCCAATGGAGTGGGTACATATGTACCTAGGTACGTGTATTCATCCAACACGACCATACACACCCATTCTGTCCAAGGCACGGATGTCGGCAAGTCAGCTCGGTCTGAAAGAAAGCCAACCCAGGTACCAATCGTGATGCACTAGTACCAAAGTGCCAGCGTGCCTTGTAGACTTCACATTTGAACGTAACCTGCCTAATCGGCAGGAATCGTTGAAGAACGGAAATATCTGCTCAGCTCGTTCAATAATGCTACCCAGCGCCACACGACTTCACTCCTCTTTGCGGTGCGGGCGTAAAGGAATCACGCAACTTTGACTATTGACCAATAGTGCAGCGAGAGTATGCCAAGAAGCTGATCATGCTAGAAGTGGTGAGCCCGGAATTCGATAACGTCGGGTCTAGGCAAAAGGAGCCTCTAATACCGAGGGTAGCGAGGTCACATCACATCTAATGACCAAGGGGATACACCTGCATAAGCGCTTCTGCGGCTCAGCTGACGGCGACGACGCACCGCTCTAGCAGCGGCAACTCTCCGGATGTAGCCAAAGTTCTAGCCTCTCTGGACTGACTGTTGATATCTCAGGTCTCTCCGTCGGCGCTTCAAGTCGGTTTGAGGTGTTGGAATCTCGGCTCCAACTGCTCTTCCGTAACTCAGCGAAGCCTCAATAAATCATTTTTGGAGATTGGCAACGAGATGATCCAACCAAATCAGTTCTGGATCATGCAAATGTTCGGGAATTGCATTTCACTGTATCATGCTAAGATGCCTTCATAACTTCATGTTGAGCATGGAACTCCCACTTGCCGATGGCATTGCTAAATGTTGTGTGGGCCGGCCCACCTGGTTGGCCTGTGCTTTTCCAAGCTCACCTTCTTCTTCTGCTCCGGTTGTTGGCTCCGCTTCACCTATCGCCAATTCAACCACTTTTACCTCAGTTCACCGGTTGCCTCACTTCCACACTAAACTACATGTGCATGAGGGACAAAAGCAATGTGATTGATACAACTAGTTGTAATGATGAACATCTGAGTGGGTGACAGGAGAAGAGGGAATGAAGACTAAGACTAACTACGTGTGGACGAGCTATACGGAAAAAGACAGACAAGGGAAGTAGAACCAAGATGGAGAAGAAATCAAGAGGATTTAGACAAGGCAAGTCGTCTCCAGAGCCTCACAACTTGAACTGGCATAGAGCCATCCCGAGGGGTGTTTCTGGTGTGTATGCCCAAACCACCCATATAACTTGACTCAGGCATCCTTGGTGGCATCCCAAAGCGTAGCCGTCCTCTTCAAATCAGCCAAGACACCAGCAACGCCCCGAAGTCCCAAATTGTTGAACTTGCCCGACATGCCGTCCTCCGTCCACGCCGAGAGCTGCCAACCGATCGGCAGCCAGGCCAGCGGGCGAATCCAGTCGTAGTACCACTGGGATGCCCTCTCGGCCTCCTCCTCAGTGATATCCTCCTTGTCGATGTGCTTCCTGCGGAAGAAAATTTGCGCCTCGCGCATCAAACGGGCAAAGTCGCACACATGGCCCAGGAACCAGGCACGATGTGCTATTTTGTACATGGCTGCCACGCGTCCGCCCAACTGACCAGCCCTGGCACGGGACGTCAAGACGCCGTTTTCGGTGAGGAATGCCACGTTTTCGAGGAACTGGAAAATGGCAAACAGGGAGCATTGGACTGCGGAAACGGCCCAAAGCACCTTGTCCATGTCCTTCGAGTCAGTCATCAGCTTTCTCGCCCTCACGTAGAGGGGGAGAAGGCCGAAGAGGCGCAGGGTCGTGCGTGCGTTGTAGACCACTGCCCCCAGTTTGGCAAAGGGCGAACCCTCGGGGTGGGCGGTGGTACTGGAAAGGGCGCCGTCAACAGAGGCATGTTTCGTGACGAGGGACAGGGCTTGGGACTTGAAGTTGTGGGCTTTGGCGTCAAAGTAGGCCAAGAGATAGAGGAAGTAGTTGAAGGTGGTGAGGACAGAGCCCAGGTCCTTGGTTGGTCTGAACAATCTGGAGGTACCAGTGGTGTGAGCAAAAAAGCACCGTCTGGACCCGTCTTTGTTTGGCAAGAACTCACTTCTCCAACCTGAAAAG
The DNA here is from genome assembly GCF_035222275.1 of Podospora bellae-mahoneyi. Classification (NCBI taxonomy): domain Eukaryota; kingdom Fungi; phylum Ascomycota; class Sordariomycetes; order Sordariales; family Podosporaceae; genus Podospora; species Podospora bellae-mahoneyi. Next base: position 3,098,510 of record NC_085885.1, on the reverse strand, counting down.
CAAACGGTCTGGTTTGCTCACTGGCACTGCGGCCTTGGGACCCAACGCCATTGTGGACTTGTTTCGCTGTACGGCGACAGGATAGATGATCTCAGACGTGGTGGACGTCTCAAGACTGGTTGCGTTGATCTCTTCGTACATGGTGTGTGAGTTCAACCTCGACATGATGGCTGCTCAATATGCGATGAAGATGGTAATGTTAATTGTCCTGTGAACATATTGATATACTCGTGCTTCTCATATACATTAGCTGTGAGTTAGCTTGGATGTGACAATCAAACCGAAAGATGCGTAGCAGGGCGGCTGAAAGACGTTGAGCTGGCTGAGACCTGCTCCATGTCGGCAGGGCATGACGTGCAGGATCACCTCAAACGCGAACGGGGTCTAGACCCAATATGGCCGTCCAATATTGAGGATCCAATGAAACCCTCCAACAGCCCGCTCGGGAAGGCTTGCATCCCCCAAAGTGCCTACCCGTGACTACTGCATGTCACCGAACTAGTACCTGCGTGGGTGACCATGCGGGTTAACCGCCCGTAAAATATAGGGACTGATCTCACTAGCGTCGAGTCCAGACGACATCTCTTTGATTCAGACAAACCTCTCACTCCCACCAAGGTCGTATCGGACTACGAGCAATTGCAAATAGTTCCGAGATCAGCTCACAAAATTACACTCACAAGCGACTTGTCCTCCTAAAACAGACATGATGGTTTCACCGGGTCCAATTCGGCACACACCTTTCGGATTCAATGAAACCTCCTCCTCGTCGGTCGTGCGGAGGCCGAAAGTGATGAAGATACCTTCAACCATCAGCTCTGAAAGAGCACACGACATCTTCCTCAAACTGGTCAAGTCGACTTCGCTAGTGTCGAGTCCAGAATCCAATAGGCCTGTTGCAGGGGCAACGGAGCCTCTGTCACTTCCGCAGATCACAAAGGCACGACCAGAGGGGCAGTCCTCCGTCTCATATCACGACTGACATCACGCCCTAGTAGCTGTAGGTGGCACTCGATATGGATAGGTATGTGCTGCACGAAGTTCCGTCCTGCCGATCGATTGTTGGTCTTTTTCAGCTCCCATATGGATGCCCGGACTATGGCCCGAACGGCGCTTCCGTGGCTGCCTGAAGCACAGAGGCACCTGCACCTATTTTCGCTCCGAGAGATGGGCAATCAAATGATCAAGAGACAGCTATTCCGAAAATGTGGTTTACCAAGTTGGCTTGCTTCAATGCGATTATGAATCATAAGATTCCTACTTTCCAACCCTCACCTGCTCTAGTCTCACATCCCACAAACTCTTGACGCCGTTGAACTTGATTTTCGAGATCAACAGGACACCTTTCTTTACTTCTCTTCTACATTTTGGCCCACCAAACTCAACACCATGCCTAGCTCCATACCCTACGACCCGAGTCTGGTGTTGATGAGCGTGGTGAGCGAGGAGGCACTGGCGAATGTCGAAGCCATCTCAAAGTTGCAAGCCCCTGTCGACGCCGCTCACGATGCTCTCAACTCTCTCATCTCGTCCAAGAGAGGTCTGACGATGACCAAGACCGAACTCAGAAACCTTGGCATCAAGACTGATGCTCTGGACGAGGAGCTGAAGAAGCTGAACGACGCCGTGGAGAAGGCCGCGGTCACGTATGCAGCTGCCAGAATGGCGGCCGAGCCTCAGATCCAGCAACTGCGTCAGAAGATACACTCGGTTCACAAGCAGATCGAAAGCCCTGTCGACTACCTGCGCAGCGAGATCAAGACAATGCCACTTGCCGCCGACACCATGAACATGGACGTTCAGTATTTCTCCTTCGACTCAAACTCGCAGAACTCGTCTGCCTACAGCGCCCAGATCGCCTCGTACGTGTCGGGCGCCGTCAGCGGCGTCTTTGGCACCGACCAGTCCATGAAGATCGGCACCGCAGCTTCCAGTCAGGTCAGCCGGCAAGTGAAATCGCACAGCATCGAGGGTACCCTCGTCCTGTCTGTGAGCTGCACGCACAAGAACGCATCGATCGTGGCCCCTTTCGTGATGCACGTCGACAAGGCCATCAAGGTGTGGAACCATCTCTACCCCGGCAAGAAGCTGGATCCGACGAGCGGCAGCAGCATGATGAAGTGTGCCATGAACGAGAGCCAAGAAGACAAGGAGAAATTCTCCATCATCTCCGGCACCACCTTTGGATCGAGCTTCATCGGCATGGTCCACATTCTCAACTCCACGCAGACCTCTGCCTCTGAGACCATGGAGGCCGCAGCCATGTCCATGCAGCGCACCATGGACACGGGTGCCTGGTTCGCCAGAGCTGAGGGTAAAGTAGGCGTCAACTCCAAGTTTGCCAGCGACGTCAAGAACCTCCTCAGTCAGCAGAACGTCCAGTCTCACGTGACAGTCTTGACAATGGGCGTGATTCCCTCGATGGTTGCCAACTTGGTCTCAAAGACGGCCGAGAAGTTTGCCGATTTTGACCCAAGCGCCAACATGGCAGCCGTCGCCGCCATCCAGAACGCCACCTCATCAGAGCAGTCCACGGTGCAATCCATGGCCGAGGCTTCGCGAACGAGTGGACAGGCCTCCGAGATGCAAGGCAAGGCTATTGAGTCCTCGCTGAGCGCGTTGGCGGTCATCGATGGGGAGAAGAACAAAGTCCTGGATGTCAACTCGATGATGACCGCACTGGAGGACTATCTGAAGAAAGCCTCCGAGGGAAACTCCGGCGTTCCCATCAACTACTACCTGAAGGATATTGATCAGAAGATGTTGGCGCAGATGTGGGCTGCCAAGTACTACCCTGGGAAGTTCATGTCTATTAAGTACGACGACACCGAAGCTGAAGGTGGCCAGGAAAAGGCGAAGCTGTGAGCTTTGGGCAACTGTTTTCTTTTTTTCTGCTTGTATTGATTTTTCAGGTGTTTCCGATTATGTTCTGTAGTAATTCATTATCTAGTTGACAATTGTCATCAATACGGATTCAGAATAGGCTCGTTGTTCTATGTGATCTATGGGCCTGGAGGGAGCCTGAAGTCCCCTCCTGTTTGGATTTCTCTGCATGTGACATTGATCGGCTTTACCGCTCTACCCGCATGCCATAATCTCAGAGACCGACGATTAGGGCGGTAACAGCCTCTACCTTTCACTCTGAAGGGGTTAGTTGAGCGTGGAAATCATCACTGTGTATTTAGACTCAGATGGCTGGCTGGTTGAGGCTTTCAAGGAGAACTAGTGTGAGAAATCACATAAAACCTCGGGTCAGACCCGCCAAGTTCTGTCGAACTGTGACTGCATGTCGACTTTAGTTTAACTTCAGACCAGGTGGTGTCGGAGATAGGAGAACCCCGATTGCTAAGATGAACTGATCACATCACATCCATCTTCGGTGCTCAAAGAGCCTCGTCTATCACCGTGATGAAATGTCGAAGTTTCCACTTTTACCGCGCTTCACGTCTTCAGCCGATAACGTCGTACGGAATATAGGAGTGTAGATTATCACGTCAAAATCTGCGACCGATCCTCCCCGTGCTTCGCGAGTAACCTTTCAGCCAGCTGAAATCCAATAGAAACCCTGGTAGCCGCTCAATTGAGGATCCTGCATATATATCACCAGCTGAAAAGTCAGAGCGGGGTCTAGCCAACGAACGATGAAACCTACCGAATTTGGATGTCTGCGCCATTTCAATACTTGGAATGATGAATGGTCTGTAAGAATGACTAAAGATGACTATTGAAGTTCTTTCACATCCGTTCAGACATCACAAGTTAACCGCCGGAGCAACATTGAACATGACGGAATCCCCACACACACTTCGTGCCCACAATGAGCTGAGCTGGAACTCATTCCGAGGTCATCAGACGTTCTCGCTCTCGGTCAAGCAAGGGATGTGCAATGTATTCCTGGGCGGAAATGAACTTCTTTTTTTGGTTCAGGTGATTTCTTCTATGCTTCATCGGGAATGGTTGACGATCAAGCTGTCGTTTGGCGGAGTCGTTCACACTGGATCAAGCATTCGGCTCCATCTCATTCCACGAGAATAAGAACCTGAGCCTGAGTGCTGCCCTCTACATTCCTAAAGAATTCTGCAATCATCCAAAGTCGAAAAAATCCAAGTTCGTCATCATCACACACACATTCAACCTTTTGTTGAAAGTCTGTCTCAAAGCAGCCCAGCTTCACCATGTCTTCCATGCAGGCAGCCTACTTCAGCCCAGACAAGCCAGAACCCATCAAAAAGATCATTATGGGTTGGGTAAAAGAGAACAGTCAGAAAGTCTCACACATTCATCAATTAGGATATGGTTGGGAAGCATGGTTGCAAGCTGATTTGGGATACCGTCTAGCTGTGCAACTAAACGGTACGATGAAATAGATTTCATGTCTTATGACCCTGACATCGAACTTGAGCTGATCTGCGAGGATATAACACAGGCGCCGGGCTGAGACGCGAGACGTTCGTCTACAGTGACCTGAGGCGTGTGGATTTGAACATCTATGGTAACGCTGGTCCAACTCAGCCCTGGCACCTTTTCGAGTTCAAGTGCAAGACTCCCACTCAGAACACAACTGAATTTCTCAGAGGTCTGCTAGATGATTGGGATAAACTGGAGGATGTTGTGATTGGCAAAGATCATGCGAGGCTCTGGGCTGTCGGGTTCTGGGTGGATGATGATATGGGCAAACCCACCGACAATCGCCTTGCAAACTGGAACTTTGAGAAGGGTAATGGTGTTAATGTCATGTGGAGGAGCTGGTACAGCCCAAAACCCACTGCTAGATTGTCTTAGGTAGCCTTGGGTCCCCAGTGAAAGTGATACTTAGCCTCGTATCTTTCGACCAGATCATCAGAAACACTCAATTGACATCTGATATCCTCTCACGCGAGTCTGGTGTAAAGCCAAATTGAAAATCTTGTACGTTTCCTTTCGCGTGCAGTTACTAGAAAGACATCCACGGTTTCCCCAGTGATCCTGATAGGCGGGCGGCGGTTCTCAGCCGAGCCCTGATACATACCTTCATACCTATACTGCATTCGCAATGCCCGAAGTGGACGTGTCAAATTCACGGTTTTTTACGACGAGACTAATAGTGAGGGATATAAGGCCCATGATCACCTCAAAGTATCTAGGGAGTCAACAGGAAGCAGACCATGTCTCCGAGCGCAGTGTCTCGGTGGGGTGGCGGTATACAACCATCAAGCTGCAGTCATGCAAGACATCATCATCAGCTGCATCGTCTCAAGGGTGCGTCATCTCCAGTGCGTGACTTTCATCCCCACAATGGCCGATCATACGCCTCATCTCCAACGGCTTACCCGCCCCCAGGCAGCACAAACTGGGCAAGCCGAGCATGATCTCGATGGTTACTCCTTGGCCAGCCTCTTGAAGCGTACCGTCTACCCGGTCATCCCCAATGACGAAAGCAACCAGTTGGGCGACAAGCGAGGCTATCAGGCCTCCATCCCGATAACAGAGAACAATCTACCCCATCGCGATAACCATCTACCCCATCTCCTGCCAGGCTTATTCATGTTGTGAGATCAAAATGACAACAATTCGGATCCTAAAAATTCCCTTCATCGTATAGCTTTCTTTCTATGCACAGCGTAAACCTCAAGTATAACAACACAAGTTGCACAGTTACCCTACCTATCTCACGTAGATGATGCCTTGCGGCCGATGAACTTTCTCACCCTCAAGTGATCACGAATAGGTACATCATGATCTCTCAAAGATACCGGCTCCCGGCCCGCCAGATCTACAGAGGAATACCGAGACCCACAACGAGCCCAGAAGTGGGATGGGGTTGTCTCATCGGAGCTTTCGGGCCCTGGCTCCGTCACAAGCGGGCGCGCGGTTGGTCAGCCTCCGCTTTGCATCACCACCACGGGACAGATCCAAGCTTGAGAGGGGACGACAAAAGATGATGATATCAGATTAGAAGTTATGGTCTCCGTTTCCTTGCGTTATCGGATGATCGGTGGTATCTTGGTCCTGTGGCAGACCTATGGTGGAGGAAAAAGTGGGATGTACGTTGTGTTCAAGTTGGAGGGTCTGGAATGGGGATGATATGTTGGAATGCGAGACTTTAGGTATGCGGTCTTCCTCAATTACCAGGAGTGACCAGTGAGACTAGCTCGACGTTGCTGCTACACAGTCGAGAGTGAAGCTAGGTGGGCAAAAACACCATCATTCTGGAGCTAAGACCAAAGCCCGGGATAAGCACAGCTGCTCACTTGTCATCTTGTTCTTTTTTTTTCTGTGATCCCTTCTTTATGGCGTCTTACTTTCATCGTTCCCCTTCCAAAGTGTGTCATCGCCTTGCGTCTACTTCCTTTCGATCAGCTCCTACTTGTGCACCACACGGGCAGGCACCGCCCGTGGATTTCAGACCCCAATAACCCCCTTCCCCCCCCGCCTCGACCTCTACCCACCCCTCAGCTACTACTCCCCAGCACAGCCTCAAACTTTCAATCAAGCCTGATTCACACGCAGATATTGCATCATCTATTTCACTTCTCCCATCCCTTTCCTCCCCTTTTAGCTTCTCAAACTAGTGCCCTGCCAAGAGCGACCCAGACTCCCTTCCCGTTTGACAAGTTTGACAAGTCTCGACGCTGGTTCAGCGGTTGAAACTTCTGTAGGCTATTTAACGGGGCCCCGTTGCGCTAGTTGTATTTAGTTCGTGGGGGGAAAAGAAAACTGGAGAGCGAGCGTTAAAATAACCGCGGGTGAACATGGAGTGTATGGTTCGCCTCCGCTCACTCGCTTATCCTTGACACGGGCACCAACCAGAGGAAAAGTCAATATTGACTTCGGAACCTGGGGGTTCCTTCACACTCTGGGAGCAATGTCAGGCCGGCAGGGTATCGGGATCACAGTACCTATTGGTATGGAAACCACAAGTGTCGTTTGCCTCTCATGAATGGTGGGAAGAAAAGAGCGTATACGAGCAAGTTGGCTGTAATGCCACGATCTCGATGTTTAGGTGGCAGCGGTAATGATCAAGGCATCATTGGCCGTCATAGACGCTATCAGTTATCTTGACTTTTGCCTTGGAAAGGGGTATTTACAAGGCAGGGGTGTCCACCCAAGGTTGATATATGATAGGCAGAGAGTCCTGCCGCTTGGTCTTTCGGGGCCTATTACTGAGACCCGTAACACGCCCGAGGCAAAACCAAGGTCGATCGTCAATATTTGGGCTGGAATATAGCATAGAGTGCTGAGACTGTCGACGAGGTTAACTTCTTGTTGCAGTATCACCGGTATTCGGTCTTAGGCCGGGTCGGACGGCATTGATGCCCACTGGGCGCCTGCTCAGGCTTCGCGAGATATCCCCGAGATGGTTTTCGTGCTTTCCCTTTGGCATTTTCCCAGGGAGATTTGTAGACCAATCTCGCGATGAAGATCTCCAGAGAGCCGCCGGGCTTGGTTTGGTTCCCCTCATAGGCACCTCGACGAAGAAACGAGGACGGGTAGACCCCGGACATGGACGACAGGTGAACGGTTGGCTCTTAACGCTTGAGAATATGCCGGCTATGTAGAGCCAGAGGGATCGCCATCAATATCTATTTTACCCCGGGTATCCCGACAAATGCGAAATGTTCCGACGCCTGTCCCCTCGCAGAAGGCAACAACGGCAGTACCAGACCAATGGAAATCATTGATGAGTGGAAGGAAGATTTGTGGAGCCTTTTTTCCCCGTGTCGAGGTGCGTATCGTCGTGAAGATGAGATCTGCCGCTGTCTAAGATCAATGCCGGGGGTTCTAGAACCACAATCGACATGATGTGACTGGCTGAGAGTTCATGATGCACATGGCACAAGGGGAAGGAGATCGGGGCGACTTGATGAGGAGGTGGAGGGCTGAGACGAGATATTGGGTTGCAGGGATGGGTCGTCTTATAGGGTCTGGGGTAAAGAAGCGGTAGATGATTGTCATATGTCGTTTCTGGATCTGCGATTGTATTGATGTATGTTGAATACAACCTGATGGGGGCGCTGAATGAATATGAGATGCTTGAATATGACAAGACGATGCTAGATTGGATGGATGTTCACTGCTGAGTGAGACCTGTCAGGCTGTCAGCTTGGGATAATACAGGCTAAAAAGGGTGGGTCGTATGCAGATCCTGTGCAAGTTTACTGTCTCGGCATTCACTCCAACATCAGCATCTGGTGGCTCTGGATGACTTCGAGCCCATTTGTTGACAAGGTCGGAAATTTGGTAAACGGGTCATAATGAGGTAGGTGAATCCTGTTTCGGGGCGAATATGGATGTTGGGGGATTCGCAATGAAACGGCATGGCTTGTGCCAAGATGTTGATTGAGAGGCCGATAGATGTCGTGAGGGTGAGGCTATCAGCAGCTTGCTTGGTCTCGGGAGGTGTGCGTGTGATTCTTTCGGGAAGGTGGGAGATCGACAGCTTGGAAGCATCGAATGGAGGTTGCCCAGCATTTCTGCGAAGCATTAAACTCTTTATGTGATAGCAGGACGGGAGCATAACCGTCATACTGGTCTTGGTTGTTCGTCTAGGGTGTCAAGTGAGCGAGATGAGGCAAGAAGAGGGTTAGGGTGTCTCACACATCCAAAATTCCCACCCCACGCTGGAAAAACGGGAAGCTCGCCAAAAAGCACCCCACACACTTGCAGAAGCGGTGTGTGCAACGGCAATGCGCTTTCTCAGAAAGTCTCAAGATCGGCGGCTAGTGCTCCGCGGCAAGCGCGTTTCTTTCTCGAATGGGTGTGGTCGATGGTTGGCAGTCGGTAGCGAGTGGTTGGCGAGTAGAGCAAAGCCGGAGGTGTACCTTCCGAAACAGGAAGTGGCAGGCATGGATTGACCAATCATAGAGCAGCTATTAAAGTCTGAACCCCGATTTTTTCGTCTTGGCTTTGGGAACACAACACCGTCTATTCTCAACCACGTTTTTTTTTGGTTTTGGGTGTTCGTAAAAATGGTAGAACAGTTCATGCATGAGGAGGAGTTTGCTCAAGTTGATGGAACATATCTTTGTCAGTGTGGCCCGGTACGGTTGCAATTCTGTTGGAAGCACAGTTAACATGAAGAGCCATAAATCTCTTGATCTTGATGATCGCTGCTTCACTCAGATGTCAATAGTCGTAAACGTGCTGTCTTTATGACCTCTACTTCCGATTCTTCCCGAGTCTGCGAAAAGAGATAGTTGTTCTCCGGACCCTTTGTACCTCATAGAATAAGTAGACAGATAGTTTCAGAGTTCTCCTAACACCTGATAAAGAATTTCGCATACCGGTGTCATAAGCGACCAGGAGATCTCCCTCCATACCAGACTCTGACGAAAGCTGCCAAAACGTATCCCTGGATCTACGTTAAACTGTAACCAGTCATAATATGTGATGTAACTTGAATGCGGTAAACCATTAGGCTGGACAGTCCCGAGGTTTTGGGTTCTGACCCAATTCATGTGACAACGGGCCCATTGAGCATTGCTATCTCGCTGATAGCTATTTCCTTTGATTGGCCAAGAGTTTCAGACGGTAAACACCAGCCATTATTCCGAGGGGCTGGAAGGTTCTCAACATGAAAATCAGCCGCGCCGTCCCTGAATGATGCAATCACAGCCACAGCTTGTTATATCTGGGTGCCAACAGAGGTCGGACTCGCGTGCGGTGCACATATATGGGGAAAGCAGCTCGCGTACCGCATCACGCCGTAGGTTCATCCGAGTACTGCCCGTCATATGCAGGCTGACATAAACCCTAACCAAAATACCCTTTGGGTGACACCCTCAGCAGCTCCGGGTATCAAAGTTACACTCTGTGAGCACCTGACAGGCAATGGACCGACAGCTGGAAGAGAAGGTGCAACACCATGTCCAGGTTTCCCTTTTGTTGTTGCCCTGAGCTGAGGATTCCGCCGCCTTGGCTTTAAGAGGAGCTGAGGGAGGGGAACTCGGTCGTCAGTTTTGGGTTACGCCGACTATTTCTGTCAACCCATGATCCGCAGCTAGCAGCGCGGTCTTGGTGCGGTCTAGATCTGGTGGGGGCAGAGGGTGTCACTGAGGAAGCACGGGCCACATCAAGGTGGCATTGGACGGTTCAACGGTGCAGATACCGCCGTTAATACCCCCGCGGGCAAGCCGAAAATCTTGCAAGTTGCCAGGTTGCCTCCATCAGGTATGTACCTTTCTCTGTCTGTTCTGCCCGCCTTCTTGCTTTCCCCGCCATTTCCCTGGCTCCTTCCGCCCTACTTGTACCTGCACAGCTCACACAACCCTGATGACGGAGGAGGAAGGAGAGACTGATCACACGTGCAATTGAACCCCGACCTGCGGCAGAGGCGGAATTCTAACCACCGTCAACATACGAGGCATTTATGAACCATCGTCCCAACAGTCGATTAAATGGACCGATTTAAATGAAGGACGGTTTCATGGGACCTGGCGAGCTAAGACATGTTAAGGTGAGGCCCCGCGCCCCGTACTATCTAGCAAGGTATCCAGGGTGTTCCGGCGCGGCGGCGAGACCGACCAGGTCCCGCCAGATCAGATCTCTCCTCTTTCTGTTGCCGGAGTGGCGGAGGAGAGGGAGTGGCTGCCGAAATGCACTCCTCAAAATCTTGCATGAAACCGAAACGAGGCAGAAAAGAAAAAAAGAAGCAGCAAAAACCTGAGGTCCCCAGACTTTCGTCTCTCTTTGCCGCACGCCCGTCTTCCCGCGCCAATATTCTGGGGCCCCTCACCAGCACGGCAGCACCAGACGTCAAGGCGCGCCTATTTTCCTGTCCTGTCCTGATGCGTCTCCGAAAGTCGCAGTCGGGATCACCCGCGACCATCCATGGTTCTCTTTTTGGGGCGAGTGCTTCCTCTTCTGTGCGCCCTGCTCTGGTTCTGGACTACCATTTTTGCTTCCTTTTTTCGCTGCCCTTTCCCATTCGCTTCCTAGTGCCTTTTCGAGCATACATGTGCACCCATACACACACCCAACCCCTCAACCCACGTCTGGAAGAACCAGTGTTGACTTGCGCTCCACCAGTCACGGGCTCACTTCGGGGCAGTTGCGGTCTCTTGCGGTGCTGCTACGGCGACTCCAAGACTGATCATCAGGGCAGGATCTCGATCCGTACTCCTCACCCTCACCCCCCTTCGCTCGCTCGTTCGATTTGGGTACAATCAGGCTCTGGCTGCGTACCGCTGAAAAATCTATTCCCCGGGGTCCCACGTGTCATGGGGTGGACGTGCAGAGTCCGCCGTCGAATCCGGGGGGTAATATGGATAATCATGGCATTTTTATGGGGATTTGGCCGAAACGCGGACTGCGGAGGGACTACTGTCTGCCTACCGTAGACGTCATGTACCTCGGCCAAGCTGCACTGGCGGCACGATAAAATAATCTCGCTTCGAATATTGTTCAGACATCCTAATTGGGACGCTGGTGTCTGCAAACACGCCTGCGGTGATACGAGCAAGCGCGGGGCGGCGGCAATTGCCCTGGACGGGCCAACACCAAGATACTGCCACCAGTGCAATGAAGTCATTCACAGCCATCCCAGCACCACTGGCCGGCACATGTCGAACCATACCCAACTGCCACATCCGGCATACTCAATATGGGTGAGAGGCTTTTCACTCTCCCACCCCCCCCTGCTGCTCTCATGGAGCCCAGGTGCCCTCCAAACCTTTAAACCTACGTATCTCGCCGGTCGTGACTCGTCCTGTGACCTGTCCCCCCAAATTCGCCTTCTTTCTTTCCAGGCCCAGTGGACCAAACGGATCTGACGACTTGACTTCCGCCCTGACCAAGGCAGACTCTGCTGTCGCGACTTTCGGGTTGCTGGGACCGAAGTTGCGACTCTGCATCTTGGGAGCCGCTGTTACGGTAGGATTGGCACGGCGAGAGCCTCCAGGTCCTGCCCCCAGACCCTTCGTTCTTACTCCACCAGAAACGGGTCCTGTCAAGAACCGCAGACACGGTCCACCACGGCCCGACCATCCGCTCTCCTGTTCGCTTCCTTCCTTGGTTCGACAACAACACCATAGAACCCACTCCTCCCACCATCGTCATTCCCTTCCTGCCCAAAAGTGGTTATAAGTCGGCTTGTCCCTGACCACACCCGGTCCCGAACCATCACCACCACCAGTTTCCCTTGGTCGCCCAGTCTGTCTGCGGTTATTCTCTTAGCGGAAGGACTACTACCCTAGACAGACAAACATACCCACAGACATCATCATGTCGTCGAGGAACAACCACGTCGGGGACACGACCGCCCAGTCCTACGATGACGCCGAGAAGGGTATCTACGAAGCCTCCCAACAATCTTTACCGATCCTCCCTACCCCACCATCACCAGTTTACTCTGTTGATGAGAAGGCCATAATCCAGCAGGTCGAGACAGTTCAGCCAACACCGGTAACATCTCCCATTCATGAGGGTATCACACCATCCTCCTCCACACCAGTTCTCACTCTTGCCTCGCGCAACTCACCGCCCTCTCCCGCCAGCGATGATCTCAAGAAGCCGCAAGGCAAGCCACCAGCAAAGCCAAAGAGAAAAGTCAGCCGATGGATTCTGTTTCAACTGTGGTACAACACCTACCGCAAGTTCTTCACCATTGTGGTGACTCTTAACCTGATCGGTATCTTGATGGCTGCTATCGGGAAGTTCGAATACGCCACAAACCACCTGGGCGCGTTGGTGTTGGGTAACTTGTTGATGGCCATCCTGATGAGAAATGAACTGTTCCTCCGGTTCCTGTACATCATCTCTATTTACGGGCTCAGGAGTGTAAGTCATCAACCCTGTTGACGATCATGCCAAGAGACCAAATTACTGACTAGTACATTGAACAGTGGGCCCCTATTTGGCTCAAGCTCGCTGTAACCTCGATCTTGCAGCACGTTGGTGGCATTCACTCCGGATGTGCACTGTCTGGAGCATGGTACGTCTCTCTCATGCTCAGTCGATGGTGATAACATGCTGATTTTGCACCACAGCTGGCTGCTCTACAAGATCGTCGACATCCTCATTCACCATGCCAAGCAACACCCTTCCGTGATCGCCACTGGTATCATTACCAATGTGCTGGTTGTGATCAGTATCTTGAGCGCGTTTCCTTGGGTCAGGAACAACCACCACAACGTGTTCGAGGGACATCATAGGTTGATTGGTTGGATGGGTTTGGCAACTACCTGGATCTTCGTCGTCCTTGGCAATGCCTACGACTTGAAGCTTGGAGAGTGGAGGCTGGATGCACACTCTTTGATCTCCACACAGGAGCTTTGGTTTGCAGTCTTTATGACGGTCTTGTATGCTTACCACCTCCCTCTTTATATTTGTGTGCCGGTCGAGCTAACACATGGCTACAGTGTTCTCATCCCATGGGTCACCCTTCGCGAAGTACCGGTCGAGGTCGAGATTCCATCACCAAAGGTGGCCATTCTCAAGTTCCAGCGCGGTATGCAGCAGGGTCTCTTGGCTAGAATCAGCAGGACGTCCATCATGGAGTACCATGCTTTTGGTATCATTAGTGAGGGGAGAAATAGCGGGTGTCATTATCTCATCTGCGGCGTTCAGGGCGACTTCACCAAGTCCCTTGTTGACAACCCGCCCAAGACAGTGTGGACCCGTGAACTCAAGTTTGGTATGTTTCCCTTTGCTCTCTTCACATTACGTTGACGAAGACTAACAAGGAACAGCTGGTGTTGGACACGCTTCGGCCATGTTCAAGCGCGGGATCAGAGTTTGCACCGGTACTGGCATTGGCGCCGCTCTCTCGACATGCATCCAGAACCCCAACTGGTTCCTCATCTGGATTGGCTCGGATCAGGAGAAGACCTTCGGCCCAACAATCTCACGGTTGATCCACGACAACATCGAGCCGGAGAGGATGATCTTGTGGGACACCAAGAAGAGGGGAGGCAGGCCAGACAGCGTGCAGCTGCTGAAGGATGTGTGGCACAGCTTTGGGGCTGAGGTTATCTTCATCACCTCAAACAAGGCGGGTAACGATGAGATGATGCAAGGGTGCTTGGAGGGTAAGTTTTTACCTCTTCCAAGGAGGTCACAAGAGAAGCAAAGAAGCTAACATGACAACAGCCGGACTCCACGCCTTCGGAACGCTTTGGGATTTCTAAACGACAAAGGTGAATAAAAGAACGGTTTAATTCGGGAGACACACCAAGAAAGGTTTCATGCATTGCTATTGGGGAGTTTTTATGACATTTTTTCATGTGTGGTGATGGCAGGCTGGCAGCCGCCTGTGGGACGGGGGTCTGATGAGCGAGCATACCTACCTATCTATCCATGTTTGCATGTTTGTGTTGGATGATACTTTTCTTTTTTCGTTTCAAGTGGGCATATATTACGTCGAAATCTTTGTACAGAACAAAGTCTATTTTTTTTCTACTTTGGTTTGTTTCCTCCACGTTGTGGAGTTAGAGTCTTGTGTGGGGAAAATTGGTATCATGTTATGGACAGTCGCCCGCGTGGCTGGCATGGTGGAAGATGACGATAAGGGGGATTTTGGCTTTGTACATGTGCTTGTAACATCACAATCAACTCATATGAACACATGCTGCCCACATTTATTTAGGTGATCTGGTTTTTGCTGATGGGGGCAGACAAAATGAAGCAAATGCTGTTTGACTTTGTAAAAGATATTGCATGGCATTGTGTGCAAGCTCTGGCTAGACCTGCTGATACAGATCTATCTCGGTTTCATAACCTTTGTACCACTGGCCTATATAGCTTGAGGAATACAAGACCGGCGTAGTAAGCTTTGATGGTTGTAACGAGGTGGCTTTTTCCTTCACGTTGTGGTTATGAGACTCGACTCCTACGTAATGGACGTGTTTCTCTTTTTCTCGTCACCATCTTTCAATACAGACTTTATACCTACACGGATTCTTCCAAATCGGCCGCGTACCGTGTAAATGAAGGGCTAGATCTACTGACAGGCTACATGCTGTGCTCGGCTAAGGAAAAGAAACAAAGTCTTTTTTACCTATTGTCATATTGGCTGGTGTGCTGGCATGAAGACACCAACTGGGGAATTGTTGAACTTTCCCTTCAAGCCTTTTCGGATCATCTAGTGATGTATTAGGTCCAGACTTTTTCGAGGATAGGTATTTGTATTATTTATCGATGCCTCTGGTTAACCAGTCGTGCTTACCTCTGCTGTCTTGTGGGAGTGGGTGGTGACTTCTTGATTAGGGTAATGATCAAGTAGGGAATCCAAAAACGCCTTTTCGTGATCATGTGCTCTCAAAACATGACGACGAGTCAAAGGTATTAGTACCCATAGAGCAGGCCAGGATGTTGTTGTTATTGTGGGCAGTTAGGGGATATCAACGGTACAAATGTTGAAGCGAAACATATACTTTACTACATCTAGTCTTCAGGAACTCGGTTTAGTTTCCATGGTGCTCCAAAAGGAAAAGGATTTCATGCATGCGTTTCTGGATCGAGAAATGGTGCCTCTAGGATTTTGGGGCGAGTCATGTTTGAATTTGGATGTATGATTGCAAGAGATTCAAGAGAGATAATTATCAAGCCTACATTTTCGGCAACTTGTACAGCCAGCATCGTGGGAAAATTGTAAGCACCTTTAGTGCTGAGAATCATAGGCGTCTAGGTATTCTTGTGTTCTAAGCTGATTAAATGTCTGACAGAAAGGAACAGCCAACATTGGTGTTTCAAGACTGCTTATTCACACCATGTAACGATAAAGCACACACGATCCAGCATTGCGCGTGTCTTAGCGCCAAGCTATACATCATGCACAACCAAAGAATCATCGACACTAAAGAAGGAGGGGCGGCTCTTGGTATGACACGGAGATAGGCTGCAAGAAATCCCGAAGCATGTGCTCTAACCCCAGTCAAGGGGTGTTTTTCGAAGGGCGCATTTCTTAGTAAGCCCCAGTGCCAATCGTATCAATAATCAAGCAAAGATTTGGGGTAACAAAAAGGGGGTCATGTAAGACTTCAAAAACATCAACATCTCTCGACCCCTCACATCAAACTCCACCAAACCAGGTCCTAAATTCCAACTTCACTAACGCACCGCAGCACAATGTCGGCCAAGTACACCGGAAAGTGCCTCTGCGAAGAGGGAGGCATCCGCTTCACCATCTCTGCTGAGCCTATTGATCCGGTATGCACCTGTTATTGCGGCCATTGCAGCAAAGGCGCTGGCGGGCTGGGCCAGGTGGTAAGTTCAAAATCTTAAAACACATTTTGATCGATGGCTAACGCCAAAACAGATGGTGGCCTTCCCAGAAGAGAGCATCGAAATTGAGTCGGGCAAAGAGCTCATCACCACCTTCACCTTCAAGAATACCGACAGCGGCAAGCCCAAAGACAAGATGTTTTGCAAGTCTTGCGGGGTGACGCTTTGGACTGCCCCTGAGCATTGGAAGCAGCTCAAGCAGCTATTGGTTCGGACACCGGTGTTGGATGGGGGGTATGTTTATTCTATTGGAAAGCAAGCACATGGAAGTTGCTGACTCGAGGCAGAATTGACTGGAAGCCTACTGTTGAGCTTTCGACGAGCAAGCGGGCGAAGTGGACTTCTTCTGTTGCCGGGGCAGCGCAGCAGTGAGGGGTAATGGACGATGACGGTAGCGGGAACAGGGCATCGAACTTGGTGTTGAATGCGAGGCGGGGATGGGATTTCAAGATTGGAGACCACGTCTGCTCCTATTGTTCCTGGGGTAAAATGTTGTGAATCCGTAATAGCGTTAACAACTCTTGTTGAATGATAGCGATAACTGGGCGATAAGCAAGAGCAACAAGCATCAGCATGGTTCAATATCAGCATCGACAATGTGTCTAAGTCCCGTCTTGAAACGTTTGAACATAACCAGATATCGTCAAGCAAAAGTCCATACTCGTGTTGCAAAAGAAGAAAGGCAGTGGCTTACCTGTCGATAGAAGTATGTCTTGGGAGTGATGGCCAGAATCGATAATTGAGCAAGACATGAAGAATGTGGGGTCCCTTGCCAGGATCAATTGAAGAGAGAAGGGAGGTGGGGGCACTGGCCAATGAGATCACCACCCCCGCCATCGGTGGGGGAGCATTGACCCCTGCAGCCATTGACTTGGCAGTGCATTGTCTTTGAGTGTCGCTCTCTCAGGCACCCTGTTGGACTGTTTGTTCCCAACCAACACCAAGCTGATGCGATAATCCCATCGCCTTCGACTATTTTGCTGGTGCGCAACCATTCAATCTGTCGTTCTGCCATCACTGTATTCTATCACGTGGAGTCTCGAAATCATGGCGATAAAAAACCACTTGCGGCTGTTGTTCACAGCCGGGTCGCTGCTTGCGACGACGTTTGCCGGCCCCGTCAGTCGCTTTGAAGATGACGACGATGATGACACCCCGCTGCCAGTGGTGATCTGGCATGGTGAGTACCGCAGCTCGCTCCATTGATTGACCATCTTCAGCTAACTATCCTTCGAACCAGGTCTCGGAGACGCCTACAACGCCGATGGCATGCGCCAGGTGGCCGACCTCGCCGAGTCAGTCAACCCCGGCACACTCGTCTACCCCATTCGCATCGAAGACGCCGGGAACCGCGACCGCTACGACTCCTTCGTCGGCAACGTCACCGAGCAACTAGCCAAAGTGTGCGCCGACATCGCCGCCCACCCCATCCTCTCCACCGCCCCAGCCATCGACGCCGTGGGCTTCTCTCAAGGCGGCCAGTTCCTCCGCGGCTACGTCGAGCGCTGTAACAATCCCCCCGTCCGGAGTTTGATCACCTTCGGCTCCCAGCACAACGGCATCACCCGCTTTAGAGACTGCGAGACGAACGACTGGATCTGCCGGTTCGCCATGGCCGTCCTAGGGACCAATCCCTGGTCCCCCACGGTCCAGGGCAAGCTGGTCCCCGCGCAGTATTTCCGCGATCCTGAACAATACGAGAAGTACCTCGAGCATTCCAACTTCCTTGCGGATATCAACAACGAGCGGTCAATCAAGAACGAGACGTACAAGCAGAACATTGCGAAGCTGGAGAACTTTGTCATGTACATGTTTGACGAGGACACGACGGTGGTGCCCAAGGAGACGTCGTGGTTTGAGGATGTGAATGGCACCGAGATTACACCTTTGCGTGCGAGGAAGCTGTATTCGGAGGATTGGTTGGGATTGAGGGAGCTGGATCGCAAGGGCGGGCTGAAGTTCAGGACTGCGCCTGGGGATCACATGCAGTTGTCGGATGAGTTGTTGACGGAGGCTTTTGGGGATTTCTTTGGGCCTTTGAATAGGCACAAGGGGAGGTCAGATCCCCGTCCTGCTTCGCACGTTGGAGACGAAGAGTTTGACATGGGCACTGGCGGGAGGTCAGAGGGTCGTCCTGCTTCGAGGGGCGGAGATGTTGAGCCTGATATGGGCAACGACTTATAAGGGATTGACCTATTTTTTAGGAAGGGCGCGTCAGGAACACGGAACTCTGGGTATGAATCATAGATGGATAAGGGTAATTATGGGGTACCTAGCTGGGAAGAGCACAGCGATGAAGGGAGTCATTTACTGTGTATAGGGGCAGGGTTTGTATTTTTGTTCGCTTTGGGAATAGGCGTCAGGAATCAGTGGTTGGGAAACAATCAGGCAAAGGTCCGAGTCTTTGGCACCTTTTGTTTTAGTTATTGAGTAGGCATGGGAGTACCCCGAATACATATTTTATGCGCATACTGTGGTATGACGGGGTGGAAAGTGTATTTGAAATTAAGTTTGCTGTGTCTGCTGTGGGATGAACGGGTGTAACGGTCACAAACATGCTGTGGGTTGCGTCATGGAGAGACATCATGGGCCTAATTTCTGAAGATTGCGAAGGTGGGTGAGAGGCGGCATGACCATGGCCGAGTGTCACGACATGTGAGCATTTCTTACAGCATGCAGCTCTCTGGTTGTTGCAAGTGTTGGATTCCGAATATTGACCAGCTGATTAATGACGCATGGTTATACATATACACAGTGTCTCATGCTTTGCTCCGGGATCCAAGCTGTTGGGCAACAGTAGCGTTGAGAGCAATGATGACAAGTACTTCATGGCCGATGTGGGTTTTTGAGAGGCTCCTCTTCAAGATACGAGCTTACAAGCCCAGTAGGCACATTCATGGGACTCCTCAATACTTATCTTATCAACCCATCGGAATCCTTTTGGCTACCTACCTATCTATCCTCGGCGCACCCCGATCGGTGATCTAACTCCGAACTGCACAACAAGAACAGGGAACATGCGGGTTCCAAAAGAGATGAGCTCACATGCCAAAGCTCGTCCCAAGCTTCAGAACTCGTGGGTTAGGTGAACGTCTTTTTGCTCCAGTGAAACTATCTATTTCCACAACATCACCAACAAAAAATGTTCAGGCCTAGAATATCAATAAAGTTCAATAATCTAGCTGTGGGGAACATCCAGCCATGGTGGGGTTAGATCACGAAACTTTAAATGGGGGTGGGTGCCTCGAGCAGAGGAGGTGCGAAAAAACGCGCCTAGAAAATTGTTGGAGCGGAGCTCTTAAGCAACCTGAGGTGGGGGAGGAGGCTGGCTTTTTTCTGCATTGTTGCAGTAGCGGAAACATGGGCCAACGTTGGCGAGAGCGAGAGAGAAAAGGCGGATGAGGATGGACAAGAAGAAGAAGGGGAAAACAAATAACAAACCGTCCATGTAGAAAGAAAGTCATTGTCAAAGAGCCTCCACATGTTCATCTAACTGTAGGGAGATATCCACCTTTATCCAATCTAAATACATCGGATTTTAAAGCTGGGATTGAATTCTGCCACACAACCCCCCCCCCCTGTAAGTCATCAGATTGTACTGATGCATAACCGCTGTGCAAGGGCGGTGAATACTCCATAGGGGACCTCGAATCTGCTGAAGCCACCAAATGGCTCGGGATCAGCGCTGGACAATGCTGGACCAAAGCACGCCAGTCAGCCAGACAACGCGACATGGGATGCCACGCCAAAAACGCGCCCGCCGCAGCAGGGACTCCTCTTTAACAAAATCGCGTCCTGCCGCAACGAGTGAGACGACGGGACACGAAACCTGCGTCTCTTAAGTACCCAAAATCCCCACTTCCCACAAAGCCCTCCCAGCTACACACTACCCGGGTCACTTTCCACGAGGCCATCTTTTTGTGATTGGGCTTTCTATTCTCTTCCTTTCTATTATCCCTTGGTGTCCTCGTCATTGTCAGCTACAGCAGCTCGCCCATAATTGGACCGACTTACAAGGAACATCGCGATTTGGTAGGCGGGTTCTGCAGGTGGAAAAGACCGCACTTCGACGCGCCTCAACCTGGACACGCGAGGTTTCCACTTCCAGGACACGGCTAGCAAAGGTTTTTCCAACCTCACCACCACTCCCAACTTTGCAAAAGCTACTCCGTAAACCTGTCACGATCAAGACGTGAGCCAACCAAGATCAAGACAACACGAACAATGGACTCCTCTCCTTCCGCCCTCACCAAGACCCGGGAGCCCTCGCTGCCCACCCTCCAGGGCGTAAAGCGGCCTGCACCTTCCTTGCTCCCTGCATTCGAACCCCTTTCCTCATCACCAGGTCTCCCAAGGCCATCGAAGCGGCAGGCAACAGCATCAGCCTTCTTCAAGTATCCCACTCCGGCACCAACATCGAGCACCGGCATCCTCTCCTCCAGTCCCCCACGCGTCGGAAACCGGCCGGCTCCTCCAAGACCACAGTCGAGGTCAAGCGTCACAGAGCGTGCTCCACTGTGCGATGTCCGCTCTGTGGACCTCAACGAGAACGGGGAGACATTGTTAATGGGACGATCGAGCAATTCTTCGCACTATCAGCTGTCGGCCAATCGGTTAATCAGCAGAGTACACGTCAAGGCGCGATATATCGCCGCTGCAGAGCCCCTCGAGCCAAACAAGATTGAGATTGTATGCAATGGATGGAACGGTCTAAAGCTTCACTGCCAGGGGCAGACATGGGAGTTGGCCAAGGGTGATTCCTTCACCTCGGAGACCGAAGGTGCTGACATCATGATCGATGTCCACGATGCGAGAGTATTGGTACAATGGCCGCGTCGTGAGAAGGAACGTGACGTGTTGGCTCAGCTCAGCGATTCATCCTGGGATGAGTCTCCTCGCCCAAGAGTTGGCAGGGTGGCAGGTGCTTCGGAGCTTCATGGTAGTCCTCTTAGAAGGTCGGTGCGCATCGGTAGTCCCGAGTCACCCACACCTGCCAATGTGTCCAGGGCAAACGCGAGCCTCAACGAGTTATTGGCTGTTGATAACGAGCATGCCGACGCGGTGCAGATCTATGAGGATGCCAGTGCTGATGAGCAAGAATTGCCGAGACTGACCGACGCTGCCGAGGAGAGCTTCATGACACAAGCTGCTCCAAGTTTGTCCAGCGACCTAAGCGAACCCGAATCGGAGGAGGAAAACGATGCAGACGAGGAGAATGACCCCATCATTCACTCTTTCGGTCCCTTTGGCGCCAACCTCAACAGCCGCCTTGCTTCTTTCTCGGCCAACTCTCCTCGGGGAAACCGTGTGTCTCGTAACCCACTTGCCGATGTGGCCGGCAGAACACAGGAGAGAATGGAGTCCATCTCTGAGGACGAGGCCGAGGATTTGTTGAGCGGTCTTAGTGACGAACAGAAGGCCAACATCACCAACCACGTGGTCAACCAGCTTGCATTCTCTCGTCTCTCTTCGACTCCTTTGACCACCATCATGATCAATCTTCCTGCTGCCGAAAAGAAGGACTTGAAGAAGGACCAGCTCCGTGTTATTATTGAGGGCACTGCGGCGGTCGGCATCATCCGTAGACAGGGCAAGGACGCGGCCGGCAAGCCTCTGGAAAGCGAGTATTACTACATCCCTGAGAAGGATAGTGATGAACATCGCCGTCTGGCCGTGACGGATGGCCTTCGGAAGCCCAGTTTGAGAAACTGCCGCAAGCAGCACAAAGTAAGTCCGCCCAAATCGTACTGTTCAGTTTGTCAACATGACTAACATGAGTTCAGCAATACTTTTGGAAGCGCCCCAAGACTCCTTGAACTATTCACTACAACATGTCACATTATTTCACCTTTTTGATCCACGGTTTCTCTCGTGTCGGCTATCGGCGGCGGTGGCGGAGTTCTTGTTGCGACGGAAAACGGAAACACCTTGTTCACATACCCCCATACCCCATTTCTTCGTCTGTCTCATATTAGGGGTCGTCGCTTTGTAGCGCTGTATTTGCTCCAGGATATTCGCATAGCGCAGGGCGTTTTGTTTCCGTGTATAATTTGGTTTTTTATCGTAGGGGGGTGATGGTTGATGGCTTCGCTGACGGATTGGCGTCGTCATCTGGCTTGACGATGGGGGAAGAGGACAAGGACGATGAGGAAGTGCTAAGGGAACGAAATGGACGGAATGCTTTTAGGGTGATGTATGTATTATTTGTATGTTTGAAGAAAATGGCCTCGAATAGAAGATGCAAATGGATAAATCGTCTTAGGAACAGTTCTTGAAGTGCCTCGTGCGATGGAAAAGCAAGTAAACAAACAGAACCAATCATGAGATTTCTTGGATCGTCATCTGGACGGAAGCACCTGAAGAACCAGAGATCTGGAACAACAGCTGCAAGCGACCACAACGAACGCCCCACATAAGCCCACCTACCTTATTCTTGGGCTGAGCAGGGGTGTCCCGGCAGGCACAGATCTCGCTGATAAGATAAGCGGAAAATCCTGCCCTCCGACCGCCAAAAATTCTTGGAGGACCCAGAAAAAAGTTATCGCCGTCGCAAGAGACAGAAGCCGACCTGGATTGCGACGACCGACGACAACCTTCTTGCCGCTGTCCATATCATCACCTCACAATGTCGCCCTCCGCTGCTGTCACCAAGACGGCCGAGACCACGGTCCCTGTCAACCCTGACCAGACCCTCAAGGCCTGCAAGGCGCTTGTTGCCCACATCAAGAAGGCCGCCGCCGCCCCGCCCAAGGACGGAAAGCAAAACCTCCTCGCTGATGCCGAAACCACCGTCGCCGAGACTCCCGTCTGGCTCACTCTCACCACCAAGAACCACATTCACGAGAACAACCGTATGTCTTTATCCCTTGAGCACGCCCCGTCAATGGCATGAGTGGCCTCAAAGGAGGCTTTCGGCCATCGCGAGTCAAGCCGACGCTTGCACCAAGCGTCGATGATTCACTCATTCTTGGTTCTGTGCCCGACAGGCGCTAACAGTTCCCAGGCCTTCAGCCAGGAAAGATTGCTCTCCCCAACCCCCTGAACACCAGCGAAGAGGTCAGCGTCTGCCTCATCACAGCCGATCCCCAGAGATACTACAAGAACGCCGTCGCCGATGAGTTCCCCGAGGAGCTTCGCAAGAAGATTGGCAGAGTCATCGATCTCACCCACTTGAAAGCCAAGTTCAAGGCGTACGAGGCCCAACGCAAGCTGTTCAGCGAGCACGATGTTTTCCTTGCCGACGACAGAATCATCAACCGCCTCCCCAAGGCGCTCGGCAAGACGTTTTTCAAGACCACCACCAAGCGCCCCATTCCTGTGGTGCTGATGGCCCAGCGCGAGAAGGTTGACGGCAAGCGTGTTGCTGTTCCCAAGGGCTTCATGGTCAAGAAGAACAAGCGCGACCCCGCCGAGAATGCCAACGCCCGTCCCACCGCCGAGATTGTCAAGGAGGTCGAGAAGGCCATCGGTGCCGCGCTGGTGCATCTTACTCCCTCTACCAACACCGCCATCAAGGTTGGTTACGCTGGGTGGGAGCCTGAGAAGATCGCCGAGAACATCACCGTGGTGGTCAAGGAGCTGGTCGAGAGATTTGTGCCACAGAAGTGGAGCAACGTCCGCAGCTTTTACGTCAAGGGCCCAGAGACGGCTGCCCTTCCCGTATACCAGACGGACGAGTTGTGGTTGGACGAGAGCAAGGTTGTTCCCAACGGCCAGGAGGGGTCCAGCGCTCTCCCCGGCAAGAGGGAACAGAAGCTCATCAAGGGCGAGAAGCCCAACATTGGCAAGAAGCGCAAGTCGTTGGATGCCGAGCCTGAGCCGGCTGCCGAGGAGGCACCGGTTGCCAAGGAGGACAGGCCAAAGAAGAAGGCCAAGAAGGTGCTGCCGGAGAGCAACGACGAGAAGCTCGACAAGGAGATTGCGGAAAGGAAAGCGAGGTTGAAGAAGCAGAAGGCGTCGGCCAAGAAGGCGGTGGAGGTCTAATTCAGGGATACCAAGGGTGAAATTTGGGGGCTATGTTCATGTCACTGGTGAATCATTGCTTGGAGTTTTGGAGTCATTTGGGCATTAAAATGGCAGGCTACAGTTGAGACGGTGCGCGATGGGTGCCTCGAGGCAAATAGATGGGCTTTGTGTTGATAACTGATGATGGTTCAGTAATCTGATGTTGTTGTGCTATCTGTGTCTGGGTTTATCCAGTTGATCACTGCTTATCGTCACCTGTTACCTGGTGGACTGCCTTTGCTAATCCATCTTGGCTGCTGTCTCCAACCAAGGATCGCATTTTACCCCAATGTTTATCACTTCGCACTTCGGAAAAGACAGTGGTGTTGCCCCGCTCGGGACACTTGATAGCCTGACCAAGCTTTCCCAGGTGGATGGTCACGCGCTTTAGCCTGACGCCTCAGGATTCCCAAATCAACTGCCGACGGCCAAAAGTGCATCGATAATGCTCTCGTAATGTTCTCCGCATCCAGCTCAGCGACAGCCATTTGCTACTATTCACCGACGCCAATGGAACACGTGGGATGCCCGAACCATGTTTTTCGGTTTATTGCGGTCCCTCCATCCGGGACACGGCTTGGATCGAAGAGTGGTTGATAGCGGGTATGTTCGGGACCGTGGGGTGGTATTGATCCTGGCTTTGGGACGCCCGTTTTTCACGCCCAAACAGAGTCAGGATTTGTTCTCCATTCAACCATGGATCTGTTGGTTGTTTACCTGTAGGTTCTGAGGGGTTGGGAAGGAATGGGACTACCAAATCGTAACAGATTCAATGCCAGTCGTTCACCACTCACTTACTCCACACTCACTAGCTGCTCGGCCATGGGCAAAGTGCCCCATAACGTCTCCGCAATCCCCAGGTTTTCCTCGCACTCTATTTTAACGTCCGACCGAACGAGCCACTGATTAGAGCCGCCCGTTCATGCATCCACCAGCTCACCCTCCTCGGACACCACTCGACCAACCAATCATCATGCTGGAGTTGGTGAAGGTCCAGATGTCTGTCGTTGGCTATGGCTGGCCTTCAACCGGGGCTTGGCATCAAGTGTCCATGACCGATGGGTAGATCGGCAGATGACGGCCGCCCCCCCCCTCCTCAGCGGCGGCCGGTTGAGAGAGAGTGAGTTGCCTTATAGCTGGGGGTTTCCTTTTCTGGGACTACTATCACATATATGTCTGCTGAAAAACCGCTTCCTCGGTTCCCACCAGTCGGGCTCTCGTATGCGTTTTCTACGCCTTCAAGACAGATAACCCCCTGACTGAGCCGGACAACTTCAACAGTTGCACCTTGGTTCAGTTATTTCCCATCAAACAACAGGAAACATTCCCACATTTTGGTCGGGGGTTTCAACACCAGCCCCCCACCTACACAATGGGTGTCCTCAAACCCGACGAAGACTTGACCAGCCTCGCGCCAGCAAACCTCCTCCACACCATCACCACCTTTCTCACAGCGCACTACCTCCTCCTCACCCTCTCCTTCCTCTTCCTCCGCGCCCTCGTCAAGAGATATGCCTCCCCTCTGCGGAAGTACCCCGGTCCCGTCCTGGCATCCATCTCCCAGCTCTGGAAAGTGAAATCTGTCGCCTCGGGCCGGACCCATCTCCAACATATCGACCTCCACCGGAAATACGGCCCCGTCGTTCGCATCGCACCAAACGAAGTCTCGGTCTCGTCCCCCGAGGCGGCGAGGACGCTCCTGTCAGCAGGGAAGAGATTTTTCAAGACGGACTTCTACGGGGTCTTCCCCCCGCCGGAGAACCCTGATATTTTCACCGAAACGAGGGAGGACGTCCACGCTATGAAGAAGCGGGTGGCGAACGTGCCGTACAGCATGGCGGCGATGCAGCAGCTGTCGCCGTTTATCGACGATACCATCGAGCTCTTGGCGACGAAAATCAACAACCATATCGAGTCGTCGCCCGACGGAGAGTTTGATTTGGGGGATTATTTGCACTATTTTGCGTTTGACGTGCTGGGGGAGGTGGCGTTTTCGAGGTCGTTTGGGTTTTTGAAAGAGGGGAGGGATGTGGACAACGCGATCAAGACGATTGATAACAGTCAGACGTATAATGGGATTGTGGGGCAGGTTCCGGAGTTGGATTTTTTGTTGCGGAGGAATCCGCTTTGGCAGTTTGTGCCTTGGTTGAGTACCAAGAACGCGTTGATTACGAGGATGGCGCTGGAGGAGATGGGGAGGCGGCAGCCGTTTGATAAGGATAGGGGGGGTGGGTTGAGGGGCGGGGTTGGGGTGGACGGGAGGAGGGATTTGATGGCTAGTTTGATACAGGGGCATTTGAGGGATAAGGAAAGGTTTGGGGTGGGGGATGTTTTTGCTGTGGCTCATGGGGCTATGTAAGTCTCTCCTTGTGGGAGGATTTGTGGAAAGATGGCTAATTCGATGGTGAAATAGCTTTGCGGGATCGGACTCGACGGCGTCGACGATGCAGAGCTTCTTTTGGCATATTTTGGATTCGAAGCCGGTTTACCAGGCGTTGCTGAGGGAGATTGAGAACGCGGTGAACACGGGGGTTATCCCGGCCGAGGGGAATATCACCTGGAATCAGTCGCAGAGTTTGGATTACTTGCAGGCCTGTCTCAAGGAAGCGATGAGGGTGAGGCCGGCGGTGGGGCTCAACATTACGAGATTGGTCCCGCCTGAGGGTGCGGAGCTGGATGGACATTTCTTCCCTGGAGGCACCACCATCGCGGCGAACGGGTGGGTGCTACATCGTGATAAAGAGACGTTTGGGCAAGATGCAGACGATTTCAGACCTGAGCGGTGGTTGGAGGACGAGGAGAGGGCGAAGAAGATGGAGAGGTATATGTTTCAGGTAAGCGCCCGTTTTTTTTTGACCGCATTTTGCGCTGGGAGATGCTGATGTTTTATTTTCGAAAGTTTGGGGGTGGAAGCCATCTGTGTATTGGGCGGAACTTGGCGCTTCTGGAAATCAACAAGGTGATTCCACGGTTGTTGAGGGACTACAGGTTTGAGCTGGCACACCCGGGCCAACCGCTCAAGGCCAATGCGTCTTTCTTTGTGGTGCAATCAGGATTGGAGGTGTTTATCAAGAAGGCTTAGGAAAACCTTCCTTCGTGTGTAACTGGGTGTTGGAGGTGTTATGTGTACATATATGGTGTCGTTTTCTAGCGTATTAGTTGCCACCAACTGTTTCACCTGTATGCATGGCCCTTGGGGAAATGATGAGTGATCGGTATCCGGCACGAGGTCTGTACAACAGGGCATACCCAGTGGGGAGGGGGGTCGCGCAAATGGTCTGTACAACAAGACAACGTGGACATTGGTAGCCACACCTCACTGGGATATGTCTTGGCAGGAGATCACTACGATAGGCGGCCAACCACAAGGCCATGAGAAGCGCGGCCCCTCTATTCCTCTCGGCCCAAGCCTGCATTGAAGGGGCGCGGAAGCGGCTACCGAGGCAAGCAAACGCGCTTCTCCGTTGGTTGGCGCTTTTCTATGTTGTACTGTTGTTTGCTTTTGGGGGTCCCGTCCAAGGGTTTGGGAGAGGATCAACATCGCACAAAACAGGGAATAATTCTGGTGGAGGTTCGGTCGCTGATCTTTTTTTTCTCTCCCCCAGCTTCTCTTTTCCGTCTGGTCTGATCAGTTTCACCCTCATTCTTTCCCGCACATGGCCTGGAAAGACGGAGAATTAATTGATGATGGCAATGGCGCTGCCAAATCTCCAGTACTCCGATCTGCCCGAGGCGGTTCTCCGACAGCATGACTTCCCCGAGGTAGTCTCAGAGGATGCTCCCCAGGCGGTCGAGCGAAGCGAAGAGACGGCCAAATACCTTGTCTACGCCAATGTTGAAAACCTCGAAAGCAGCATCGACACAACCTCGGCCAAAGAACCTCCAGAACGACGCATCCTCGGCCTGAAGCGAAAAACCATTTTCATCCTGTCCATAATCGGCGCGGTCATTCTCATTGGTGCCATCGTGGGCATAGCCCTCGGCGTGACAATCTCCCAACGAAAATCCCCTTCCTCCCAAGAGATCAACATTGACGACTCCCTCCCCCCCGACGCCACCGACAACTCCCCACCAGCACCACCACCATCCCAACCCTCCATCAACCTCACCGCCCTCCCCTCCAACATCTCCCCCCTCTCCTCCCTCGCCTCAGCAAACTACACCGACCCCAAAACAAGCATCGTCCACCTCCACGTCTACTCCCAACTCCCACCCCCCTCCAACTCCCTTTTGGTGTCCATCTGGAACTCCACCGCCCGCATCTGGACAACATACTCCCTCTCCGCCCTCCTGCCCTCAACCTACGACCTCCTGCCCGGCACACCCATCTCAGCATACGTGTACACCAACCCAGCCTTTCAAGCCGGCGTCATGGTCCTCACCACCGACCACGTCCTCCACCAATTCGTCACTTCGGATATTACCATGAAGAACTGGCGACATGGTGGTGTGGGGCAGGGGGATGCTATACTGACGGTGGGGAGGGAAACCAAAAACTTTCAGATTTTGAGGCCGCAGTGCGGGACGGGGGAGGATTGTAAATGGTTTTTTCCGCCTAGTGCGGTTGGTTATCAAGACGGAGAGGGAACGGTGAGGGTTTTCAACATGAAGGTTATGAGGGAATTTGAGGTGGGCAAGGGGAGGGAGGGGACGGAACTGGGGCTGGTGAGTTTGGTCAAGGCTGGTGGGGAGCGGGGGTTTAATGTTAGTGATATTTATTGGAGGGTGGTGTTTGTGCCTGAGGGGGGGAGGGAATTAAAGGGGTGGACGGCGGGGAAGGAGATGGTCGGGGGTTTTGGGGAGGGTGAGTGATTCCTTTTTTTTTTCTTCTTTTTTTTTCCTGGTGGGACTGATTGGGTTGAGAGGGAAAGCTGACATTGAACAGAGAGTGATTCATTAGGGGAAATGCCTTCTACTCCGGCTTCGCATAACATGGCGGCGTTTTCGTACGACTTGATGAATCAGATGATTGTGACGTTGGAGGATGGGGGGAGGAGGCTCGGGGTGAGGACGTTGGATGGGTTGGCCGGAAACAAATGGACGTTGGCGAGAGAGGAGGATGATCCGGCTGGGTTGGGGAATCAGAAGGGCGAGGTGCGGTTTACTGCTATCACTGGGAATCCGGAAAAGAGGGTGTTTGGCATGGTGAATGGCAACATCCATGAGTGGCGGTTTTCGAGCGGCAGGCCGAGGAGTTGGGAGTATGTGGGGAGGGTGTCGACTTCGCCTGTTTTGACGGGGTGATCATGGCATGAATATTGAAGATTTGAATCTGTATTATAGCGAGGCGTTGGGGATTGGGAGGTGAGGTTTTGTATACATCACAACTTGGATATCATATCCGTGGTCATATGATATGGTCGCATAAATTCACCCATCATATTTTATCAATCCAAGACACCCCGCTATTCTCCCCCCCCCGCGGTCTGGGACTTGGTCTACTTATCTCCCCACGCACACATAATACCCCTCCCACAATTGGTCACAGTTGATCTGACAGAGGCCGCTCAGCAAGAGGTCGATGAATTCGGGTGTGCAGTAGCGGTTGAGGTCATCTTCGCCACCTAAGGGTTCGCGACTTACGGATGGGTTGAGGTCGTAGCTGTTTTACTGTCATTAGCCTGTTTGCTCTTTCTTTTGATCCGCAAAACAGGGGGAACATACAACTGAAGCAGTGTCAAATTCGCCCTCGAGGCCAAGCTGCGGCAGGTGTCGTTCTGGGTAATGACGGCCAAGTTCTTGCCTATGATAATGCCGAAGAGGAGGTGGTCAGTAGGCGTTTTTTCAGGAGCATCTTCCTCACGCCAAGCCAAAGAAATCCCATGTCTCATCCTGCCTGAGTTTCTCATTTCACTCACAGTTACTGGGTGTTCCGGGTAGCGTTGGCCGACTTCCACTCGGGGTTGTCGTCGTAGCTGGCGCTCTTGTCGTCGGCGTTCCGCATGTCCCGCTTGTGACGATTGCCGTGCTGGTCAACACCCTGGTCGAGACTGAGACACTGGTTAGAATAGTTGTCAGTGTCTGCGTTACCGGTACGACAGTCTGAACTGTTCTCGTGGTTGTTGTCGTGGTTGTGGAGGATCTGGTTGACGTGACGGTGACCTCCACCAGGTTGGTGATGACTGTGGTTAGCGTGGCGGTGACTGGGACTGTGGCTGTGCGTGTTACGATGCTAGTCAAGGTGAAGTCGACCGTTCGGGTCACAATGGCGGTGGCACCAGTGGTGAGAGTAGTGGTGGAGGTGACACGAACTGTCTGGGTTGTAAAGGCCGTGGCCGGAACGGTGTTGGTGATGGTCCTGGTAGCAACGACCGTCTGTGGTACAGTGGTCGTAACAGTAGCTGTGTTGGTCTGAGAGACGATCGAAGTGCGGGTGACGGCTACAACGGACGTGACAGTGACAGTGACTGAAGCGGTAGGGCCCGGCGTGATGGGAGCACTGCTGGCAGAAGAGATAGCGCCGGCACCGCAAGAGCCAAAACCTCTTTGGCAGCCATCTGACAAGCAGTAATCAGCCGAACTACCGCAAAAGCCAAATTGCGAGCAGCAGTTTCCGAAGCTCGATCCGGTGCAGGTCACGCCCGAGCCACAAGTGCCATCCTGGCTGACGGTGAGGCGCACCGGAGAAGAAGAGGTAGGGGCAGCGGATGTCGTCCGTGATGCTGAGGCTGTAGGGCCACTGTCGGCAATTCCCTCGATGCAATATAAACCACCAGTAACCAGCTGCGAACAGCTCGTGACTGAAGGATTGGACCGGAGGAACTGAGTCACGGTGATGCCGGCGATCTCAGCCAGGATGGCACATGTGTCTCCCTCATAGGCCTCGATGAATCGAGTACATTCTGCCGAAGCCCCCGCAACAGCCAGAGCAGAGACCAGGAGGCCCCTGAAGATCGCCGTAGAAAGCATTGCACGTCTGACTACGGTCGAGAAGCCGCGTTTCATTGTTAGTGAACGGTGGGAACCCCTCCAGCGTACGATCGACATCTTGCACTTACATGGATACCTTGGCAAACGAGTTCCAAAGGGCCGGAATTGATCTACCGGGTTGGGAGCGGGATGTGGTAGGTGAAGAACTCACTTATGTGAGACAATAAGAAGCTGATCGTCCAGTCTTATAGCATATCCGGGTTCGACCTGCAGACCACCGGGTTCCGGCCATCTTACCGGAGCTGTACCATCATGAGCCACCCGCGAAATAGACATGTTGCACCGCACCGACAGATACCCATGGTTACCAGTATTGATGGTCTGCTTGCACTTTACGAATTGTCAACTCAGTGTTTGGTAACGGCCCCGGGCTGGGCTGCCTCTTGCTCGGCAGAGGGTGTCGGGGTGAAGACGGGATATAAATATAGCACGACGTTACGGCATTGGCTCGCATATGGGTATGTTGCGGAGGTTGGTGCGAGGTAGAATTTATGGCTAAACGATTCCCCGCCGAAAGCAATATCGGAGGGATCAGTTTTGTCGAGTAGCAAGAAGGCAGGCTAATATCGAGGTTGCATTCTGTCACTTGACTCGAGCGATTTTGTCTCCATATTCTGCCCTGACCAGGCTGGACCTGCATGACGTCTGAACCTGAAAGCTGATAGCAGTGGCATGTTGCATTCAAATATAAGACGCTGCCCACTCGGTTGTCAGTGTATCATAACGTGTCCGGCCTTCGTGCTCATCAACAGTGCGGCCAGAGCATTCCAAAGCATCGGCAGTAAATCCGACCAGCGACAGTTCAAACTGACTGTTCGAGAGCCAAAAAGATGAGAACAAGTATCCAATTTCATTTCCCAAAAAGAAACGGTCATCCTGAGGGTATCGTGCACAACTGCTCCCGAATATCGTTTCCAGAGATGCCAATAAAATACACACGAATGTTGACAAGTACATAGAAAAGTAGTGGGTATCGGGAGAAAACAAAAGAAAAAGGTCTCGTGCTGGGTCCTGTCGCCTCCTGATTACAAATAAGCTCTGCGCTTGGGTGTTGGCATCAGATCGACTTTCCCCTCAACGGTCCGGAGTGAGGTATTGGTGACGTATTTGATTCAATCTCTCAGGCCCCTCGCCATCACGGCCTCCTTGCTGGTCATGGGCGTCGAGTTGTCTTCGTGGCTACGTTTGCACTTTTGGCATTTCCCGCCCGTCTCTTTGGGGTGTGGGATTTGGGCGCCGGTGACTGGACAGATGTAGACTCGCTTGCTGTATGGCTGGTGCATCTGAAAGCAAGAGGGGCATTCTTTGTCGGGTCGTCGAGAAAGAGTGTCTATTCTGTAGCCTGTATTGGGGCATATGAAGACAGACTGCCAGATGATGTCGTGGGCGGCCTGGCAGTGGGTGCAGAGGCCGAGAGGGTTCTCGAGCTCCTCGCCCGTGTTGGGGCAGAAAAAGGTTGCCTGAGAGACAATGTTAGTCATGAGGGCGCGGAGATTGAAGAAGAAGATATCGGATCAAAGACCCACCGGCACACTGGATTGCTTTTGTCCCATGATTGCTGGTGATGATGCTCCTCCTCAGTCGGCGGTTATTTGTTGGTGGTGAAAGGTAAAAGGTTTGTTCGAGGCCCGTCGTTATTTTGACATTGTGATGACCCAAGTGCTCCGCGAGGCAAGGTCAATCTGGAGCACAGCCGCCCGTCTTACCCGATTTCGGATGCTGCGTGACGTCGATTTAACGTTGGCAATTTGCCTCTGGTGACTGGTGAGCGGGCAGTCGACATCAGATGGAGGAGGTCCAGAGGTCTAGAGGTCCAGACTGCAGACGCGGAGGGTTATATAAAACCAACGGGAATCCACAGGCAAGCAAGCAAACCAAGCAGCAGATAAAACCCGGGGTATCTCTCCGGCCACGTGCGGGCCAAGGGGAGCTTCGCTGGGAACGGCATCTTCACCGAGAGGCTCCTTTTCTGCGGGCGGCTGGTGGCAGGGTTCAACAGATGACATGAGACAGGTTCTCGAAGAGCACTGCAGGCCAAAAGTGCAGTGGATGTAACACTCCTTCATTAGGCTATTCCTCCGCCTGTCCGACCGCGGGCCCACTCGGCCGATCATTTCTCTGACTCTGATTTGACTTTGACAGAAACTGTCAAACATTGTTGCGCGCGGGGGGGGAGAGGGAAGCCCAGAGAGGAGAAGACAGCGGGAAAAGAGGGGCCGATGCAGCAGTGAAGGAGTGGAAGGGCGCGCTTGAGTGCCATGTGGTAGGTAAGCACCGAGGCATTTCATGCGTCGAGATAGGCCAGAGCGGAATTCCAGACGTTCGAAATATGGTTCGTGCGTCTCCAAGAAACGTCGTCGTAGTCTTGGCACCATCCGTCTGGCTTGGCAATGCTGTGTATAAGTCCGAGTGTCAAATGGCAAGGCGAGTATTTGTCTCCTTGTCTTGGACACCTGCCTGACTGAGATAAGATGGCCAGCATGTGGTGACATGATGCTGCAGCGTGCTCGTAAAAAGCAATCACTAGTTCCGGGTGTAGTGCGCCACAAAAACGTGTGCGAAACGTGGTTTGGAGGACGCTGAGATGCGATCTCGACTGGGCACTGAAGGTGCTGCATGCTTTGTGCGCTAGCGCATGCCTCCGGGGCAACGGAATCCCCTAATTGGGTCGCCTCAGGGATTATGCTGCTGTAGACGGTGGTCTGTGCGGGAAACATTGCAGCACTGCCCTGCAACCAACACCATGTCGTTATCTAATACCCAACACCCCACTCCCGCTCTGCTCTGCTCGACCTCTTGCCCTGCCCGTGGGATATGTCGGATGCGCATTACGAGAAAGAGATGCATGAACTGAACCGCCACCCTCCCCCGCAAAAAGGCGGTCAATTGTTTCTCCTCGGGGCATCAACCTGGTTCTTGGAATTTGGACCCTTTCGTGGAACTTTGGAACCGCTGGATGCTCGCTCCTTGGCACCAACGGCTGCTCTTCCGAACCCCCCGGCTCCATCTGATCGAACATGGCGCCGTATCGACGGGCCATCCCGCCCCTCCGCCAGTGTGTTAGTATCAGAAGCAAACTCCATCTACATCATACGTCATGTTTCTCTGGTACCAGCCTTATTAGTTGTTTTGCCGCTCTAATATGTGGCTTTCCTCTTTTCAGATATTAGCCCGTACCGTGGGAGACACCTAACGGCAACACCATGGAGAGAAACCTTGCAACCACACCGAAAAAGCCTATGCCCGAGGTGGAGATGAAGTCCCAGAAACACACACTCCAAACCAGGCTCTCGGAACATCGCCAAGGGTCCATCTACCACACTTGAGGAGAAGAGAAGCTTTTGCAATTGGACTGGCGGACAATCAAGAGATTCGCGTAGACGGGCCGAGTCGTGGGGCAACTATCGGCTAATTTGTCACCAATATGTTCAGATCACGTACTTGCATATCCCCAACCCGCACCTCCGGTGTCCGCCTCGGCCCTCCCGGCCGAAAAGGAATGAATCCCCTGTAATTTCATCGACATAAAATGTCTAGGTTGACACCGAGATGTCAGACCTCCACCTCGATTCACCCGGCCACGAAACCTGTACCAAGCCATCAGCTTCAAAGATGCGTTGGTCAACGACAATCATATTTCTGGCCACGGCTCTGGCCCCGGGGGCACAGTGTCTGTTCACCGGGGGTGGTTTGACCATACTGTCACAGAACAATCTTGACGGTGAGGTCTTGTCGGATCAAGATGGAGAGTGATATCACTGACACCCGAATAGGTGCCGAAAATGACAAGTCCGCCGCCATCCTCATCAACCAGCCCAGTCCCAACTATGCCGCCGCCATGGCCTGTCAGCTGCTCGGAGAAGAGACATGGGACCCTAAGAAGTCCAAATTCACCACCACGTTGGCGAGATCATTGCCCTATCAAGCATACCTTGGAGTGGTCCCACGGGACCAGCTCTACTGGGTTTCCAAGAGCAACCCCAACGCTGATAAGTGTCGGGCCATTGATGCCACAGGCAAGACTCGCAATGTTGATTGCTCCACCGAGTTACCTACCCTCTGTTCCCAGTCAGCCCGAGTGTCCAACCAGACCGTCGATGACACCACATCCAACTGGCAAGTCCAGCAGTTTGTTGGTTCGAAACTGGTGACCGGTTACCGCGACCTACACGCCTGGAAGTTCCGCGGCCTGCGCTTTGCCGACCCACCGAGGCGGTTCACCTACTCCAAAGTCGCCAATTACGAAGAGGACGGCGAGATTGACGCCACCAAGGCCGGAGCAGACTGCTCGCAACCCATCGGCGAAGTCACTAGCGGCAGCAGCGAGGACTGCCTGTTTGCCAATGTCTGGACGCCTTACCTGCCGCGGATGGCCGGCCAAGATGCCAAGAAACAGTTGAAGCCTGTCATGCTATATCTCTACGGCGGAGGCTTGACATCCGGTTCTGGAAAGAATCCAAACACGGATGGAACCAACCTTGCATCGAGGGGCGATGTCGTGGTGGTGTCTGTCAACTACCGCGTTGGCTCGCTTGGTTTCTTGAACCTGAATGATGATGTCCACAAGGGAAACTACGCCATCTCAGACATGATTACTGCCTTGGAGTGGGTCAACAAGTACATCAAGTACTTTGGCGGTGACCCGAACAAAGTGACCTTATTCGGAGAGTCTGCAGGTGCCTTGGGCACTCATGTCGTCCTCAGCTCGCCAAAGGCAAAGGGTCTATTTCACCGTGCTATCCTACAGTCCAACCCAGATGGATACCCAAGCCCGGAAAGGCCTGTCACCCCTGCCATTTTCTACGACACACTGGCCCACAACTATGAGACGACCACCAAGAACGTGTTGAAAGACGCCGGCTGTTTAGATGCAAAAGACAAAGTTGCCTGTCTCGGAAAGCTAAGCGGCTTCGACCTCGTCAACCTGCCGACCAACGCCCAGTAAGTCCACTATTCCGCTTCCATTCTTGTTGTGTCTTTGCTCACGAAACCAGCGGTATCGTCCAAGACGGTCTCTACCTCACCACCCCAACCCTCAACTTCACCTCCACTCTGGCCTCCAAGATTCCCGTCATGCTAGGCATCACCCGCGACGAAGTCGGCGTCATGATTGACGACGCCCCGGCCCCCAACGCAACCTTCATCCAGTACTTCAATACCGTCGCCCAGAAGCACTTTGGCCTCCCCGTCAACTCCACCTCCCTGTTCTCCCTCCCGGCGAGCACTCTCGCCCTCCAAAACAACGAAGCCGCCATACTCAACAGCACCATCTCCCTTTTCTCCTCGTTAATCTTCACCTGCCCCTCCCTCGCCAAAGCCTACAGCGCCTCCCGCCACGGCACCTTCAAAGACACGTACTATTTTGTCTTCAACCGGACCTACCAGATGCCGGGGTACTCCCGGGATTGGTGTCGACCTCCTAGCACCAACGGGTACCCTAAGGGGATTTTGGATATGGAGTACTACAAGTGTCACGCGGGGGAGCAAATGATTGTTTTTGGGACAGAGGCTAGGGGAGGGTTGCCGGATAGGGATGGTAACGACTTTGCTTTTGAGCGGTTGGTGGTTGATTACTGGGGGGCGTTTGCGCGGTGGGGGAAGCCCGAGTTTGAAAAGGGGTATTTGGAGGTGAGGGGGTTTGAGGGGACGAGAAGGGAGGTGGAGAGGTTGGGACGGTGGGAGGGTGTGGACTGGAGGCGGCCAAAGGCGAGGGTGTTGCAGTGGGGTGGGAGGGGGGGGATGGTTGGGTTTGGGGAGTTGAGTGGTTTGTGTGCGAGTTTGGGGGTGGAGTTGACTGTGTTGGAGGGTTGAGATGTTAGGTGTTGGGAAGTGGCTGATTGGCATAAGCTTTTTGCTGGTTTCGGAAGAGGGGTTGGAAGGGCGTCACAAAGAAATACGGCTCTGGTTGCTGTGACGCAGCACTTGAACCATGTTTTTGGCTGGAATAATAGGAAATCGCCCGGAGTATGATTGTTCGCAACTTGAGCTTTGCCCTGTTCGGTGTTACGTTCTGGAGTATAATAACCATAAGACGGGATGTAACACCTTTGTGGGGTGGTAAGTTCCGGTTCTGCATGTAAGCTGATGACATCCTTCCGACTGACCTCGACTTGACCAATAGTATGGCTTCGTTCCTGATCCGATTTGTCTCGGGTAGTGCCAGCCTTTTACCAGATCAAGTGAGACATAGTCGGGGTACCGTGACCTGGGATATGCGAACAAGCGGAACCCTCAACCTGCTGGAGAACGTCGACAGAAACAGGTTCGATGCTAGATGGTGTTCCCTCAAGCCTTTTCAGCAATACCATCTGTTGCCGCTCGTCACATCTCGCATTCCATCTCTCACCCTACGCAAAATGTGGCTGTCTCTAGTCCCCGAACTCATGCATGTTCCCAGCCAACCAGCCTCTTGTCTCACCTCAGCCTCGGCCTTTATGTCTCTTCGCTCCACGTCATATACTTAGTCACCTAACTTGCACCGAACCGTATTCTTGTGTGTTCCCTCTTTTACCACAGCTCAAACAAATCACCATGGCAAAGGACGACCGCGAATTCCGCATCCTCATCTGCGGAGGCGGAGTTGCTGGCCTCACTCTAGCAAATGCGCTTGAGGTATTCTTCCCTCCCCGCACTTTCC
Organism: Podospora bellae-mahoneyi; assembly: GCF_035222275.1. NCBI lineage: Eukaryota > Fungi > Ascomycota > Sordariomycetes > Sordariales > Podosporaceae > Podospora > Podospora bellae-mahoneyi. The sequence continues at coordinate 3,060,739 of NC_085885.1, read as the reverse complement.
AAGTCAATATGAAGCACTGATAGCAGGTTCAGCAAGCCTCCATCTCCTATCTCCTCCTCGAACGCCGCCCCGACCTCGCTCCCCAGGTCGGCGCCTCGATCGGCATCTTCAGCTCGGGCGCGCGCATCCTCGACCAGCTCGGGGCCTGGGACCGCATCGAGAAAGAAGCCGAGCGAATCAACCTGCTTACTGCCCGTCGAGCAGACGGGAGCGTGATTTGCGAGGACAGGAGTCCTGAGCTTATCCTGGCGAGGACGGGGTACTGCGCTGCGTGGGGGGAGCGGCAGGTTTTGCTGCGGAGGTTGGTGGATAACATCAGGGACAAGAGCAGGTTGTTGTCGGGGAGGAATGTGGTGGAGGTGAGGCATGATTTGGACAAGGGGGTGAGGGTTGTTTGTGATGACGGAGAGGAGTTTGAGGGGGATGTTCTGGTGGGGTGTGATGGGGTTAATAGTTTGGTGAGGGGGAGGATGTGGGAGTTGGCGGGGGTGGTGGAACGGGAGAGGGAGAGTAAGTTGAGCGGGAGAAATGTAAGACAGACAGAGAGAGAGGAGCTGACTTTGGTGGCAGGTTTGTTCGCTGACCATAACACGCTGTTCGGCATTGCGTACGGGGTGCAAGGGCTGACCTCTGGGCATCTGGATACATCGTACAATATCGGCCGTGTTGGAATGACGATTGTTGCCGACGAGGGAAAGGTGTACTGGTTCGCAGGAGAGCGTCTCTCCCGAAGATACCACCATGGCGAAATTCCACAATTCAACGAACAAGAAGTCCAATCCTTCCTCGCCCGCAACGGCGACCTCATCCTCCGCCCAGACCCCAACCGTCTCACCCTCGCGGACCTCTGGAAAAAAACCGTCGTCCACCGCCTCGTCTCGATCGAACAAGGCAGATTCAAACTCTGGCACTGGGGGCGAATCACCTGCGCAGGAGACAGCATCCACAAGTCGACCCCCAACTTGGGAGTTGGTGGAAACATTGCCATCGAAAGCGCAGCCGCGCTGGCCAATGGGATCAAGAAGCTGGCTGACAAATGCGCCCGGACGGGACAGCTGCGTCCCTCGCCGGATGACATCCAAAAAATGCTCGCCGAGTACCAGCAGGAACGGGAAACACGGGCAGCTGCGGTTGTGGACGCGTCGGGCTTCTTGACACAAGCCCACTGCATGCAGACGGCTTATTCTCGATTCTTTGTTAACTGGCTGCTCCCCAACTTTGGAGAGCTGATTGCCGAGCTTTTTCATCACGTTATGATCGGAGCGACGAAGATTGATTACTTGCCGCTGCCGACACGATCACTCATGGTGACCGCACCGTTCAACCCGACCATGGGGGATGGGAGGAGGGAGAGCAGGTTCAAGAGGGCGTTGTTTGCTCTGCCGTTGTTTTTGATGTCGTGTCTTGCTTTTTGGATTATGAATGTGGGAATGCCGGAGCAGTGGGCGAAAGAGCAGCGTGATGGGGGTTTTATCGCTGTTGACAACACTTTGGTTCCGGTGCTGCGGTCGTTTTATGGCTGGAGGAGTCTTGACGAGACGATGGCGTGGGTGAATATGATCTTTGTGCCGGGCATGTACGGCACATCGGAGGAAGGCCGCCGGCATATGATCACCTTTCTGCTTGAGGGGCTGCCCTTCTTTACGATCTGGCTGCTGGAGTCGACACGGCGGGCGAATGCGCTTACTATCTTGCAACTGTCGGTTCTTGCTCCTCCTCAGATCCTTACCCTTTCTCAATCACTGACCCCCCTCACAGGCCCAACCTCTTCCTCACCCTCTGCCAACTCATGGGCGTGGGCATCATCGGCCCCTTCTACCTCTACCTCCACTACATCCTCTCCCCCATCGAATCCTTCGCCGCCCGCGACAAGCGCCTGACCAACACCCGCTGGTCGTACACCACTCTCCCTGCCATCCTCCTCGCCTACCTCACCCCCCTAATCGGGTTCCTCTTCTCCCCTGACCTCCCCCAACGCCAATCCTGGCTGTTCATCTGGCAACCCTTCCCCATCTGGACCGCACTGGCAATGCTCACCCTCTCCAGACTATTCAGCGACACCGTCAACCAAGACAAGATCAGCAACTTCACCAAAGACCTCCCCGTTCTTCGAATTTACATCGGCTTGGGGAGTATCATAGCAGCAGCGGCACATGTATGGGGGAGAAACGGCGGGGTTGACCCGGCACACTGGGGGTTGTTTTTCCCGGGAGGGATCCCGAGACATTACGGGGATTTGACCTCGTTTGCGGTCAATTTCCTAAAGTGGGATTACCTTTTCGGTTTTGGGAGCCACATTGTCTGGTTGGGGTATTTGTTTTGGGATCTGAGACAGGCGGGCATGTTGAAGGAGGGGTGGGGGAATGTTATGGGGTTGGTGGTGGCTGGGTTGGTGACTGTGGGGCCGGGGGCAACGATTGGGGGGGCATGGGTGTTTAGGGAGGGGGTTTTGGCGAAGAGGTGGCATAAGGATGCGGTGACGGTGGAGAGTGTAGGGAGGCTGCATGGGGGGAGTAAGTAGGGACACTGAGATGTCTTGGGAGACTTTGAAGGTGAGGGAAGACGGTTGTTTGACAGTGGTGGCTATGGTCGGGAAGATCACGACTTGAACGGAAAACGGGCAGAGTCTGGTGCAGGTGCCTGTGGAGGAATGAGTGGCAGTAACTGCTCAAGCAGATTATGAACGCGAACAAACTATCATTTTCCAACGCCAACCCAATCCAATAGCCCATCCTAAGAAAGACCCAGAAAAACCGATTCCAATCTACCTTGGAAGTTATCCAACCAGATCAACAAACAAAATAATTCCCCGCCACCACCTCCCCCAACCCAAACCTCTCCTCGAAACCCCCCTGATCAAACCTCACCCTCTCCCACGCCCCAATCTTCCCATCCCTCGCGCCCCCCCACCCCATCTCCTCCCTGATTTTGTCTCCAGTCACCCCCTCGGGCTGCTGCCACATCAGACAAACATAGCGATGCGGCTCGCTCCACCCCGGCGGGGAAGGGCCCATGTACCGCGCCACTTCCCCTATGTCATCCTCACCTAGGTTGAACCTAGTGTCCCGCTCCAGAGGGATAAACTGCTTGTCTGTGTCAATGTCATCCTCGCCCGTGAAAGAGGTCGACAATGCCAGGTCGGCCTGCATGCCGTGGAGGACTGGGCCCAGGACTGGAAAAGAAGGGAAGGGGGGGTCGAGGTCGAGGGTGGTGATTAGGAAGCGGGGGATGGTGAGGGGGTTTATGTCAGGTTGGTTTTCATTTTTGGCGGAGGTGGAGGGTTTGTTTGCGTCGTCGTCAGGGTCGGAGGTGTGGGAGGAGACGGGGGAGAGGTCGTTGTTGGGGAATTTGAGGTTGTGGAGGGCCGAGGCCGAGACGGAGAAGGAAGGGGGGGTTGCGGAGGCGGTGGTGGAGAGGTGCTGGCCTGGGGAGGAGACAGTTTCGGTGGGGAAGTGGATGCGGAGGGAGGGGGAGGAGGGGTTGTTGGTGAGGGTGTCGAGGAGGTGGTTGATGCTTTCGGGGGGGTTGCGCATTGTGGTGGCTGCGAGGTGTTTGGTTGGCTATATGTGGTTCAGATGTCAAAGACGGAACGTTGAGAAACGACGATGCTGATGGGCTGCAGACCATGGTGAGATCTCAGGGTGATATAGGCATAAGACACGGGATGGTCAAGGTTGACTAATTAAGCGGGGATGATGCAAATCTGCCGTGTGCGTCTGTGTATATGACGCCGGTGTGATCGCACAGATGGAGACTCGATCGGAGAAGGCTCCGAGCATGTGAGTGGAAACCTGATTTCGCTTGGCAATCTTCTTTTGCCTCTGTTTGTCGGTCCTTTTTGACCGAGTCCTTGTCAACGGTGGCGGCCGTTGACGCCAGCGGCGGAGATGTGGGTCTACCGGATGCGGACCGGATCTTGGCAGCCGTTATCCGCAACTCGACGGCGGAGGTCCAACGGTGCGGGGTGCGGGGTGCGGGGTGCTTTCTCCCACCCCATTGAACATGGTTTAATTCAAGTAGAAATCCTAAAAAAAACCACAGGAAATCCTGTTTCTAGCCAGGACTTGTGTTTTTTCAGAATAGCTCCTGCACCTGACCAGCCATAGCCAATTTTGAAGACTTACAGTCCGAGCTAACAGAAAGCCTCACATTGCCGAGGGAAACTGTCCTGGTTGTTCCGGTCCTCGAAAAACGGTATCTGCTGTTGTGTTTTTCGTTCAATTCTCGCTAACAGGTCAACAGTCAACCAGAATCCTTTGTTTGTGTTTCCGCCGTAATTCCGCCAGCCAGCAGTGCAGCACTGTGCTGAAAGAAAAGAGTCCGGCACGCAGAACACTGTGCGGGCGGCACAGCTGAAAGCGTGACCTGTATAAAGCCGCTGTGGTCCCATTCTAGAGCTCAGCATCACTGCGCAGACAACAAATGCTTCAAAGTTTCTCCAGTCGCCATGGTATCTCTCAGTGTTGCCCTCGGCCTTCGGGCTGCCCCGCTTACTGTCATCATACCGAATTACGCGCCCTTTTTCCTGGGCTTGCACTTCTTCTTTGCGTACGGCCTTCTGTCTTCACGCACGCTCAAACAGTGGTACGGCATCGATCACAATGTGTCGCCCCGCTATGATCTTGCCAAGTACGGGGACGCTGCCGTTGCCTCGGGCAAGATCACACAGAAACAACTCGATATGCTCAAACGCAACGAGTCGGCCCACGCAAATGCCGTCGAGAACTATGCTTTCTTTGCTGGCGCCGTGTGCTTAGCTACTGCCGCTGGTGTTGACAGAACCCTGATCAACCGTGCCGGGTTGACCTACACAATTGCACGCGTGGCGTACGGCGCTGTGTACATCCTCATAGACCACCCACAGTGGAGTCAGATCCGTGGTATCACTTGGTGGATCGGCAATCTCAGCTGTTTCTACCTGCTTTACAAAGCAGGAGGAGAGCTCAATTCGTTGTCAAACTAGGGGCACAGAAACAATTTATTACATTTTTGGTTCGTCCATCTTGCGCGCCTCGTGTGAGCATGTGTTTCGTGACTTCAAACCTGGAGGCGGTTAGATCCATATGCAAACTCACTAAACAGGCAAATGCTGGTGGGGCTGAGAAGGAGCAAGTGCCTCATTTTGAGGCGCAGATGCCTAAAGCTAGCTAACATGTCTGAAATTTCATTGGATCAGTCGGATTACAGGGAGGGAGGAGCCCCTTATCGATAGCATCTCTCGTTGGGCTCCTTCCACCTCTCCCCTAATGTTTTCAACAAGTACGGGACAGCAGCAACTGGCAACATCATGACCGTCAACATCATTTCCCTCAGATCGCTCGACGCAGACTGCATCAATCATTTTACCGCAGACTTGACCACTGATGAGCGCCGATTATTCGACACCTCGGTTGCCGCCAAGACATTGATAGAAGAGCTCAAGGCCATTGGTGCTACCCACAAGCAGCAGTCAAAGTCACGCCGAGTTGGCGAAGCCCTGATCCCCTTCATCAATGGCCTCGAAACCTACGGCAATGGTCTCAGCATCCTTGCCAATGGCAGCGACATTCTTTGCCCATTATGGGGCAGTCTCCGCATCGTCCTAGACCTGGCCCGCGAGTTTGGCGAGTATTTTGAGAAGTTGGCCCTGATGTTGGAAAATATTGGGACCATTCTCAGCCGCCTCGAACGCTACCCGACATTGTACCCAGATAACGAGAATATTAAGGTGCCTATGGTCGACATTTATATCGCGATCTTCGAGTTCTGTGTGCGAGCCAAACAAATCTTCCGCGTGGGCAAGGAAAAATGCCAGGGCATCAAGAGGTTAACGCAAGCGGTTGGCTTAGCCACTGCATTGAGGGTTCTCTGGAAGCCCTTCAGTGTCGATTTTGACGGTATCAAAGACCGCATATCCAAAAATGTGGAGGCCGTCGAGTCCGAGGCTGGGCTGGCCGAGAAAGAGCTGGCTAGCAAGGAACGCACTTTGGCCGGCGAACGTTGGGCAAAGGCTGAACGAAGTCAGAGGTTGATTGCAAACTATGTCGACGCAGAGAGCACAGCCAAAGTGCATGAGTGGCTGGCCCCGGCCAATGTCGCTACAAATCACAAGGCGGCAACAAGTCTTCGTCATGCAAGCTCTGGTACCTGGTTTTTGCACGGCCATCAGTTTCAACGGTGGCTCAGAGAGGACAACAGCTTTCTGTGGCTGCACGCCATTCGTACGTCCAGTCCACCATTCCTTTCTCTTTGAACCTGGGCTAATGTGGGACTCTAGCCGGAGCGGGCAAAACCATCCTATCATCGAGCATCATCAACTACCTGCAAGAAAAGGTGCAAGATCAAAACACTGGGCTCGCTTACTTCTACTGCGATTACAAAGACTCGCAGAAACAGGATCCAGCCAAGATTCTCAGCACAATCCTGGCCATGTTGGCAAAACAGAACAGCGGAGTCTTCGAAAACCTCCAAGACTTCTTTCTTGAGCAGCTTAGACTGGCACCTACATTTACGGCCGAGTTTGACGAGCTTCTTGCAGAATTTAACACTTTTATGAGTGACCACTTCGAGACAGTCATCATTGTCATCGATGCCTTGGACGAGACCAGTCCTTCGTCATGGGAGACTCTCACCGACGCATTACGGAGCCTCCATGAGCAGTGCCCCAGGCTGAAGATTCTAGTAACAAGTCGGAACGAGCTCCCAATTGCGCGGGCATTCCAAGGCCTGCCAGCCACGTCCATCGAGCAGTCTGATGTCGCAGACGACATTCAAAACTTTGTGGAGGGAGAAGTTGCATCAAGGATCAAGCAAAGGAAATTGAAACTGAGGGATCCAGAGTTGCAAAGCGTTATTGTGGAAAGCCTGGTGACCGGATCAAAAGGCATGTTTCAGTGGGTGCGGTGCCAGATCGATGCCTTATGCAAGTTGCGAAACGACAAAGCTATCCGCTCTGCTCTGACCAACCTCCCGCGCACGCTGCAGGAAACATACATCCGGATTCTTCAGCGTATAGAAGACGAACACCCGGAGGATGTGGAGATTGTCCAGAAAATACTTGCTTGGTTGGTACGCGGCATCAGAAACCTCTCACTTGAGGAGCTGGCCGAAGCGATCTCGATTGAGCCAGACAATGGAGAGGAATCTATGGATTTTAATGCCGTGGACACCGACCCCGAGGACATGCTTGAGTTGTTGGGTGGCTTGGTCACTGTATCACCAGACAGGTTTGTGTCCTTGGCACATTTCTCGGTGAAGGAGTTTCTGGTATCAGAAGACATATGCAAGACAAAACCTCTATTCTGTGTTGCCAAGTACGAGACCGAGTCGACTTTGGCATCTGTGTGTCTGACATATCTTTGCTACGACGATTTCGCAAAGCCATTATCGCCTGACTCCGACCAGCTTCAGGAGTACAAGTTTTTGCCTTATGCTGCCAGCGCCTGGGGTTTGCATGCCAAGTACAGCGAGCAAGACGACGAACCGGACGAAGATGTCTTGGATCTGACGATGCGATTCTTCCACTTGACAAATGGCTCGCGCAGGAATTTTGTGACCTGGGAACAGTACCAGCGCCGTGCAAAATCTGACAAAGCGCTCTCTGGCGTGTCATCAAGGACACCGTTGGCCTATGCGGCTTGGTATGGTCTGGCTGGCGCGGCACAGCAACTTCTGGAGGCTGGGGTTGAAGCTGAACAATTGCTTGGGCCATTCAAAGCTGCGGTTTCTCGTGGACACGCTGGCGTTGTCAAGGTCATTCTGAAGTTTGCAACGGCCTCGAGAGACGAGCTACAAGCGAACGGCCCGGTACCGCACCCAGCGGAAAAGATGGCTGAGCTTGACCTTGGCGAAGCACTTTACGATGCAGCAGCTATGGGTCATGCCGCTGTTGTCGAGGTTCTTCTGCAACAAAACATCGACCTAGATGCTAGACGACGAAAGGACCGGAGCCCACTTCAAGCAGCAGCCCTTGCAGGGCACGCCGACGTCGTCCGCTTACTTCTCGATAAAGGAGCCAAGCACGCCATCCCTTGTAAACGGTATGGAACTCCACTGGCTGCCGCTGCTGAGAAGGGCCATCGGAAGGTTGTTGAGGTTTTGTTACAAGCTGGTGCAAACCCATGTGGACAGGGAGGCTTGTATTCCTCGCCTCTCACATCAGCCATTGCTGGCAAGAACGTCCAGATTGTTCAGCTGATACTGGAGCATCTTAATGGTGTAAAGGTCAGCAGCCCTGCTCGCAGGAACACTGGACCCCTCGCCATGGCTGCCTCCAACGGTATGGATGAGTGCATCGAGAACTTAGTCGAGTTAGGCTACCCAGTCGAGGACTGCGGTGCTCTGTACCAAGCGTGCTGCGCAGGAAATATCAGTACTATCAACCTGTTGCTGGGTCTTGGGGCAGATGTCAATGAATGGTCGACCTGCAAATATGGCAGTGCCATACACGTAGCCAGCTTCAGGGGGCATCTGGGGGTTTTGCAGCGACTCATCAGTGCTGGGGCGGACCTCAGCGTAACCCATCCAGAGTACGGCAGCCCCCTCGAGCTGGCAGCGTATGGTGGTCATGTCGACTGCGTCAAATTGCTTGCCAAAGCGGGTATCGACATCAACACTGGTGACAATGAAGCCACGGCGGTTGTCCGTGCTGCGGCCAACGGCCACAACGCCGTGATCGAGGCTCTCTACGATCTCGGTCTAGAAAAGGGGGCCACAACAGATGCGGGGAATGCTCTTGTGACTGCAGCATATTTCGGACATTCAGATACGGTGGCCTTTCTCGCGGAACAAGGGGTGGATCTGGCTCTGCTCGGTACGGTTCTTAACAAGCCCATCTCGTGCACACCGCTGGAAGCTGCTGCCTCGAATGGTAAAATGCACGTGGTCAAGCAGTTGCTTCAACTGGGGGCGAGTCCAAGCGAAACCAACAACGGTCGATACGGTGCTCCCCTCTCTGCTGCTCTCAATGCCAAGTCCATCTGTGAAGATATCGTCACGGCTCTATTGGATGCGGGAGCGGATCCAAGCGTCGTGACCGATGAGGAAAGTGGAAGCCACGGGTTTCCACTCCTTTTCGCCGTGAAGCGTGACAGATTTGATCTGGTCAAGATTCTGGTGGAACGCGGGGCTAATGTGAATCTCAAAGCTGGCTTGCTCATCACCGCTCTTCAGGCGGCGGTCGAGCTGGAGAGTGATGCCATCTTCAACTTCTTGCTTGAGGCTGGAGCGGATGTCAATCTTGCTAGCGATTATTCAGATCTCACCGGGAGTATTGACGATGGGCTTGATAAGGGGCCCATCACAGCCCTGCAGTCTGCTGCTTGGCATGGGAAGGATGACCTAATTACGAGGCTCGTCGGGGCTGGGGCTCATCTTTCGGTGGATTTGGGACAAGACGCGCCAAAGCCTCCTTTCAAATCGGCACTCCAGGTAGCATCACTTCGTGGTCACTCCACCACCGTTGACCTACTCCTCAAGCTAGGGAGCGACGCCAACGAAAAGGGTGGCATTTTCACCACGGCTCTGATGGCCGCGTGCTCCCAAGGTCATCTTGAAGTGGTGCGAAGCCTCCTCGCGGCTGGGGCAACCACCGAAGTCATCAAGGGTTCCTGGTACACCAGTCCGTTGCTGGCTGCGCTCCGCCATGACGGAGTGGACGTGGAGCTTATCGAACTTCTGGTTGAGCATGGTGCAAATGTCAATGAAAGAGCCGGCGGTTGGGGTTACCCGCTTCCCTGCGCCGTGGGCTTCCAGTCTGATGATAAAGTGGCTCTGTACCTTATTGAACAAGGTGCCGATGTCAATGCTGTGGGCGGAGTATGGGGCACTGCTCTTCAGGTCGCCGCATATCACTACGACGACAAGAAGTTGGAAACCTTGCTTGACAAGGGCGCCGATCCAAACATACAAGGTGGGCAATACGGCACTGCTTTGCAAGCAGCATACAGCCGGGGCGCCTACGTCATCATCAGGATCCTGTATAGGCATGGCGCTCGGAATGATCTCCTTGGGGGTATGTTTGGGTGTGCTGGCGGCGCGGCAATTGGATATCCCGGTAAGGATGATACCTGGGGATCTTGCTCGACGCTGCTCCATCAGATGATCAACTACCACGACTTTGATGTCAACCTTGCCTATGGACGCTTCGGCAATGGACTGCAGCACTGCGTCTGGATGGAGCGCGAAGATGAGCAGTACTTTGTCGAGGCTGGAGCCGAAGTCAACAAAGTAGCTGGTCATTATGGCACCGCTCTCAACGCCGCGGCTGTCACCTATCAGGAGGGCACATTTGACTACCTGATGGAGAAGGGTGCCGACGCAAAGCTGGGTAACGAACTGTACCCAAACGCGCTATTCGCCGCCATCGAGAGCATCGATAAGGGGCAAAAGATCTTTGACAAGGTGATGAAGCTGGGGGTTGATCTGAACGAACCCGTTTCGACGGTCCGTGGCACCGCGCTCCAGGCCGCGGCGCTTCGGAATTCGTGGTACGCTGTCAGGAAGCTGGTCAAGGCTGGGGCCGAGGTGAACCCGGGTCGCGCTTCTGGACGGTGGGGCACACCGCTGATAGCGTCCGTGTCGCAAGGGGAGCCGGAGAGTTGGCGTCTCCTCCTCAGGAAGGGGGCAGACGTCTGCACCAAGGCAGGGCACTTAGGCACGGCTCTCCACGCGGCTATTCTTCATGGCAAGGTCGAGGCGGTGGATCTACTTCTGGGGAGAGGTGCGGATCCCAACGCCAGGGGGAGCAGATACGGGACGCCGCTCCAGGCTGCTTGTGCGTCTAGGGCTTCGAAGTGGGTTATTGCCATGCTGCTTAACCGTGGTGCTGAGATTGATGCCACGGGTGGGAAATACCACACTGCTTTGCAGGCGGCCTGTCAGACGGGGGAGCTAGAGACGGTGGAAATGCTGGTGAGCAGAGGGGCGAATGTGAACTTGAGGGGTGGGTGGTTTTTCAGTCCGTTGTATGCTGCTGTTTTTGTAGGTCATCGGGAGATTGTGAGGTATTTGCTCAGAAACGGAGCTACGTGGGAGGAGGTTGATGTTCAGAGGATGAAGGGGCACCATGCGGGCTATTGGGCTGATTGGGTGAGGGATAGTGTGGAGGATGAGAAGAAGAAGGGTGCGGAGGATGGGGAGGAGGATGAGCATGAGGAGGAGGATGACGAGGTGGAGGAAGAGGAAGATGAGGATTTCGTGGCGGATAATGTCGAGTCTATACCTGGATTTGATCAGCCTTTGAAACGCATGTCGAAGTGGGGGGTTGTTAAGAATCGGATTGCGTTGAAGGTTGGGCTTTTGGAGAAGGCGGTGGTCGAAGTTGAGGTTAAGGAGGGTTCGGGGTCAAGTGACGAGGAGGAAGTCATCGATCCGGTTTTTCAGGAGGAGTTGCTTTGGGTTGGTGAAGATCTGTTGGAGTAGGATCGAGTAAGTGGTGGGTCATTGGATAACGGAATGGAATTGGATACGTTCCATCTTGGTGGATCTGAAACCCACCCTGAGATTCGTGGGTTGACTGCGGAGAGTGCAGTCGCGGGGAAGGATTCGCTATGTCGAAGACCACATCGAACGAACCATGGGGAAAGCGGGGCGCAATTGGTAGTTTTGTTGACCTTTTTCACGAGTTGGAAAGGAGTCGAAGAACCTAAGACAGGCTGAGGCTCAGGAGGAGGTTTATAGCCTGCCAAACCGCAGGTGAAACTCAAGCAAGAACATGAGTTCTCCCATGTGGTGTAAATGGCAGCGCGTAGGTTGTTCGCACTCAGCGTATCCCTCATATCCATGTATAGATCTTGTTGGTTCTTACTAGTGCCCGCAACTAATGAGGTCCTCAGTTCGAGGCGTGGTCATGTTCATCTTTCGCAATTTTTTATCGACAGCCTAATTGCAAGGATGTTATGTAAGCTCGAGGGGAAGTCTGTTGCTGATTTTTTTTGGATTTAGGAGGTGTATATGTTCGAGTTGAACTCCATATTTTACCTTTCTTTTTTCTATTAAGAGTTGATTTATTAATACAGCTCAAAAGCTAGATACGGATATCCAACACCCACTCCCCCTCCCGAAAAAAAAACCATCTTTAACAACGCACATAGTCCCCCGCGTTTTGATTTATTAAATTCTACATTAAAGTGTTGCGTATTCTGAATAATCGCAGGGGGAAGATTCAGGGGTAAGTGGGTCCTAAGCCGTTGCCATGCCAACCCTTCCCTTTATCACCGAAAATGCGTCCGTTCCCTCAACCACTCCCAGAATCTTCGCGGGGGAGACTCTTTCAGACGGTCACCCCCAAAAAGCCAGTATAAAAACAACTTGGTCGTAGAGGAATCATATTCCTCCCCGTCGCGATCGCCCTCAATCGAGTAAACCACCCGCCACCGACGACCAAACCGAAACACCCGCGGCAGAGCCTCGTTGTAGTCCTTGTCAAACTCGATCTTGGCCCTGATGCCAGCGGCGTGCAAGGGGTTTCGTGTCCACTGTGCGGGAATCTGATCACCCGGAGTGGGGGCATCGAGGGGTTGATTTGGGGGATATTCCCGCGGCAGGGGACAGAAGATGACGAGGTAGTACGAGATTGCAAAGGCGAGGACGCTGAAGAGGATGGCGGGGAAGCCCCAGCCGGGAAACGAGACGTTGCTGCCGTCAGAGCCGGAGTAAGGCGGGACTGGGTTCACGACGATGATGGTGAGGGTTTCCATTATCAGTTCCATCTCCTTTAGCTTGAGAACCACCTGTTTCTCATCAACATCGTCCTGGCTGACATCTGGTTCCACGAGCCCCTGAATGAGCGGCATACTGGACTTCCACAAAAGCTTATTAACAATCTGCTTTGGCCTTCGGTTGCCGGACGGGATGCATATGAGGGGAAAATGGTCACGCGACGGCCCCCCACGTACAAACAATGCCGCGAAGGTGTCTGGAGTCGTTGAATAGTTTGTTGGTGACCTGAGCGGTAACTGTGAACAACCATCAGCTTGTATCTAATATGCCGGGGGGCTGTCAAGAAGGTTTCGTACGATGTAGAGCGAACTGCATATCGCTACGTTTTTCGAAGAAAACCAGCGCCTTCGGAGGTGGTGTTTTATCCAACTGGCGTGGCTGAGTGTTTTCGATAGATCCCTTCGATTGTGGCCTACCAGCTTTGTCCACTGTCAAAAAAGGTGGGCTGTCCTTTGCCCAAACTTGGATCATTGGCTCACCGCCATCCGGGAACAACGGTGTGGGCTTTCCAAACAACTTGGTATAGTTGAGCGTTTTAGTTTGCAGTCTGTTGATGATGGGTGGGTTAGTCCAGGATGTCCTCCGCACATCGTGAACAGCAACACTTGACTATGGGAGACGATGCCAAACTTACATATCGCCCTGGACTGTGTAACGGAGGAGGGCAGCCTAGAAGCTTCGAACTTCTAAATGCAAACGTCAGTCATACTCATACAGGCCCATCGCTTCCAACCAGGGCATCGTTTCTAGCACGTACTTTCCAGTGTGTCGAATTCAAAGTGCAAAATATTATCAACACCGTTCGTAGAATCCTTGAAGAGGATGAATCCCAGGTCCAACTCGGGGTTTGAAATGTACCTCGGGGTAAAGGACCATGGAGATGGGATAACTATTCAGCACAGAGAGAAAAGTGTTAGCAATTACACTGCAGTGTCGGTTAAACGGGTTGATCATGTCACACAGCAAAGGCCAACCACCTGCAACCACGACCAACAACACCGCCAGTATCACCGTAAGGAGGGGTATCTGCAAGATGTGAGCCTCTCGTTGAAGTGAGGCAGGCAATCAAAGGCAAGGCGGGTATCAAAGGATTACTATTGGCCCAGAGAGATATCAAAGGACTTGGCAGAGGCCTGAGGCACGAAGGCACGGACCAGTTGAACAGGGAGATAAATACGCGTTCAGGATCACTGTATTACTCTGAGATTTCCTTCATCAAGGACTTCGAGGCCATTGAAGATTATTACTGAAATTGAACTATTGGTTCCAAGCCCTGTATCACAGCCCTTGTCACAGATCAAGTGCACTGACTGTGTGTCTCCTTAATATGATAAGGACTTCCATGGTTACTCTTTTGCGAAATAACTCCCCATTTCAGGATGAACTTTGACGGTCGCTGGACCAGTTTCGGCTTGAACTTTTGTTCGGCATTCTGGGGTTTGAAAAGGTTGAAGTTCGATCGTCTACTCCCTGATGAACTCCCAGTCTTCGAAAGGGATATGGGTTCCGGTTCTGATTGTTCCTCCACCAAAGCGGAGGCTTGATAAAAGAGCTGGAATCGACATTTAGCTCCCTGTGAATGGTCTCCAGCTGTTATCCTTCCATCTTGATCGATCACCTTCAAGGTCACGCCATCCCTGCGACATGTCAGCGTTTACCTATCGATACACGAATAAAGGAGAGAATAACCAACATGTGAAGGAAAGAGAGAAAAGACCCTGATTCACCCCAGCCAACTTCTTGGAATTCAGAGTGGCCGCCATGCGTCAAGCGTGCCTGACCGACATCCCAGGCAAGTGGGTCGTGATGATTCTCAACATTTTGCCAGTAGATTTTCTCTGCCTGTGTCAATTCCTCGAGGACATGAGCTGAAAACGGCCACTTGCTGCTGTCGGTGCTGAACACGGGTTGAAACCTAGCTTAGGATAGTCGATGACCCTATTTCAAAGCTGCAGAGTTCCGAACCGGTGGTCAGGTTCGCATTACGAGAGAATACATGGTTGTGTAAATAGATTCAAGCTTATTCAATACATAGTAGAGCAAGTAAAAGGAACAAAGATACAAAGTCTACCCGCTTCGGCCAAATGTAGCAGTGATAGTGCCGCTGTTGACTCCCACTTGCTGGCCACTATTATTGTTTCCAAAGGTGATTGTGGTTCCCTGGTCTGCTCGGGCATTTGCGGCTGCTGTCTGGATCACGGAGAGCAGTTCCTCAAACAGCATGCGCGATTCATGCAGTGCTTTCTTTTCCATCGCAACCTGCTTCGTCGCGCTCGCCTGACCGGCGTCCGTTTCACCCTCGCCCGGCTCTGCTAGGGTAAGCGCTTCCAGCTGAGCACTAACTTCGGCCGACTGATCGTTTGTCGCTGTGATTGCATTGTTAATCGCCGTCTCCTTCGTCGATAGTATCGTCTTGATCTCTTCGGCCGCTTGAGCCTGCTGCAGGGAGCTGTGTCTAGGACTCATTAGTGCCTACCCGTTTGGGCCTGAACTTTCACCTACAAGGTTGCAATGCTCGTTACAGAGGTCAGCGTGATGTTGCATTGCTGAAGCTGCTTCGATATGGATTTGATGTGGTCCTGTCTGAAGATGCCCAGAGTTGCGCGGTCTCGCCAGGAGAGCGTTCCATCTGTGCTGTGCCGGGTCCAGCGATCGAGAGAGGTCTTGAACCTTTTGCAGGAAGTTTCGCAGGAAGTTATCGTAGCTTTCGACTGGGTAATAATAGCATCGCCCAGGGACTCCCACTGCGAGTCCGTCACAGCCCCCAACGAATCAAGAGCAAGTTCCACTGATTGGAGATTGTTGGTGAGCGCTTTCACGGTATTAGGTGCGTCGGCAATGTTCTGCAAGTCCTCTACCAAGAGTCGCACGCAGTGCAGCGTTGGTGCGACAATACCCACGACGCCAGCTGTGATACTGAGAGGATCCATATTGGAGTTCTGAGGATTAACACGTCAACCAAGCTGCCTCCTTGATGCTTATAGAGTGGAAGACAGCTCGAACCACTGAAAATTGGGCTTGAGTCGCTTAATATATAGGAAGTAAAAAAGTGAAAGACTGGGAACAATTGGTCGTGTTGGGTATCACGAGCTGGGCTGAGCAGCTTTAGACTTGCATGAAGGCGGTCAAGATGCAGCTTCTGGCTTGACTCTGATTTGCGGAACGGTTTTTGTGGAGGCAGTGCAGCGTCAAGTTTTATCTGGACTTGCGACCGGTAGGGTGATCAACCTCTGCAGAGAGCAGGTCGGACCAACCAAACCGACTGCAGAGATGCCTGCCTCTTTTCTTCAGACGGATTCCCTTTTACAGTTGAGGCTGACCTCATCGTAAAACCCAAGTTTTCTCTACGCTTCCGCCACGCTGACGAGCTCAGGATAGAAAGTGCAATGTCAGACAGTAATCGTTTCGGCGACTATAACTATGGTTCCCAGGTGGGGACCAACAGGGGGACGATCTACAATACTTTCCCGCAGGCGCCAGGTAAGATTACCAGAGCGCTGTGAGAGTCGAGGGGTGGACCGCTAACTTCCCCAGAACGACCAGAAACCCCGCCGCGGCCATTCGCGACCATTCCCTTCTCCCGCGATCCCGATTTTGTCGACCGCGGAGACATTCTCGAGCAAATCGACCGGCGATGTTCCGAGCCCGCCGCTCGTGTGGCCCTCGTCGGCTTGGGCGGTATCGGCAAGTCGCAGCTGGCCATCGAGTTCGCTCACCGGATCACTGAAAAGCAGCCGGACATATGGGTATTCTGGGTTCACGCTGGAATGTATGAGCGCGTCGAGGATGGCTTCAGGACGATTGCCAACACCGTCAAGCTGGCCGGCCGGAACGAGCCCAAGGCCAACATCCCACAGCTTGTGTACAGCTGGCTGTCTAACGAACGGAACGGCAGATGGATCATCATCCTTGACAGCGCTGACGACCGCGATGTGTTCTACAACGCGAATATTGCCCACGGTACGACCAGCGGCAATGAGCGCGAGAGGCGGCCGTTTGCGACATACTTACCGCAGAGCCAAAATGGATCGATTATTGTCACAACACGTAACAGGGATTTAGCATTCAGACTGACCGGGCGCCGTCAAAATATTATCGAAGTCGGACCGATGGCGCAGACAGATGCCCTCACACTCCTGGAGAAGAAGCTAGGATCGCCCGCGGATCTAGAGGTGGCGGCCGATCTCGTACAGGCGCTCGACCTCATTCCGTTGGCCATTAGCCAGGCTGCCGCCTACATACAGGCAAGGGCGCCGCGGAGCTCGCCCGAGAAGTACCTAGCAGAGTTCCGGAAGAGTGAGCATAGAAAGAGCAGTCTTTTACAGTACGATGCTGGGGACCTACGACGGGATGAAGGCGCATCAAGCGCGGTTCTTATCACATGGCAAATATCCTTTGACTACATCCGGTCTAAGCGGCCGTCTGCGGCGGATCTCCTGTCACTTATGAGCTTTTTCGACCGGCAAGGTATCCCTGGGTGGGTTCTAAAACCTCCTAGAGTTACTAAAGAGGAGATACCAGGACGGTGTCTATACGGGGCCCGAGATACAGACGTTGATAACGGCAGAAGTGTTACAGATGGTGCCGCATATGGTAACATGGATGGTGACACAGATGGTGACCTTACAGATGATAGTGCAGATACTACTGATGATGGATTCGAAGATGATGTGGCGATACTGAGAGACTACTGCCTCATAGCGACGACTAAGATGGACGAGTTTGAAATGCACGGGCTTGTGCAATTCTCGACGAGGAAGTGGCTGGAACAAGCGGGGCAGCAGGAGACGTTCAAACAGAAGTTTATCGAGCAAATGGCAGCCTCATTCCCAACTGGAGAGTATAAGAACTGGGCGACTTGTCGAAATCTCTTCGCACACGTTCAAGTGGTCTTCGGTTACCGACCCAGCGAAAATAGGGAGGAAATATGGGCAACGCTTTTGCATAATGGGGGTTGGTTTGCATGGTCGCAAGGAAGATACGAAGTAGCACAGCAGATGGCAGGCAAGGCGAGAAGAGCCCGCGAGAAGAGACTAGGAAAAGAGGATGCGGCGACTCTAGATAGCATGTCACTGTTTGCTCTAGTCCTTTTGAACCGAGGCCGGTGGGAGGAGGCCGAGAAGCTGTTTGTGCAGGTGATGGAGACGAGCAAGACCAAGCTCGGGGCCGATCACCCTTCTACGCTGACGAGCATGGGCAACCTAGCGTCGACATACAGCAACCAGGGCCAGTGGGAGAAGGCCGAGAAGCTGTTTGTGCAGGTGATGGAGACTCGCAAGACCAAGCTTGGGGCCGATCACCCAGATACGCTAACGAGCATGGCGAACCTAGCGTCGACATACAGGAACCAGGGGCGGTGGGAGGAGGCCGAGAAGCTGGAGGTGCAGGTGATGGAGACGAGCAAGACCAAGCTCGGGGCCGATCACCCTTCTACGCTGACGAGCATGAACAATCTCGCTTTTACTTGGAAAAGCCAAGGTCGACATTCAGATGCCTTAGCACTGATGAAGGACTGCGCCCAGACTTGTCAGCGACGACTTGGTGTACAGCATTTATACACACAGTCATCTTTGGCCACCATCGCCGAGTGGAGTAGCTAGAATATGTTTTTTAGTTTTGTTTTTACTGGCTACTACATCCGGATAATGTATTTTGATTTTTGTTTTGCGATACGAGTGTACGATTATGTGTAACGGTCTCAAGGTAGTGTATTGCAACTAGCTAGGCCACTCTACTAGCACATTGAACTTGAAGAAGAGAAGGAAAAGAGAAAGAGATGGCTTGAACAACATGAGCCTTACTATTATTATCCGACAGATTGTAGTACCATCCGTTGGAAAGTACACAAACGGCCCGCCCCACTTTGGAGACAGGGGGTACAATCTGTTAAAAACTTCCAGAGTACGATCCGTTGACTGCACCAGCGCTAAAATAAAAGAGAATGTAACATTCTGACAGAGCTCAAATCGATCATTTCGAAAGTCCAGATTGCATCCTGGTACGATGTGTGGACGGTGTTGAAATGTGAGGCTCAACGTACTTGTAAGTGCAAGCAGTTGAAGTTGACCCCGGTCGCATGCATCTTGGTTCGTGTGATAAGGATAGGTTGTTGGAAGCCATGCATGCCTCTTGATACCGCAGTTGGTTGGGGGGATCGCACGCCGGATTGGCAGGTCAAGGGATTCAGCATTGTCTTCACACATATCTTGATATTGCGCATGATGCAGTGGATAGGATGTCGTACGAGGAGGTTGGCACTCCGGTTCTCTTTGAGGTTAACAGGCAGAGTGTCGACATCAAGCCTCGAGAGTCATTGACCCTTGGGCTGGAGGACCGTGCGATCCGGAGATACACAACTTTGTGGCAGCGCGTCTTTGGTTATCTTGTTCGCAAGGCGACTTGGGATGAGGACGACTATCCCAAGTTCACTTTTACTTCTTTACAGGGGATGATGTTGAGGGCTGTGTTGGAAATTGTGGAAGATCTTGTTTCAGAAGGGGAGGGTGAGGATGGTAGCGTACGAAAGTTTCCTGATGAGAGTTTGGTTGAGTTTTTTGTCTCTCTTCGCGACGATGACTTATCACACGACTCGTACGAAAGTCCACTTCTCAGCAGCCTGGCAGTTTTGGGTTTGAAGGAAGATGGAAGATAGCAATTTCCAGGAGAGTACATACTGAGGAGAAAATTGGAGACACTCTGCATATACCATTTCTTCGGACCATCGTGGGCAAAGCGCGGGAGGTTTGGAAAGTTTTCCAGTACCTTGCGGGCATAGGGCTTGAGCTCATGGCCTCCCTCGAGAAATGCGCCTCGCGTTTCTTCGACCCGAGATTCTTTCTCGAGCTTGGCATGGAATCTGTCGATAGCTGTCCCTGCCGGGGGCTCATCGGTATCCAACAACACGACAAGCACCTCTGTCATGACGCAAGCTAGCGCCCAGACGTCGTAATTGAGTAAGACCTGAAAACTGTCCTCTCCAGCCCCATAAGCCCTCGCAAGCTCTGCTTCCGAGGGCCTAGACTCTGAAGCAGCGTACTTGGGGTCACCTGGTCTGAAAGACGTTGACATGTTTTGAAGACTTTTGGTCACGCTTATCACCGATTCGCCAAAGTCTGTGACTTTAAGTACACCTTGACTGGTGACCAGGATGTTTGCTGGCTTAAGATCAAAGTGCGAAGCGATGATGTATCCCTCGACCCCCCCACGGGGGTGCTTCATATTCGTGTGAATGACGCTGAGTGCATGAGCAACGCCAATCATTTGTTTCCACAGCCAATGCTTTAGTAGTTCCTCGTTTGAACGTAGCTTCGTGGGCTTAGTTTGATCCCCGGGGAGGGTCGTTTGGCGAAGTAGATGGTATAAGTCCATTTTCAGGCATGGAAAGATGAAATACAGGCTGCCCCTCCAAGTATATAAGGAGAGAAGGCTGATGATGTTGTCTGCCGCGTCCCCGTTTACCATGGAGGCTAGACCGGCTATCGTGCCTTCGTTACTGCCAGTGGTCGGCTTGTGTGGCAGCTCACCCTTCTGAAGCACCAAGGACTTTCGAACGAAAAGGTACTAGAGTGTGTCAGCGCCATGCATGAATATCATGTGCTCGCAAGAAGTTCTTTCGAACGGATGTATGGACACGTACCTCTCCGGTTGCCTCATCCCTCGAACCTCGATATCGACTCTCCATAAAACCCTTGATGGATTCGTGGAGGTATTCGGACGGAATACGAAATTTGGTGACAGTGCCAAATGACCCTTGAGGTACTCGATCTTCGGCGTCTAGAAAAGGAAACCGAGAGTGTTGATGGTACCACTGACACGAGTCCTTCTGATTCAACAACCGGATAATCACAGGCTCAAACATACAAGACACTTCGTTGCGCATGGCCTCGAATGTTTTGTGTAGCCGCTCCCATTGCCTTGTTTTTTCTCTTCTTTCCGCTCGACGTTCTGCACTCAGCTTCTTCTCAGGTGTACCGATAAGGTTCAAATCTTCCTCCTTCATGACAATGAGCCCTCTCATCCCGTCACTGCCCGGACTAAGGTGCCGGATGATACTCTGTAAACTGTCGTTTGTCTTCGAGCCCAAGGAGATCAAGGGATAGATGTAGTGAAGCCTGTCGAGATATATCAGAAGCACCAGTGCTAAGAGCAGAATTGAGCCTTTTGGTGAGCCCAACATTTCGTCACGGATGGTTTGTGGATCTCCTGTGCGCAGGGTATTGCAGTCTCTACAGCCGCACTGCAAGAGCCGTTCAAGGACAAGGACATCGCCGAATTTCTTGGTGATCTTCTTCTTGGAGAAAAAGAGTCTCGGCAATATCTCCTCAAGGTTTTCGAATGACAGATTCTCCAGATCGATCTCTGGAAGTGCGCAAGACAACAGTAATTCCACATGCTCGTTTCTCGCGCAGTCACTCCGTTGACCCATCACAAGACGGTAATACCATTCCATGGTGAAGGGAGATCTGAGGTGCCGGGGGGCGGGGGGGTGGTCTGTGCTGCCCAACTGCTCTTGCTCTTCGGGTTCCGGTCGTGTTTGTTTGGGATCGTGAGGTGTGAGAGTTGTGCTCGATTAGATTGTGTTCGTCCAGCAGAGGCACTCAAGCCTGGCTGGCTCACAAGGTGATTCGTCCCAGGCGCCAAGAATAACCGCCCAGCTGGGTGAAGCACCGCTGCTGTGCCACCGCCACATTCGCAAGGGGGCCAAGTGCGCGCCCAATCTCCTCCGTGGCTTCCAGGTGCTTATCGGCTTATGGCAATACTTCTACCAGGCAGCGCAGATAACATCCTGACCCCTCCGTACTTATCCAATCCACCATGCTGTGCCCAACATGTTGCAGGATCTTTCACGGGCGAGCCCCCAGACTCGACGAAAGAATCAGGCATGCATTCTCCCTCGAGGAGTTCCAGAGCTCCCTGGCACTTGAGTGCTTCATCTGTTGCGGGTTGCGGGATAATTTCAGAATAGATACAGAGGCGTACGAAATCGACAGTATCGACCACTTGGTTGGGATTCGAGCAGTGGAATACAAGTTTGAGATCATGGGGTTGATGAATGATAGGATTCGAACGCCAGATCGACCAAAGTATCGGTACTTGACGGTTACCTGGGACTGTGAAGTGAAATATCCTGGCCGCGAAAGGGAGATTCGTCAGCTTGTCCAGTGGCCGATTCAATCAGTCGAAGGTGAGCATCGTTGGTTTATGTGTCTTGCAATCCCAGGTTCTGATGACGAACATCAAATTCAAGCTGACCACAAGCCAGGCAATGTAAAATGGAAGGAGCCATCAGTCTTTGAGGCACCCAAGATCGACATGTGGGATTGGTTACAGGATGCAACTGTTTCTAAAGTCAGTCAATGGCTCGAGCTGTGCGGTCAGGATCACGATACATGCAGCCCACTGAGATCGGGATTGCAAACACAACAGTGGTATCCCTCGCGGTTGATTTCCGTGCATCCCGGTTCTGTTAGGCTTGTTGAAACGGTGGAGGCAACAATCACTGGGCCCTATCTCACGCTGAGCCATCGATGGCCAGCAAATGCTTCCGTCTACACCCAGTTGAAGGAAGACAACCTGAGTAGCCTCAAAACAAGGATCGATGTCGATTGTTTGTCCAAGGTCTTTCAAGATGCTATCGTGTACACTCGGCGCCTTGGGGTAGAGTATATCTGGATTGACTCTCTTTGCATCATCCAAGACAGCAAGGAAGATTGGGAGGCGGAGTCCGCAACCATGGCGGAAATCTACTCCAGGTCGTATTGTAATCTGTCGGCGACTGCGGATAGATGTCAAGAAGAGGGACTGTTCCATCCAAGACAGAAGCTTCAATTCAGCCATGAAAGGGTGACTTTCGACTGGGTTGGTGTTCCTTTCACAACCGATGATGGGAAGTTGTCAGACTGCAGTGCGCCTTCTTTTCACAGACAAGATTACGTTCTGTACGACCCTAACTTTTGGACCAGGCGCGTGGACCAGCAAGAGTTGTTCACGCGTGGCTGGGTCTTCCAGGAACAACAACTGGCGCCCCGGATACTGCACTTCTCATCCGATCAGTTGCTCTGGGAATGTCGCCAGCATCGGGCTTGCGAGATGTTCCCGTCAGGCCTTCCTCAAAACGAAATGGGATGGGGGGAAAGTTGGCGAAGCAACCCGGCAGCAACCGTCATAAAGGGCGCCCTGGCTTCGGCAAGGACGGATGGAGACAGCTCCGGCTTCTACCCAACATTGGGCTTGTCACCATGGCTAGCATGGCAGCAGGTGGTTGGGCATTATACCCGCTTGAATTTGACGAAGGCCCAGGACGCGCTTGTTGCTTTGGGTGGTGTGGCCCGGGTGTACCAGCAGCTCTACAAGAGCAGATATGTTGCAGGTCATTGGGACGAGGACTTCGTGTCAAGTCTGATATGGCGAGTCTCCACCGAGGGTCACAGCCGGAATTGTCCGTTTGCGAGGGTGCAGAGACCGGAGCATTTTCGAACCGAGGTCTCCCAATACATAGCACCAAGCTGGTCTTGGGCATCTGCGGATATCGGAGTGGTGGGGTATGGGGCGAGGCTTGTGCCAACGTACACACCCGATGTCGTCCACAAGTGTGTAATCGTGTCGAACGGAGATCAATTTGGTATCGTCACTGACGGTTATCTCCTTCTAAAGGGACCGATATATCCAGCAAGCCTGGCAGTCAACGATCGTTTTAATCTCAAAGTCCTTGTGGGGCTGTTGGTGGAGGGATTCGCCAGCCCTGTGTGGACCGTCGACATGGACATGTGTTGCAGGCGTCATCCTAGCTTGGTAGAGATAGTGAAAGAAATCGAAAATGACGAAGACAGCGAGGCTGGGCTAAGCAGCAACGGAACGGATGAGGAAGACGCCGAGATGGACGGGGATTCTGCGGAGCAAAGCGACAGCAGCAGTGAGGATGACGGGTTTGACCCAGACTGGGATCTGAAAACACTGTCAAAACGATATCCGGTAGTCTTTTATCTTCCCATTTTCGAAGGTACTACTGTTGACGAGTCGGATAACGTGACAGAAATCAGAACAGGTTTGGTCTTGGAACCAGTGGACGGATGCAGAGGAGCCTACAGGCGTGTGGGGATTTGTTTCGACAAGCATGTTGCCAACAGAGATTGGATGCTCCCGGAAGCTATGAAAGCCTCAGAATCAATGCCGGAAGGTTCTGACAGTCACTTATACCTTGGCTTGGGTGAAGGGATGATTTTGATAGTGTGAGGTCGGTGGCCGCAGGGTTAGAGTCGGGCGTGGACAAGTCAACTATTGAAATGGTTAGGAGTTTGTCAGCTGTTAGCATATTTCTTGGTTCGTACCACTTGCTTCGGAACCATGACTTGTTCTCGATCTTATGACAGGTGAAAGCATGACCAAGAAGTTGACAAGCGTTCTTGGCGTTAAGTTGTGAAGCACAGAGGGCAATCCGCCAGTCTGGGATGAAATAAAGGTGTAGTCAAAAGCGATGCCATTGGTGATGCCTATGAAAAGGGAAGGCAAAGGCCGTGGCTCAGGCTGCAAGACGAAGAGCAAGACAGTGGGTCAGTGCCTGCACCCCACAGCCAGTCACAGCAGTTGCCAACAGCTGAGCTACATGATGGTAGGTGTAATTGAGTGACAACCACGTCAAAACCGCTCTTTGGAACTTGTTAAGTATTTAATCTTTCCCCGAACCATATTACTAAGGAATACAAGAACTTATATCATAGACTCCAGAAGACAGTCGCTTCGATAAATATGCTTGATCAACGCCACCTTGTCACCCCCACCAATTACCTCTTAACACCAGCTACCCACGGATGCTTCAAAATATCATCAGCAGTGATTCGCCTCTTTAGGTCGTAATCAAAAGTCCTCATCAGCAAATCCAGAAACTGCGACGCCTCAGCAGGCGGGATATGCGGGAACCCCCCCTCAACATTCCCCCAGTGCGGCACCACGTTTGGATCGACCTTCCAAAAGATGGGCGACTCGTTGGGTTTGAGCGCAGCTCCCAACCTTGACCGGTTCTCATCCCAGATTCCACACACCTTAGCCTTGAGATCCTCCTCCGGATCTGGCGCCTCTTGCCCAAACTCGAGAGTATCAATAGCCTTGTCACTGCCCGACCTAGGCGACGCCACAGGCCAACCATTCTTCCCGAACTGAAGTCTCTTCCACTTCGACGGCGGTCGACCCATGACCACATCAAAGATATCCTCAAGGACATTGGACGCAATGTTGGAATGCCACTCCGTCAGCAGCTGCATGCCCGCCCTCATGCGAAACAGAGTGCATCCTAGTGCCCAGATGTCTGACCCTGGACCGGCGGCCCCTTCTATGATCACCTCAGGGGCAAGATAGACCAGAGGGGTGCCGAGATTGAAGCCGGGGCTGCGTGGTACTCCGCTCGGGAGAGTTTTGCCGAAACCAAATATCTGGTCAAAGTCGACAACCATTAGAGTCTCTGTGAGATACGAGGACCCAAGCTTGGACAGATCCGCTGGTTGCACAACGTATTTTGGCGCAGATGTTGTTTTAGGGCCGGTGGGATGTACCAGATCCTGAACAGGAGTTCCAAGAAGTTGGAGGAGCTGTGGTTTGGTCAGTCGGTGAAAAGCGGGTGAGACGGCCAACACCAGATTGGACGCGGTATAGTCTTGATATCAGTGTTAGCAACCGCATTCTCTTATTCAACAACATCGTAGCCATTTTGACATACCACCATGGCAGATTCCCTTTTTGTGAAGAAATGCAAGGGCCTGAGCAGCCTGTCGACCAAGTGTCTTGCAGGCAGCAGGGCGAAGACGATAGGGGACTCGACTCAAGGACAATAAGCTCGGTCCTGTCAATGGAAGAACCTGACAGATGTGGTTCCCATTTGGACCCGAGATGGCAAAACGACGAATCTCCGTAACAAAGATCCTGGCGGGATGGCTGTCGAGGATAGCCTTGACCGACGGCGCGGGACCATAAGAGCTTTGAGAGGCGCACACAATCTTGAGGGCAAAGTAACCGCCCTCTATGAGATTGTTAGCTAGCCAGACTGTTGAGAAGCCGCCATAACCAAGCTTGTGGATAACCTCGTAGCGATATGTCGTTGTGTTGACTTTATCAAGCTTGTCGCCGATGTGGACGGGATGGAAACCGCCCCTCCAATATTTCTCGAGATCTTCGACGTGATCCAGGTTGGATGGGGAATATTTGAATTGGGGCGCCATTTTGGAGTGCAGGGTATATCTATCAACAAGGCTGCTGAAGTGATGTCGAGGTTGTAATACAGTGGGTGACGGTTTAAATGCCAACAAGGGCTTGAGATGTGCCACTCTGACAAAACAAACACGTGACACCGCGCTGTGAAGCTGGTTAACATAAAATATTCGCGAATGTGGGATAAAAGCAGAACACGACCACAAAGGACACGGAGCCAGCATAAAAGCCATGTGAATTTTAATACGATCTTCTAGAAGTCGTCCATCCTAGAAACTCGTCATATCAGAAGAAGCCAACCGTCTCCCAGGAACTGGCGGGTGACACCACAACGGCACAGCATGACACACGCCGCAGTAGGGTATTAAGCTAGTTGATATCTGTTCTTACAACGGCGCAGCGTAGACTGCGTAGTGTGGCTCGTCGACCCTTGCTCAAGAGTGACATCCCCGTTGACCATGCAGGCGATCATTCCATGTTCGCCCAAGGGGGAGGCGCCGGATCATTTCTTATGTAAAACCATTTTACTCGCGGAAGGAAGACACGAGACGAGGTGCCTCGATTCTCAGACGGTGCGTTCTGGTCAAAGAGCAGGGATATTGAAGTCATACTGGGTCTTGTGCACACATGGATTCTCTGAACCATGTTCTCGCAGTCACTATCTTTAAAATTGAGTATTTTCAGACTTTTTTGGCCATTCTAAATATTGCTCGCATGGCCGCTTGGGCTGTCTCACACATGATTCTTTGGCCATTACTCATCCTTGACAACTCTGATCCATGCTGCAATTACCAGTGACAATGATAGCCATGAGAGGTCGTAGTGGTTGGTTCACGGACATGAATAGAGACTGGCCCAATTAGAGCACCCGTTTGATCCTGAGGGCGTTGATACCACCAGGGCTACCTCGGACTCTAGGTTCCAACCTTCATGGCTTCTACATGAGGTTGGCGTGCCGGTTGGAAAAGATGGTTAACCATACCGGGATCTAATCTTCACGCTATAAGAAGTCTGAGAGAAGTCGGTTGATGTCTATCCTATCTCATCATCATTCACATCCTCAACTCGTCTCAGTATCAACCTCACTCAAACACTTCCAGTTAACTTACAAACAATCGCCGGTCGATTATTTTCACTCCATTCAAAATGTCTGCTGCTCTCGTCGATCCCCTCAATATCCAGCCTTCCCAGGTTGAGGCTGTCTGGAAGGTCAGCAAGCCTGGCTCCAAGAATGGAGGTGCAGTCTTTGTCGGCCGCATCGAAGCCATCTGCAAGGCTGAGGCTGCCAGACTTGGTTACGATCAGGTTCTGATCGGTATGTGCCCTTTTGCTATTGAGATTACCAATTGATCCTCAGCTCCTATCCAACCCCTTACCACACCATTTCGCCCCTGAACTGCCCACAAGCAAGAGACTAACACCCTCTTCAGCTCCATCCCCCACGATACCACCACCCAACCAGGCAACTCCAGCACCTTCATCTCAGACGAGATGCACCTCACAGTCCGCTTCGTCTCCAAGTACTTCGCCCCCCTCGGCGAATACGAGCGCAGCGCCCACATTCCCGTCAATATCCTCGACCCCGCCACCGGCCGCTTCACCAAGTTCGAGACCAACGCCAAGAAGCGCGGAAAGGACTACCCCTACGGAAACCTGGCCCAGGAGAAGGCGCCCACTTACTCCCACCTGACCGAGAACCCCTTCCCCAAGACCATGCGTCAGCAGGGCATCAATCGCCAGTCCCGCGAGACCACCCCCACAAAGAACAGCCGGCCTGGTACTCCCTCCGCTCGCCCTGGTACACCCACCAGCCGCCCCAGCAGCTCCGGCAGCCGCCCCGCTCCTGCTCCTACCAGCGGCCGTCCCGCTCCTTCTACTACCTCCAGCCGTCCCGGCACCACCAGCTCGCGTCCTAGTTCCTCCAGCGGGCTTCGCCGCTAAATGTCGGGGTGTAATCTGATAGTTATTGTAGCGTCGCGTTGCTTGGCTTCATCATCGGTTTGGCTTGATGGGTAATTTGGTTATTGGGGTTTAGAGAACTGGTTAGGTAGTTGGTTGGTGTATCTGAGAATCTTTTTGCGTATGGCGGGCTGGCTCTGCTGTCATTAGTGTTAGAGACTCTTGTCCTGGAGATAATATATTGACAATTTGTGTCTCATGAGCTGTTCTTGGTTCTTTAGTATTTGACAGTCGATATTGGGTGGTAGTTACGGCAATCTTGTCGGATGTATCTTAGGCGCATATAGCGGAGTACAAAATCCCCAAACGACTCAGGTCTGAGCTCACTACTCCCGGTTCACTGGTCAAGAGCTACTCAACGGTGAGTGAGCCAGGAATAGAACGGAGGCTCCACATCTAAGCCCCCCAGAAGGAAAGAGCCTTCCATATTCCACCTACTCAGGCAGGTGGGAAACGCTCAATTTTCGAGACACTCGTCTTTTTAAGCCCCTAACTGATTCCTCAGACTAGGTACTTAAGCCAGTGAAAAAAGATAAGCTTACTACTACCGGTAGTCACCAAATTGGTTTGCGCAGCTAAGATGAAGTGGTGTGGCTGAAGAAAGCCTGTCCATCACACAAAGACAACAGACATAGTCCTGGAAGATTGACAACGGAAGTTGGTTACAGCAGCTTTCAAGGGTCACTCGTCGTTGTTTGGGATAGGTAGGTGTATTCAAGTCTTTTGCCGTATCCTGGAAGTCTTTTCTTCGCATTATCTGCTCGTCCTCAATCCTTTGTATGTATCCAACCCCAAACACAACATCCCTTCACTCCTCCTCCAACCCATGTTAACGCCTGAATTTCACCGCCTCGGAGGTCGAATTCGAGTTACTATGACGAGGTCAGCCTCTGGCCCTCTGGAGCAATTGGCCATGGGGTTTGGGGTTCAGCCATACAATCCCTGTGTGATAACAATCAAACTACCGTTCTGGTGTCGTGATGATATGCTCGGGGCAACCTGAATGCCATCAGTGTTGGTTGGGAGGATGTTTTGTCAAAAGAGAACAATTCCAAAAATTGCATTTCGGACAATCTGCTGCAAGTGGCGCGGTAGGTTTGTGGCTGCCAGCTACCGAACGCCACACTCCAAAATATACCAAAAACGCCTTGACAAACAACTGCCACTCTGCATTATTCATATTTCCTTCAACACAAGCCACATCAACTATCCCTCTACCTTGCTACCCCTTCCTCCACCTCCCCCGTCGTCGGAGGCAACCTCATCCCGTCCCTCTCCCACCTTCCCTCATCTCTCACCTCCCTCATCTCAACCCCACCCTCCGGCTCCACCAACCCCCCTTCCCTCCTCCACTCCCAAACCCCCATATCCATCCCCATCTGCACAACAACCTTCACCCCCTCCTCCGGCCTCCTCCCCATCTCTCCAGCCCCATTCCACTTCCTCACAAACCCCTCCGCCTCCCTCTCCACCGCCTTCCAACCCTCCGTCCCAAGCGTCTCATATGCCATCGGCGTCCCAGCAAACTCACCCCCACAACCTTTTGGAGGAATCGCCACAAAAAACAACATCTTCATCTCTGGCATCTTCTTCCCTTCTGGGTCATGCTTCAAAACCATAAAAAACATCGTGTCCTCACACGGAATGACAGTCTCATCATCTACCCTGATCCCCTCCCCGGTGTCAGTCGGTATCGGCCCCATGGGAGTGATGAGGTTGTTTTTCTCGGGTGGGTAATTCGCCTCTAAGAAGGTCGTGGGCGCCGAGAAGGCGACGTGGCGCTGCATGGCGATGTATTCTGGGTTGGAGGCGTTGGCGCGCGCGCGGGCCATGACGTGGGCTTTGACTGCCGCGAAGGTTTCCTCGTCTGGGAACGGATTCGGGCTTGTGAAGGTTGTGGTTTGAGCTCTGGGGGTTTTGGGCTTGCGGCCGAGGAGTTTACGGAGGAGACCCATGGTCGCGGATGTTAATGTGATGTTTTGGAGTTTCGGTGAGATTAGATGTGTGTAAGATAAGAAGAAGCCTATTTGGCTGGTTGATGGCTGACTGCTGCTAATAGTAATGGTGCATGAGGGTGAGACGTTCTTTGCCATGACTGCGGATAATGGCGTATATGTACACATTTCCGAGCACGAATATCTCACGATGTCTCTCGAAACTATGGTCTGGTCCTCGGTGCTTGACTCAACGGCGGATACAAAAGATCCTCAGTGTTGCACGCCGGAGCAAATGAGGTTAGCGGGATCCAAGTTGGGAAGTTCAGTGCCGTGTTATTGGGACGGGTCAGCCACTGGTAGCGTTCATTGACAGTGGGCCCCATCGGCTGTCCTCAGGTAGCACGATCCCACCTCAGGAACCAACAAGCCATCCTCGGGATAGAGTCAGTGTGGCTGTGGAGCGGTGAAGGGATATTGCTTGTGTAAAGGACACCATGTTAGAAAGGATTTTGGAAAGAGGCATGGGAGGACACCGATAAGACATAGATCGTTAAATCCCACAGAGAAGGGCTTGGCGTCAGTGACCCTAACCCTTGATTGGCTTGCAACATCACCGCCATGTTCATCACGTCCACCATTGATCACCCCCATACTTCTGTAAATATATCTCTCTATTCTTGTCAAATTCGTTTCACAAGGCCGCTTCCACAAGGTACCTCCACCATTCCCCAACACCCACATCTACCTCCCCCCCTTCCTCTTCGAAGTATCCGACCCCAAATAGTCAATCGGATTCCTGCACAGCGGGCAAGTATTCTTTCCGCTGTTATGGAACCACTTGTACAAACAATACCGATGAAAGTAGTGATTGCACGTCCCGCACTTCTTGTCCGGCAAGCTCTTGTCCTGCGCCACGATCGAGTAGCAAATCGCGCACTCCTCCTGGTCCTTCACCGCAAGCGAGATATTTCGCCGGAACGCCATCAATCCATCCACCAAGCTACAGTTGCCAAACATAATGACAGCTTTGATGCCCTTCAACCAAGACTGCCACTTGTCCTCCTTGATAGCCACGCGCTTGACGCTCATGACATCGACAGGCTCCAACGGGTACGACTGAGGCACGACGATCTGGATCGTGCCAAAGTCGTCATCCACCGGGTAGGAGGCAGTGATCTCTCGGACAGGCTTGTTAACCTTGATCTCGAGGGCTTCCGCATCTGTCCCGCCTTCGAGGTCGCCTTGGTTGGCAGACCACTCAGTCACTTCATCCAACAGGTCAGAAATAATCAACGGCGAGAAGAACCGACCCATCCACGACTGAATCGCGACCTTGGTCTGCTTGGAAGAGCAGTCAAGATACCATGACTTGAACAGACCAGGAACATACTTCAGGATCAGGTAGAACAGGTGGATGAGTAACCAGTTCATATCACGCTCAGCAGGTTCCGAGTCAGCCAAGTCGATGCTGTAAGAGCGGACATGCTCGGGCGTGAAGCCTTCTTTGTCCAGGTCAATGGCCCTGGCCAGAGCATGACCAAGGACATCGGCCAAGAAGCCCAGTAGTGGACTGATGAGATCATCCTTCTTGAGATTCTCGGTGTAGTCGCTGCGAACCCGGTATGAAGCCTTGCTGTACGCATCAAAGACTAGATGCCATGTCAGAAGGTAAGATCGGACTGGAGCTGGAAACTGGTAAAGCTCTTCATCCGTATAGTCATCGGGGCTCGGTGCGTTGAGGAGCAGCGACAGAAGCTCAGCGGGAAGATTGGCAGCTAGTAGATGATTAGCAAATGCATTGCACACTAAGAAGGGCAGTCGACTCACGCTTCTTCTCAATGATGACATTAACGCTGATTTCTTCCTGGGCTGCGGGGATAGTCCGATGGAGAAGGCCAAACGCAGCCTTTTGGATATCTCTAGACGGTGACGCAACTGCCTGGTAAACATCGGATAGTTCGCCAAGCTTGACGTTGGGGATCTTCGAAACCGTCCGCGATAAGAGTGCATCAACAAGCTGACTGGGCAATGTGGCTGGCGCATCGTGCGGTACACTCAGGAGGGCGATCAGGGCCTCGGACTCGGCCCTTTTATTTTCTGCAAGTGCATCCTCAAGGTCATCGTTAACCTCCTCAGCCGATTTTAGCGCTTGCATCAGCTTGAGCGATGCGTAGATGTACGGGAGGCGATTGCTCGTATCATCGCGCGCAGCCTGACCCCACAGCCAAAGACAGTACCGAATTGACTTCTCCCAAAATGGTCCGTAAACCTCCTTGACGTTGGGGAAGATCTTAGTTATGGCTTTGCAGGTCTCAGCCGCAAGCCTGTAGTCCATCTCCTCTGGGGAGTCGGTCCACTTGGTCACCTGCTGCAACACGAGAACCTGTTTGCGTGGCTCCACTGGTATTTGACTCTCATCATAGACAGCCAGGCAAAGATTCAGCAAGACCAACGATGGAAGTGTGCGGGGAGATCCAATGGAGTATCCTGGGATCTCACTGAACAGGCGAGCACAGAGTGTGCTGATGGTCTTGGAAGAAGCCAATGCATCATTCAGACCGACAAGTATAGCGGCTGCAACAAACGTCGAGTCAGGTGTGACGCGGGAAAGGCTGAGTTTGCTCAGCCATTCCTCCAACTTAGCCAAAGGTCCGTAAGCCTTGACCAGTGCTTGAAGGAGAGCAGCGAGAGCCTTGGCAGTGTAAAAGGCAGCAGCATTGAAGCCCCGGGCTGTCTGGAGCATGAAGTTGACAAGTCGTTCTACCAGGCTGTCTCCTGACATGTCAAGGTCTCGCCAGTTCACAGACGCAGCGACAATGTTGCTGACCTCATTTGAGGCAAGTTCTGTGTATTCCTGAATCTCGTCATCGGTGTCTTGACCACGGATATTCCTCCATAGCCGGTTTTCCTCCGACAGTGCGAGCTGATCGGCCGCGAGCATGTTAGTCACGCAGAGGAGATAGATCAGTTCCAGTTGAAAGTCCAGAGGCAAAGACGAGAGCTCGACACCGGATGATAGCAACTTCGCCGTGAAAAGTGCCATTCTTGCAGGGGAAGAACGGCCTTTGCTGTCGCGACATGGTGACGGCTTGTTCGTACTTTCGCTGCCCTGGACGAGGAAGTACGATCCATCCATACTGCTAGTCAACGACAAAGACGGATTGGGGGTGTTGAGGAACCAGGAGAGCTCGGTTTGCCAGGCCACAGTACTTGGAAAAACATCCTCGGCCGGAAGGACCTTGAACTGGACAGCGGCAACCGCTTGAGCAACCAATGTGTCGATGCTAGACATGTTAGCTACAGTGATCCCAACGCAAAGATGAGAAACAGATACATACTCAAGAGATGCAGGACCTGCTTCATGGAGCTGGCTGGCGAGGATTCTGAAAAGTGGTGGAGATTCTGTTGGCCGATGCTGTAGCAACTGGAACAATCCTTTGGCCTTCTCGGCGATAGGTGTATCGGAAATCTCGGTGAGGGCAAGCAAAGTAGTGATGAGGCGCACCGATAGATCGTCATCAATGATGGAGCTCTCAGGCGCATGTGTAAGGACCAAGTCTAGGGCTTGAAGAGCAGGTGCACGGGACGATGGCTCCTCCAATAGGCCGATTACGGTGGTAGTAATTGTTTTGATGGACTCGACTGTCAAAGTATTGAAGTCCAAAGAGGTTTCTGCTAGCTGGGCCCAAGGAGCACCCAAATCATCAGATTTCGCAAACTCTGACCACACTGAGATGAGGAACTGCTGGGCTTGCGGGAGGTCCTGGACAAACTTGAATGTGGAGGGTATCGAGACCAACGTTTTGACTGCCGAAATGCTTGCTCCGCGATCCGATATCTGGGTAGAAGCCGCAAAAAGCAGGCCCCAAATTTCTTCAAGACGATCGCCGGCTGTTTCATGGAGGTCGGAAATGATGTAAGGCAGTGAAGGGGTTGTGACCAAAGTTCGTGCATGCTCGTTTCCGTTCGCTGGGAAGATCATGGATGTCGTGTCGATGCCACGGTAAATGCCAGGGCAATATCGATATGCCGACTGCAAGATGGCGGCACACCCAAAGGGCTTGAAGTTTCGCCTGAGCAGCAAATCCAAAGCGCTTTGTATGATCCTGGTCGACGAAGAGACGGCAAGGTCATCGAGGGATGCAGCTTTGGAAAACTTGGAGAGTACAGAAAACCATCGTTCCCCTTCCGCTGCTACTGCAAGCTGAGAGGCTTGGTACCGTTCTGAGACCTCAGGCAGGGAATTCGATACTCTCGAGAGGAACTCGTCGACAATATTTTGCCACTGTGATTCCGCGGTCTGGCGGACTTCACTACCGGGGTGCCGAAACAAAGCTTGCCAAAGCTGAACAAGAATTTCGGGCTGTTGTGGAGATGGTGTAGAAACTTCAGGATTTGGGTGCAAGAACTGTCGTGTGAGAGATGAGACGTTGTCCTTCACAAACTCGGCGTCCGGTACAAGTGCTGGTAGGTAAAGTTCGACAGCGTGTGCATACATGTCGAACGCCTGTTGGCGACCAGAACGGGTTTCCAGCCGATCAAATATTCCCTTTCTAATGGAGCCCAGAAGCGCGGACACGATGTCCAACGACGGTGACGGGAACTTATCTGTCAGCACCGACAGGAGCTGGCCTGAAGCGCGCCAGTACTCATCAGATCCACCTTGTGAACCACGGGAGACAAACTTCTCCAGCCTCTGAACGGGGTGTTGCTGTGTGCCCCATACTTGGGAATATCGGCGGGTCAAAGCTGTCAGCGCCTTGAGAAAGTCTGTTGCAGACCCAGATTGGTTGCCTTTGAAGCTGTCTGCGATCAACGCCCGTCCCAACTGTTGCAGTCTTGGTTTCAAGAGCTCAGGGGCTGTGTCCAGGATTGATCGAATTAAATGATAGAATGACCGCCGTACAAATGGATCTTCCGCTTTGGCCAAAGACCAGAGTGCATCGACCTCCAGGTATACCGCAATGCCATCCTTCAGAGTATCAAGTCCTCCTTTTGCCAACAGATTCAGTGTCAAGCAAACACTTGCGCCAACTACTCGGTAGTACTTGGCATCAGAGTCTTGTTTGGTTGTCGAGCGTTCATCACTGAGCGACGTGGGCGTTTCCTTCAAAGAAGTCGTCGCATAGTCCAGGGCTCGGACTTGAACAGACTTCCAAAAAGCCACCTCTTTCTCTTTTGTTTGTAGAAATGAAGCAAGCCCCTCGCTCGCGGCTTTGGAGACGCGCCTGTCTCTGTCAAATGTCCCAGCCAGCCAAGGCCCTACGAACAATGGAAGGTGTTTCGCGATGCGCTTCTTTGCGGAGTTGAGCAGCTGGATCAGGACTTGGTGCGAAAGCTCGCGTACTCTTGCAGAGTCATCGATGGATAGCCGAGGGTAGAGTTGGACCTGTGTAAGTTATAGTTAGACATTGCAAAAAACAGGGGGTAAGTGGGGGCTAGGACTGACAAATGCTTGTATCACTGACTCCTCTGGGCCATTGGTGTCAGAGGACCGGTTTTGCTCATGTGCTAGGATGTCTTGCAACGCCTTCTCTTTGGTGGCGCTTGCCTTCTTCAACAGGCTCTTAAAGGACACAACTACCTCTAATGGGATTTCCGAGAAGTCGGGTGGAGGTGTAAGATAGGACAGTGTTGGCGAAGTTGATGCGACCCCTCCAAATCCCCCAAAGCCAGCTTTTGGTGTACCCAGTCCCATGGTTGAGAGACTCAATCGTTCTTTGGTGGTTCAAGTACTGAGAGAAGATAATTCAACAGATCGTCCGTGCGTGGAGTCTCGCTTTATGGTGTCGACGGTTGTTGTGGATGGGGGCGTTGGAAATATGGTCGAAGCTCGCCGATTGAGTCACTGGGAAGTTCGAACTGCAAAAGAGGGGCAGTTCGACGGTATCTGCTTGGGGCGAATACAATTGGAGGTAGATTGGCAGCGGAACTGAAGATATTATTTGTCGCTGCTGAATCTATGGTCCTCCAGACAAAGCGTCACCTTCTCCAGCCTTCTCCAGCGTCCATCAAACCTGTCGCAAACTGACGTTGGTGGTTAGTGGGGTACCAGAGCTGTCATCAAGCTTCACGTGATGCGGGGCATAAATCTCACCGTGGCTTCCTCCTCACCGAGCTCACCGATGTGGGTCTGTTCCAACACCTCTCATTACCAACCATCCATCACGCTCTTATTGAACTTTTTCCATTGTCAATGACATTGTCAATATCGCGATGCGGAGAAACTGACTTGTCAAAACTTCTTAACACCCTTTATTCCTAACACCGCGAGTTTGGTATCATACAATGTTGCCCATTCCTGCTACACAGGAACCTTGAACAGATTTTTTTAACGAGTCAGCAGTACATCGTCGCTCTAACGGCTGTCGCAGTTTTTGTCAAGAAGCCTGGTCAGATATCTGACTGGACCAAGACGGTGCCCGTCCATTCATCGTGAAATGGACTTCTCCTGAATAAGTCTCGTCGTTTTCACGATGCATCAAGCCGGCAGTTCATGGTGGAGTACCTGCTAGCCTTGAATCCGGGGTCGTTGTTAGAAATGACGTCGTGGTGGGGCTTGTGGCTGCGGAGTTTGCATTAAGCGATGGAGCATTTCATCGTGAACGAGGAAGTGGAGAGGACGATCCTCGTACCATATTTTTGAGATTCCCATTCTTGCAATTCGAGCAATATCTTTTTTTGCAGAAGCCAAGTGTTTAATTCCTCATCCTCCAACCCAATCCAGTGATCAAACAACAACCGAAGACTTCCTATGCCCGGTGCTCGGCTTACATTGACCCATGGCACATCTGAATAATTTCCTGATAACGTGGCTTATTGCCTAAACCATCAGCCGCCTCGATATTGTGTGAGCAGATGGTCGAAAGAGGAAACTCCAGAGACGCCCATCTCTTGGATTCTGCAGGTAGGGACCCATTCA
Source organism: Podospora bellae-mahoneyi (assembly GCF_035222275.1). Taxonomy (NCBI): domain Eukaryota; kingdom Fungi; phylum Ascomycota; class Sordariomycetes; order Sordariales; family Podosporaceae; genus Podospora; species Podospora bellae-mahoneyi. The sequence goes on along the minus strand of NC_085885.1, from coordinate 3,024,025 downwards.
TGCAGGAAGGGCCCAAGTATTCAGCAAGTAACAGCGAGAGTTCCAACGTGCTTCCGTGAGGTCCGCTATCGTTTCAGGCTTATCAGACTCCCCCGCACCCGACGGGCTCACGTCAGTGGCTCCCTCCCACAGCAAGGGTCCACTCTTGCCCGCCGCAGGAACTCTGGGTGAGATGGCCAGAGACTCGGACGAATCAGGAGCCACACCCAGGAAAGGCGCCGTGCCGAAAAGCCGTTCCGTTGGCTCGCACGCCCGGCCCACCACCTCACGATCACTGTGTACCCTTCGCTTTGCTTGTGATGGACACTTCGGCCAGGGTTGTGCTGCTGCGGCAGGGGCCAGTGTTGTTCTGGCAAACTCACGATGGTTCCTGCTGACCGGTGCTTTTCTTTATTAACTGTCATTTCCCCCTCTTTACTTCTTCCTTTTTTATTTATTCCGTTTTACCGTTTCTCTCCCCTAAGTATCCGTGTTGACGCCGAACATCGTCACTTGGTGGGGGCCATTCCGCCTTAGAAAGCCATCGTATCATTGACGACATTGTTTGCAGCCACCTGGGCCTCCCCCCTTTGTTAAGTAAGTTCCGACCACACCCGTTAAAGTTTCACGAGTTCCTAGACCAGACCTCTCTCACTGCCACCGCTCGGAGCTACCGTTGATTTGTAAAAGGTTCTGCAAGTGCTGGCCTGATTCTTCGGCCTGTCGTACAGTTTGGCATTCCGCCAGTTTGGCTCTACTCGGTTTCTTTCTTTGCCCAACAAACTCTTGTCCTCTGCCATAGTATTAACGACGAATGAAGAACAAGAGGTAGTCAACATCTTTACTGCCTGCCAGTAGCATGTCTGCGAGGTTCCATCCTTGACCTATCATTCCCCCACCATGTCCTCGTTAACAGCCGCATCCACCCTTACTCGCCGAGCTCGCTGTGCTCAGGCTACACCAAGCTCGGTTGGAGCTGTCCTCAACCTCCACCAGCAACAAACACGCAGCTTCAGGTTCAGCCGAACATGGATCGTCCACATCGACGCTGACCAGGACCGAGATATATGCCGCCGCCACCGCTTCGCTCGCCAGAGATATCCAGACATACTCCATCGGCATCTTTCCTGGGACAAGAGCAGCTTCAGCAGGCCATCAAACCCATCCAAGTCCTCACCCTACGATTACTGGCGCACCGATCAATCGCCGAGTCTTTCCAGGAACAGATGGGCCAGCAGCAATATCCCCAACAAGACCACCGGGAACCCCACTGGCATCCGGCCAGGCCAAAACATTGAGGATGCTGAGAGGGCGCCACTGGAGCACTTGCTTTTCGGCAAGCAGGAGCGGCGGGCCAAAGTCACAGCGCTTGATCCGGCAGACGTCACCAAAACCTTCAAGTCGTATCGTTCCCAGTTCGCGGGATTTCAGCCCCCACCACTCGGTGTTGCACAGGAGCCGATATTCTACGACGGCCCGCCACCCGAGGCGGAGTTGAAACTCTACGGCAAGGTCAAGATCGATTCAGAACCTTGGGCCGCTGTCCCGAGAAAGCCAGCTCCAGCTCCGCGTAGCCAGTCTGTTCCAGATGTCGTCAATGCTCTTAACGATAAGCATGCCGAGGTCTTGTGGAACGAAAGCAATATCACTGGATCGGGACAAGGTCTTAACACATCCGAGTATAACGACCTGGACAAGTATACACCCGTTGTCGATCCAGCCTCAGACCCAGTTCAGGTTCAACCCGAGGAGTACAAAGATCTCGGCAGATACGTTCCAATCAAGCATCAGGAACCAGATGGAAAACCCACGGGCCAAGAAGAGTCTATCGAGTACGAAGACCTCGACAAATACGGGCCTGTGCGCTCTCATGAGCCGGACGGGAAGTACAAGATCGATCCAGACTCAGAACCTGTACCAGAGGACCTTGGAAAGTATGAGGATGGTGTCAGCTCGCATGAACCTGACGGAAAGTACAAACCCATGCAGCAGGCTTCCGTGAGTTCAGAGAAGTTGGGCAAATACGACGCGGCCGTTCGTGCACATGAACCGGACGGGAGATACGCCCCTGTCTTGGCCGAACCCAACCTCGATCCCGCTGAGATTGCAGAGTACAGCAAGCCATTTTTGAGCCATGAACCCGATGGAAAGTATGCAGAAGCCTATGTTCGACCGTCGCAAGATGAAGCTGAACTCGCACAATACGAGGCTTTCCGCAGTCACGAGCCGGATGGAAAATATGCGCCCGAACAGTATCAGGCTGGTTACGATCCTGTCGAGCTCAAGACATATATCCCTTTCCGCAGTCACGAGCCCGATGGCAAGTACGCGGCATCCCACGTCGCGCCCACACAGGATTCAGCGGAGTTGAAGAGCTACAGAGCCTTCCGGAGCCATGAGCCTGATGGGAAGTATGCGGTATCTGAGGCCGAATCTGACTCCGAACCAGTGGAACTGGACAGTTACAAGGCAGTACGAAGTTGCGAGCCTGACGGCAAATACGCCGCAAACATCAACGCCTCAATCACAGAGCCAACTGATCTGGACGAGTATCAAGGGGGGTTTCGCAGCAATGAGCCAGACGGCAAGTATGCGCCCTCGGCAGAAGACTTGAAGGAGGGCCCCGACTTGGGCAATCACGAAGCGTTTACACTGGAGGACTCCGAGACGAGCCGCACCGCTCAACGGCAGAAAGCCATACCCGCAGCCAAGAATGAGGCCGAGATTACCACTGAGTTCCGAAAGGTTGTTCAGGAGTTGATGGCCAATCCAACCGCCGAATCCGCTCTCGCCTCACAGAGGTCATCGAGCTACCAATCTTCGGATGGCAAAGAGACGCCCAAACCCAAAAAGTCTAAACGACTCACTGGCCAGTACGTACAGGATTTTCCGGAGGATTTCGCAGTATCTTGGAGCACCGAGCCCTCTGTGGCCAACTCATCCCTCCTCCCAACCGATTTGAGCCCGTCGTCTGGCCGAGGTACTTACACATCTGGACAGGAAAAAATAACTGGTGCCTTTCACAAGTCATCTACCCGTCAGGAACAGACTAGAACAGAGACAACTCCCGCCAACCTCTCAGAACCAGTACTCTACAAGATTTTGGCTTATGACCCCGTGATGCAGGCAATAGATGTTGCCGAGACCACATCTGTCGTGCCAGACAGCGCCACACCCTTGAGCCCAGCCGAGGTTCTTCTTCGGATCTCCAACCCTGCCCGCTTCTTCCCTCATTTTGCCCCTCTCCAAGCCCAGGGCTTCGAGATCGTTTCCGGCAGCGGCGATGTCCTCATCTTCCGCAAGGTTCGTGAGCCAGTCGTCGCCAAGGAGGAACAGGTCGCTTCTACCAAGACGGTCCCAGCTTCATCGCCCACTTCACCTGTCAACCCCATCGACATGACTGGCGGTGGCCTTGTCCCGGAGTACAATGTCGCGGCCGGCCGGTTTGCTAGTCCCACTGGCTTCGTCAACTACGACTTGCCTTCGGAGAAGACGATCGGCCGCTATGTTCCGCAGGGTGAGACTTTCTTTAGTCCGGGTCAGAGAGCAGAGGAGATGCATGAGAGGCACTCGGCGTGGGAGGAGAAGCAGAAGAAGAAGAAGAAAGGGAGTCTTCTCAAGCGTCTTGCTGTTAGCGCGGCTGGGGTTGCGAGTGTTTCGTTTGGTGTTGCTGTGCTAGCTGAGGGGATGAAGAATGAGGTGAAGGGGGTGAAGGTGGTTAAGAAGAACTGAGCTACTTGGTCAACTGTGGTCTCTACCATGTCTTTTTTTTTCTTTTGTTTCCTTTTTCCTATATCTCCTCTCATCACCCTAGGGGTTGGGTCCCTAGGGTCCGGCGTATCATTCATGGGTCATGCATTTTGGCATCATCTGGGAGCAACATGGGTTCGGCATTGGAATCATGGGGCTGCACTACCTTCGCTTGGGGCAAAGTAACGGGGGAAAGTACACGCAAGGAAAAACATGGACGGGATTATCACAGGTTTGGGATATGATAGCATTTATGCATATGAACATTTGTGACATTGGTGATATTTCTGAGCTCGTACCACTCAATGCTGCCTTGGATCAAAAGTCGACATGTTGCTCGACAACCAAAGTTTTGGCATCTGATATGTGGATGACTTGTGCCGAAGAAGAAGAAAGGTGTGATAAATAAAAACGTAAATGTTCAGATGAAGAATTGCGTCTGCTAAAAAAATACACCTGCTTGGCCATGGTCATGACGATCAAATGGTCTGCCCTTTCTGCGCCCAAAATGATAATGGGATGAATGAACTTGTCCTGTTCCCGCAACCCAAACTTTTGCCTTTTCCCTCCATCCGTCCGTTATTCCTTGTTGCGTTTGCCTGCCATGAAACAAAAAGTACAAAAACAAAAAGTAGTAATACAAAAGAAAGCTCCCAATTTTCCGTCCCTGCCTCTCTGCGTACAAAAGTCACGTCATTACCCCCCTCCATCATCCCCAATGTCTTGTCAGTTGGTTTGTTGTTATGTAGGTTGTGAGTGCCAATTAACGCTCACTAAACCCCTGCCCGTTGTCCCTCTCCACCGACCGGTCGCCGATGGATCCCCGCAGGTCGTGCTGCTGGACGAGCTTGGAGTGCATCTCGTGGGAGTACTCTTGGGCGGACCAGCTCTGGCGGCGGTCGATGACGGGCTGCCATTCCTCTGTCATGGACATGGCGCGGGTGCGGGCGGCGGCGGTGCGGGTTGGGGAGGGGGATTTGGTTGTGGTTGTTGGGGAGGAGACTAGGGAGGTGGTGAGGTCTGTGGAGGGTTGGGTGAAGATTGTGGTGTTGAAGTGGGGTTTGTCGGAGGACATGGTGGTGGTGGTGTAAGTGGTTGTGGTGGTGGTGGTGGTGGTTATTTTTAGTGTAAGTGGTTGGTGGGGTTGTCGTTGTTGGCGGTTCGGTGCACTGAGATGGCAGAGGTATTGAAGTTGATGGAGTTGTTTGTTTAAAGGTTGAAGAGATGATCGAAAGTAGGTTGATGAGGCGAGAGAGATGGAAGGATTTATCGTCCCAGGATATAATACCAGACGTCAGACCATCTCCATCGAGCCTGCTCGCCGTCCACCATCCGTCTCGTTCATCAGGCGTTCCTTTGGCGGGTGATCCTTCCTCATCGTGCAGCTTGTGTTGCCACTGGAGCTGTCCTGAGAGGTGCGCAAGGGCCTAGAATTGCGGGGCACTTGACCGGTTGTGGAGGGGTGCATGGGTGGTAGTTGGGTGCTTTTATCGGCTTATCGCGTTGTCTTTTGGGTGATTATCGGGAGATGTCAGTGCTGCATCCGAGCTGAGGTGTGCCAAGCAAAGAGCTTTAACTTTTTGCTTGTTTGCTTCGTCGACGACGGCGCGGATGGGCGGGCGTGTTTGTCTGTCGAATCAATGCGCGCCTCTCTCTCGGCATCTCGATCTCGATCCTTCGAATATGGGCCTGGTCAGGCTGAAATAGGGCACATCACTCGAGTGATCGGCTTTTTGGAGCATCATATCTGTGCCTTTCGAATTTCCCGGCGCGTTTTAGCTCGAAACCTCGACTTATCACCTCGAATCATGATGCCCACTCCCGAGGCCCTCCCCGTCGCGCCGTTCAAGAATGTCTGGCGGCGTATTCGACAGTGACGTTTCATTGCTGAGACCAGACTTGATTGGCGGTGGTCGGGGTATTTGCTGGCTCAATCTGGTACTTGTTGGAGTCCTGGGGCTCCTTGGACTCCGCGGTATCCGCCAGAAGCTCCCTGATCGAGGACTGGCTGATGTGGGCGACGACCTGGACATTGTCGACCTTGCAGCTGATGGTATTCTCAGCCGTCCCAGTGCTGTTGCCGGGTCGTTGACCTTTTCGCCGAACGATTCTCTCACCGTCCGCCGCGCCGACCTCGAAGAACGGAAAGACCGTGGAGATTGGAGTGGGTGATAGACAGAGGGGCTTCTTAGCCATGATCTTTGGTGGACAACCCATGGTTTTGCTGGTGTTTCTATGGTGTCTCCCTCGAGCTCAGCGGGGTTTGGTGCGCTCCCAAGAGCTGGTGAGCTGGTATCGAGCTCGGAGTATCCGCGTCGTGGAGTCGGTTTTGGCCTTTGTTGTGGGTCAATCCTCAGGGCTGGTTGGGGCAAGTGTTTCTTCATGGCAATTGGAGGGTCAGATGGCAGTACTTTTTGGGCATCCATCTGCATTCTCTCACGAGGGTCTAGTCTCGGTCCGCTTCTTCTCGACGATCCCGGAGCATATGCCCGGTGATGTTGCCGTCCAACTTCCTGATGCGTGGCGTTGTTGGAATGCTGCATCTCCTTCTCCAGTCCCTTTTTCCGCTTATATCGTCTGATCAAGCACCAAGCTATTGTCGAGAGGATGAGTGCTCCGATGAGTGAGACCACCACCATCACCACGATGCTTGATCCCTGGTTCAAGTTTCCAATCACAAAGCCGCTTGTATTACCCCCGTTTGATGCCGCGGTGTCTGGTTCCCTGGTGTCTGGCGCTGCCCCCCCGGTTTCGATACTAGGCCCTCGACCCCCATCGTGGTTTGGTGTGGTGTCGATAATGAGGCTCGTCGAGTCGGCATCGTCAATCGATATGACGGTGGTGAAAGACCGGGCAACAGCTGTGGCAACACCCATTTCGCTTTTGGCGAGTGTCAAGCCCGGCGTGAGGGGATGTGTCTCGAACAAGGTTAAGTCGGCTTCTACCCAGCGGATCTGGATTGCTGGCCCAACTGTTACTCTAGCACCCCAGGCTGTTCCATCACGAGTATAGCCCCATACGCCGCCGCGGTAGTCGGTGATATCTGTGGTGCAAGTAAGGCCCTTTGGTACGCAGTATGCAACAGTCTCTCCCTTTTCGACTGCAGGAAAACCCTCGGCTGTTCTTGTCCTGGTTAAACCGCAACTGGGACCAACATGGAACCCTTCGGGGCAGACAGCGGGAGAGTAATAGTGAAAACCTCCGCCGGCGATGTTGGACTGCCAGGAGGGCGGGTCACAGGATGCTGGGCCGGCCGTTGGGAAGGGCGGATACTGTGAAAGCAGCCTGGTGGTCGTCAGGAGCCAGGTGGTGGAGCACGGGGGCGTAAATATGGAAGTTAATGAAGCCAATGGTGCCGTGCCACCATGGGCTGCACTGGGAGCTGACATCCCGGCCAGCGTGGCGATTGCGAAGCCCTGTAGCCAGCGGGACCCGAACGGAGATGAGATGCGGAAGATTTACGGATAGATGATCTCCAGAGCGGGAGCCACAGTCGTGGGGGACGTGGCTCACGATCTGCTTAAGATCTCGCCAGAGGCTCTGCCGGCCCCGATGCTGCGTATCCTTCATTTATTTTGCAACCGCCCAAGCCATCCTTTCACGACGAATAAAGCTGTCTCGCTTCAAGCGCGACCCCGGGTTCTTGGAACAAGGCAGATCTAGCGAGAGGCACTGGTTTCCGCGGTTCAATCAAATCGCCAGCTCGACCTCTACCGAGCACCTCGCCCCAGGGATGTTGGTGGGTTGCTGAGCCGGAGAGAGGAAGCAGTTGCGGCACAGTGTGTCACAACCACCAACCATGCCAAAAACAGCCCTCATCTTTCCGTCCCAAATCTCAAACCCCTTACGCACTCGACCCCACGGCCGGATGAAAGGGCCCAAAAACGCCTGCGCAGTCAACGCACAATCATCGGACCGGCGAAGCATACCATACAACAGGAATCACCAACAGATCATCTGATACTGTGATACACCAGCATCGCGGCCATGTCGAGGAGCTTCTCTACGCGGCATGATCACCTCGATCAGACCTAACCGGTCGTGCTTTACAACTAAATATCTGTCCCTGCGTATTCTTCTCTTTGGGACAATGGTTCTACAGCGCTGCCATGTAGGAACCCGCATGCCCTTGCCGCCACCATACTGATGGGTTTCGCCATTCTGAGAAGAGCTCATGAAAGTCCCCATCTCTATTTTGGACTGGTCAATGCTCAGGCACGGGTTTGGAGATGCTCAGCTTCCCCGCTCCCATCACATGAAGTCAGATTTTTCCCCTCCATCAGAAGATGATTCAGCAGCGGTGTTTTCTGGGTCCGGGAAGTAAGGCGGCCAATCAAGGGTGCTTGTTCCATAGGAGGAGGGTGTGTGAGAGCTGATCTTGTCAGCACCTTGTGTCTTTTTTTCGATCTTCCGGGTGGGGCTCAATATGCGAGGAATCCGCGTGCGGGAGGCTGAGTTGGGGGGTGAGCTCAGCGGGTGAGCTTGGCGGGTGCCTGAGTTGCATTGGGGAGCCGTTTGGGAAGGGGTCTCACGGCACTCCTTTCTTGGGGGTGCCTACAGACGTCTTGACGTGCAGCGAGGATGGACAAGGTAATGCTGCATGTGATGTTATCACCTCAATGCGGTCTGTCTTGCCCTTTTGCACATAAGCCGTCCCAAAAGGCTGTTTGCATTGACGTTTCCCGGTGATTAAGGTATACTTTCGCCAATGCTTTGATTCCAGTTTCAAGCTCAACACTCCTCGTTTTCGATAGGCCATCTGCTAGCATTCATGTAAATCGATGGCTCTAGACCGCCGGACCCGTGCCCTCTTCAGAAGTCTGTCTATATTTCGACTGGACAGCACTCCACATACTAAAACCCAAGGTCACAACTCCTATGGAAAGAGAAACTGCTTGATCATGGTCGGTGATCGCCGCTGGACTTCTGGGCCGTAGAACGACGCTCCCTTGGCCAGAAACGGAGCCCTTTGTGCGTATAATCCTGGCACAATGAAGCTCGCCACATACAACGGAAGAAGGATAGGGCCACGAAGCCAGCCTGAACACCACAGTTCTTGAAACTCTTGGAGAATGTTTTGATCGCCTTTGACATCACGAAACTCCACACCGACAGGACAACATCCTTGACCCGAATCAAGAATTTACTGAAAGGTAAATCAGGAAACCGCCAATCTTGCCAGCGTCTAAAAGTCGAGACATATCCAGTCGATGCGCTGGGATGATGCGACTTGACGAACCATCCCTCCTCATTCGCCACGCAAACTTGCCGACGAAATGCAGCCAATGTGACGAGCATGCAAACGCTGTTGACATCAGAACGTAGTAGAAAAATAGCTGAACACCCCCCTTCAGTAACATGACCGACTTCGTCCACATGGTCAGCAACCATACGCAAAAGATCCAAGAAGCGCTCCAAGGCCGACGTGTCCCAGCAGCTGCGAACAAGAGAATGATTCCCAGCTGAACAAACTGGTTACACACAGCCAGGGGTGCTTCTACCGCCCGGTAGTACCGGTTGATGCTCGCGGTGTCAAAGTCGTGGGGACACGCGAGCCAGATGCGAATTTGATGTGACTCGTCAGAGCAGCCGTATTGTTCCCATCGGTAGCGCGGTGTGGAGAGGATGAGGTGCAACGCGTGGCCTGATGCCACGGCTGGGAAGGCAAGGGCTGCGATTAGATCGTTGGTTAAGGTGTCTTTGCCGTGTTGGTTGTGGTTGTAGAGCCAGGTGATGGTAACGGAGCCTAGGAGGCAGTACCAGGATCCGATGTTGCCTGGGCCGTAGAGGGATGAGATGTCGGAGAACTCGTCAGTGTTTGGCAGGGAAGACATCGTATGGTGAGTTTAGACTTAGAAAGGGTACGGTGACAAGATGGGCAAAAGCAGGTGATGGTGGGGTTTATGTCAGCTTGGGCTTGGTGTCTTAACGATAACTTTATGGCGTGGGTTTGGTTTTGTGTGGGTGAGAACCATGCGGCGGCCGTCATCGCACTTTGTGATAGGACTACCACTGTTCAGGCTTTCCAGGAGGCAGAAGGCACCTATGTTGGGCATATTGGGGCGGGCGAGATGTCTCATTTTTATATCATGTTTCTTTCTAAAAGCTGTCTTCCTGACGTGCTACTCATGAGTATGCTCCTGACAGTCAGTCCTTGACCACTCGCTAGATCCTCATCGATTAACCCCCGTTTCTCTATGTCAGCTTGCCATTTCACCCTCAGTGCATCCCAAAGGCTGAAGCAAAGCGTCAAGATACCTATAGCCAAGGAAACCGCCTGGTCCAACTCGGTAATAGTGGCCATGCTTCTTGGTATGAAGAATAACAACCCCGTTTTTCCATGCCCATCAGCGATGTATGTTGTCTCCTCAAGCCATCCGGTGGCTGATAATATTGCGACCAATAAGCCACTCGGCGCCACCACTGCTGAAGGAATAATCGTAAGCCACATCGTAAGCCTCTCTACTCGTTGTGCGTTTGCTATCTTCAGGCTCAATGTCTGTTCCATTTCTGTACGGGTTGCGTCGCTAATAGCAACAAGTCTCCGGAGTCTAAAGTCGACAGCCATGATTCCGATTATCAGCAGCACCACGAGGAAGAAGGTCAACATGACAAGGATTACGACCATTGTCACGAGAGAGTTGAAAAAGAATGGGCGGCCAAGATTCGACGTGGCTGCTTCGATGCCAGCAGTCTGAATGAAGAGACTGATCTCGGTCGAAAATGCCAATAGGCCGGCAACCACCACAGCGAAAGCTCTGCGAGGTCCCCCGTTCCATGCCGCTATTACAAACATCCTAAGAGCCACACTGGAGAAGGTTTCACACACATTGAGCGGCGCTTCTACTGCGGCAGCATACCGGATGGCTGTTTGTGACGAGCTTGTAAATAAATTGGCCCCGTCGATAGATGGTGCTTCCTCGCCTAGCTCATCCTGGCCTTGACGGGAGAAAACAAGGTAGAACAAATGCCCGGCTGCGATTGATGGAATCGCGAGGGCGGCCATGAAGTCCAGGGTGATAGTGTCCTGTTGGCGGGATCTCGGGTTGAGCGTCCATGTCACGAGCACGGCAGCGATGGTGAGTAGCCAGCAGCCGATGTTTCCAGGGCCGTAGAATGATGACACTAAGGATAGCGTGTCGTTTGTATCATCGGGTGGCGACATGGTGGCGGTCAAGTTGGGATGGGTCTGTCTATCGAATGAGGAGGTTGAGGCCATGGACGTCCCACGCAGAAACTATGTGCGGGGTTATATGCGATAGGCCGCAATGATAATCGCGGTCTGGGACTACCATTCCCATGGGGAGCAAAAGATTGTGGCGGTGCTTGACACCGCTGATAGGCAGTTGCCGGTCAGGCTTTCGAGCAGGCGGAACAACCCAAATCGTGTACATTCCAGATAATAACGGGAAGGGACAGTCCAGCATCATATTGGGCTCACTCCGACACCATAAGTCTTGCAGTTCTAGCTAGACTGAAGTCAAATACATGGATAACTCTTGCTCTCTGGATAGGTAAGGATGCTGTCTTACATGTGCCACCTCGCACAACATAGAGGCTTCGATCGTAATTGGCTCGAGTATCTGGGAGAGTGTCAACTACAGCCTCATCGTCGGGTACTAATGCATGAGCCTGCACTGGAGAAATTGCTGCCGCGTTCCAGGCTTGCCCTCTCGTTTTGTGTATAAGAGAATCTAACTCACCCTTTGACTTTTGCCGACCTTCATCCTTCGGTTCACCCAAATTCGCGACAATGAGGAGCATTGGAAGAATAGTGACATTGATGTCCGACTCGGACTCGGACTCCGAATCTGGATCCGGCCCCTCAGTCGAAGAGTCTTTGCCATTACATTCAACGACCAACACTTCAGACAGAGTGCAAGCCTCCGTGCTACAATCGGACTCTGAACCCATATCGGAAACCCAATCAATCCCCTCACTTCAGAAGCGTCTTCCATTTTATCCACCACGCGCTCCAATCCCAAACGACTCTCTGCAATACTCCCGGAGCAACGACATTCCCCGATATCTCTTCCGTGTATACACACCAAAGTCATGCGGTGAAACCACTACCTCGCACGTTCGCCCACTGTCTACAACGGCCCCAGGGCACCCGGAACCCCAGTGTCTAGATATCTTCGCTTCATTCCATCCTGACATTGCACATCGCTATCCCGACCGGATTACCCATCCGTCAGTTGCTGCTAAGCTTCTGAGAAGACATTTCAACTTCGACTGTTGGCCAAACGCTAGCTCAGATTGCCCGTTCGTCAGTTGGAGCAGCTCGCTGCTTTTTGTCCTGCATTATGCGCTTTGCAGAAGCGCATATTTCGACCATCGTCGCGACTCCAACGGCAAAGTAGCTCCTGGAGTTAGGACCAATTGGAAAGATGTAAAGGTTCTCTTGCTCGACACCACCAAGTTGCCTCGACGCACGTTCATTTCCGAAGTAGAACTTCTCAAGTTCTTTGCTTCTTACGGACCCGACAAACGCCAGCCCGAAGAGGAACAGCGGACCTTGAAGGAGCTGCTCAACCTACGGCTTGATTGCCACACGAAAGGCTTTTATTTTGGGGAGTACCTCTCGCAAGGCGACCTGAATATAGCAGGTGCCTGCGTGCAGACGGATCTTGAGTCACTTAAAGACCGTGGCCTATTCCGCTTGGTCCCAGTGCTCGGTGAGCAATGGCGATGGGGAAAAAATGTCGTCAAAGGTGGAGGTATCCTTTCACTTCGCAACAAGCTTCACAGCTCGGATAACCCTGCTTCAACGGAAGAAGTTCTCCAGGCCATCCACCTTGGCGAACTGTTTCACTCACGTCACTTGGACCTCACAGTACCTGCGGCTGCTATGTTTCTTGCCCTCAAACAAAGAATTCGGCAAGACCCCGTCATTCTTGGCGTCTTCAAGGAAAAGTGTCGCGGTGAGTATATTCTCTGCGGAGCGGGCTGTGATGACTCTAGAAAGACACTAACTTCCACTTCCTACATCAGCTGATATCATCGATGTCTACCAGCTAGCAGAGACCAACATTCCCACCGAGCTGATGCTCCCGGAAGTCACGCAGTTCAGGATTCTCATCCAAGACATCCAAGAACATTTTGACTATTTGGAATATGCGGATGGGATGTTTTCTGATGATGACACGGAGCACGACGAGCCCACCGATCTAGTCGTGGACGCAATGGCGCATTTAAATTTGCCCTCCGAGTAAGCATACCCTGACCTTTGCCACTGCCCTATGTGCACTCTCATGTGCCCTTCGCCAGATTGAAGTGCCATTGGGATATCAGCATGGACCGAACATGAACTGACCGATGGCATACCAGCACCGATAGTTCTTCCTAATTTTGTGCCGGGTTGAAGGCGAGATTTTGGGAACCTTCCGGGTTAACTGCAATGGCTGAAGTTGGACTGTGAAAGACTGAATTGAAGGAATGGATTGGGTCACCAAGCACATCTTTTTACCTAGCTTGCTTAGAGGGAACCTGCACGCAGCCCCCTGTTTACCTTACCTAACCAACGGACCCCACCCCCCTTTTTTTTAAATGGAATTTGACTATGTTTTGAAGCATGAATTTTAAGCGTCGAGGGGTATTTATTATGTTTTAATGAATAGTTCAAAGAAGTTAAAATGTATTTAAGAGCCCTTGAAGGATAATTTAAAACTTTAAAAGATAGTTAAATGGCCTTAAAAGATGGTTCAAAGGCGTTGAAAGAGAGTTAAAATGCTTTAAAAAGTAGTTCAAAGGCCTTTAAAGATAGTTCATAGACATCAAGAGATAGTTTAAAGGCGTTTTGCTATATTGTAGGGAGGGTAGTAAATAGGCAGGTAGGGGTCGGGACGCTAGTAATATAAATAGGGAGCTCCGCAAAGTTCTCTCTTTGTTTATGTCAAAAGTCCCACTTACTTGAATCATACAGTTCCGCACACGGTGCTATTAAAGAGACATGCTTGTGGCGCTTCTTACACAACGACAATAGGCCCTATATCCGCCGGCCACTGTTGAAGGCCTGCAGGTGACGCCCCGCAGAACAGCACCTTGAATGTGGCGCTGGATTCCGAACTGTTTATGAGAGCTACGTCCGGAACAAGTTCTCCGGATAACCCCAAAGCCTCTACGTCCAGAGCCAAAAACGCCTTTAGACAGTGAGGCTTCAGAAGTGGTCGCAGGTTTATCCCCAGAGCCTTGTGATCGTCGCTGCACACAGCCCCAGCCGTCCTTTTTATACCCAACGGCTCCGGCTCCTATTGGATGGTTGCCAAGATGGTAGCTCTCCTGCATTTAAGCTGGGCGTCGAGTTCAGTGATGATATGTTTCATGTGGAAATGTATTAGCAAATCAGAGATCCAAACAATTGCAGATATCTGCAGACCGTCTGCGTTTAGGCATGGCAGTTCGAAATAGGTGTCAAATGGTGCATTGCAGCTGGTGGCTTTGAAAGTGGCTGATCTCAGCTAATATGAACATGACTGTTTCGGGATGTTCGATTGGCACAAGTGTTGTTTGTCTCATTGAGTGCTGGCGGACTAGGATAGCAACAAGGCTCTGACTTGTCTGTGGTAGGTGTGGCTCCTTGAGTCTATAAGTTTTGGGAGATGTCCACTGTCTGAGTCCGTGTCAGATATCTGTCTTTTGTCAACACTCTGAGCGCACCTATCCTATATCGTCAGGCTCACCAAGATGGGCAACATTTTCAGCGACCTGAACACAACGTGCCGCAATATGGCCCTGGAGGTTGATTGCTCTACCACCATCAACAACTCCATGGGCTCCTTGGTGGTGACAGAGATCGGGCCGGTCAGTGAGGCTCGGCCTTTTCAACCTGATTCAGATATTGCTTAGGAGGGTGTAAGTGGATATGCTTTACCTGAACTCCAAATTGATACCTGGTGGGTTTTGGATCAAGATCGCTGACGATATTGATGTTCCAAGGTGTTGTTGCCTATTGGGTTCCGAACGGGGTTGTGTTGCTCTTCTGTTTGCTGATCATCATATTCCGAATTGAGTTTCTACTAAATACAGAGCGACGCCGGTAAGTCCGCATTTCTTCCTTACACCATTGGTATTCAGGTATTTGCGAGAGAATGATGTTATTAACGCGTAGCTCTTTAACAGTGAAACTGTTCCACTAGATCGCGTTAAGAAGGCATGGAAGCATATCACAGCAAGTAGCAACAACCACAATGAATCCAATCCAGGCCAACCCCCTCCTCGTCCATGGTGACACACTCGACCACATCACAAAGTGACCCCCGATCACCCTTCCAATATTCGCGGCCACAATAGCCACATCAACCACATCCATGACAACATGGCTATCAGTCCTGTTTCTGTCGTGACACCCTTACCTTATCATCAGCCTGCTTTGCTACACCAGCCCGCGCTTTTCACTCTTTACACCCCCGTGCCAACTTTTCAGACTTCTGGATATCCCACCCCAGCGCCAATCCAACCGACCCCACCAACTCACTATGTCGAAAATGACACATTCCAACCCTCGAGAACACCCAGCCCTTCCCCACCGCCAACTCCCGGCCCCCAGAAACAGAATGTTTCCTCTTACATCCATCCGCAATCCGATGAACCTGATGATAGCCCCCAAAGGCCCACCCCATGGGCAAAGCCCTTGACAAAAAAACGAGATTTTTTATGGCATCACCGAAGCAGCTCTCCTCTCCGTCTCCGACTCTCAACTACTCCTCAGCACGACTCAGCTCATCAACCTCGCCAGCACTGGCCTATGCACTGTATCCCGATATCACTTCAACATCCGCCTTCACCTTGTCCTAACAGCCTGTTGGACCTCTCTAGTCTCCATCGCCATTCTCCGAAACTTCTGGAAGACCCCCCTCACAGCCTCCTTCAGGGTTGTAGCCCTCTTCATGCTCCTCATCGGCGCTGGATGGCTCATCTTGAGCGACCGCTATGGCGTCTTCACTAACGCAGAGTACACTGCAGAGTACCGGCCACCCCCTCTCAACGAGCGGAACGTGAGCTTGATCATGCTCCCAGCTGCGTGCTTCATCGACAAGCAGCTTCACAATGAAACCTTTGCCGTCTTCCAGGGCGATCAAGCAAGGCTAGATGCCGTCGGCGCGGTGAGCACTGGGGCTTACAGATTTGAGACGGCGATCTGGGGTTCTATTGTTGGTTTTATCTTTATCTGCTTTTTCTTCTCGATTGCGTAGATGAATTTCAACCTCAAACGGGATGACACCACAGTGGATGTGGTTCGGCCTGGTAGACCCAAGAAGTGGTGGATGAAGATGTTTGTGGTGATGTACTGGTTCGCACCTTTGGTTGCGGGTGCTGCTGTGCTGGGGTGGACAATGGTGTATATTGTGGGGATCAAGGACTGGATGCATAACTCTGGGTGGATAAGTGAAGAGGGGAAATTCGAGAAAGGTATTGTGCGCGGGTTTGGAGAGATTGCTCCTCTTGTGGCTGTGGGCGCGGTATTTTTGGCTGCTTTTGAGAAGTGGGTGTGGCCAGTTCCGAAATTGAAGGAGGATTGAAAGCCCAAGATGTACTGGGAGGGTTGATGGTGGTTTGTTTACATTGGGTCAGTACTCAAGGGGGTCATATATCCGGGAGCTCTACTCAATCAGCGACCACACATGGTGGGGTTCTTCTCCAATAGAAGATATCATATCACTTTCTTTACTTTATTTTTGAGAGTCAAGCACTTCCAAGCCTTGCCCAAATTTTGCCCAACAAAAAAGCAGTGATGTTGTGTTGCTTGGTATCATACCTCACCAACAACGGCAACAGCCGGTTTTATTTGCAACCCAGTCCGGACAACCCAACTGCATTGTGTAGTGCTTACGGGCTGCGGTAACATGAAGCACTGTTCTTGTGCGGGCGCTTCCGCTGTGCTCCATGAGGCCCGGGGCATTGGTTGTTGGAACTATGCAGGTGCTGTGCCACCATTCTCGCCAGACTGTGCCGCCAACATCGCCTTTTTTTAGCCCCCATCACAATACTTGCACATTCCAATCTCGGCCGAATGCCACCATATCAACACTGCACTGATATGGGGGAGGGGGAGGGGGGGAAGCATAGTTCCCCAACGGTGCATTCTTTGGCGGACAAGACTTGGACGTTCCACCTCCTTGCCGCAGCCATCTGTGTAGGTCGGGTGCTGGAAGCGACCACGAGATTGCCCTTCCCTGCAGATCGTTGCTAGTTCCTTGCCTGCGCCGTTCAGCTCGAATCCATTGCTCGCAATATCTTGCCTTGGTCCGCGCGTTCCCGAGCTCCGAGCTCTGCCTTTTTTTCTCATTCTGCCGCAGCGAGCAGTGGATCAACATCTCATTATTGTGACGATCATTCTTCCTGGAGAGTTTGGATTCCTACAGAAGCTTCGAGGACAGCAGAAATCATGGAACTCTCAGCGAGCCAGAAGCTCAACTCACCAGCTGCCGTCCCTCTGACGAATTTCATGGTAAGCAAGCAGCCCACGTTGCATGGCCGCTCGGTTATGCTCGCTTCCATACCCAAATCCTTTCCACAATGGCTGACGCCTCTTTGTGCATACAGGCAGGTTCCTGGACGGCCGCCTCGATAGCTGCTATCTTTCTCAGTGTTCGCCTCTACACCCGTCTAAGAGCAACACGTCGACTATTCTGGGACGACACCGTCCTCATTTTCGGCACCGTTTTCGTTATCGCAGCATCAGCACTGTGGCAATGGGCAGCACCGAAGTTCTGGTTTATATTAGCTGTAGGATCGGGAACGGCCTTTCCAACAGACCTGCAACAGTTCATGAAGGATGTCGAAATCACCATGCGGGTCTTTTTTGTCGAACAGATCTTCTTTTACAGCACATTGGCTTGTGTGAAGCTCTCGCTTCTCCTTTTCTTCAGGAGGATTGGTTGGCACATGACAAAGATCAGAGTCGCCTGGTGGTCGGTCCTGGGATTTGTGGTGGCAACATGGCTTACCTCCATCGGCGATTCTCAGTGGGGATGCTTGGTTGCGAAGGGCTTTGATATCATGGCTCAGTGTACTGAGCCTCCGGCTATCCGGTATGCCAACCTAACGCTCAGGATTAATTGTGCCTTGGATGTGTTGTCTGATGCTGCGGGTAAGTTTTCATCTCAAGCTTGTCTGGCTTGCGGGTGCTAACAATGACAGTCTTGTCCATCCCTGTCATCTTGATCTGGGACTCCAAACTTCGGATGGCCAAAAAGCTGGCCGTCATTGGACTATTTTCCCTCACACTTCTCACAATGTTGGTTGCCATTCTGAGGGTAGTTGGCATCAGCTCGGCGACCTGGGCAAATGGTCAGGTTGATCCGAGCTATCTGTGGCTGTGGAGTTATATCGAAACTTGCATTGGTAGGCTGATCTATACTCTTTTAGAGAACCAAACACCCAATGCTAACCAGACCACCAGCAATTATCGTCGCATGTCTCACAGCCTTTCCCCAGCTCTTCGTTTCCAACAAAAAGCCCACCCCATACAAACAGTCCGGACCATCAAGCGGATCAGCCCCGCCCTCGGGATACAAGGGACAGGAAGACTCTGTCCGCATGGTGCAGTCATATGGTGACGCTCTTGACACGTGTGTTGATGAGGAGAGCTACGGCTGCTCCCCCATGGCGTTTGAAAGCCACAGCACTACCAACCTGAAGCCGGCCGGCATGAGCCAGCCCTATCCTGAGGTCGTAGAGTTGCATCACGTTTCGCCGATTGCCAGCCCATACCAACAAAATGGGGGATACCAACAAAGATACCACTAATCGTCAGTATTCTGTACAAACTTCCTTTTATACTCAGACTCAGAAATACAGCAGCGTTCAAGTTCAGCAGTGGCTTCCAATATTGATATTTGACCAATCAGGCATGGCTCCAGGCCATAACCTGCTCCGTCAGTAGCGGCACTTGTACTCACATTGGCGCTTTGCTCTTTCCCTTTATCACTCTCCGATTTGGAATACATCGGCTTCATATTACCCAAGTTTAACACCAGCTTTTCAACAAAACCTCTCCCAGCAGAATTGGCCAGGACACCATGACCCACACCAAAACCCTCCCTCTCGCCCTCCCCAAAATCCCCTACCTCCTCTGGGGCATCATCGAACCCTCTGCTTCCTCAGGGACCTTTTCTCCTCCGTCCCCAACCTCTAACCAATCCACGTCAAGCGCCTGACCCTCCTCCAAACACTCTTCACCTTCATCATCCCCCCGCTCCCGCGACGTCACACTACTAAAGCGCTACCTCTGGGTGATGCTCTTCGTCAACGACCTCCCCTGGGTCGTCCACCTCTATCTCGAAGGCTACTACCTCAACGACTGGGGGCATTTTGCCGACAACATTCATGTTGTCTCTCCGCTCATGAGGTCTAATAAACCGACGGGAAGCGTACTAAAAGACGATGGGACGCCAATGACGGACAAAGAGAAATTTCTTCAAGAAAGAGCTACTGCGTTTGTGTGGGGGTTGGTCTGGTGCGCTTTTTGGTTTCTGCTTAGGTTCGCTACGGTGATGGGGTAGTTTGGAAAGATTGGTGGCAGGGTGGTGGATGAGGCGAAGGTGGGGGGGGATAAGTCGACGGATGGGACGGTGTTTTCGAGAAATGGAACTGCGGAGGACAAGGAGGTGTACACGCTTTCGTTGGATAAAGACAAGGTGATGAAGGGAGTGACGGTCAAGATTGAGGCTATCTAGATTTGTATAGAGAACAGGGCGGTGGAGGTAAACACTAACGTCCGGTCGGGTGAGCAACATAGCATCACATTTCCAACGCAGGTTCTTCCCCATATCGCAGGATAACCACGATCGTGATGAAAAAATTGGGAGCGTCTCTTTGAGTAGCGTGTCATCCTTGGTCTAGGTGCCATGCTAATTTTCTCTGTATTGTTTCAAATTGACCGAATGCCCCGAAGGGCGAGGGGAAAAAATAAGAAAACTTTCAAAAGTTGGGAGGGTTTGGATGGATTAATAGATGGAAGATATTGGTCTGTGCAGGCGTGCAAAATCCAGAAGTATGTAAATTGTCTGTGTGCCGTGGCTGGTTACCTGACTTTTGAGTTTAACACCACCAAGCCTAGATGCGTAAATATCTAGTACCCCAACCCTCATCCTAGTACACTAACCCTCAGCTCCCAACTCCAGTGTGAACAAATCCCCGAACACCGTCAACCCCAAACATCTCTCTTCAAGACTTAAGATCGAGAAGTGGCCCCAATAGCAGCCACACAATGCCTACAACCAGGCTTGACATTCGGGTTGGCATGCCCACAAGGCGGCAAGTAAGTGTTTCCATTCGTAGTAATCGGATAGACACTCCCACCCATGTTCTGCGCCTGTGTTCCCCTGTGGTCATATGCATAGTTGCTAAACACCGCCGGCTCGGCACACTTCTTTTTCTTGTCATGATTTGCCGGAACAGCACCGTTCAACGCAGGCGCCACGCGTGCGTGATTGTTCCGTGTCGGTCCTGGGGGGTTGCCCTTCAGCGAGGTAGAAGCATACATGACATTTCCATGTCTCGGGTCAGAGTTCCCAGGCCCGCCGTAGACTGTTCCGGGGGCGACGTAGGTGGCTGCTGCACCGGGCATTTGGATGTTGGAGGGGATGTTTTGGTATTGTTTACGTTCGGCGGATGAGCCTGGACGGCCGTTGTGGGTACGGGCGTAGTTGACTTGGGTGCGGGCGCTGTCTGCAAAGTGGGAGGTCAAGGCGGCCTGGGAGGCATGAGGGATGGGCTGGGCGTAGGCAACGCCATTGCCATAGCCGCTGAAGCTTTGCGTTCCTGGGTTAGCTTGGGCGTGTCTTCCGGTATTGTAGGAGGCTACGTGACCGCCAGTGGTGCCGAAATTGCTGTAAGGGATGGGCTGCTGTTGCTGCTGCTGGTAAGGGTTCATTTTGAGTTTAATAGATTAATGGCGCCGTTAACAAAAAGATCGAAGTAAAGAGAGGAAGCCGAATGCCCGATTCAGCGTTGGTTCTTGTGGATGATAACCTGAAAGAGAATGGATGGATGGAATGTGATGATCAAAAGTTCATATTTTCTGGCTTTGTAGGCAGCTTCATGGACATTTTGAAGCTTTTGACGTTGTATGGCTTCTCCGTCAGTCCAATATTGTCAGCCACCTACATTTTGAAACCGGCCATCCATTGGGCGTGCGACGCCAGTGCTGATTCATCGGTGTTTGACAGTCAGATCGCAACTGGGACTCCATCCAAGACTTCAACACGGCTTAGGCAAGACTTCCCAATCTGACCGCCAAGGATCAGCTACGGGGGGTTTAGACTTCAGCCTCAGAGCGGCCCGTGATGGCACGGCTGCGGCAGAGCGGCCATGCCTCAAGCCAAGAAGCCACTTTCGACAATTATAGACACTTAAATCCAAGAGAGTACTGTAGCACCACATTCCATCTCTTAAACTAAACTCTTCTCAACAACCCTCCACCTCCTTCCACCCACACCCATAACCTCATCCCCAACCTCCATCTGCCCCCCAACCTCAGTAACAAACGCAACCGGAATCACCCCTTCCCCCCCCTTCAACCCCCCACTCCCAGTCCTAACCCTCTTCTCCCACTTTCCTCTTTCCCCGTCCCAAACCCACCTCTCAACCCTCACATCCCCCCCATCCCTCAAAAAACCCTGTACATACCCCCCCAACCGAACCACCATCCCCCTCCCCACCCTTTCGACTTCCGCTTGTTCCCCCCCTTCCCCTCGAACCCACCCCTCCTCCCCCTTCAAATCAGCATCATACTCCAAAACAATACACCCCACTCCCTCCACCGCCCTCACTTCCCCAGCCACCCACATCTCCTCGTACCCCTCCACCCTCCCACTAGCGGGGTTCACCATCCTCCCCCTTTCCAGCGTCAACTCGGGGTGTCCCTCCACAGGGTAATTATCTCCCTCGTCAGCCCCAGCATCCCTGTTATTGACCAGTGAATCAATCCAGTGACTCCAAACACAATGCGAATACTCCACTTCTTTCGTCTTGGGGTTCAAAACCGGGGAAGAAGTCGACGTGCCTGCGATAGCCCACTCTAGTTGCTCGAGAGGCAATTCCGAGTCTGGAGGGGTAGGAAGCGGGAGGAGGACTCTGATATCGACAAAACGACGTTGGGGGGAGGTGAGCACGATGGTGGACGTTGGTGGTGTGGGGGAGTGAGGCTCCCAGCGGATCCATTTGCGGAAGGAGATGTCCGCCATTTTTTTTCTGGACTATTGGGTGGATTAGAAAGGCCTTGTGGCTACTGAGACAAGAGGTCTTCAATAATGGGTTTTTTTGATGGCTTCAGTTGGGAGTGCTGCGGCTTTGATGGCCTCCTAAGCGTGAATGCGGGGTTGCAAACGTCTAACGAACTGACTGGAGCTAAGACGAGATGACCTGACAACCCTAACCCCTAGCATGCATAATAATCACCCCTACAAGCAATATGTTTTTAATAAAGGTCGGCCGACAACATGATTTTCTTCTACAAATTCCAGCTATCTTTCAGAGCTTTGTTCCATCTACCATACCCACCTCAGGTCCAAAATACACATACAAATCTCAAACATGACATACATCATTCAACCATGCCTTCTCACCGACACGCCTTCTTGCGATCCTTTCAGTCAATCTTCTGACACTCCTGACTGCAATATCTCGCCTTCTTGCACTTTGCGCACTTCATCAGCTCCCCTCCATCATCTGTCTGCGCACTGCTCCGTTCCCCTTCCCCGCACAGGAATACTCGGTATCGCCTGCCTCACGGTACTGGCGGGAGCCACCACCGGCGTCGGTGACGGAGTGGGCAGCGAACTCAACACAGGCGGCAAAGGTAGCTCATTCACCAACGAGCTGGAAAACACCGGTGACATCGCCGCCCGCACACAAAACTTCCTGGCATGCTTCCACGTGTTCGCCATATAGTCCAAATGATAGCCTTCTGGGAAAACGCCCAACCCACAGTCACAAATAATTCCCTCCCCTGTCCCCAATACCAAGCGGCGGGGCCATTGGCTTCCCACCCGTAAAGTGCTAGCACTCCTCCTTGTGCCCCCACTCCCTACATTTCTCAACCATCGAACCCAAAACCTCCTTCCACAACCTCAGCTCATCCAGCGTCACATATATATTATTTAACTGTACCGAACCAAGATTATTCAGAAGTGCCTTTAACTGGTATCCCTTTCAGAAGTTCTGGATAGGGGTTCGTCACATAGAGCCAGCTTTGCGCTCACCCTCATGAAAGTATCCCGGTTCCCTAATGCAGTATGAAAGTATATAACGAACCTCTATCTAGAACGTCTGAAAGGCATACTAATCGAAGGTACCTCTGAACAATCCTGGTTCGGTACAGCTAAACAGTGTACAACAATTGGGCTGTTTTAATCACAATAGTCTTTGATACCAATAACTGTGACTTGAATTGCATACTGCAGAACTGTCTATCTACACCAGCCAGTTCCTCCGTATATATAGACCTTAAGTTCCCAAGTGCCTCCGTATCTGGCTCACTCCGGCTCATTGGTGATCCGGCTCACCTTCGCCAAGCAGGTCAACAGTTTAATACCTAGCCTTCCAATGTAAGCCCTGGTTGCCTTAAAAGAGTAAGAAGAGGCATTAGCCTGTTAAAAAACCACGGAAGTACTCTATACTCGTTTCTCTATAATAAAACCCCAGATAATAGGGATAATATAGCTCTAACACTTCTCGCTATTAATCCTACTATATTCTTTTTCCCACACAAAAGAACCAGCCTTTTCACACTCACATATTATACCCCAGAACATCCAACCGTGAGACTTTTGCCGTATAGTAGCCCAAGCCTCGATATCTTTAATTTGTTTAAAGTAAGCTACCTTTTCCATGTCGCGGTTATTAGTAGCCCAGGTCTCATCATTGAAGGCCACGTATTCCCAGTCTCCCGGGCGAAGACGAAGTCCAAATTGCTCACTGGCAAAGGCCAGTCGTTCGGCTCGGTGTTAGGCGGTAAGCTTGATCCTCCGCGGTAGGACCTAACGACTGAAGCCGGCTATTCTTATAGCTATCGTGAAGGCCGTATCCTTCCAGTGGTTAAATCCTTCCAAATACAGCTTTGAATCTAGCTTACAGAGCTTGCGAGCGATAGGGTCGTCATTGAGAGAGCGAGTAATACGGTCCTTCTCTTCGTCGGTAAACCGCGAGGGCTTCCGGCTACGACGGTTAGTTCGCGGGTCAACGGTGTAGTGAGGGCATATTGAATCTGTTTATCCGACGCGCCAGTGGCCTCGCGCATAGCCGCGTAGGACATATAGGCGTATTCGCGCAAGGCACATATTTGAATATG